>NC_073385.1:67003230-67603230 GCF_028641065.1 Leucoraja erinaceus | reverse complement strand
CACATTGCACTCCGAGCCACAATTGCAATTTCACTTTACAATTTTGAATTTAATCTTGCATATCAAGAATCGCTAACCACCGAAGCTCACGAGGAACAGCTTAACCAATGCAGATTATCAGCCATACATGCGCTGCCCAGGTTACAGTAGGGTTCTGTTCCTGCCAGCTGTTCATAACCCGAACAGTTTGTATATCAGAAATGCAGCAACACAGTAATGCATTTAAATAAAATCGTGAGGCCCCCAAGGGCAATGTGTGGTTATCAGGGGCCTTTAACTTGGCCAGATTTCTCTGCAAGATGCAATCACATTGGTGTTGCAGGAAAACGATTAGCCATATTTATATTTATTTAATGCCTGTGCACTGTGGTATAAAGACTGCTTGGTGAAGGTAGAACATGTACTGTGATCCCAACCTGGCAGCACAATTCCCACAGGGCAGAAGATAAAGAAAGTTTCACATATCTTCCTCTGGTTGACCTCAGCAATACCATACTAACCGAACATCGCTGGTATGTGATTTGGTCGTGGATTCTTTACCCGTTCAACTTGGTTCTAATATAGTTCCAATTGATCTTGACATCATAAAGTAAACTGATCTGAGACACTCCCATGGTCTGCATCCCGTGATGAGTTGGCATAAATAAATTGGCATTAATTTCCAAAGGAGGAAAAAGCCTAAGACTCTTCTAATGGCTTGGATGCACATGTTTATTTTTCCAGGATAAGAATTATTACTAATTCTATGAATGAATGGGCTGAATTTTATCTTTCTATCAACTTGATTCTGCTGCCATGTATGAGTAAATTTCAGCAAAACTGCGGTTTGCAAAGGAAAATGATTTTTTTAATTTGCCTGTTGACATGGGCTTATCTATTCCACTAACACGGACAGATAGTTTGCCATTCAACACCAATTTGTGTAGGAAATACAAAACAATTTATTTTGTGGTTGATATTTGGGAATAATCAACTTTAAATGATTTTTGTATGCTCAGGATGAGCAATGTATTGGTAGTTCAAACTACATTTACAGTGGCTTGCAAAAGTATTCATATCCCTTGAACTTTTCCACATTTTGTCATGTTACAACCACAAACGTAAATGTATTTTATTGGGATTTTATGTGATAGACCAACACAAAGTGGTGCATAATTGTGAAGTGGAAGGGAAATGATACGTGGTTTTCAAATTTTTTTACAAATAAAAAACTGAAAAGTGTGGCGTGCAAAAGTATTCAGCCCCCCTCGGTCAATACTTTGTAGAACCACCTTTCGCTGCAATTGCAGCTGCAAGTCTTTTGGGGTATGTCTACCAGCTTTGCACATCTAGAGACTGAAATTTTTGCCCATTCTTCTTTGCAAAATAGCTCAAGCTCAGTCAGATTGGATGGAGAGCGTCTGTGAACAGCAATTTTCAAGTCTTGCCAGAGATTCTCAATTGAATTTAGGTCTGGACTTTGACTGGGCCATTCGAACACATGAATATGCTTTGATCTAAACCATTCCATTGTAGCTCTGGCTGTATGTTTAGGGTCGTTGTCCTGCTGGAAGGTGAACCTCCGCCCCAGTCTCAAGTCTTTTGCAGACTCTAACAGGTTTTCTTCCAAGATTGCCCTGTATTTGGCTCCATCCATCTTCCCATCAACTCTGACCAGCTTCCCTGTCCCTGCTGAAGAAAAGCATCCCCACAGCATGATTCTGCCACCACCATGTTTCACAGTGGGGATGGTGTGTTCAGGGTGATGTGCAGTGTTAGTTTTCCGCCACACATAGCGTTTTGCATTTAGGCCAAAAACTTCAATTTTGGTCTCATCTGACCAGAGCACCTTCCTCCACATGTTTGCTGTGGCAAACTGCAAACGGGACTTCTTATGGCTTTTTTTCAACAATGGCTTTCTTCTTGCCACTCTTCCATAAAGGCCCGATTTGTGGAGTGCACGACTAATAGTTGTCCTGTGGACAGATTCTCCCACCTGAGCTGTGGATCTCTGCTGCTCCTCCAGAATTACCATGGGCCTCTTGGCTGCTTCTCTGACCAATGCTCTCCTTGCCCGGCCTGTCAGTTTAGGTGGACGGCCATGTCTTGGTAGGTTTGCAGTTGTGCCATACTCTTTCCATTTTCGGATGATGGATTGAACAGTGCTCCGTGAGATGTTCAAAGCTTGGGATATTTTTTTATAACCTAACCCTGCTTCAAACTTCTCCACAACTTTATCCCTAACCTGTCTGGTGTGTTCCTTGGGCTTCATGATGCTGTTTGTTCACTAATGTTCTCTAACAAACCTCTGAGGCCTTCACAGAACAGCTGTATTTATACTGAGATTAGATTACACACAAGTGGACTCTATTTACTAATTAGGTGACTTCTGAAGGCAATTAGTTGCACTGGATTTTATTTAGGGGTATCGGAGTAAAGGGGGCTGAATACTTTTGCACGCCACACTTTTCAGTTTTTTATTTGTAAAAAAATTTGAAAACCATGTATGATTTTCCTTCCACTTCACAATTATGCACCACTTTGTGTTGGTCTATCACATAAAATCCCAATAAAATACATTTACGTTTGTGGTTGTAACGTGACAAAATGTGGAAAAGTTCAAGGGGTATGAAAACTTTTGCAAGCCACTGTATATGTGTTCTAATATGGTTACCCTGGTGTAAAATGTTCAAATGATTTGTTAGTTAAGTGTACAACAAGTCATTGATTATCAAATGGAACCAATTGGAATACTGAAATATAATAGTAATTTCAATGCAAATATTTTAGTGCTGGCATTAGACTTGATGAATTAGTTTATTTGTTTTCATTTGCATTTTCAAGTTCACATTATAAAAAGTTTGATTCATCAGATTCTCAATTGGGTTAAAGTTCCAATTTTACCTGTACCATTATGCCTCATCAGAAGACTTGAAACACCTTAGTAGGTGAGAAAAATTAATTAATGTTTGGTGTAAAGTGTCAACGGTATAACAATATGAAATGCTATGTTTACAGGGCTTGTCGTCCCAAAACCAAGCCAATTCGCCGAGTGGGACTGTAGTATAGCTGTGGCACTACCGCTTGCAAACCTTCGCTACAGGATGAGGAGTAATGACATTGGAGCCAGGAGCTGGTCTTCAGCCACAGCGCTTTTCAAATTTAATTATAGTAGTGTTTTTGTTCAGGATTCTGCTGTGAATTGTGTAGAGCTAACACTGGGGAACAATGTTGACTGCAAACTGTTGACATGGGCTTATCTATTCCACTAACACAGACAACTGCTAACGGCCAAGGACCTATTCCCTTGGTGATAGCAGTTTTAAAAAATAAACCAAAAAACGTTTTTTAAAATCTTAACTTTCGTTTTTTTTTTTTTTTTTTCCCCCCCCCCCCCCCCCCAGAGTTGATGTAGTTTAATTAAATGTAAAGTGAATATATATTAAAACAAAGCTATTCTATTCGCAGTACATCAACTCTGAATTTGTATCTCACCTTTGCACTGATTTTTTTTTTTGCTTTTTATTATTAAATTGAAATTGGTTGGAAGGCAGCTTGGAATGCACTCAGTGAATCGAGTCATTACTTTCTAGCTTGAATTTGTGATTCAGGAGATGGATGTTGCAATCATAGATTTATATTAAAATAAAGTTGCACTTAATAGTTTAATGCAAGTAGAGAGATACTCATGGGATGTGCAAAAGCTCCCAGATCAGGTGTGTTGTGGACAAAATAATTTTTTCTGTATCTATTAAACATTTATTTTAATATTGTTTCAAATTGAACCAACAATGTACCATATGTATAAATATTGTTTATGTCCTGGAGCAATGATCAATTACTCTAGTTGAAGTTTTGTTTTAATGAAAGTAGTTTCTAATTCAGAGAATATATACATAATCTTGAATATAGTTCTTCTGTTCATTTTTGGTTGTAAAAAAAAAAAAAGTACATTTGGCTGTAATTAATTTGTTGAATTGTTTGGTACAGCAGAAATCTTTCTATTTAAAAAAAGGAAATTAAGCTTATCATCTGTAGAGTTCTCTATCAGTGAGTATTTTAAATTTCTGAGCTTTGTACTTCTGTGGTTGATGCATCACCAAGGTTCACAAACTAGCACGGGGACCTACTAAATTCCAATTTATAACAGCTACAGTGAGGGATTGGATAATGTATTTTCTTTGTCGGTTAGAATTGCTGGATCATGACAGACCTTCATCAATGTAAAATAATTTAGGATGTGCCAAACGTTTTACATTTGTCATAGTCTAATTAGGAATTGCTCTAGGTTCGGTTATGTTGCATCATTATAAATTTGCTGTACATACCGATGCTTATTTCTTGGAAGAATGTAAAAGTACAGGCAAAGCTTGAATAAATACATTGCGTACTTCTTGATTCATTTTTATTTTTACTTGGGTCTTTTAATGTGTATTTTTTTAAAGTCTGCACTGAGAATTAAATTAAGTTTTTAGTTTGGGACTTTGTGTACGTTTGCTGAATATTAAAAAAAAAAAAAATATGCATCCAGTATGATTATCTAGAATTGGTGCATACAGATCATAATTATAGTATAGATTATATTTATATTGTCATATTTTCACCAGTGTAAACTGAAATTACTGTAATCAGTGTTTTAAAATGGAAGATGCATTGTCTGTCTAATAATTAGATGTTATATGGCTTGAACTTATGATTGGATACGAGTGTGCCTGTGCAGCAGAGTAGGCATCTTCCAAATACTTGGTCCATTAAAATTAAGCCTGCAAAACAAAGGCATCGAAAAATAATTGTTTCCCTTGCTTTGCTGTTAAACTTAACCATTTAAATTTAGATTGCAGAAATAATGTTTCAAAGCATCACATTTATTGTTGTAATGTTTGCTTAAATATCTGAAACTATCGAAGACTTTGAAATAAATACTTTATAATCTACCTTTTTATAAATTTACTTGATCCTTGCATGTAAGTAACTGTTATAACAGTTCTTTACAGCCAAGACCAACAAATTCTGCACCTTCAAATGGTAATGCCTCAAGCATTGCATAGACCAAATGTGATTTGAGTTTCTTTGATCTATCCTGCATAGTTGGTTCTTTTCTATTCTTGGTATAATTTTGTTTGAGTAAATGTTAGTGCTACGCTTGTGATTCTCACATCAGATATGTTTTAGTTATTGGGCTTCGTGAGACAATATGACTGTTTAACTAATTTAAATAGCTTGCATAAAGTGCAAATTCTGGAATTTAACTTCTTCCTAATAATTAATGCCTGTATTTTTAATTACTTACACTTGAATTCTCTCATCCTTGAACGTTCTTCAAAATAGTTGCTATTTGAAACCTAAAGGGAAGAAAATTTGTTTTATAATATTTTGTGATTGGTTCTCTCTAGTTTTGAACTTCATTTATGTACATAAATGTAATAGGAGGGGCTTCATATCTACCAACAAACATAGAAAATAGGTGCAGGAGTAAACCATTCGGCCCGTCGAGCCTGCATCGCCACTCAATATGATCATGGCTGATCAAAGGTAGAAGAGGTCAGTATAATTGTGGGCAGAAAATATTACAGGTAAGAATAGTCCTCAAAATTAAGATTCTGGAGATGTAGTATGCAAAACATTTTTCTTTATGCGAACTGTTAGCTGACAGCGGGAATGGTGAACAGCTGAATGTTGTCAGGCAGTGATATTATTCTTAGCTCTGAATTCTGTAGGTTTCATGTTTTCCTGGATCAAAATGTAATGAATTAATTAATTCTTCATTTTGCATGTCATTGCCTTTTGTGTCTTTAATTCATAATTGTGCATATTTTCCTCTGCTTTCTTCAATTCCAGGATGTCTTCTATTCTCTGCACTTTTCTTATTTCCTCCTATTAACGCAGGCCTTTCACGAGAATGACTTAACAGAGATGGCAATTTAATGCTCTCTTCACAAAATATTAGCTATACATATTGGGGAAACCCATGAGATCTCAGTCCAAATAGCTCTTGAAAATGACCTTGGTATGTACTTGGAGTGATTGGATGTATAACAAAGATTACATTCTGAGTATATCTATTGTTGTCTTGTCATAGAAACATAGAAAATGGGTGCAGGAGTAGGCCATTCGGCCCTTCCAGCCTGCACCGCCATTCAATATGATCATGGCTGTAGCTGCCACGTTAGTGTACAAAACTGGTCTCCATCACTGCAGGTGCCAAATTTACAGCATGTCATGAGGTTTGATTTCTCCTTTACTGACTCGTGGCCAGTTTGTAAAGTGGACTACAGTTGTGTTATGGAGTCAAATACATTTTCAGGTATACAAGGCAATGGGAAGTTTTCTATTTGGCTAATTGGAACTAAATGAGGACTGGTTTATATGAAATTGTAGAACAGTGGGAGAACAATTGCCTTTCCTTTGAGTGTTCGCTCTAAGTGTTTCTTGCTCCAAGAAAAGGTTTGCCCTTTACCAGTGACAAAATGGTTTGTTTCAGCAGCTACTGAGATAGTGGTAAATATATTAAATAATTTTTGAATACACATGTCTAATTGCATTGAGTCTTAGGAAAGATGTTTGTGTCCTCAATGGATGTTGATATGTTAAGAAATCAAAGTTGGATATTAACCTGCATCACCTGCTTTAAAGAGCATATAGCATCAACCATCCATGAACAATCCTGTATCTCTGTGGCCACGACTTGCATCACCTGTTGGAGTAAGGCAAATTAGGCTTGAGACTCTGAATGCACAAGTACGAAGCCTACAAACTGCCAATATGCGCACAAGAAATGTGAACTTAAGTCATCTGCCTATTTATAAGATAAAACTTTTTTTGCGCTCTTGCCTACAATTTCCTGTAATCAAAATGTCTGCCAGCAACTGAAAGATTTGGGTTTTAAAAGCAAAAGCTGATCTTGGTCAAAATGGCAGTACAGGTACATTGACAATAGAATTCATCCAGATCTAATTATTTTTCTTTCAATTTGCATGATTAATCTGAAAATGTGACTACGGCTAGTCCCTGCAACCAAAACTGACAAAAATGATAGCGGAATCAGGACAATGTACTGAAGATTCGTTGTCTCTGTACTGTACACTGACAATGACAATTAAATTGAATCTGAATCTGAAGATCAACATAGCTTAAAAACAAATGTTTTTTTTTTTAAATCTGTAAACTTCTGCATTGTCCCTCTGATAACTTAGCTCTTATTCACACACTTTGCATGGGTTTATGGATAACAGCTGAGAAAAGTAACATCTACAGTGCCCTCCATAATGTTTGGGACAAAGACCCATCATTTATTTATTTGCCTCTGTACTCCACAATTTCAGATTTGTAATAGAAAAAAATCACATGTGGTTAAAGTGTCAGATATTATTATAGGGTATTTTTGTTACATTTTGGTTTACATCTCTGTTTATACATAGTCCCCCCATTTCAGGGCACCATAATGTTTGGGACACATGGCTTTACAGGTGTTTGTAATTGCTCAGGTGTGTTTAATTGCCTCCTTAATGCTTAATTGCTGTTTATCAACATGAGGACCAAAGTTGTGCCAATGAAAGTCAAAGAAGCCATTATGAGACTGAGAAACAAGAATAAAACTGTTAGATACATCAGCCAAACCTTAGGCTGACCAAAATCAACTGTTTGGAACATCGTTAAGAAGAGAGAGCACTGGTGAGCTTACTAATCGCAAAGGGACTGGCAGGCCAAGGAAGACCTCCACAGCTGATGACAGAAGAATTCTCTCTATAATAAAGAAAAATCCCCAAACACCTGTCCGACAGATCAGAAACACTCTTCTGGAGTCAGGTATGGATTTGTCAATGATCACTGTCCGCAGAAGACTTCACGAACAGAAATACAGAGGCTACACTGCAAGATGCAAACCACTGGTTAGCCGCAAAAATAGGATGGCCGGGTTACAATTGCTAATAACTACTTAAAAGAGCAACCACAGTTCTGGAAAAAGGTCTTGTGGACAGATGAGATGAAGATTGACTTGTATTAAAGTGATGGCAAGAGCAAAGTATGGAGGAGACGGAACTGCCCAAGATCCAAAGCATGCCACCTCATCTGTAAAACACAGTGGTGGGGGTGTTATGGCCTGGGATTGTATGGCTGCTGAAGGTACTGGCTCACTTATCTTCATTGATAATACAACTGCTGATGGTAGAAGCATAATGAATTCTGAAGTGTACAGACACATCTTATCTACTCAACTTCAAATAAATGCCTCAAAACTCATTGGCCAGCAGTTCATTCTACAGCAAGACAATGATGCCAAACATACTGCTAAAGCACCAAAGGAGTTTTTCAAAGCTAAAAAATGGTCAATTCTCAAGCGCAACGTCAATCATCTGATCTGAACCCAATTGAGCATGCATTTTATACGCTGAAGAGTAAACTGAAGGGGACTAGCCCCCAAAACAAGCATAAGCTAAAGAACGCTGCAATACAGGCCTGGCAGAGCATCACCAGAGAAGACACCCAGCAACTGGTGATGTCCATGAATCGCAGACTTCAAGCAGTCATTGAATGCAAAGGATATGCAACAAAATACTAAACATGACTACTTTCATTTACCCGAGACATTGCTGTGTCCCAAACATTATGGTGCCTTGAAATGGGGAGGGGGGGTATGTATAAACACTGCTGAAATTTCTACATGGTGAAACCAAAATGTATAAAAATGGCCTTTATTAAAATCTGACAATGTGCACTTTATTATTATTACAATTTTTGTATTACAAATCTCAAATTGTGGAGTACAGAGGCAAATAAATAAATGATGGGTCTTAGTCCAAAACATTAAGGAGGAAACTATAAATCTTTTTTTCATGCGATCCAGATGCAGTTTTATTTCGGTAAATTTCCCTATAGGTCTTGGAATGACTTGGAGATCAACAATGAATGTAGAATGTGGGTGTCTACATGTTAAAATTAAATGTTGCTGGTTATTCTTTTTACAATAGTGTACATTGTACATTAACATAGTGTACATGAGCAAAATGATTTGAGTATAGGAGCAGGGAGGTTCTACTGCAGTTGTACAGGGTTTTGGTGAGACCACACCTGGAGTATTGCGTACAGTTTTGGTCTCCTAATCTGAGGAAATACATTCTTGCCATAGAGGGAGTACAGAGAAGGTTCACCAGACTGATTCCTGGGATGTCAGGACTTTCATATGAAGAAAGACTGGATAGACTCGATTTGTACTCGCTAGAATTTAGAAGATTGAGGGGGGATCTTATAGAAACTTACAAAATTCTTAAGTGGTTGGACAGGCTAGATGCAGGAAGATTGTTTCTGATGTTGGGGAAGTCCAGAACAAGGGGTCACAGTTTAAGGATAAGGGGGAAATCTTTTAGGACCGAGATGAGGAAAACATTTTTCACACAGAGAGCGGTGAATCTCTGGAATTCTCTGCCACAGAAGGTAGTTGAGGCCAGTTCGTTGGCTATATTTAAGAGGGAGTTAGATGTGGCCCTTGTGGCTAAAGGGATCAGGGGGTATGGAGAGAAGGCAGGTACAGGATACTGAGTTGGATGATCAGCCATGATCATATTGAATGGCGGTGCAGGCTCGAAGGGCCGAATGGCCTACTCCTGCACCTATTTTCTATGTTTCTATTAACATAAATTGGCCAGTTAGTAAAATCTACTTGTGCTTAAGCAGAAATGTGAAGCAAATTCTGTAAGATGCAATCAAGTGTACATGAAGCACAAGTCACCAATGTCCTGTTTAATTAATATCAAAAGATAAAAAAATAAATGCTGATATTTAGAGTGCGGGGTGAGAACAGCAAGTTCCACCAGCTTTTGTCTATTTGCGGCATGCTGAATTATTTGTTTCAACACATAATCCACTCGAGCAACTTAAAATATTGAACATTTGCTCTTATACTAGAACTTGAAACTGAACACAATGAAACGTTCACTTCTAACCTAAAGCTTTTGAAAGTTGATTGTCACACATTTAACACCAGAACACGTGATACACGGACTATTTAGACATTAACCAAACAAAATATTTAAGTGAAGAACTGGAAAGATTTAATTTTTTCCACCACAAAAAAAAGCTTTTGATTTCAGTTCCAAGTATTTCACTTTTTTGTATTTTAAAAATGAATCAAAGCAATTTAAAGCCTGGTATCAAAAGCATTGCCTCTGCCTCACACCCACCACCCACAATTATTGTTGTCTGACCATCTTGATTTTTATTGTCTCCGAATCATAAATTATGAAAGCTTTCTCTTAAAACTATTTCAATAAATTAGACATGTAAACATTGGTGTGGTAAATTGCATCTGATCAATTTCCATAAATCTGCTTTATGATCGCGATGCACTCAATAGATTTGTGACTTTTTCTTCAATCATATCTTAATAACCAGTACATTCCCAATATTTATAAATTCTCAAATTCTACTTCTGGCTGATTTTGGTTTCTTAACCTAGAATCAGAACCTTCACAATTTAAATTTGAAAGAATCATAGTGTCGCCTTGAATGTTTCTGGAAGTAAGCTTGTTTTAGGGTTTAGTTATATAGACATGTAAGAGTTTGATAACTTTTAATACCAAGGCAAAAATCAAAAGACACCTTATGTAACATATTAGAAGTGGAAATGCTCAGTAGGCCAGGCAGCATGAGGGAAAGGAAAATGGAAATGTTTCGGATTGATTACCTGTTTTTCTCTGCACATTTTCTGTTTTATTTTACGAAAGGAAATGATAGAAAACAAACTTGTCTCATGCCAATCCTGCTATTTTCATCTGGATTCCTCGCAGAATTGGAGAAGCTTCTGCCCAACAATATTGGGAATGTAACCTTATTTTTGCGGGGTACAGGACAGAGATCGGGTTTGGTGTCAGAATTCATATCATTTTGTAATTTAATTTTTTCAGAAATTTAGCTTCATTTTTCATACCTTTGAACAGTGGCTCCAATTCCAGCTTTATATTGCATCAGATTTATGATCTTTTAAAGGAGTTCTTAATAGGTCATCAGGTTTTCGGAACACTGAACATGGATTCAGTAGAGGTTGCATGATCTCGCCTATGTAAAGGAGGCCACATCAGGAACACTGAATTCAGTAGATTAAGTTGGAGGAGTTGCATTTTGCTCTGGATGCACCAGACCAAGTGTAGACCAGGCGAACGTTTTGCCAAACACACGCTCAGCCCTCCAAAGCCTGTTGGATCCCCCTGTTGTTAACCATTTTAAATCGCCTTCCTATTCTCTTACTGACCTTTCTGTTTTGGGCTTCCTCCATTACCAGAGTGTTTAGTTTAGAGACATAGCATAGAAACGGGTCCCTCGGTCCATGCCGATCAACAATTCCCTGTACTCTAGTTTTATGTTATCCCAGTTAGCATCCTACACAATAGGGGCAATTTACAGAAGCCAATTAACTTACAAACTTACATGTCTTTGGAATGTTGGAAGAAACCGGAGAAAACCCATGTGGTCACAGGGAGAATGTGCAAACTCCACATACACAGCACCCAAGGTCTGGATCGAACCTGGAAATTATGTCCCACCTGATTTGCACCAATTTCTCCCTGTCCCCTTCCACTTGTATTCCGTCCTCTGGCTTCATAAGTCTCACCTCTTCTATCCTTATCTCAAGACTTTTTGTCTTTTCATCTTTGACCTTTGTCCAATCATCTGCTATCACCCCACCCACCTCTATCCATCTATCACTTGCCAGGCGTTGTCAGTTTTCCCCTCCACCCCCATCCCATCTCTCTTCCAACTTTCTTCCCCACACTCCCATCTGGCTGCAGGAAGGTCCCGACCCAAAATATTGCCTTTGCATGTTCCCCAGAGATGCTGCCTTACCTGTTTGAGTTACTCCAAATCTTCATTTTTCTGTATTAACTAGCATCTTCAGTTCTTTGTATCTCCTAGTTCTTAATAGTTTTTTCATGGTGGGTATCCTTATGTAAAAGATCAATATCTAGACCGTTTTACGTGACATGTTTCAAATGTCTTGTCGATTTGAGGCACTGCCTCAAACCTGTATTCAGTAGAAGTGCACCCTTCAAAATTCAGACATTTAATTAGGATAATTTGCAGATTGCGCTGAAAATTCTTCCTCACTATTTATCTTGGAGTTCTTTTTGAGAGGTTAGTCACAGCATTGTGTCTGATATTGGCAGTCATCATCCTGAGTGTTTTTGTTTTCTTCATCTGGATATCGTCTGCTGTTTCTGAAGTAACAACGTTAGTTTCTAGAAAAGCTGGTAAAATGTAAAGTTTTTTAAGTTGCAGAGTTCACCATCATACGGAACAAGAGCAAGAATAAAGATCATAACACATTCTCTACCTATGCTGCTTCTGCAGTACTCTCCCTATCTCTGGATTTCAAAAGTCTATTGATCTCAGTCTTTATAGGTGCGGAGGTTGTGATCATTCACTGCCTGTTGACGTACAGAATTCTAAAATTCCATGCACTTTTCCGGATGGAATTTTATCACTGCCTTTTATAATTGAAGTAAAGTCCCTTCACACGTAATTCTACTAAGTCATAATATATTTGCTAATTGCTAATAAATTCTACTAAGTCATAATATATTTGCTCTCCTCCTTGGTGTACTTGCAAGTAAACCTTTGAGTCATGTGTAACAATACCAGGTTTCTTTGAACACCAACATTCCCATTACAGTGTGGATGTCCGTGTGTGTTGACAAATTCTATCTGGTATATAGTCACACACTTTTGCATTCTCATTTTCACAGCTTACATGCAGAATGGAAATATCACACTAGGTCCACTCATTTCATTGATTTTGATTTATAATTAACCAAAGATCATATAATGATAGTAGTATTTCGCCATTATATTCAATCTGAACAGGTCAATGAATTTACTCCTATTCATTGACTTGCCTTGTTTCTCTAATGTATGTTTCTGGAAGCTAAACACATTACCTGGCATTAACTAAAGATAGATACAAAAAGCTGGAGTAACTCAGCGGGACAGGCAGCATCTTTGGAGAGAAGGAACGGGTGACGTTTTGGGTCGAGTCCCAAGGGCCTTTTGCATTCTCCTTTTGCCAAGGGCCTCGACCCAAAACGTCACCCATTCCTTCTCTTCAGAGATGCTGCCTGCTTGCTGAGTTACTCCAGCTTTTTTGTGTATCTTCCATTTAAACCAGCATCTACAGTTCCTTCTTACACCTTGCATTAACTAATTGAATTTGTGGGTTTGTATTTTAATACATGTACAAGTAGCTGTAATTTGAACTTGGCAAAGAAAATTTCCGAGTGCATTAAAAGTGTTAAATTATGTTTTTGCCAGAGGACAACATGACTTTATTTTTGGACCATGTGCAGCAGTGGTGTCCAAATAGCTGCTGGGGAGGATGAATCACTGAAAACAGATATGAGCTTTAATGTTCCTGAAGGTTAAAAATCACATCTTTAATGACATAAAATATCTTCACCACACATTCGTATTTCTCATCACTAATCCCTTGTTAAATGAAGTGTAAAGCAAAGGTTATTGTGAATAGTTAGTTAACAAACTATAACATTACACAAATCATCAAAAACACCTTTTTACTTTTTAACATGATTTGGCTGAATACCTGTTAGAAAATGCAATTAACATTTTATATAATATAAAAAACAAAATACAAAAAAAAAAAAAATAATAATAATAATGAATTAATTTTGGAATTGTCATACATTAGGGGAAACCAATCTTCCACGGGAAGTCTGCTTCCACACTTTGCATCCATCAATAGTTCTGTTAGCTACATTTTTTCTGGAGTAAATGAGAAATGGAGCGAACTGTCTTATTTCCCCTCCAAAAAAGACAAAATATCCTCCATTTGATAAATAGAAATTTATTGAAGAACAATTTCCAAAAAGGGAATTAAATGTTATTAAAACATATAAATGTGCTGTTTGATGTAAAACAAATAAAATGGCTGTAGTTTACCAATGTCCCCATGTATGGTAATCTAGTTTGTCCATTAATGTGATCCAACTTTCCAAAACAAAAATAATATTTAATGGGGTAGAGAATGGTTGAGGCAACATTGTACATAGATATTCAATGTAGCAATTTGGCCTGAAGATAATTAAAATGTCTTTGCACACTCATAAATTCCATGAAAGTGAGAATGTAAATGTTACTGTATGATATATACATATAAAGTGAAATTTTACTGACAAACTGATAATGGTTTAGGATTGATGTTTGTGCAAATTTGCTCCACGTTGAGTCGGCATAGATTTCTCAGAAAAGGAACATTTATAACTCTTTGCAAATATTAATCCATATCTTCAGCTTTTGATCAGTAAATGTCTACATTTAGATGAATCTGTTAACTAAAATGGTAACCAGTTTGAAAATAAAGTGCCTTTTTTTGATTAACATCAAATGCCATTTTGTTTATGGCTTTTCCATTCTAAAAATATTTGTTATTTTCTGGCATCAAGTGAATAAACTTTGGGCTGGTGCTTCACTTGATTAAAAACTGAAGTTAAAAAAAGGCACAAACCTGATGGTCAGCCTGTAATCCAGTGGAAGACTTAAATATGGTCTTTTGCAACATTTAAAAAACATTACAAGAATTTTTGAAAAGGAATGGTTATTGAATACTCTTGAATTGTAATTGTTCTCAGTAGCCATCACTCTTTCTTTCTGTAGAGGGTAAACTGTAACATTTCGTTGTAGAATTCCATGGTCTTGGACACTATGAATAAATGAAAACTTAATGAATATAGCAGTAAAACTATGAACTGAACTACTTTCTCTGACATCTAATCAAGAACATTAAAAATGCATTCTAAATGTTTGCGTTTAAGAGCGTTTATTTCTGGGATTTCAAAACCTCATAAATTTTCATTAAAAATTTTATTTTCATTTTTTTGTAATCTATTTTAAGATTGCTATCTCACTGGAAAATTTAAATGAAAATTGAACCATTTTCCTGTATCATGCTCTTTACCACAAATAAGATATTTTACACATTGAAATTACTTAACCTATTGAATACATAGCCTGGATATGTACTCTGGGGTCCATCTGGCCTCTCAGTCAGTAGGGCAGTCCTATTTCCCTGTAGCCCAGCAATATTCTCTCATAAACCCTTTCTGCAATAAGGGATAATTTACAATAGGTATCTGGAGCTGTGAAGCTGCAGCATTCACCACTGCATCAATGTGCTGCCCTGGAATAAAGAAGGTTATGCCAGTCTTGATGCACTTCATTGAGGTTGGGAGTTCTGTACCATCTACAGAAGAGAAGTTTCACACTTGCCTGCGTTTGCCCCATAGCCTTCTAAACCTTTCCTATCCCGATACCTATCCAAATGTCTTATTTTCAGGGCTTTTTTTCCCCCAATGAGAATGCCATCCCAGAAAATAAGCTGCGTTTATAGCATCACAGGGCACTGTGCAGCGGGCTGATTAAACACATTGGCATAGGGAAGTCCAGAAAGCAAGGAGATCAAAATTTTGGTAAAATAATTGAGTTTCAAAGACAGCCTTGTTTAGAAAGGCAATGATTTTGAGGAAGATGTACAGAAAACTAAACTAAGGTATGATGACCAATGGAGAAGGGAAGTGTGTGAAAGGTCAAAGCAAGGCTGTGGAGTCGATACCCAAATCATCCGACTCCTTGATTTTTGTGTATCCGACTCTGACTCAGACCCCTAGGTATAATAATTCAAAATCTGCTATGATGACATGACACAAGATGGCATTTCATAAGAACTACATGAATCACCAGGCTACCTTTTAAACCCACGTCCTTAAATTTTTGAGTCTAATGGTTTTGGCTGTGCTATTGGGCTTTTTTATTGTTTATTCTTGGAAAAAAAAAAACAATTCATTATGCTAAAAGAAAAAAAAAACACATAGGACTATGACAAAATTAAAATTCATTGAATTTAATAAAAATTATAAAAGCATTACTCCAAAGATTTATTAATATAAGGCCACATTTAGCTAAATGGCTAAATTATGACAAAAATTAAAACTAAATGCAAAGGTAGTTAAGTTTGCTACAAAAGTACATACCTAAAATTTATTAATAACGTCCTTAGGAACAGAATTGCTTCTGCCAGATGCTCTTTCATTGAAGCCCTTAAATCTGATTTAATTATTTTCAATGCAGAGAAGTCTCTCCACGCTGACCAGAGTGGGTGGTAGGCAGGCACGTGCCGTCAGGGTGGGCAAGGTAGGCACTTCCTACCCTGACTAAAATTATAAAATGGTAATTACTAAATATAAATAGTAAAGGCATGGGAGAATTCATGCCTATCTAAGAGATGGCCCGATCTCTTAGGTAGGCATAATTCTCCGTTGTGATGCCTTTCATGCCAGTAACATCCTTGTGATGAGGCAGGGGGGGGGGGCAACACGCAGCTCAGGTGGAACCATCTGCACCTCAGCACTTCTGCCGTCAGCGCTGCTTCATCATGCCAGACCTCAATGACAAGCGGGGTTGAAGAGCAGCTTCCCTCCCCGCCACATTCGGTGCCTTTGCCGTACTGCGCAGTACGGTGCCCACTGGCATGATCCCTACACTGCTGCCCTCCCCCGCGCAGCGCTAGTTTCTCTCCCCCCAATTTTCCCTTTTTCAAAGATGACAATTGCCATCTTGATCTTAAGCTCCGTTTTTTACCATCTCTCCACCTGCCAACCCTTCAAGAGACCCATTCAGAATGGAGAATAAAGGAGACTTGGAAGCCTGTACTTTATTTTTATTTTTAATGTGGGAGAGAACAATCTGCATTTCTTGGTGCTATATTTTTTTTAAATACCGACTTTCCCGAGGTGGGGGAGGGATTCCTTTCACAGCGTTTGGGGAGTCTGGCCCGGGGTAAAGTTGCGGGGCGGGCAGGAGCGTTGTGAACCACAGGGATCGGGATCATTCCATTCTCTACTTTTAACCCACTTGTGATGAGCCGGCTGCCTTCGCAAGGGGGGGAACGTTTTGCAAGAACTGTTCAATTTTATCTAAATACGAGACGAGGTGCAGACCAGTTGGGCCCCATCCCCCACGGCAATAATCCACCACTGACCCATAGCCCCCAACTGCGCAGGCGCAGCTGAGGGGTTCCCGTTCTGATCCCAGAAATCCCCGTTGTGACAACCCCCTCCCGCCCCCACAACCCTCCCTCACATCCTTCCCCCCTCACGACACCTCCACCCCCACACACATCCCCCGCCCAAACACACACCCTCCCACACCCCTCCTGGCCACATACACACCTCTCCCAGCCACACACCCCTCCCGCACCACTGCCCCCCCTCCACACACACACCATTCTCCCCCCTCCCCTGCCACACATGAAGAGGGGGAGGGAGTGTGCGGGGATGAGGAAATGAGCCGCGCCCTCGCAGTTAGGGGCTATGGGTGAGTGGTGGAATATTGCGTTGGGGGAATGGGTTGCGTTGGGGGAACGGGTGGGTGGTGGGATATTGCGTTGGGGAATGGGTTGCACTGGGGGTCCAGGCCTCCCTTGTGACTGGGATCCAATGGGTCCCACTTAGTCTAATTATTATTATTCATTTGCTCCTTTTCCTCCCTCCATCCCCTGCCATATCCACTCACGCATAGCCCCCGACTGCGCAGGCGCGGTGGGAGGGTAGGGAAAGGGGGGTTGAGATTAAGGGGTAGGGGGTGCGCGGCGTCACAGGGGAGGACCGGTCCCTGAACGCAATACTGCAGCACTCACCCATAGGTACCAATACTCACCACACCCTAGAGGGGGAGGGGGAGGACAACTTGTTCTATATGATTGTGTATGCCAGGTTGATTGCAACCTTCACGTGTTGCCACGAATGCAATCTCCCACCCCTGTCCCATTGTGATGTAATATGTAAATGCAATCCATTGTGATTGGACGCCTGTGAGATGGCACTGTGACATCATCAATGGAAAGTGCTGTGAGTCTCCCACTGAAAAACAGTTAATTTTTTTAAATAAATGATTGAAACTTAAAAAAACTTCGGAAATATAGGTTGGAATGCGACAGGAAGATGTTTATCCCATCGAGGGGAAAAATGTGAGTAGCGTGTGTGAAAATGTGACGGCTGTGGCCAAACGTTTAGGAAGAAGATACAAATTAAGGAGATTAAAAGAAAGCCAACACAACCCTGCAAACACACGGAAATTTTGGAATGTTGAGAACAAAGGGAAGTTTTAGTATAATACTGGACCAAGGGGGACCCATTGGACCCCCAACGCACCCGTCCCCTACCCGTAGCCCCCACAGGAGGTGTGGGGGGCAGAGAGGGAGCGAGAGGGGCACAGAGGGAGGGTGGGCAGAGTGTGAGGGCGGTAGAGTTTGAGGGGTGGGGGGAGGGCGCGTCATCACAGGGGAGGCTGGTTCCCGAACGCAACACTCCCTTGTTTCTGGCTCCAGGGTCCAGGCAGGGCCCGAATACTGGGGGGGGTGGTGGGTAGGGTGACGTCACTCGCAGTGCGAGCAAGAAGACAGCGGGTTTTCCCCCCAACTTTTTTCCCGATTTTTGAACATTTTCATTAATAACTTGAGAAATAAAGCATGATTTTTTCAGATAAGGCAATTTTGGACTCCACGAAAAAATCTACCGGAATATGTAAAAAGTTTACCGTTAGCACGTTGTTTTATTGAAGCAAATAAACACATACATCCAAGATCAGACTTTTAATAGGTATATGATCAATACTAGACCAAGTGGGACCCATTGGGTCCCTGTCAGATGGAAGGCCTAGTCCCCCAACGCAACCCATTCCCCAAACGCAATATTCCACCATGCACCCATAGACCGCACAAGAGTCCTGGTCCCCCAACGCAACCCTTCCCTAACACAATATTCCACCAATCTCCCGTTCCCCCAATGCAACCCATTCCCCAACGCAATATTCCACCACTCACCCATAGCCCCCAACTACGCAGGTGCATCTTATTCCCCTCATCGCCCAGCACTCCCTCCCCCTCTTCTTCACCCTCCCTCTTTTTAAACTTTAAAAAAATCCAATTCCCTTGCCCTGCCCATTACACTGTTTCAAATGACAGGACTCGGTGTCCTGTCATTGTAACGGGCATGGGCAGCAAGTTGGAATTGGAATTTTTACAGTGAGAAGTTAAATTTTTTCAAGTTTAAAATAGACGATAGGTGCGGGAGTATACCATTCGGCCCTTCAAGCCAGCACCGCCATTCAATGTGATCATGGCTGATCATCCCCAATCAGTACCCCGTTCCTGCCTTCTTCCCATATCCCCTGGCTCCGCTATTTTTAAGAGCCCCATCTAGCTCTCTCTTGAGAGAAATGTGAATAATTTGTAAAAAATAATCACAACGAAACTGTGATAAAACACCACAGGACAATTGTGAGTAAGGTGGTCCAAATATTGTAGCGCTATCGTGTACTGTTTTGGTGTAGTTCCGGAAGAACATGGGCACACAGACACGCATGCATGCAGACAGAATCACAAACAAGATGAGAGTTTTAGTAATAGATAGATGTAGATAGATTTTGCAAAATCTGACAAAATTTGAAGAGGATGAGAAGGATTTGGTACTCCCATCTTCATTTTGTGGCTCTGACTTTTCAGGTAGTAGCCCTTTTATCCAAACTGCAACATCACAGAGGGCCTCTTTTGCTGTAACAATATGATCCTCGCTCAAAAAGATTCGGTTCATTGGATCTACTTAGACAGCAGCTAACAAGATCTGATTTTCAAGTAGCAGACCCTCTCTTTCCGGCATTGACAATACAATTCCTTCAGCAATTAATCCTCCAGCTTTGGAAAGGTGAAATATTAAATTCAAACTTTGAATGTACCAGGCCTTTACACTTCAGTAGATTCTTATTTGGGTATAATGCCAATGGAGTTATGCTCTGATTGAGATGTGATTTTTCTTTTTGTAATGAGGTGTGAAATGTCCCAGGTAAATTTTCTGAATTCTTGGAAGAGATTTCAGTATGTTGATGCAAGTCTTGATAGTGTAACCTAGCATTTAGCGTTTCTGATGCTACCCCAACAGAGTTGTCAAAATTAGGATACAACTGTTGGGGAACTTGCGTTTAGGCCACTTGGGCATTGAAATGTACTGTAGCGGCGCCTGCTGGCGCACACGGGTATCGAACCCGGCGTTCGGAAGCCGCAGTCACGTGACCTGGGAGGGGCTGCTGTTTTCCGCCGGTTTCGCTTTCGCGCCACAGACGTGTTTGTGAGGACCTGTAAACCAGAGAATTATTTCTGTAATAAATAAGTTCACAAAAACTTGGTTGCCGTTCTTGCATCCGCCAAATTGGTGACCCTGACTTGTCTAGCCATCGTTAGACAAAGAAGATCATGCAGGAGGACTACGTTCCCACAGAATCGGCCGGAACGAGGCAGGGCTCACCGGGCTTCAAATTACCTTCATTTTGGCCAGACCAACCTCAGGTGTGGTTCGCCCACTTGAGGCACTGTTCCATCTGCACCACATTATTGCAGACGGCACGATGTACTTTCATGTGGTAGGAGTTCTGCCACGGGACTGTGCCTCGAGGCTGTTGCCATACATCAGAGACACGCCGACGATCGCTAAATATGAAAGTCTGAAGGCCCTGCTGCTCCATATCTTCTGTCTCAGCCATAGAGACAGGGCAGCGAAGATCCTGCACATGAACAGCATCGGCGACTTGCAGCCACTCACCATCATGGCAAAGATGCTCAGCGGGCACTGCCCATGTCTGCTCTTCGAACGGGCGTTCTTAGAGCAGATGCCAGACGAAGTCCGTCTGATGCTCGCCAGGGCTGATTTCAGCGATTCCTAGCACCTCGCAGAGAGAGCTGATGAGTTGTGGACCCACAGATGGCGGGAAGTTTGTGCTTTCACCCGCTCCACCGCCACGGAGGAGCGGGTGCAACCGAGACGACATCGGGACGAAGAGCAGGACCAGCCCATCGCTGAAGAAGCATCGCCGCTGCCGGAGGTGTACAGCCGACGACGTTGGTACTATTACCATCTCCGTTATGGTCTGGAAACCAGAAGATGCCGAAGCCCCTGTTCATTTCAGAGAAATGCCTCGGCCAATCGCCTATAGAGGCGAACGCGATCGGCCCAAACGAAGGCCGTGATCGCCACTCCGGCCACCATATCCTGGTCGACTCCGGTGCTTTAGCCAGCATCCTGCCACTGACTGCCCGAGATTCCTGCATCAATATGGTAGGACCCATCCTCTCGGCCGTCAACGGGAGCGACATTCGCACTTACGGGTACGCGGACCCTGGACTTAAATTTTGACTCCCACCCGTATAGGTGGAAGTTCACCGTTGCTGACGTGGACCAGCCAATATTGGGGGACGAATTTCTCCCTGCTCGATGTGCGAGGCGGGCAAAATGGTTCCAGTGTCGGACCTGTGCCCTGCCAAGCCGCGCAAAACGTTCACGTCCCAACAGCAACTCGACGAAGTAGCTGAGATCCAGCAACCTTTCGCAGCCCTTCTCGCTGAATTCCCTGGGTTGCTCACGCCCCAGTTCGTGGCGTGGTCCACCACATTCCTACCGAGGGCCCACCGGTTCATGCCCGCGTGCGCCGCCTCCCGCCCGTTAAACTGTGCATCGCACGAGACGAGTTCCAGCTTATGGAGGACATGGGGATTGTCCGGCGGTCGGATAGCCCTTGGGCTTCCCCGCTGCATATGGTGCCCAAAGAGTCCGGGGGTTGGAGACCTTGCGGTGATTACAGGCGTCTCAATGCCGTAACCACGGCAGATCGGTACCCAGTCCCGAACATCCAAGATTTCTCGGCTCATTTGGAGGGCGCTGCCTTCTTCTCGAAGGTCGACCCTGTCCGCGGGTATAATCAAATTCCGGTCCATCACGACGACGTCCTTAAGACGGCTATTCTCTACCATCTATTTTTCCACTTTTTCCCCTTTCTATTGTTTTATTTTTCTTGTTCTTGCTTACTTCCTTCTCAAAACATAAAACTAGAGGTTGTACATAGAATGGATTACGGTATGACATAGTTGGCACCTAAAATTAGGTTCCACTGTACTGTTTTGTACTGTATTAACTTCTAATAAAATAAAAAAAAAATAAAAAAAAAGATGGCCACCATCACCCCTTTCGGCCTTTTCGAATGGCTAAGAATGCCTTTTGGCCTGAAGAACGCCGCTCAGGTGTTCCAAAGGTATATGGATCAGGTTGGACGGGGTTTGCCGTTCATATTCATCTATCTCGATGATATTCTGGTGGCCAGCAGCTCGCAGGCTGAACACGTTAAACACCTCCGCCTGCTCTTCAAACAGCTGCGTAAGCACGGGTTGGTGATCAACCCCGCGAAGTGCCAGTTCGGATTGTGCTCCATCTCCTTTTTCGGTCACAGCATAACCTGCCACGGCGCACAGCCGCTGCCTGAGAAAGTCGACGCATTCCGTCGTTTCCCGAGGCTACTATCTGTCACGGGCCTGCAAGAATTAATCGGAATGGTCAATTTCTACCATCGATTTGTCCCGTCAGCAGCCGCCATCATGCGGCCGTTGTTCCAGTGTCTAGCAGGTAAGCCTAAGAACCTGGTTCGGTCCAAGGAGGCTGGGTTAGCTTTTGAGGGGGCTAAGACCGCGTTGGCCAACAGCACCATGCTGGTACACCCTAGGGCATCAGCCCTAACAGCCCTCACCGTGGATGCATCTGACGTCGCGGTGGGTGCTGTCCTCGAGCAACAGGTAGGTGGCCGCTGGCTGCCGCTGCCCTTTTTCAGCAGGCAGCTGCAGGCCCCGGAAATCAAGTGCAGTGTTTTCGATCGGGAGCTCCTCGCGCTTTACCTAGCGATCCGCCATTTCCGTTATTTCCTGGAGGGCCGCGTGTTTACCGCATTCACGGACCACAAGCCACTCGCGTTCGCTTTAAATAAGGGGTCCGACCCCTGGCCCGCCAGGCAACAGCGGCACCTCGCCTACATATCCGAGTTCACTTCTGACATTCGGCATGTGGCAGGGAAGCTGAACGTTGTGGCCGACGCGCAGTCCTGTCCGGCAGCCCCTGAGGTTTCTGCTTTTAGCCTAGGTGTGGATTACGTGGAGCTGGCCACTGCCCAGCGGGCTGATGCCGGCATGGGGGATTACCGTAATGCTGAATTGGGCCTTAATTTGGCTGAGGTGTCTTGCAGCACCGCCGGCGTGCGGGTCCTTTGTGATGTCTCAACGGGTAAAGCCCGCCCGATTGTCCCGATTGCCTGGAGGCGTCGGATTTTCGACACCATCCACAGCCTAGCTCACCCGTCCATTCGCGCCACCTCTGCCCTGGTTGCGTCCAAGTTCGTCTGGCGCAGGTTACGAAAGCAGGTCGCAGCATGGGCCCGCGCTTGTACCCCCTGTCAGACTTCCAAGGTGCAGAGGCATGTCAGTCCGCCCGTAGAGGATTTTGCTGTTCCAGGCAGCAGGTTCCTGCACATCCATGTCGACCCGGTGGGTCCCTTGCCGTGTTCGCGCGGGGCCACTCACTTGTTAACCATCGTAGATAGGTTCACCAGATGGGCAGAGGCAATACCGTTGACTGATACCTCAGCTCAGGCTTGTGCACGCGCTATTGTCTCCAATTGGATCGCTCGTTTCGGAGTCACTTCAGATATTACTACCGATCGTGGGGCCCAGTTCACGTCCTCCCTGTGGTGTGATAAGGCGCAGCTGTACGGCTAGAAAGCTGCACCAGACCACCGCGTATCATCCGGGGTCGAACGGTTTAGTTGAGCTTTTCCACAGACACCTTAAGTCGGCGTTGAAGGCCCGGCTCACCGATTGGCCCCAATTGGGTTGACCAGTTGCCCTGGGTTCTCCTAGGCATCAGAACTACGCCTAAAGAAGTCCTCGGCATCCTCGGCCGAGCTGGTTTATGGCTCGGTTTTGTGGGTACCTGGGGATTTTCTGCCCGTCACCCGTGATCAGGAGGTCCCGGCTTCGGCGGTGCTAGCTGACCTTCGTGAGCAAGCGCGCGCGTTGGTCCCGGTTCTCTCTTCCCAACACGGGTCGTCCGCGGTGCATGTGCCTACTATGTTACGGGATTGTGCTTATGTTTTCCTTCGTTGGGATGCTCGCCGTTACAGCGGGTGTACGAAGGTCCGTACAGGGTGCTGAGGACTGGTACCTCGACGTTCACGTTGGACATGGGTGACAGGGAGGAGTTCATCTCCGTCAGCCGCCTTAAGCCAGCCCACGTCGACTAGGATAGCCCGGTGGCGGTGGCCACTCCGCGGCGTAGAGGGCGTTCCCCGGCCGTTTTGCCGCCCTCTGCACCTGTTACCCCCTGTTATGTTTCACCGGTCCACCTCTGTTACGCCCGTTCCTCGTTCGCGTTTGTCGCGTCCCTCTGGTTCTGTTTTGCCGGCCCCAACTGTTACGCTCGTCCCGCGACCTCGGACTACGCGTTCCGGTCGAACTGTCCGGTTACCCGTGCGTTTCCGTACCGCGGATTCTGGGGGGGGGGCCATGTAGTGGCGCCTGCTGGCGCACGCAGGTATCAAACCCGGGGTTCGGAAGCCACGGTCACATGACTCAGGAGGGGCTGCTGTTTTTCGCGCGGTTTCGCTTTCTGACACAGTTGTGTAGTTGACCACCGTAGTGGCCAGACTTGTTTGTGAGGACCTGTAAACCAAAGAGTTACTTCTGTAAGAAATAAGTTCACAAAAAACTTGGTTGCTGTTCTAGCATTCATATTTGGAAGACCAGTACTTTACATACTGGTCTTAAACATTATCTTAGCTGACTGTTTATGACATGGAAGGAAACCATAGAGCCTTGTAGCTTATAGCCATATGCTAGCTTTCTAGGGTATAATCCGGGTAGTCCTACTCCTTGGAGACCCATGTCCTTTCCCTTCAAAACAATGCTTTGGTAAATTTCTAAAAGGTTTTTGGACCTGCCTTGGAGCTCTGACCGCTCACTGTGTGATACCATTTCACCACATGCCGCTTTTAGTTCTTTTGTCGATCACCTTCATTCTGTGGCTCCTAATTCCTGACCCCTCTGGGGACTGTTTCTCTCAATCTGCTATTGGTGATACTTTTAAATACGTCTGTCATTGCAACTTTCTCTATTCCAAGAAGAACTCCCCGTTTCCAGTCTTTCCACATAACTGAAACTTCTGATCTGTGAAAAATCTTGGTACATTTCTTCTGCACCCTTTTAAACCAACTTATTTTTTGTAAATGTTTTGCTATCTGATTCTCCACACCTCTCAGCAGCTGACTCTCTGTGCACTTCTTGCCCAAGTACCCAGGCACATTTCCTGTTGTTACTTTCCGAGTGAGGAGGCGTAAAGTAATTATCTTGGAAGTTGGAACTTGCCTTAACTTTGATATATGAGGATTCTTTGCATATAAAATCTCTTATGAGAACGCAATTGCATGTGCAAAATATCGGAGCACACATTCAATGTCATTGGGCTGAGAGATTTTATCCTGAAAAAATACATTGAAACCAAGGTTAACCTTCCCTTTTGTACGCCCAGACAGAATCCTGGAATGGTGAGTCTATTTACCTGACTCTATGAAAACTTTTGAAGGAGTCGAGTTCCATTGAAACCAGTAGCTCTGATTGTGCTTCACTTGAAAGGCTATTCTTCATTTGGGAAACTAACCTATGGCGCTAAGCAGAGACTGCTAGTTCTATCCTGAGTTACCAGCCACAGAATAATTGTGAATGTGTTTTAGGATTTGAATCCTTGCTTCTGCACTGTTGGTTAGATCAATGTGCATTGTTGCATTGACCCCTGGGGATTTGAAGGAGTTAATTTCTGGTACTACTTGTAGGAATCCCTCCTCCGGGTTTCTGGCCTTATCTCTCCATATGAAATTGACTCAGTGGGTCATCTGTGTCATTATGACTAAAGTAATCAGTCACTCTTCTGTGAGTTCTCCCATGACCTGTGAGTTCCTTTTGAGAACCACACCTGATTCTATTCTTAGTTGCACATTTGTAGCCAAGTAATCATCAGCCATGTTGTTCTTCCACATGTCACTGTTATTTCCTGTCCTCCTGTATCCATCCTGGGCTGCCTCTGCCTTCTGACATTCAACTCATCCTATTTACTGCCTCTAAATATTCACACTGCTTGGTCTTCACTGGATTACTGGATGAGCAAAAGCAGCAGAGTCTGTGGGAAATTAAGTTACTGCTGCCCTTGTTTGTGATCTTTTGTACTTTGAAGTTTTTTTTATTCTTATTATTTTATTCAAACATCACAATTTATAAATGCTGCAAAATTTAAAATACATTATGAATGGGTCAGTCAGTCTGTTTATGGAAAGTGTGAATGATGTGAGGTCTTGGGTATGCTCTTTGGTACACATGTGAGAGGTAGTTTTCAGTATTAGGTGTAACTAGACCAAGTGGGACCCGTTGGGTCCCTGTCACAGGGCTGGTCCCCCGAACGCAATATTCCACCACTGACCCATAGCCCCCAACTGCGCAGGCACGGCTGACGTTTTTAAAGTTTAAAATAATACATAATAATACACATTTTATTGTCATTGTAAATACATACAACAAATTTTCAGGTGCACTGCCCGAACGGAGCTCCAACAGAAAGATAATAACGACAATGGAAACAACAAAAACGGCAAGAAAAATGTTGTTGTCAGAATGTGCAATATTTCACAGTATCGTGTTATGGCAGTACAAAATATTGCCTATGGGGGCTGTGTGTTCAGTGCAGAGTGGTGATGGCCTTGGGGTAGAAACTGTTTGTTAATCTTGTGGTGTGCGATTTGATGGACCTGTAACACTTTCCCGAGGGCAGAAGGACAAACAAGTGATGTGCGGGTTGAGATGAGTCCTTTTGTATGAGGGATGCATTCCGCAGGCAATGAGAGCTGTAGATCTCTTCCAGGGCAGGCAGGTGAACTTCTGGGCTTTATTGATGACTCTCTGCAGAGCCTTCTTGTCAGCTGCAGAACTGCTGCCATACCATACCAGGATGCCATGTGTCAGAACACTCTATGGAGCAACAGTAGAATGACACTAGCAGCTGTTGTGGCAAGTTGACTTTCCTGAGTGATCTTAGGAAGTGAAGCCGTTGTTGTGCCTTCTTTACCAGGAGTGCGTGTTAGTTGACCACCTGATCTGCTGCGATGTGGGTGCCCAGGAACATGAAACTGGAGACTATTAACCTCTGTACCTCCTCCCTGTAAACTGACACATCACCCTCAGTGATCAGCCCCACCACTGTCATGTCATCTGCAAATTTTATGATAGTGTTTGTTCTGTGGGTCGGTATGCAGTCATAGGTATAGAGTGGAGGAGAGGGCTCAGTACACAGCCTTGTGGAGTTCCATGCTGAGTGTCAGAGTGGGGGAGTGGTGGGGTTCCATCCTGGCTGACTGCGGTCGGTCCATAGGCAAAATGGCAATAACGTAAAAAATAAGATCAATGTGAACACATCTCACTCTCCCTCTTCAGTCCCCTATTCCCCTCCTCCATTATCCTCCCTCTCCCCACCCTCCACCAACCCTCCACTGCTTCCTCCCCTCACCCCCTCCCTCCCCTCCTCTCTCTTTCCACTTCCCTCCTCCATTACCTCACCATCCCTCTTCCTACCCCTATCCTCCTCCATTTCCTCTAATCCCCTAGCACTCCCTCCTCCCCCTCTTTACCCTCCTTCTTTCCCCTCCCCCACTACCTCCCTCACCTTGCCCTCCCTCTCCTTTCCCCTACCCTGTCACTCCCTCCCTCCATAACCCCTCACTCCTCCCTAACCCCCTCCTCTCCCTCTATCTCCGTGCTTCCCCACTCTTCACCTCTCCCCTTTACCACTCCCCCCACTAAACACAATGTTAAAATAACATTTCTCCTCCTCCCCTCCCCAACTACCCCCCTCCCTCTCCTTACAACAATATAACAAATCTCTCATTGCACTGGGAGTCCTGTCATTTGTTATCATTGTAACGGGCAGGGGAATTTTTTAAAGTGAATTGTTTGATTTTTTTTTTAGTGAAAAGTGAATTTTTTTTAAGTTTAAAATGTGAATAACTTGTAAAATATAACATCAATTTGAATGGAACGCTGCTGTGTTTTTGAAAACTGAGGGTTTTAAAAAATGTAAATGAGATCCCATTGTGATGTCATTATGGGCTGGAACACTGCTGACGGGGCAGTTTATGTAAATTAGATTCCATTGTGACGCCAAATGCTGCTAACTGCCAGTGCAAATTCAAGTGATTTTTGTCAAACTGGATTTTGTAAAGTTTAAAATGTGAATAACTTGTAAAATATATCATCAATCTGAACGAAACACAACACCACAGGACAATGGTGAGTAAGGTGGGCCAAAATTGTAGCGCTATCGTGTACCGTTTTGGCGTAATTTCAGGATCACACATCCTCGCAGTCAGACAGACAAACAAACAAGAAGATGGTTTTAGTAATACTGTTAAGTAAAAAACTTGTTGGGTTTGAGGGATTAGGTACCAATGCCATGGTTCTTTCAAATCCTCGCGCAATGCCCATTCCAGAAGAAATGTGTGAACCTGCTTTGGGTTACTCACCTCAGTGGTCATGAAATGCTTTGAGAGGCTGATCAAGAACCACATCTGCACCTTCCTCCCTCGAAACATGGACCCGCTACAGTTCGCATACCGTCCAAACAGATCCACGGATGATGCAGTCTCCCAGGTTCTGCACACTGCTCTCTCCCACCTTGACAGCCAGAACGGGGGCTATGTGAGGATGTTGTTTATTGACTTCAGTTTGTCTTTCAATACGATAGTCCCCACCAGACTTGCTGAGAAGCTGCTGGAACTGGGGCTTAACACTCCCCTGTGTGCCTGGGCCCTGAACTTTCTCACCGCCAGGTAGTCAAGATGGGAAGACATACATCCAACACCCTCACCCTGAACACAGGATCCCCCCCCAAGGCTGCGTCCTCAGCCCCCTACGGTACTCCCTGTACACACATGACTGTGTGGCCAGGTTCAGCTCCAACTCTATAATCAAGTTTGCTGATGACACTGTGGTGGTGGGCCTGATCTCTGATAACGATGAGAAGGCCTACCGGGAGGAGGTAGCTGATCTGGCACTCTGGTGTCAGGACAACAGCCTCCTCTTGAATGTCATAAAAACTAAGGAACTGATTGTGGACTTTAGAAGGGCACAACATCCGAGGACGTACATGCCACTGGAGATAAATGGGGATACTGTGGATAGGGTGAGCTGCTTTAAATACCTGGGAGTCCACATCACAGAGGATCTGACATGGACAACACACGCTGCTGCACTGGTAAGTAAGGCAAGGCAGCGCCTTTACCACCTCAGGCAGCTGAGGAAATTCAGAGTCTCTCTGAGGATCCTTCAGTGTTTCTACTCTGGGGCTGTAGAAAGCATCTTGTCCGGCAACATAACAATCTGGTTTGGGAACTGCTCTGCCCAGGACAAGAATGCTCTGCAGAGAGTAGTGCGTTCGGCCAAACGCACTATGGGAACTACACTCGCCCCCCTGCAGGAACTATACATCAGAAGGTGCAGATCCAGCAACATTATGGGGGACCCCTACCACCCCAGCAACGGTCTGTTCCAGCTGCTACTGTCAGGCAAACGCCTCCGCTGTCATGCTGTGAAAACAGGATGAGAAGGAAGTTTCTTCCCACAGGCCATCAGGACTGTAAACTCTTATCTCACCAGGGACTAATTTACTGTACTCATTTACTGTTGTGTTGTGTCTTTTAAATTTTTTTTTTTCTAACGTAAATATTGATTCTGTTTCTAGGAGGGAGAGATAGATCAGCCATGATTGAATGGCAGAGTAGACTTGATGGGCTGAATGGCATAATTCTACTCCTATCATTTCTGACCTTATCAAAGGCTTTCTGAAAATCCAGGTAAACAACATCTACTGCCTTTCCTTTTCTGTCCTGCAATTTATTTCTTCAAAGAATTCCAGCAAGTTTTTCAGGCAAGACCACAAAACCATGCTGACTTTGGCTTATTTTATCTTGAAGTTCTAAGTACTCCATAACCTCATCCTTTATAATGGACTCTTACCAACCACCAAAGTCAGACTAACTGGCCTACCCTTCCCCCTATTCTGCTTTGCTCCCTTCTTGTGCAGCGGGGGTAATATTTGCAATTTTTCAATCATCTGGAACCACTCCTAACTCTAGTGATTCCACACAATCTATAAATCCACCTCTTTCAGAACCCTGGGATGCAGTCCATCTGACCCAAGTGACAGCCACCTTCAGCCCTTTCAGCTTCCCAAGCACTTTCTCCCTAGTAATAGCCACTCCACTAACTTCCACTTGAATTATCAGGCACGTTGCTGGTGAAAGATCAACTAGCATTGGTTGATGGGAATGGTTGATTTTAATTATAAAATGAAATAATTTATTTACTGGGATTATTTAGTGGTTATTCCAATCATGAACAGATGTGTCTATGAAACATAATACATAGGTGAAGACAAAAGAAGGATTTCAGAATATACCAATATTCATAATGGGTTAAGGTGATGGAAGCTGGCTGAAAGATAAAATAAATGTGACTATCTCAACCATTATTGTTGCTTTTTGTGCAGCAGCCTATCTTGGACACAAGTGCCAAGATATATGAGGATATTTGCAAAGTTTTACTGAGTTGTGATTCACTGAGTTTCGCCCTTCCCCAGACTCTTTCATGAATTCTGAACACTACATTTTCCTAAATTTTCAAAAGAAAATGTTTGATGCTTCTGCCTTCATGTCAATAACCTACAAGCTCTTCACAACCCAACTCCTTACTTTTTCTCCTTCTCTGTGTCCCCATACCAATGAGCCGGACATCAACGTTCTCATCACCTTGCGCCTCCGAAAACTTTAATTATTTTCTAAAGAAAAGTAATCTAAAAGTAATTGCATTCTGCAGTTGAAGAGGAGAAATGTAATAAATGACTGCTGCACAGTCCTTATTACAATTAACACCGCAGAGCTTCAACATAATACTGTTTTCATGAAGTGGGTAAATAATTGTAGTAACCAACTGAGACATTTGAATGCAGCAATCTAAAATGTAAAGATATTTAAAGTATATATATATATGGTGATATATTTATAAGACTCGATCGAAATGCTTAATTTCTCAAAGCAATCACTTAAAATTAAGAATAAAACAAGAATAACTTGACTCCTTGTATAAAATGTGATAAAACTGATATTAATCTCAATTCTCACCTAAATGGGAAATGACAGAACTTCACAAGTCCAAAACAGAAAGTGCTGGAGGAACTCAGCAGGTCAGGCAGCATCTGTGGAGGAAATGGACAGGCGACGTTTCGGGTCGGGACCCTTCATCAGACTTATGTATTGTCAGGGATTTACTTCAGCCCATAAATAGTACATAAGTGCTGAATGAACTGAACATTGTGAAATGTTTCTGTGGATGTGAGAAAGCCCTTGTGGGTTTGTACCAATTAAGTAATGCCCAATAAAGTTTTAATAGGTGACATAAGTCATGGATGGGAAAATATCTCAGAAAGCAACTGAACATTCCTCTTTATAGGTTTGCTAGAAGGTGTACTCACAGAATTAAAGATTGGAAGTTACGTTCATTTAATTATAAGGCAAATCCATGCATACAACACAAAATAGTGGTGACAAATATGGTGTACAGAGTTTCCTCCTCTAAAAATGGACTGAATAAATGAGGTTGGTTTCATAGGCAAGTCAATTTCTGTGACACTTTTAATATATTTTCTTGGCGGTAAATTGCTCTGTGGCACAAAGGGTAATATAAAATGCAAATTCTGTTCAGAATTCAGAAAGGGACATTTGGGAGACCACATGCCAATTTTCAGTGGGGGGGTGGGGGGTAGCAGTGCAGAGAGTTAATAATTGCAAAATTCATGGGCCCAGTACATCGATAATAATCAAGGAGAAGCACAACGCACCTCCCTAGAAGTTAAGGAGATTCAGCATGTCTTTTTCACAGGGCTAGATGGTCTAAAGCTAAAGGGCGTAGATTGAAGGTGAGAAGGAAAACATTTAAAGGGAAACTGAAGGGTAATGTTTTCACACAAGTGCTGGTTATGTGGAATGAGCTGTCAGAGAAAGCTGTGGAGATGGGTACACTTAAAATAATTAAAATGCATTTTGACAGATATGCGGATAGGAAATTTAGAGGGACATAAACTAAACAAAGGAAAATTTGAGAAATGCAGGTGAGTATCTTGGTCGGCATGGATGGATTGGACCAAGGGGCTTCTTTCCATGCTGTATAACTCTATGACTCTAATAGCAATACAGAGATGATGCATTTCTCAATGTAGGGACAGCCAGAAATGTGCAGAATAAATTCTTACCGAAACTAAATTATCTCTGGTCATCAATGCTCTTCCTGACTGACACAATCTCATGTTGAAGAGCAGAAAGATTGAATGGGTCCTCCTATTTTATGAGAGGGTGGGGAGGAGAAGGAAATGAGATTTAAAAAAAAGAAAGATAATACTCTTTCCATGCTAGTATATCCCCAAGGTTTTCAAAAGCTTTAGTTCAATATCTACCTGGATATTTGGCGTCACACCTTAACCCATCATTACATTACTAAAACTCTGTGTGTGTGCATGTGCATGCGTGCGTGTGTCATCTTGGCACAATCTGGTTGATTCCAATTTTCTTCCAAACGTTAGGTCCCAGCCTTCCCATTTTCACACCTTCTACTCACTCTTTTCCCCGTGGAGGCGATAAACATCTACCCGTCGCATTCTCATCTGTATTTCAAAACTTTTTAATCGTTTAAAGTTTTAAAAACAGCCGAAAACTCACCCATTTCGGAAAAAAAAACCTGAGTTAATTCACAATGCACTCGCGAGGCACGATGGGACACTCCAGCGTTCGCGTGGCGGTGGCTGCCAGCGCCCAACGGGCAGGGTGCTGCTGGAGTGAGGGCCGAGCCCGGGGCTTGGAATGGGGCTGTGACCGGGGCCAAAAAATAAGCTGCCGCTGGAACAAAGGACGAGCCTGGGTCCGTGGTCTGTGACGAGCCTGGAGATGAAGTCGTAGCCTGTACTATAGCCCAGGCGGCAGCCGAGCTGACGGCTGGACCGGGCCAAGTACGAGAACCAGGTCCGAGTTCCAGGCCCTGGCGCTACTCTACGACCTGGGTAGGGCCTGGGGCAGAGAATGGGAATGAGGGAAGGAGGATGAGGGAAATGAGGAGGAGGGAGTTGGGGGGGTTGTGGAGGAGGGAGATGGGGAGGGGTGGAGGAGGAAGATGCCCCCTCCCTATCTACCCTTGGTATCCTATCTAGACCAACGGGTCTGCACTTGGTCTATTCCTTCTAAAGTGCTTCCTCCAATTATAAAAAAAGTGCATGAGCAGTAAAGGAAACGGAGAAATCCCTTCAGTCACTCTCATGAGTCAAACCCGTTAAAGGCATATTAGGCAACATTCATTTCTCACCATCAGTCAAACTTCAAAATATTTCTAGTAATTACACAGAAACACTAATTGAAAATCAGATCAGTATAGATTTAGCTTTTCACGTCATTTGTTAAGTCTTGCGTGATTAATCGCCTCCAGAGGAGATTAAAATAAAAAAACTGCAAACGCTAGAACTCTGAATAAAGTAATATTTATAATATAAGACCCTTCATCAGAAGGGCAGTCATGGTGGTACAGCGGTAGTTGCTGCCTTACAGCGAATGCAGCGCCGGAGACCCGGGTGCGATCCCGACTACGGGTGCTGTCTGTATGTAGTTAGTATGTTCTCCCCGTGACCTGCGTGAGTTTTCTCCGAGAACTTCGGTTTCCTCCCACACTGTTCGTATTGGTGGAAATGTGTCAGCCTCGATAACAATCAGCACGGGAGCACCTCAAGGCTGCGTGCTCAGCCCCCTGCTGTACACACTCTATGCACATGACTGCGTAGCCGGTCACAGTGCGAACTCCATCATCAAGTTCGCTGACGACACCACTGTTGTGGGACGTATCACTGATGGGGATGAGGCAGAGTATAGAAGAGAGATCGAGCAACTGTCCATATGGTGCCAGCGCAATAACCTGGCCCTCAACACCAGCAAAACCAAGGAACTGATTGTGGACTTTGGAAGGGGGACCCACAGCCCCATTTATATCAACGGCTCGATGGTTGAAAGGGTCAAGAGCTTCAAATTCCTGGGCCTGCACATCTCTGAAGATCTTTCCTGGTCCGAGATCACTAATGCAATTATCAAGAAAGCTCATCGGCGCCTCTACTTCCTGAGAAGATTACGGCGAGTCAATTTGTCAAGGAGGACTCTCTCTAACTTCTACAGGTGCACAGTAGAGAGCATGCTGACCGGTTGCATCGTGGCTTGGTTCGGCAATTTGAGCGCCCTGGAGAGGAAAAGACTACAAAAAGTAGTAAACACTGCCCAGTCCATCATCGGCTCTGACCTTCCTTCCATCGAGGGGATTTATCGCAGTCGCTGCCTCAAAAAGGCTGGCAGTATCATTAAAGACCCCACACCATCCTGGCCACACACTCATCTCCCTGCTACCTTCAGGTAGAAGGTACAGGAGCCTGAAGACTGCAACAACCAGGTTCAGGAATAGCTACTTCCCCACAGCCATCAGACTATTAAACCTGGCTCGGACAAAACTCTGATTATTAATAACCCATTATCTGTTATTTGCACTTTATCAGTTTATTTATTCATGTGTGTATATATTTATATCATGGTATATGGACACACTGATCTCATCCGCAAACTTGGAGATGTTGCATTCAATTCCCTCGTCAAAATCATTAATATATATTGTAAATAGCTGGGGTCCCAGCACTGAGCCTTGCGGTACCCCACTAGTCACTGCCTGCCATTCTGAAAAGGACCCGTTTACTCCTACTCTTTGCTTCCTGTCTGCCAGCCAGGTCTCTATCCACATCAATACTGAACCCCCAATATCATGTTCAGCACAAACTTTGTGCTGCGAATTTGTATGCTCGAGGGACCCTATGTCTTCTATGGCCAAACCAATTTTGAATTCAATCTGTCAAGTCTCCATGTATTGCATGCGCCTTAAGGCTGTGTCATTGAGTTAAATGACATGGAAGCAGGCCCTTCTACACAACTCGTCCATGCTTACCAAGTATTCACCCAAACTACTTCCATTTGCCTGTGTTGGCTCATATCTCTAAACTTTTCCTCTCCATGAAACTCTCCGAATGTCTTTTAAACATAGTAATTCAAAATCTACCATTGGCAGTTCATTCCATACATCCACCATCACTGTGCTAAAAACCTGCCGCTCGTGTCTTCTTTGCTCCTTCCCCTCTCATCTTAACTCGATTCCCTCTACTTTTGTAATTATGAGAAAAAGGTTCTATCTACCATATCTGTGCAAAAAGGTCACCCCACAGACCTCCACAGCTGATGCCAGAAGAATTATCTCTATAATAATCTCCAAACACCTGTCCGACAGATCAGAAACACTCTTCAGGTGCGGATTTGTCAATGACCACTCTCCGTAGAAGACTTCATGAACAGAATTACAGCGGCTACACTGCAAGATGCAAACCACTGGTTAGCCACAAAAATAGGATGGCCGGGTTAGAGTTTGCCAAGAAGTACATAAAAGAGCAACCACGGTTCTGGAAAAAGGTCTTGTGGACAGATGAGACAAATATTAACGTATATCAGAGTGATGGGAAGAGCAAAGTATGGAGGAGAGAAGGAACTGCCCAAGATCCAAAGCATATCATCTCATCTGTGAAACAAGGTGGTGGGGGTGTTATGGCCTGGGCATTTATGGCTGCTGAAGGTACTGGCTCACTTATCTTCATTGATGATACAACTGCTGATGGTAGTAGCATAATGAATTCTGAAGTGTATAGACACATCCTATCTGCTCAAGATCAAACAAATGCCTCAAATCGCATTGGTCAGTGGTTCATTCTACAGCAAGACAATGATCCCAAACATACAGTTAAAAGGAGTTGAAAGGAGTTTTTCAAAGCTAAAAAATGATCCATTCTTGAGTGGTGAAGTCAATCAACCGATCTGAACCCAATTGACCATGCCTTTTACACGCTGAAGAGAAAACTGAAGGGGACTAGCCCCTAAAACAAGCATAAGCTAAAGATGGCTGCAATACAGGCCTGGCAGAGCATCACCAGAGAAGACACCCAGCAACTGGTGATGTCCATGAATCGCAGACTTCAAACAGTCATTGCATGCAAAGGATATGCAACAAAATACTAAACATGACTACTTTCATTTACATGACATTGCTGTAATTTCTACAAGGTGAATCCAAAATGTATAAAAATTGCCTTTATTAAATTGCACTTTAACCACATGTTATTTTTTCTATTACAAATCTCAAATTGTGGAGTACAGAGGCAAATAAATAAATGATGGGTCTTTGTCCAAAACATTATGGAGGGCACTGTATGTCTCATAATTTTATATACTTCTCTCATGTCTCCCCGCAACCTCCAGTGTTCCAGAGAAAACAAAACCTCCTCTGCACCCTTTCCAAAGCCTCCACATCCATCCTGTAATGGGGCAACCATAACTGCATGCAATACTCCACATGTGGCCTTAACAAAATTCTACAAAGCTGCCTGACTCTTATACTCAATGCCCTAACCAATGAAAACATGGATACCTAATGCCTTCTTTACCGCTCTATATACTTATGTTGCCACTTTTATGAAGTTATGAACTTGCACGCCAAGATCCCTCTGTACATCAAGGCTGTTATGAGTCATACCATTAATTGTATATTTTCCCCTTACATTCCTCCTCCCAAAGTGCAACACCTCACACTTGCTTGGATTAAACTCCATCTGCCATTTCTCCACCCATTCCTATAGCTAATCTATCTTCTGTTGTATAATTTGATAGCCTTCCTCACATCCTTGGTGTCATCTACAAACTTACGAATTAACACATCTACCTTTATGTCCAAAAGAGAACTGCAGATGCTGGAGAAACTCAGCGGGTGAGGCAGCATTTCTTGGAGTGAAGGAAAAGGTCTGAAGAAGGGTCTCGGCCTGAAATGTCACCTATTCCTTCGCTCCATAGATGCTGCCTCACCCGCTGAGTTTCTCCAGCATTTTTGTCTACCTACCTTTATGTCCAAGTCATTAATATATATCACAAACAATAGAAGTCTCAACGCAGATCTCTGTGGAACTCCACTGATCACAGACTCCAACCTGAATATTGTCCTTGCATCAACGCTCTGTCTTCTATCAGAAAGCTAGTTCTAAATCCATACCACCAAGTCACTGTTAATACCGTGGTTCTTAAAAAAACTGTGATTTTCCTTAATCCGAATCGCAAAGGCCCTTTTGTGGCCCCTTTTTGGCCCTGCTAATTGCCTGCTTGAGTTCATTTCTTTATATTCCTCAAAGGCCCTGGCTGATTACATCCTCTTAAACCTTGCATGAACTTCCTTTCTCTTTTTGACCAAATATATAACCTCTTTGGTCATCCAAGGTTCCCTTACTTGCCATCCTTATGCTGGTCCTGAACTTCGATCAACTGGCCTTTCAATGTCTCTGACATCATCACGCAATAATAGCTGCAGTGTACTCCCCTGAGCTCCTGCTTAATAATATTGTAATTTGCCTCACTCCAATTTAGTACCTTTCCACAAGGCCCGGCCTTCGCCCTATTCAAAACAGTCAACATTTATGAAGTTGTGATCACTATCTCAAAAATGCTCTTTCCACAGAAACACCAGTCACCCGACCAGGCTCATTTCCCAACACAGGGTGCAGTACATTCCCTTCTCTGGTCAAACTATTCACATAAGTTTCAAGAAACCTTCTTGGATAACAAATTCCACCCCATCTAAGCCTTTGACACTGTAGATGCTGCCTCATATGTGTAAGTACAGTAAGGTATAATAAAAAATCTTGCTTGCAGCAGCATCACAGGCACATAGACTCAGACAGCACACAAAAACATAAATTAGGCATCAATTCTATAATGAAAAGAAAGACTGTGCAGACGGTATTTTAAGGATGCTTGTCAGACAATTATCTTGTCAGACAAGTTCCAGTCAATATTGGGAAAGTTAAAGTCAGCCACTAAGACAACCCTGTTGCTTTGGCATCTTTCTGTTATTTGTCTACAAATGTGTTCCTTTATCTCCTGCTTGCTTTGGGGGGCCTATAGTACAATCCCAGTACAGTGCTTGCCCCTTTCTTATTTTAAAGTTCCACCCATATCGCCCCAGTGGACAAACCCTCCAGGATGTCCTCTCTGATTAGTAGCACAACTCATTTCCAACCCTCTCTACGATGTCTAAAACATCAAAATCCTAGAACATTGATCTGCCAGTCATGTCCCTCTCGCAACCACGTTTCCCTGATGGCCACAGCATAATAGTCCCAAACATTGATTCAGCATCTAAATTCATCTGCTTTCCCCACAAAGTTCCTTGCTTTGAAATAAACACAGTTCAGCCCATCAGTATATTCCATATCCTTTCACCTCTCCCAGCCTTTCCTATTTAGTTGAAGAAAAGTAGAATGTTATTGAGAAGTGGTGAATTGGTGCATTATAATCAACATTCTGTTAATAAACCTTATACTATCTCCTTTAATCTAAAAATGCCTGCTCTGCAAATCATTGGCTTGGGCATCATGTGCAAAATAATTAGAATTTGTACGTACAGGCCCTTAAATAATGTGGTAATCTAACTAAAATTGAGCAAGAAAGCACTATTCATACCTTGCTTTTTCCAAGATACTGTACAGATGAGACTTGCGGTAGAGTTCCAGTTTCAGGCACTGATACTGTTGGAAAAACTGGCTTTAAAGTTCGACTGTGGTAACCAGCACGCTTTGTTGTTCCTGGCACATTCAGCTTTGGCAGCTCCACGGGAATTTGACGCCGTACAGGGATACCCTGTGGAAAATTTATATGAAATAAATTTTGGATGCTTAAAGGCTTCTTTTGCAATACTCTTCATACAAAAATCTGTTTTGGATTTGGTTTGGCATACTAATGTAAAAATAGTATCTAAATGAATGATGGGTTGTAATTAAATGTAATCTTTATTGATGGTATTTAAGGTAAATAATGAAACACAAAATTATTTATTTTTCTTCAAGATACTAATAGAAATGAAATTTAATCTTTAAAGAACAAAGGCATACTAATTAAGTGAAAAAAACCGTTGCTTAAACTCAGGAAAATTAAGAATATAGGAAACAACATGAATGCAAAATGTACCCAAAAAGCCTCCTATTATGAATTTTATATTCATTATTTGAGCTAAAGGCTCACATTTAGACCATACACTGCAAAAATTAACTATTACACCCATTGTGGTTCATCCAGTGAAGAAATCTCTGAAGATTTTGGTGAAGAAACAGCTTCTCAGTAGTTCCTTGCTACTGATTGCTTAACGTTCAAGGCTAGGGTATTACAGTGCCCTCATAATGTTTGGGGAAAAGAGCCGTCGTTTATTTATTTATTTGTCTCTGTATTCCACAATTTGAGATTTGTAATTTAAAGAAATCACGAGGTTAAAGTGCACATTGTCAGATTTTAGTAAAGGGTATTTTTATACATTTTGGTTTCACCATGTAGAAATTACAGCCGTGTTTATACATAGTCCCCCCATTTCAGGGCACCATAATATTTGGGACACATGGCTTCACAGGCGTTTGTAATTTCTCAGGAATGTTTAATTGCCTACTTAATGCTGGTATAAGAGAGCTCTCAGCACCTAGTCTTTCCTCCAGTCTTTCCATCACCTTTGGAAACTTGTATTGTTGTTTATTAGATTAGATAGCCTTTATCAACATGAGGACCAAAGTTGTGCCAATTAAAAGTCAAACAAGGCATTAGGAGACTAAGAAACAAGAATAAAACTGTTATAGAGACCTCAGGCTTACCAAAATCAACTGTTTGTAACATAATTAAGAAGAACGAGAGCACTGGTGAGCTTACTAATCGCAAAGAGACAGGCAGGCCAAGTAAGACCTCCACAGCTGATGACAGAAGAATTATCTCTATAATAATGGAAAACCTGCAAACACCTGTCCGACAGAACAGAAACACTCTTCAGGAGTCAGGTTTGGATTTGTCAATGACCACTGTCTGCAGAAGACTTCATGAACAGAAATACAGAGGCTACACTACAAGATGCAAACCACTGTAAGCCGCAGTAATAGGACTAGACTAAGTGGGACCTGTTGGGTCCTTTTGTCACACGGGAGGCCTGGTCCCCCAACGCAATATGCCACCACTAAGCCATAGCCCCCAACTGCGCATGATCGGCTCAGGGTCCCGCACTAACGGCAGAAGTTAAGTTAGTTAATAACTTTGCATTTAATATTTCCATTACCTCGCCATCCCTCTTCCTACTCCTACCCCCTCCTCCATCCCCCAGCACTCTGTCCTCCTCCTCTTGACTCTCCCACTTTTTCCCCTGTCCTCCCCCACTCCCTCCCTCACCTCTCCCTTCCTCTCCTTGCCCCTACCCTCAGTCACTGCTTTGGGCTTTGCTGCTTTCCGTTTGGCCACATCGCCGCACCACTTCTGGTCCCTCCAAAATTGTGTCCGGTTGGAGACCTCCGCCGGTCTCCCTCAGCTCCAGTAAAGACACGATGGGGTAGGAAGGGGCGGACCGTCCCGGGAAGTGACAAGAGACTAATCCGCGCGGTGCTGACTGGCAGGAGAGGAGATCGATCTGTGCACGCTCGGTTTATACAATTTTTAAACCTCGCTAACGTTTACAACAAACCAACGATCTGAACGAAACCTTTTGCACTCGCAGCACAGGAGACGCACAGTTCACTCACTCACGGCTGGTGGACTCACAGTTCACTCACAAATGGCTGGTGGGCTGGCAGTTCACTCACTCACGGCTTGTGGGCTGGCAGTTCACTCACTCACGGCTGGTGGGCTGGCAGTTCACTCACTCACGGCTGGTGGGCTGGCAGTTCACTCACTCATGTCTGGTGGGTTGGCAGTTCACTCACTCACGGCTGGTAGGCTCACACACACACCCTCCATCACACACACACACCCTCCATCACACAAACACACATCCTCCATCTCTCTCTCACACACACCGTCCATCTCATGCACACTCTCACACCCTCCATCACACCCAAACACACACCACCTCCATCTCACTCACACACTCCATCACACTCGCACACATGCACATACACACATCCACTCGCACACACACCCACACACTCCCTCCTCCATCTGAGTCACACACATGCACGCACACACACACCATCCATCTCTCTCTCACACACACTCACCCTCCATCACTCACACACTGCATCACTCACACTGACACACACACACACACCCTCCATCTCTCACACACACTCACACCCTCCATCACTCACACCCTCCATCACTCACACACTAACACACATACTCACACACACTTACACTTACACTCATACACACACACACTTACACATATACACACACAAACAAGGGACATATATATGACAGTAAAACTCTCTTCAATCTACTCATGCGGCTGAGCGCGGCCTCTGGACTGAGCGGGACCTCCGGAGTGAGCGGGACTTCCGGACTGAGCGCGACCTCTGGACTGAGCGCGACCTCTGGACTCAGCCACGGCATAGACTCACAGTTCATTCAGCACGGACGGCGTAGACTCACAGTTCATTCAGCACGGCGTAGACTCACAGTTCAGTCACTCACGGCATAGACTCACTGTTCATTCAGCACGGCGTAGACTCACAGTTCAGTCAGCACGGACGGCATAGACCCACTGTTCAGTCACTCACGGCGTAGACTCACAGTTCAGTCAACACGGATGGCGTAGACTCACAGTTCTGGACTCAACTCTCACTCGCGGCTTCCAGGCTGACTGACTCACGACCGGCCTCTGGGGCTTTAATCTCCTGGCCCCCGGAGGGGGCGTTACCTTCATCATGGTAACTGACAGGCGAGCTGACCAATATGCTGATCTCACGTTTTTTAAATCTTCATAACTTTTCTATTTCACCGATTGGAACACATCTTGGGGCGCTTGGAGCGGAGGAGAATGGTGAGTTAGATGGCGAAAAAATCATAGCGATATAGGGTAGCGTTTTTGCTAAAATATATATACAGCGTGGACCGGAATGGTCAAGATGAGAGTTTTAGTAAAAGTATAGATAGATCGATAGATGGCCAGGTCACAGTTTGTTAAGAAGTACTTAAAAGAGCAAACAGCAACCTTTCTGGAAAAAGGTCTTGTGGACAGATGAGATAAAAAATAACTTATATCAGAGTGATGACAAGAGCAAAATATGAAGGAGAAGGAACTGTCCAAGATGCAATGCATACTACCTCATTTGTGAAACACGGTGGTGGGTGTGTTATGACTGGGCATGTATGGCTGTTGAAGGTATTGGCTCACTTATCTTCATTGATGATACAACTGCTGATGGTAGTAGCATAATGAATTTTGAAGTGTATAGACACATCCTATCTGCTCAAGTTCAAACAAATGCCTCAAAACTCAATGGCCGGTAGTTCATTCTACAGCAAGACAATGATCCCAAACATGCTGCTAAAGCAACAAAGGAGTTTTACAAAGCTAAAAAATGGTCAATTCTTGAGTGGCCAAGTCAATCACCCGATCTGAACCCAATTGAGCAGGTTGAAGAGAAAACTGAAGGCGACTAGCCCCCAAAACCAGCATAAGCTAAGGATGGTTGCAATACCAGCCTGGCAGAACATCACCAGAGAAGACACCCAGCAACTGGTGATGTCCATGAATCGTAGACTTCAAGCAGTCATTGCATGGAAAGGATATGCAACAAAATACTAAACATGACTACTTTCATTCACATGACATTGCTGTGTCCCAAACATTATGGTGCCCTGAAATGGGGGGACTATGTATAAACACAGCTGTAATTTCTACATGGTGAAACCAAAATGTGTATAAATTGCCTTTATTAAAATCTGACAATGTGCACTTTAACCACATGTGATTTTTTTAATTACAAATCTCAAATTGTGGAGTACAGTGGCAAATAAATAAATTATGGGTCTTTGTCCCAAACATTATGGAGGGCGTATGGGTTTGATTTAAAGTGCTTTTGATTGTGTGCAAGCCAAGTAGTGGGAGTTGCATGCACTGCTGACTACATGTTTAAGTTTTCATGAAAGTGATCACTTTATTCATGGACAGAGGTGGTGTTACAAAGGCTTGCAACATCATGTAACTTGAGCTGAACGTAGACCCCATTCAAGCTCTCAGCAAACATGATTTATTCAGCTGGACATATTGTTTGTTTTGGTTCCTGTTTGCATATTTTGTGTCCAGATGGCACAAATCTGCATCCAGTTGAGACCTGATCAAAGACCGAGCAAAAGTCCATGCAGACAATGTTAACTGCCCTTCCCTCGTCAATCCTCTTGATCACCTCTTCAAAAAAAAACGATCAAATTCTGTGACACAATTTCTCATGCCAAAGGCCATGCTAACTATCCCTAGCCAGTCTTTGCCTTTCCAAATGCAGATAGATTTGGAGTATCAAAATCCTCTCCAGTAATGTTCTCATGATTTTTATTAGGGTAACGGGCCTATAGTTTCTGGCATGTTTTTGTATCACATCTTAAATGCCCGCGGTCTTTGGTAAGAAGAGGCCGATTTGGGAGCTCCATGCTGCGGAGAGAATTTCAACCGCCCCGACGCGGGAGTCTCGACGGGGGCTTCAATCGTCGACTGCGGGGGCTTTGATCGCCCCGACTGCGGATGGTTTGACTGCCTTGACCGCGAGAGAACAAGAGGAAGAAGATTGACCTTTATTGCCTTCCATCACAGTGAACCCACTGCGGTGAATGTTTATGTTAACTTTTATGTGGTTGTGTGTCTTGTTGCTTTACACTTAGTATGGCTGTATGGTAACTAAAATTTCACTGTACCGTAATTGGTACATGTGACAATAAACTGACCTTGAAACCTTAAACCTTGAAATGAAGACACATCATTAGCCACCATGTAGAATGTGAATGAATGTGCCACTTCTAAGCTGATGCAGTCCTTAAACTATTTGTTGTATTGAATTTAAGAGTGAAGCAATGCTCCTACTACTCTCTTCTATGCTAGCCTCCAGCCATGTTTCCTTTCCATCATCAGCAGGCTACTTTTGTGGTTGCATACATTTTCTGGAACATTAGTCAGTAAAGGGCCTGTCCCACTTAGGCAAATTTTTAGGCGACTGTCATAGTCGTAGCAGGTCATCGAAAAAACCGGCGACTGGACCCCCCTACGACAACGTCTACGACAAGCTACAACAACCTACCAGCTAGTCGACGTCAAGCTACCGACAACCGGCGACCCAATCGTCGTGACTTAGGACGTCAACCTACGATCATACAGGCGACAACCTACGACAACCAAAGTCAACCTACGTCTAACCTCAACAAGCTACGACAAGCTACGAACCTGTCGGCGACAACTGGAGACAATTCACATAATTTTGGCCTCCCAAACAATGGAATCACCCAGTTTTCCTGTAAAAGGGGCTGTAGCTAGGGTTTCCAATCATTCTGCATCATGACTACCATGGAGCAACATTAGAGGGCATTACTCTCACAAGAAGAAGCCCTGCTGCTTGCAGCAGCCCTCATGCTTAAAGATCAACAAGACAGAAGGACAAGGAGAATGAGAAAGAAGAAGCCCAAGTAGAGGTCTGTGTGGTTGAAGCCCTAGTCCCTGAAGAGACCCAGGTTGGGCCAGTATGACAACCTGACTGAGCTCCAGCAAGAAGATGAGGCTGCCTTCATACAAGAGTCTCTCCTACAACACCATCAGCAAGGTTGTCCAAGAGACCTGTGAAGTCATCATCAATGCTTATGAAGTCATGGACTGCCCTAGCACACCAGATGAGTGGTAGAGAGTGGCACAGGGCTTTCAAACCAGATGGAGCTTCCAGCACACATGTGGGTCAGTGGACGGCAAGCATGTGGCCAGCCAAGGGAGGTTCTATGTACTTCAACTGCAATAAGTTCCATTCCATCGTACTCATAGCTGTGGTGGATGCAAACTACAACTTCCTGTTTGTGGATGTGGGCACACCTGTCAGTGCCGCAGATGGTGGGATCTGGAGAGAGACCTCCCTTGGGAAGAAGGAAGGGCAGGCCTTCCTGATCCAGAACCTCTGCCAGGAGAATTCAACCCTAACATCTCCTACACACTGGTTGGTGATAACACCTTTCCACTCTGGTCATGGATGATGAAGCCATACCCTCACAGGCAGATGTAAAGGCAGCAGAGGATCTTCAACTACAGGCTGTCCAGGGCTAGGAGGGCCATGGAAAATGCCTTTGGCATCCTCGCCAGCAGATTCAGATGTTTGCTGACTATGATGGAGCAGGAGCCCAAGAATGTGAAGACCATTGTCTACGCAGCATGTGTCCTCCACAACCTGATCCGTACCAGAATGCAGCAGCCATGGTGGAGGGTGACCGAGTGGACAACCAGATAGGCAACATCACACCAGGCTCATGGAGAACTGGAGGACAGGCTGCACGGATGGTGGGACTGGAGAGATTGGCAGGAAACACCTCCAACAAGAGAGCTAAGGACCAGAGAGACCAAATCTGCACTTACTACAACTCCGAAAGAGGTATTGTACTGTGGCAGAACAACATGATCTGAAGACCAACAGCAAGCAGCCCACACCACAAACAGAAGTCCACCACTCCAGAGCCCACAACAGACCACAGGGCCACCCACATCCTCCCAAAAAAGTTTAATTTTCAATGCAGTACAATGTATGTGTTTCTTTTATTGATCAAAATATATGAAAAGGGTTTGCTTTTCAATGCAGCACAATGCTTGTGTTTGTGTTTGCTTTATTGATCAAAATATATGAAATTGAAATATTTGAAAATTATGCCATGGGACACTACTCTGCAATATGATATCTTCATACATCAATTTGCCGTCAAAATGTCAAGCATTTTCTTTATTGATATTGAAGCAAACAAAAGTTTTAACACACTATAATCGCCTGACCACGTGGAGCGTTTCCCACGGAGGCGCCACTGTCGTAACCTGGCGGAGCAAGTTCTGTCAACTGTTGCCAATGGTCGCCAGCTGTTGTAGGTTATTGCCAGTATGGTCGTAGCTTGTCGCCAGTATGGTCTAGCTTGTCGGCGGTATGGTTGTATATTGTCGTAGATTGTCGCCGATATAGGCGTAGATGGACTTCATTCATCAGCATCGCGACTGGCTGTAGTCGCTTTACTTCTGTGGATTTCTGTGGACTTGGGTTTTTCCAATGCCTGTCGCTACTTGACTTCTCTTGAGGCCGGTACCTGTTGCCAGTTGACGTAGGTAGTTGCCAATGGAATTCACTGGTCAGCACCGGTGACAACCTACGACAGCACCTACGTCAGGAGAAGACAAGCTACGCTAATAGGCGTCAAACCCACTGTCGGCGAAAAATGTTGAACATTTTGAAAATCCAGCACCGACCAGAAAGACGCTATGACTCTTTGGGCAACTGAGGAGACTTCACGACCATACAGGCAACACCCCGGTGACAGCCTAGTCGCCTAAAAAATCGCCTAAGTGGGACAGGCCCTTAAGGGATCACTACATCTTGGGAGACACATGGTGCATCTGCAGTCCATGTTCTCACATGTGCTTGTTGCTAATTCAAGAATCCAACAAACATTCTGGTTGAAATTCAGTTGTACTTATTGTTATCCCGTATGCTCAGTCTCGCTGGATAGGAAATCTGGAAATCATATAGTAATGCTGTGGCTGGCCGTAAATGTGTGACAGCAAACTCTGTATGTGTCATCCTTCCATCAGCTAGTTCTGCATTCTCATACCCCAATACATTGCCAGGTTATCATTCAGCCTACCATCTCTATCATACAACCGTTCTGTAAATAAAGCATTTAATATCCAATTACATTGATTAAGGCTTTTATAAAATTATTGCTGTCCTTAAATATTTTGTAACAATAACTTTATGTGACTGAAGAGAAATTATGCTATTTTGGCTGGCAAATGACATTCATGCTGCACAGTTGCCAGACAATTACTATTTCCAACATCAAAGTGTGTAAGGCCATATTGTTGACATTCTGAAGTTACCAATGCACCATTGACTAGGAATTATATCTGCCAAGTGAACATACTGTGGTTACAGCAACAGGTTAGCTGGGTCTTCTGTGGTAGTTGACACATTTGCAGACTCTGTATAAAGTTCCACCACATTTAAGGATTGATGAATATTCTCCATTTACTTAGTTCAGTGTAGATCCTACAAGGTGTTTGATGCCATCTACATCAAAATATCCACTTGATTGACACCCTATCCACCCTTTAAATATTCACTCTCAACACTATGCTGTAAGACCACTTTCAGTTCCCCTTCAAATCACACCTTGTCCTGATTTAGAATTAAGGTAATTTTCCTTCATTGTTGTTGGATCAAACTCCTGGAATTCCCTACTCAAAAGCCCAATGGAGCTCACTTTACTGTAAAGAGAACTCGAGCAGCTCAAAAAATCAGCTCATCACCACCTTCTCTGGGGTAAACACATAGATGGTAATGAATGCTGGCTTTGCCCACAACATGCACATGTAAATACATTAAATATATTTGCCTACCTATTTCCTTCGCGCCCATAGATGCTTCCTCACCCGCTGAGTTTCTCCAGCATTTTTGTCTACCTTAAAACAAAACTAGGGGCTTTCCAGAAATCCTGGATAATCTGCAGTTTCAATCTGTGGGATCTGCTTTACACTGACATTGATAACTACAGTGATCTGGTTCCAATTCGGAAATAGAGCATTTAAAATTAGCAGGCTGTCCATTCTACCAGATCATCTATAAGGCAATGAACACTTTCCTGCTGCTAATACTTTTGTAAGGCAATAACATTAGGAGTGCAACAACATTTTAAATTAATTTGGAGCATCTTGTTAATTTAAAATTAATTCTTAAGTACTGTATTGTAGAGACAGAAAAAGCTAAAGATGCGTCAGTTTCTCTCATCTTACCCGTTTCCGTCCTTTGTGGATTCTCCATAAATTGTGAACCACGCCTGGGCTTAAATTGTTTCCATTCCCTTCTAGGCATTTAACTGTACGGTGCATGGTCCGGTTTTGTTTTTCTGCCGATCTGCAAGGGGGAGAAGCCACAATTTAACATGTGTTATTTAATAATTAACGTAAAGTAGAATCCTGCTTCCACACTGAAGCCTAGGGATCAATTTAATGGTTATGGTATGGTCAAACTTCTGCATGCCAAGCTTCATAGTTACATCACAGATTCGCACTTCAACATCAAAAATAATCTTTCAGATGTTCTCCTGGATCTACAGTGCCCTCCATAATGTTGAGCTCAAAGAATCAACATTTATTTATCTGCCTCTGTACTCCACAATTTGAGATTTGTAATAGAAAAAAATTACATGTCAGATTTTATTAAAGACCATTTTTATACATTTATACATTTTGGTTTCATCATGCAGAAATTACAGCAGTGTTTATACATAGTCCCCCCATTTCAGGGCACCATAATGTTTGGGACAAAGCAACGTCATGTAAATGAAAGTAGTCATGTTTAGTATTTTGTTGCATATGCTTTGCATGCAATGACTGCTTGAAGTCTGCGATTCATGGACATCACCAGTTGCTGGGTGTCTTCTCTGGTGATGCTCTGCCAGGCCTGTATTGCAGCCATCTTTAGCTATGCTTGTTTTGGGGGTTAGTCCCCTTCAGTTTTCTCTTCAGCATATAAAAGGCATGCTCAATTGGGATCTGATCGGGTGATTGACTTGGCCACTCAAGAATTTACCATTTTTTAACTTTGAAAAACTCCTTTGTTGCTTTAGCAGTATGTTTGGGATCATTGTCTTGCTGTAGAATGAATTACCGGCGATAAGTTTTGAGGCATTTGTTTGAACTTGAGCAGATAGGATGTGTCTGTACACTTCAGAATTCATTATGCTACTACCATCAGCAGTTGTATCATCAATGCAGATAAGTGAGCTAGTACCTTCAGCAGCCATACATGCCCAGGCCATAACACCCCCACCACCGTGTTTCACAGATGAGGTGGTGTGCTTAAGATCTTGGGCAGTACTTCCTTCCAGCTCCATACTTTGCTCTTGCCATCACTCTGATATGTTAATCTTCGTCTCATCTGTCCACAAGACCCTTTTCCAGAACTGTGGTTGCTCTTTTAAGTACTTCTTGGCAAACTGTAACCCGGCCATACTATTTTTGTGGCTAACCAGTGGTTTGCATCTTGCAGCGTAGCCTCTGTATTTCTGTTCATGAAGTCTTCTGCGGACAGTGGTCATTGACAAATCCACACCTGACTCCTGAAGAGTGTTTCTGATCTGTCGGACAGGTGTTTGGGGATTTTTCTTTATTAAAGAGAGAATTCTGTCATCAGCTGGGGAGGTCTTCCTTGGTCTGCCAGTCCTTTTGCGATTAGTAAGCTCACCAGTGCTCTTTTCCTTCTTAATGATGTTCCAAACAGTTGATTTTGGTAAGCCTAAGGTTTGGCTAATGTCTCTAAGTTTTATTCTTGTTTCTCAGTCTCATAATGGCTTGTTTGACTTTCATTGGCACAACTTTGGTCATGTTGATAAATGGCATTAAAAATTTCCAAAGGTGATGGAAAGACTGGAGGAAAAAAAAGGTGCTGAGAGCTCTCTTATACCTGCATTAAATAGGTAATTAAACACACCTGAGCACAGGCACGGAAATCGCTATCAAAACATGCAGGGAAGACAATTTCTTGGCGGCCACGCGTGCGCACACGCGAGGCTTCGGGCGTGGGCTCTGTGGACGGTAACATCGGGAACTGACCTGGTTGGTGACCGACTCCCAACTCCAGCAACAGCAGCTTCGTCCGCCCCGAATCGTGGGGCTTGAATCGGCACAATCGTGGGGTCTTTCAACGCCTCGATCACCTCAATGCAGCAGTTTGATTTTAAGCTGCTCTGGGCGCTGAAAGTTCCCGCGAACGGGCCGATTCTTGATTCTTGGTCCTCCAAAATATTCCAAATGGAATTTACACTGGAGGTGGTGAAGGGAGGGCTTAAGCGTCTGATAAAGTCCGGATTACAAAACATGGGGGAGGGGATTGTCCCCCACCTCTCAAAGCAGGTCGTGTCCTCCCTCCCCCCCCCCCCCCCCCCCCCAGGATTTCCGCCCCTGCCTGAGCAATTACAAACGCCTGTGAAGCCATGTGTCCCAAACATTATTGTGCCCTGAAATGGAGGGACCATGTATAAACACAGCTGTAATTTCTACATTGTGAAACCAAAATGTATAAAAATGCCCTTTAATAAAATTATCCTTTAGAAAACACTTCAAACTAAAGCCATTCTTTAAAGTAAATAATTCAAAAATCTAAATAATTTCATAAAGCATAATGAAATTATTGAAATTATTAAAGGGAAGCATTTCAGAAATATATATGCAGTAGTAGAAAATGTACTTAATGACTGGACAAGAGTTTGATCATTCGAAGTGTATTGATTTTAACAATGCAAGTAAATGGTCACATCTTTCTATGGCCAATAACAGATTGGGCACTAATTCAAACAAATTAATTAGTATTACAAAGATTTGATATTTTGTCTTACCTCAAGTCATGAAAATACTCATGCTGCAATGCATGCTTAGCAGTTATTCGTTCTTCTGGGTCATATACCATCATAGCATGCATCAATGAAATAGTCTCAGCAGAAGTGCGAGGAATGAGGCATGATATTCCTGTTCCCTTTTTCTTTGGAAAATCAAAACTCATAGCCCTTGTTCTGCATGGACAAGATGTTACACAAAACTGTTTAAACCTGAATGCCTTAAGGATTACATACTGCCTATATCGTAAATCATCTTCATTAATCAACATGAACACAGGAATAAGGCTAGATTGCCACAAAGGGGAATCACACAGGATTTATCCCCTGAATAGAAAATTTGATTTTGGCAATATCAATGTGTTAATTAAGTAATCTTTCCTTATATTTTTGTTGTAAACCGGGGATTCACTGTTTAAAAATAAAGGATTACCGATTTAAATTGGACATGATGAAATTTTGAAAGTTGAAATTTTGGAATTTTCCTCCTCGAAGGGAGTTGAAAGCAGCGTAAGAATATTTTTTAAGACAGAGATGGATCTCCCCGTTGCTAAACACTTTAATTCCCCATCCCAATCTGACCATTCTGTCCGAGGTTTCCTCCATTGTCACAGTGAGGCCATATGCAAATTGGAGGAACAGCCTCTCATATTTCGCTTGGGCAGCTTACAATAAAAAGATACTACGCAGGGGTATGAGTATTGATTTCTCAAACTTCAGGTCATCCCTGCATTCCCTCTCTCTCCAACCCTCCCCCACCCAAGTCACACTAGCTTTTTGTTCTCACCTAGAAACAGCTAACAATGGCCTGTTTCCTTTATCATTGGTATTCTTTTTGCATATCTTTCATTTCTTTGTTCTACATCATCATCTATATCTCTCATTTCCCTTTCCCGTGAATTACAGTCTGAAGAAGGGTCTCGACCCAAAACATCACCCATTCCTTCTCTCCAATGATGCTGCCTGTCCGGCTCAGTTACTCCAGCATACTGTGCCTATCTTCGATTTAAACCAGCATCTGCATTTCCTTTCCTACACATGGAGAAATGGTAGGTGAGGGGATGAACAGTTTGTGTGTGCAAACTGGAATATGGAATTGAGTTTACAATTGGATTAGCCATGATCTTATTAAATGGCAGAGCATGCTGAATGGGCTGAGTGGTTTTCTCCTGCTCTTAATTCTTATGTTTATAGAGACTTTGACTGGGAACTTAAAGTAGCCTCTTAACATGGAGAAAAGTCTGTTACTTTGTGGTAACAAGAATTTTTGTGAAATGTATTTACAAATATGTTAATAAATGTGACAGATTGAAGTACTTCATCTACAAAATTATGCACCAGATAGCAAATCTTGTATCAAGGCAAAAACTCTAGCAGTGTGGAATTACAATAAGTTCTGATAAAGGTGTCAGGAAAATAAGTGCGGTGGGTATTGAGTAAATATTAGCAAGACTTTATATTACTGGAAAGAACTTATACTTTGAGGGGGTTGATGAGAAAATCTGTTTGGATGGAATTAAGACAAAATTATACCATCACATATTTTTATAGGCCATCAAAGTGAGAGGGAGATAGAGAAGGATATGTGCAGGAAAATTAAAGGTACACAATAACAGATGTGGTATTATTAGGGCAACCAATTAACTTTAGAGTAAAGAGAAGGGAATTAAATTCTTAATCACTCTGGTTTCAGCCAAATGAGGAAGGAGGCATTGCTGGATCTGCTTCTGGGGAATGAGATGGGCTAAGTTGGCCATGTGTTCATGGGAGAAAACTTGAGGAACCATGATCACTACAATGAACGGTATAGCATAGGTTTACATAGGTATAGCACCCAGCTTGGTGTCAAACACACTGAGTGTTGATTTATTATATCACTTATGGTCCTACCGTCTTGCACACTCCTAAGTACCCCATTCCCTGTACTTAAAAAAAACATCTGCTTGGACTACCATGCCAGGAACTTGGTGCAAAGTCATTAATGGCTATTATGTCAATACTATAGACATTAGGCAATAGGAGCAGGAGTCGGAGTGGTCAATGTGATCATGGCTGATCATCCACAATCAGTACCCCGTTCCTGCCTTCTCCCCATATCCCCTGACTCCGCTATCTTTTAGAGCCCTGTCGAGCTCAATCTTGAAAGCAACCAGAGAACCGGCCACCATCGCCCTCTGAGGCAGAGAATTCCACAGACTCACTGCTCTCTGTGTGAAAAAGTGTTTCCTCATCTCTGTTCTAAATGGCTTACCCCTTAGTCTTTAACTGTGGCCACTGTTTCTGGGCTCCCTCAACATCGGGAACATGTTTCCTGTCTCTAGCGTGTCCAAACACTTAATAATCTTATATATTTCGATAAGATCCTCTCTCATCCTTCTAAACTCCAGAGTGTACAAGCCCAGCAGCTCCATTCTCTCGCCATATGACAGTCTAAATAATGCACAGGTTCTTACTTAAGAAGCTTTGAAGGACTACACCATAAATGCAACATTTATAAACAAGATAATAATTACATTTCCTAATATTGCCTCATTTGATCTAAAATATTATTTGATAAAATGCAAAACAACTTGAGTACATTGTATAGATATAGATTAAAATGTTTGGTTTAGATCCAAATAAAATATAACGCACTAGTTCATGAATTCAACCTTTGAGACAGATATATAATCATTTATAATTACCAATCTGGATTTCTGAAGGCGCCGAGCACCACACTATCATTACAGAATTACATCTGTATAAATGATAAACATATCCGATAATTTCTGGGCCTCAAACGGTTTATCATGAGAAGATGCGAAGCAGAATGGAATTTCTTTGACGCACAAGGTTAAAACTATGAGTATTGTATTCCTCTAGTTTTCTCTTATATTTTGCATCACATATGGACATTAAAAAGCATTAACATGAAATAGTACAGATATAAACTTGATAGATATTAATGTTTATTGTAATTTTGGGCATACTTACTGTTTAAACTTTCTGAGAGTTTCAGAGTTTGGAGTGCCAACAACTTCATGTATTTTTGCAATTTGGTCAACTTCATTAGAACCAGGAAAAAGTGGTTGTAAGCTACAGGGGAAAATTCTTGAAATAAATTTTAAGTAATTATTATTTATTTCACTATATTTAAAATATGTTACGGTATGTATGGATCTTCTATAGCAGGGATTCCCAACCTTTTTTGCCCCGTTTACCCCTGGCAACTTTAATAGTACATAATGTTATTTCACTTATTTATGAACAACTAATGATGAACAGATATACCAAGTCAGTCAATGAGAAAAAATATATACAAATCCAGAATCACTTTGGCGGCAAAAACAAGGGGGCAGATTATTATCTCAATGGGGTTAGGTTAGGTAAGGGGGAGATGCAGCGAGACCTGGGCGTCCTTGTACACCCGTCACTGAAAGTTGGCTTACAGGTACAGCAGGCAGTGAAGAAAGCTAATGGAATGTTGGCCTTCATAACAAGAGGATTTCAGTATAGGAGTAAAGAGGTTCTTCTGCAGTTGTATAGGGCTCTGGTTAGACCACATCTAGAGTATTGTGTACAGTTTTGGTCTCCTAATTTGAGGAAGGACATCCTTGTGATTGAGGCAGTGCAGAGTAGGTTCACGAGATTGATCCCTGGGATGGCGGGACTGTCATAGGAGGAAAGATTGAAAAGACTAGACTTGTATTCACTGGAGTTTAGAAGGATGAGGGGGTATCTTATAGAAACATAAAATTATAAAAAGACTGGACAAGCTAAATGCAGGAAAAATGTTCCCAATGTTGGGCGAGTCCAGAACCAGGGGCCACAGTCTTAGAATAAAGGGGAGGTCATTTAAGACCGAGGTGAGAAAAAACTTTTTCACCCAGAGTTGTGAATTTATGGAATTCCCTGCCACAGAGGGCAGTGGAGGCCAAGTCACTGGATGGATTTAAGAGAGAGTTAGATAGAGCTCTAGGGGCTAGTGAAGTCAAGGGATATGGGGAGAAGGCAGGCACGGGTTATTGATAGGGGACGATCAGCCATGATCACAATGAATGGCGGTGCTGACTCGAAGGGACGAATGTCCTCCTCCTGCACCTATTTTCGATGTTTCTATGTTTCTAATCAACAAATTTACCCCCTGGGTTGGCAAAATTTACCCCCTGGTTGGGAACCCTTGTTCTATAGCGTTAAAGATACATAATTATATCAGACCATGTTAGCATTTTCCATGCACATGAGCCAATAATTCCAATAAAATGTATTCATTGTATTCCCATTACCTTTCTTCCACAACCCTAGAAGTGAATTCCAGGGCCACGCAACTCCCTATTTAGTAATATTTCTTCTGCCTGGCTTTGCATCTCCTATATTTGCCATGCACCATCCTTGACTAACTCATAGAAACTCGTCCACCAAGTGTGCTCAATCATATCATAGTTTCATACATTTCTAACAAATTACCCTGTTAACTACATTGTTCTAGAATAAAGTATCAAATATGTTAAATATTTATTTTATGCCAGGCAACAACTTAGTGACAGTAGAAACAAGGAACTGCAATCAATCTGAAGAAGGGTCCCGACACGAAATGCCACCTATCCATGTTCTCCAGAGATGTTGCCTGATCTGCTGAGTTACTCCAGCACCTTGTGTATTTTTTTTTTTCAAACTTAGTAACAGTATACTTCTGAAGCAACAATATACTTCTATTATATGTCACTGAATAGTATGCATAATACTCTGGGTTTTGATAGAACAATATCTCAATGCTGACACGACTCCCTCCTAACCCAAAACATAATTACTGATTTATGTAGTTAGTAAAGTGAAATTGGAAATCTCATATATCACTACTCATTTCCAAACTCAATGGGAAAAAAAACTGCCCTTCATTCCTACTCTATTCTAATATATTATTTTAATAAACACAAATTCACTGCATTTCACTCTCTGTTAACTCCTAAGTAACTCAAAGGGATTTCTCGAGCATGGTTATCCTTCTATAGATCTATGTTAGTAACTTCTAACCAATTTCTCAATATTTACAGTGCATTCAGAAAGTATTCAGACCCCTTCACTTTTTCCACATTTTGTTATGTTACAGCTTTATTCTGAAAAGGATTAAATTCTTTCTTTTATCATCAATCTACACACAATAACCCCATAATAAAAAAGCAAAAACAGGTGTTTAGACATTTTTGCAAAGTAATTAAAAGGAAATAACTGAAATATCACATTTACATAAGTATTCAGACCCTTTACTCAGTACTTTGTTGAGGCACCTTTGGCAGCGATTACAGCCTCAAGTCTTCTTGGGTTTGACGCTACAAGCTTGGCACATCTGTATTTGGGTAATTTCTCCCATTCTTCTCTGCAGATCCTCTCAAGCTCTGTCAGGTTGGATGGGGAGCGTCGATTCACTGCTATCTTCAGGTCCCTCCAGAGATGTTCGATCGGGTTCAAGTCTGGGCTCTGGCTTGGCCACTGAAGGACATTCACAGACGTCACGAAGCCACTCCTGCGTTGTCTTGGCTGTGTGCCTAGGAAGGTGAACCTCCGCCCCAGTCTGAGGTCCAGGACGCTCTGGAGCAGGTTTTCCTCAAGGATCTCGCTGTACTTTGCTCCGTTCATCATTCCCTCAATCCTGACTAGTCTTCCAGTTCCTGCCGCTGAAAAATATCCCCACAGCATGATGCTGCCACCACAATGCTTCACCGTAGGTATGGTATTGGCCAGGTGATGAGCGTTGCCTGGTTTCCTCCAGACGTGACACTTGGCATTCAGGCCAAAGAGTTTAATCTTGGTTTCATCAGACTAGAGAATCTTGTTTCTCATGGTCTGAGTGTCCTTTAGGTATCTTTAGGCAAACTCCAAGCGGGCTGTCATGTGCCTTTTACTGAGGAGTGGCTTCCATCTTGCCACTCTACCATAAAAGCCTGATTGGTGGAGTGCCGCAGATTTGGTTGTCCTTCTGGAAGGTTCTCCCATCTCCACAGAGGAACTCTGGAGCTCTGTTAGAGTGACCATTGGGTTCCTGGGTTCCAAAGTTCTTCCATTTAAGAATGACGGATCCCACTATGCTCTTCGGGACCTGCAATGCTGCAGAAATTGTGTTATACCCTTCCTCAGATCTGTGTCTCGACACAATCCTGTCTCGGAGGTCTACAGACAATTTTGTGTGCCATAGCAAAGGGACAGAATACTTATGTAAATGTGATATTTCAGTTATTTCTTTTTAATTTCTTTGCAAAAATTTCTAAATATCCGTTTTCACTTCTTCATTCTGGGGTACTGGGTGTAGATTGATGATAAAAAATGAATTGAATCCATTTTAATATAAGGCTCTAACTTAACACAACATGGAAAAAGTGAAGGGGTCTGAATACTTTCTGAATGCACTGTATATCAGTTGTAATTTATCAACAGAACTCTGAAAGATTTTATTAATCATAGATCATAAATCAACTGGCCTACAATTACCCAAATTAGTTCTGCCATTTTTTAAATTCAGAAAAGGTCATTTTTTGGACATACACAAGTACTCTGACACAAATCCACAATCAATAGAACTTTGAAATGATTTTTGGACCTGCCATGTTAGAAATAAAAATAAGTAAACAATTGATTTAATATCTTAATATTGTGACACAGAAAAGTTATTTTTAATTCACAAATGTGTATACACCAAAATACATCCACAAACATATTGAAGAAAATATAGGATATGGATTACATTGCAAGGGCAACATTTCATGCATGCTTTCATTGCCCTTAACCTTTGATCATCTGCAACACTCATATGAAGTGCTGTAGCATATTAGCACATTCTAAGATCTTGGCGTACTATATAAATGTTAATATGCTTCTGAGACAAACTTGAAATTTGTGGTGTTCCTATTTGCTTGCTCCTCTTGAACTTGGAGGTCAAAGAGATCATGGTTGTGAGAGGTATTGTCGAAGAAGCTTTGTCGAGTTGCTGCACTGCATTTTTCTTGATGGTACATACTGCAGTAGCAGCACACAACTGGCAGAGGGTATGTTGTGGGTATCAATCAAGCAACTCCTTTGCCATAGATGACATCTGAAGCATTGAGGACAGTATTGCATCATGCCTCTAACATGCTTTGGAGAAGGTGGAAAAGAATTCAGTTGAGTCACCCACTACAAAATGCAGTCTCTGGTGTTCTCTTGTAGCTAAAAATAAATATGCGACTTACACAGGTAAGCTTTAATTAATAAGAATTTACAAGATGTTGATGATGGAAATCCATGATGGTAATGCTGTCGAAATTGAAAGGAAAGTAGTTATATTCTCTCTTGTTGACTCTGGTCAATGGAAGGCACTTGCCTCTATTAGATTCAAGATTCAAGACAGTTTATTGTCATGTGTCCCTGATAGGACAATGAAATTCTTGCTTTGCTCAGAACGTTGCATGCAGATACAAACTGCTTATGGGTTGTGAAATTGAACAATGTAGTCAAATAGTTTTTAAGAGCACATCTACAAATCCGACTTCATGACAAAGGGAAAGTCATCTGAACATGATTGCTACGAGAACAATGGCCTAAGGAATTCTAACAGTAATATCCTGGGACAGAGACTATTGACCTGCAAAAATCACAAGCAACTTATTTTATGTTAGGCTGACTCCAAGCCAGTGAAGATATTTAGTAAATCTCTATGATGCCAAAGTTGACCAAATGAATGGTTATTATCATCACACTTGGCGTATAAAAGCTAATTATTAACATTAGAAAAGCACTCCATCTCAAATGTTTATGATTGAGGTGGACTGATCAAGTAATATTAAAGCAGATTGAATTTGTCTGGGCTCTTGTGGACAGAACATGTCTGGGCAAAGTTCCACATACCTCAAGGAGATGTCGGTGTCCTAGAAGGGAGATATTGTAGATGTCCTCTATAGGAGGGAGATTGAAAATCGGAATGAATGGGGCCAGAACAATCTTACTCCCAATGACAGCAAAATCAAAACGCTGACTTTAGAAGAGGAAAGCCAAGGATCCGCTAATTGGCTTCATTGACAGGATGCCGTGGAAAGTGTCAACAACTTCAGGTTCCTGGGTGTGCATATCTCTGAGATCTGTCCTGGACATCATGCAATCATAAAGAAAGCCCATCAACGCCTCTAATTCTTGAGAAGATTGAGATTTTGGTATGTCAACGAATACTCTCTTCAAGTAGAACATCGTGACTGGTTGCGTCATTGCCTGGTTCAGCAATTCAAATGCCCAGGAACGAAGGAGATTACAAAGAGTGGAGGACACTGCCTGGTCCATCATTGGTACTGACCTCCCCTCCATTGAATAGATCTGTAGGTTTTGTTGCCTCAAAAATGAAGCCAGTATCGTCAAAATCCCATGCCAACCTAGCCACACTCTCATTTTGTTCCCACCATCGGGAAGAAAGTATAAAACTCTGAAAACTATAATCATCAGGTTCAAGAATAGCTTCTTCCCAACAACTTTCAGACGCTTGAAAACTACATAACTCTAATCTCAACCATGAACAGTCTTCGGTTGAACTAAAGACTTTGGGTTTTTGCCTTAGTATTGGAGTAATTAATTTATTGAATTATCTATCTGTATTATGTTTGCAGGTCTATTATGCTGCTGCAAGTAAGAATTTCATTATTCTGTTGTTGACCTAGACACCTGTTGTTGCCATATGACACTTAAACACTCCTGACCAAATCTGGCAACCAATTCTTCAATATATGGCCAGTTTGTCAGTAGTGATATTACCTTGTGGCTCTTAGTGATGAGTATTAAAGTCCCCCAAGTGGAGTACACATTATATCTTCCCTCCTTGCTAATTCCAAGTGGTGTCTGGCGTAAAACAGTATGAATTCATGAAAGAAAGGCAGCAGATGTTGATCAGAGATGGTTTCTTAGCCCATAATCAAGCTCAACATTTCAAATTTAATGGAATTAACATTAAATTATTTATTTTCAAAATAAAACATCTGGTCAAATTTCAATTTTTTGCCATTCGGAATCTGACCCAGGAACCAATCGCCTTTCACACTCCCTTCCTAGTGGTGATGCTACACACTCTTCTCTTAACTCTCACATTTGGTTATTCCTTTCTTGTATTCTGTTTTTGTTTGCTATTATTTCAGTTTTCAAAACAATTGTGTTTATTGTGGTCATAACCAAGAATGTCAATTGTTGTGAAATCTTAGGGATTGTAACACCCAGTCCTACTAATCAATATACTTATATTTAGTTTCCTGTTCCTTCTTACCCATAATCCTAAGGGATTCAGTTTGACTTTCTTTGAGATGCTGCCCAAGTTTTTCAAAGTTCTTCCCAGACCCACTACCACAGTCACATTTGTTTTCTCTGGACTTGCCTGCGCACAGACCTGCTGCAACAGCCACGTATGTTTTCTCTGGACTTACCCTGCTCACACACCCGCTACAACAGCCACGTTTGTTTTCTCGGGACTTGCCTGCGTAACTTCACATATCCCTTGCTTTCCCTCTCCATCCCCTTCCCAGTTCTCCCACTAGTCTTCACGGATGGTTCATATGTACTAAATTAGGCCATTTATTAGGAGCACAGATAAGTACAGTATAAATGAAAGAAGGAGCACACCACTTTACACACTATCCAATCACCCACCCCGTTAGCAGCCATGGAGGTTCTGTAATTTCCACTTTGGTTCATTTGAATCCTCACTCCCATTCTAGGTTTGTGGGTTTTACACGATTCTTGATTCTGAAAGGATGTCTAATAGGGTTTAAATTAAGGCAAGATGGCAAAATATTAAATAAGATGTGCAAGGCAACATTTTTTTTACGCAGTCGTAGGTGCCTGAAATGCGATGCCTGGGGAGGTTGTAGAAGCAGATACAACAGTGATATTTAAGAGTCATTCGAACAGGCAGGGAATAGAATAATGCAAACCATGTGCAGGCAGATGGGATTAGTTAGATGGCATAATGGCCAATGCAGACTTGGTGTGCACCTGATTGTGTACTTTTACCATGTTTGGTAAAGACACACAATTAGGTGGAAAGTAGATCCGGAGTCTACAGAGTTATAAACAGATTAAGTGAGTACATATAGAGGTAGCATTTGGAGTATAATGTGTAGAGAGGAAAGAAAATGGAAAATATTTATGTAGTAATTAACAGAAAAATAACATAAAAAACAGATGTAGTCTGAAGAGTTCTGAGTATTCTTTTACATAAAACACAAAGTTAAAAAGTAGTACAATGATTAAGAAGAGATTTGTCTTTATTGTGGCAAGATTAGAACATAAAAAAGTCTTAGAAAATAGAGCAGGAATAATAGTAGTAATTTGGGGGGTTTGAACTGAAATGTCCTGTGAAAGAATGGTAAATGTTCAGAATCATCCAGCCCACGACACTGTGAATGTTCAGTTAATGTATACATTGGATAGAAAGCAAAGCATGATGTTAAGTTTGCGAAGTAAAGCGCCTTGAGTATCTAGAAAGGCGCTATATAAATCCCATCCATTATTATTATTATTATTAACAACTTTTATTCTGTTTCATGGCTACTTCCTCAAATAAAGATAATATTGTATTGAAATAATGTCCACAACCAAGTGAAATTATTCCAAAAGATTTTAGGAAGGCATACAGTGTAATGTAGAAAATATGATGCACATATTACATATATTTCCTACAAACTTTGGTTATATAATGACCAGATGATTTTTCAATTGTGGCGTCGATTGTATGATGATTACTACCATCTTTGATTACTACCAGGTTAACAGGAACAGCAATCCTATCATCTTCAAGGTAATGATACATCCACCTCTGCATAGATGGTCAACCTTAATTTTTGTCTATTAGCCTCTGGAATAGGTCCCTAATTCACAAACTTCCACTTTTTAAATGAAAGTGCCACCAAATTAGTCGCGGCTGACATTGTTTATCAAAAATGCTATTTGAGAACTAACATTGTAAACAATATTTACACCACATTCAACATGAAATTCGGTGCATGAAGTGTGTACTCCATTGAGAATTCCCCAGTAAGCTGGTTCTTATAGGAAATCTTATTGTACAAGAATTACATATTAATAGCACCATGGCTCTTGATTGGTTGATTTTTTTTATTGAACATTGATACTTCAAGTAAAAGCATAAGCCAGAATGTGTTAACATTTAGAAATAAAATTGATCATTATAATGTGGACAAGAAACTGCAGATGCTGGATTACCGTGAAAAGACACAAAGTGCTGGAGTAACTCTGCAGATCAGGCAGCGTCTCTGGAGAAAGGGAAAAGTGACGTTTCCGGTCGGGAAACTTCTTCATACACATTATAATGCTCTATTGCTTTACTAATTTTACAATTTTTCTGAGATGTCAAATGGCTCAAAGTGTATGAACATTTTTTTTATCAATATTGGTAATGCAGCAGTACTCAAGAGTTTGAAATTCACCTGGTTATTTCATAGAAAACACAGCCAGTGCTCCAGATGTCCATTTTGAAGCCATAGAATCCATCAGTAAGAAGGCATTCTGGTGCACGATACCATCGGGTCGAAATATATTCTGTATACGGCTGCTTTGAAAAGATACTCCTACAGGAACCAAAATCTGCCAACTTCAGTAAGTTCTGCTGCAACGGTAAATCCAGTATTTTTAAAACATGGAGCTTTCAATATTACCTTCATAAATTAAAAAAAAATCTACTTTAGAAATCAGTTTCAACGAAGAATATTACACTTCATTTGTCAATTTGAAATTATTTTTGATGAATAATTTGTTTAAATATTGCATCAACTTGGTTTCATAGTCACTGGTTGAAAGAAGGTTCCACACAGTACGAGATGTCAATTTAAATAGGTAATCATGTGCAGAATTCTGCAACAATAGCGATCTCGTAACATACCCTATGTAAACTGAATTTCTAAATATTACAATTTTAACATAATTTATTTTGCATAATATACCCATAATATGAATCATCTACTTGCATCCAATTTAAATCTCTCCTCTGAAATGTTATTCAGGTTTATGCATTTATTACAGAGTGGACCTTGCATTATGAACCATATGAACCATGTGGCTGCAACTGGGTCAATCTCTGCAGTAGTAATATATTTTTCTTATTCAGTTACAGTATGTGGGCAGCTTGCTGTGCCCAGCGCATTTCAGTAACCTTCAGCGGCATCTTTTTGAATGCCTTCTGAGAAACCCAACAACACATTTACTGATTCTACTATATTCACCTTGATTGTTACAGAACTGCAGCATATATATGGAATATGTTCACCCTTTCATAAAATGATATTGACTCATGACAGATGTGCCAACTGACCTATATTCCATATCTTACTTTCATAAATAGCAGCAGCATTATTTTTGCTATTTAGCAGTTCCCAGGGATCTTTCCACAAGCCTGGAAATGTTGATGGATTACAGCGAATGCACCCACTACCTCTGCAGACACTTGTTCTGAGACCATAGGATGTGGCCATCAGGACAGAGAGCCATAGAGTTACACAGCATGGAAACAGGCCCTACAGCCTAACTTGTCAATGGCAACCAAGGCCAGTAAGTTCCAATTGTACCCATCTCTACAACTTTCTCTGGCATCTAGTTCTACATATCCACCACCCTCTGTGAAAAAGGTTTGCCCTCAGATCTCCTTTAATCATTTCCCTCTCACCTCTCACATGTTGTCTAGTTTTAGATTCCCCTACTCTGACTGATTGTGACAATTCATTTTATCTATGCCCCACACAATTATACACCCCTTAGCCACCTATGTTTCAGAGGGAAAAGCCCCAGCCTATCCAGTCTTTCCTTAAAACTCAAGCTCCCTAGACCAGGTAACATCCATGTGAATCTTATCTGCATTTTTTCCAGCTTAATAACATCCTTCTTGGTCCAGGGGACTTGTCAGCCTTTAGCCACATAAGTTTGCCTAGTAATTGGCCTAATTGGCTGGTGAGTAGTTGTGAGGGGACTGGTGAAAGTGGCAATGTTTGGAGCAAGCTTGCCATCATCCTGAGAGAGAGCCACTGTGTATTCCATGGTTTCTCCGCAATCCCCTGGGACATGGCATTGGTTAACCAGACAATCTGAGCACAGATTCCTGGAGAGATGACTCTCCTCTGAAGCCGCTCTAATCCACTAAGTCAGAAGAGTGACTTTACAAAGGAGATATATTCTATAAATGCTGCAAAGAAGATGTAACCTCTGCCACCCAACACTGCTCATGGCCAAGTCACAAATATTAATATTGAGTAACCATCACTTCCAAGACTCCAAACTCCATTCAAAGCTATGGTGAAGACTGAAACTTTTGCTTTCCTATGTCCCGCTCTTCATCTACAGGTTTTCAGGCAGTCCAGAGCATGTTCATCAGCCTTCATCCATTAGCTGTTCCATTCTAGTCCTTAGGAACTATTCCATCTGAGAAGGGGCGCACACACTTATTTTCACTTTCCTTCCCTGCATTTTATTCATGCTTATTTATTCAGCTGATGAAGATCCTGCCCTCCAACAATTATGAGGTACAATGTGTGGGCTAACACAACAATTAAATCAAATTACATATTCTTCATTCACTTTAGAGTTAGCCAGTTCCACTGCTGATGCCTGTGCAGTTTAATTTCTCTCAAAGCTAAAACAGAGAAGGGGCAAAGGTATGGTCAACATGGAGCGAGTGGGCAGGATAGAAGGAATTGATTTAATCATCTGCATATCATTCAGGAAACGAGAACACAGAAACAGGATTAGATACCACAATCCTGTCATCATCACTGATTTCCAATCCACTACATGCACTATTAAAGTCAAGCCGAGCCCCTTTTCTTACAACCAACTTAAACCGTGGGAATGCTTGGGCAACTGCAAATTTGCTGCTGGTGTCTCCTTCAAGTGTGAGGCTAGACTTTTACACACACAACACAAAGATCTCAGTATGTTTTTGCTGCCATGCTTGAATTCGGGAAGTCAGGTGTAAGTACGAGATATGTGAGTGAATATGAGATGTGCAAGTGAATATAGGTATAGAGACATGTGTATTAGGGCAATAGTTAATTGTTAGTAATAATTACCATTTCCTCTGAGCTCACGACAAATATGGGCCAGGATATTTTCTCCTTGCAAAGGGACAATTCCATGGGTTACAGCCAAGCATTCCTCTCTCTGGGTCTCCCCTCCTCCTGCAGCTGCACAGCAGCTCTTGGTTACTTCCTAAGTAATTGGAAACTCTTTTCTGGTGTCCAACTCTTCCATTAGGATTTCATTATCATCAGCAAATGAACTGTTGTTTCTTGGTAGTGCTTCCACTATTGATGTAAATTCTTTTCCTACAGACTCAATGGGTTGGGAAATGGCTGAATTCACCTCCCATTTAAGAAGTCTACACATGACATGAATTAGCACGTCAGCTTCATCTTTTGTGTGGGATTCCAGAAATTGTGTGTGCTTCACATGCATATTTTGGTTAAAAGGTTGCAGTGTCTCATTCTAAAAGCTCAAGCGCAGGTGTATGCCAACAAGAAAATCACATGCTGACAGGGCCAAGATAAAGTGGCATGTTCTCCCAAACAGTACATTTCATCTTTTCATGCACAAATTAAGTTATGGGCATCCGGGTGGATCATTTGAAGTTTCCGCAAAGTACTACAGAGGTGCTGCCATTCATAGAAGGAATCAAACCAAGGGCTTGTTTATGGTTCATTCCAAGAATAGCATGGCTTTTTTCCTGATATCCTGGCCAGCAATAAAGAAACTCCAAGCTACAACCATAGTCAGTCATTTGAAAAACATTCAGAAGCAACTCTGACAAATGAATTCAGAAACTTCAAAAATTCCCACTATTCAACGCTGCTAAAAATCAGTAACAGATATTCCTTCCAATAGTAGTCAATTAGCATGATAGTTCTTAAATTCCGTGCTTCAGAAATTATCTACAAATGTTCATAACATCTAAAAAGACCAAGAGACATTATCTGATATTAAACACAAAACATTGTTAACAATGCAGAATACGCGTTGCAACTAACATTTACAGCTGCTGAAATAACTGCTATGGAGATAAAGAAAAGCACAGAAATATGATGACAGATGGACCAAATTGTCACAAGCCCTTCAATCTGGAGGAATATCAGCGCTGGATTCATCAGGCTTTCTATGTGGCACAATGATGCTATTCTGGAAGAGGATTAATAAGTTGCTGATGGGTATACTAAGCTAATTGTTTAACAAAATCAGTTCATCAGTGTCACCTTTCTCACCAGAGGCATTACTGCTACCTTTTGAACCAAGATCAAATATAGGACAAAAGATGTCATCGAAAATCCGAGGGGAACATGGAGACTAGAACAAAGCTATTTTGTTAATGGAGAAATGAGATATTATACAGTTCTCTGTATCAATTCCTAGAACAAGCTCATAATCACATAGTAAATTACTTCCTCAAATATGCAATCATCATGCCCCTTAGATCAAGACTGAATATGTTAATTCATCCCAAATACCAATAATACTTAATTCAAGCAGTCATTTTAAGAAATGATACTCTAGACAAACCTCCTGAATCTATTATACAATCAAGACGCACAATGGCTCAAAAAATGTGTACACCTAAATCCTTGAGGAATTATCTAAAAACCGCAAACCTTGCAGATTCAGAACGTCAACACAAGATCATTAAGCTAGCACTCTTATAACTTTGTAACCATGGCACTGAGGCAATCAGTGGCACGTATATTAGCAAATTATTTGATCAGCCACTTCTAGTAACATTTAGTATTGGCACAGACACAAGCAATAGAGCTCACAATACTCAAAAAAAGCAAACATGGAACCAAAGTAGATGTGCAAAAGACTAATTGATTCACTTTCATTATTATTTAGGTCAAAGTATAGTCTATTATTATTTCTTATTATCTTTAATTGCTTTTCACTTCAATACTTATATTATTGGGAATGCCAGCCACCCTGATGAAACTTTCTTAGGCTCTTACTCTTTGGTCAATAATAAAATAACAGCAAGTAATAAATACGGACTCAAATAATAATGAAAGTAAAGGGAAGGCTTATGGGTAGGGAAGCACTGCAGATGCTGGTTTAAACCGAAAATAGACACAAAATGCTGGAATAATTCAGCAGGGCAGGCAGCATCTCTGGTGAGAAGGATTGGAGAGAATGGAAGGCATATGTCAGGTATAAGCAGCTGTGATCAGACAAATCCTGCAGAAATATAGGAATACACTTAAGAGGGAACTCCAAGTGGGCAAAAAGAGGACATGAGATAGTTCTGGCCTATTAGATAAAGGAAAATTCTAAGAGATTCAACCGGCATATTAAGAGAAAAGGTATTACAAGGTAGAGAATAGGCCCCTTGAGGATCAACATGGCCATCTATGTGTCAAGTCACAGAAGATGGGCCAGAAGTTAATACTTTTCAACTGTATTTACTAAGCAGGTGATACTAGAAGAAAAAGAATTGAGGGAAATGTGTAATGATGTGCTTTATATTTGAACTGCAAGAGAAAGTACTGGCAGTCTTAAAGAACATTAAGGTGGATACATCCCCATGGCCTGACTAAGTGTATCCTCGAACATCATGATTCCAACATCTGCAGTCTCTTGTGTCTGATATTAGTGGTGGGTAAATTACTTGAGGTAATTCTCAGGGACAGGATCTCCCAGCATTTGAATAGCCATAGGCTGATTAAGGATAATCAGCACAATTTTGTATGTGGGAAATCTTTACTTTAGAGCGCGGAAACAGGACCTTCGGCCCACCGAGTCCACACCGACCAGCTATCACCCCGTACACTAGCACAATCCCACATTCTAGGGCCAATTTACAATTTGTAACAAAACCAATTAACCTACACACCTGCACGTCCTTGGAGGGTGGGAGGAAACTGAAGCACCCGGAGAAAACCCACACAGTCAAAGGGAGAACGTACAACATCGTACAGACAGCACCCTTAATTGTTATTTCGAAGAGGTCACCAAGAGGACTGGCAAGGATAGCGCAGTGGATGATGTTAATATGGACCGTACAAAGGCCTTTGACAATGTCCCAAAGGGTGATGAGGCTAGATGGTTAGATCACATGGGAACCAGGGTGAACTAGCCAAATGAATTCAAAACTTTCTTGGTGACAGAAGTCGGGGGTTGTATTGGAGGGTTGTTTTTCTGATTGGAGAATACTAACCAGTGGGTTGCTGTGGGAATCTGTGCTGGGTCTACTGGTGTTGTTATCTATATTAACAAATTGGATGACAATGTCAATTTACAGATGACACCCAAATTGATGGTAAAGTGCACAGTGAGGAAGGCTATTTAAGTTTACAAAAGGATCTGGGTCAACCGGGGAAGTGGGTCAAGGAATGGAATTTAACTCTCTCAAGAGTAGGGGTGATGAAAATTGGGCAAGTCAAATTAAGGTAGGATTTACTTAGTAAATAGTAGAGCCCTGAAGATTGTTGTAGAGCAGAGAGACCAGGGGTAGATACAAAATGCTGGAGTAACTCAGCGGGACAGGCAGCATTTCTAGTGTGAAGGAAATAGTGTTTCAGGTCGAGACCTTTCTTCAGACTTATGTGTGAAGAAGGACAGAGATAGAATGTAGTCGGAGACAGTAAGACTGGTGGGAGCACTGGTAAGGGGGAGGGGATGGAGAGAGAGGGAAAGCAAGGGCTATTTGAAGTCAGATAAGTCAATGTTCATACCACTGGGGTGTAAACTACCCAAGCAAAATATGAGGTGCTGTTCCTCCAGGTGCTGAGTTACTCCAGCATTTTGTGTCCACCTTCGATTTAAACCAGCATCTGCAGTTCTTTCCTACACAGAGAGACCAGATGTACAGCTACACCATTCCCTAAAAGTGGCGACACAGGTAGACAAGATGTGAAAAAGGGATTTGGTATGCTTGCCTTCATCAGTGAGAGCATTGAGTACAGGAGTTGGGACATCATGCTACAGTTGTATAAGACATCGGGTGAGACCACATTTGGACCAGTGTGTGTAGTTCTGCTAGGAAAGGATGTCATTAAACTGGAAAGGGTGCAGAAAAGATTCACGAGGATTTTACTGCTACTTGCTGGCTTGAGTTACAAGGAGAGGTTGGGACTTTCTTCCCAGGAGCTTGGGAGGCAGACAAGTGACCTTATTGATGTACATTAAATTATGAAAGGCATAGATTAGGGAAATGATCGCGGACTTTTCCCAGGATAGAAGAATCCAGAACTAGAGGGCTTGCTTTAAGGTGAATGGGTTTTAAAAGATTTAAAAGAGACCCAAGGGGGCAATTTCTTCAAGCAAAGGGTGGTGTTATATGGAACGGGTTTCCAGAGGAAGCTATATAGAGGTACAACAGAAATGTTTAAAATACATTTAGGCAGGTATAAGGATAGGAAATGTTTGCAGGGATATGGACTAAACACAGGAAGATGGGACTAACTCAGCTATAAAGCCTGGTCGGCATGGATGGGTTAGGCCGAAGGACCTACTTGTATCCTGTATGAATCTATGACTCTAATCTTGCTTGGTTTTCCCCACCTCAGCCCATCAGTAGTTGAAACCGCCTCACTGAAAATCCACTGACAATTCCTATTAGAAGAAAAGAACATGCTTATGCAGTGTCTTGTCATGAAAGATGAAATTGTTTCATTGCCAAGAAATGTACTCTTTGAGAAATGGTCCCACAAATAATAATAGGACATCAAAACATTGCTGCCATTAACAGATGTCTTCAGCTATCCTTTTAGCTAACCAGGCCAGTGAGGAGAAGTTTTTTTTATTCAGTTACAGAATGAGAACGTCACTGACAAGCTCAGCATTTATAACCCATCCCTATTTTCACTTGAAACCCTGAGCTGAAGAAGATGGAACATCCAGCAGAGATTGCCAGGTCAGATGAAACAATATATTATGAAAAATATTTCTTTCCCTGGATTCCAAAACAAATCTCGACTCTGTCCTTGGTTGACAGAGTAGCCCTGACATCACTAGACATACATCTGCCAACAACGAACATCCTAGAAATCAGTGCGTTAGTCCCAGTTTTATGCAGACACCAGACTAAGTGGGACCCGTTAGGTCCCAGTCACACGGGAGGCCTGGTCCCCCAACGCAACCATTACCCAAAGCAATATTCCACCACTCACCCGTTCCCCCAACGCAACCCGTTCCCCCAACACAATATTCCACCACTCACCCATAGCCCCCAACTCTGCAGGCGCGGCTCATTTCCCCATATCCCCCAGCACTCCCTCCCCCTTCTCTTCATGTGTGGGAGGGATGAGGAGGAGCGGAAGGGGGGGGGGGGGGAGTAGGGGGAGGTACAGTGGGGGGTGTGGGGTGAAGGGGAGGAGAGGAGGGGGTGTGTGGGTGGGAGAGTAGGAGGGGGGAGAGGATAGTGTGGGGGGAGGGGGTGAGCGGGTGTGGGAAGGGGTTGTGGGGGTGGGGAGGGGTTGTGAGGGGAGGGGTTGTGGGGGGGAGGGGTCGTGGTGGTGGGGAGGAGTTATGGGGGGCTCTCGGACTGGGCGGCTCTCGAGCTGGGCAGTTGTCGGGCTGGGAGGCTGGGCGGCTCTCAGGCAGGGAGGCTCTCAGGCAGGGGGGCTCTCGGGCCAGGCGACTGGCAGCTCTCAGACTGGGCCGCTCTCGGGCAGGACGGCTGAGCTCACTCACTCACAACTTCTGGACTCTCTCACTCACAGACTCTGGAATCTCTCACTCACGGAATTTGGACTCAGCCCCGCCTCTGGGTCTTTATTCTCCTTGCCCCGGTGATTGACAGTGGGTCCCGGAAGGGGCGTTACCTTCATGGTGACTAACAGGCGGAGAAGACCAATCTGCTGATCTCACAATTATTTAAACCTTCATAACTTTTGTAATATTCCACCGATTGGAATCAAACTTGGTGCGCTTGGAGCAGAGAACGGTAAGGTGGAGAAAAATCCTAGCGATATAGGGCACCGTTTTTGCGCAAATTTAAAAACAACGCAAACCGGAAGAGGATAAAATGAGAGTTTTAGTAATAGTATACAAGATAGAAGATAGATGCTGAAATTTGCTGGACGCCATGTGCTATCCAACAGCAGTTTCAGGGATTCTTCAGCATTACTATGGAGAACCCACTTGTACAATGATTAGACCTGAAATAGGGTCAGAGTTTCCATTCATTTAAACTTGGATTCCCAGTTTAGAGATAAGGAGGAAAGTGGTATGTCTCTTTCCCACATTGCTTCAGTTTCAACCACTTTTAGCAAGTATTTTATTTAATTTATTTAAGACTATTTTAAGCAACTTTAATAGTTTAAAAAAATATTTGATCCTTGATAACTTTGTTAGATGCCAAAGCTTTAGCCTCACCTTTTGCCAATTTTTTTTAATGAATATGGAGGAAAAATCTTCTCCTCAGCTGCCTGGATGAGGAGCTGCACAATTGTAGCAGTTCCTTTACAGAGGCTGTCAATGTATTCTGGATTGGGGCTTAATGATTAAGTCATCAAAGACCAACTTGCTGCTGAGGTCCTGCTGGACTCCTTATGGGCACGCGGGTTCAATCCATCAATTCCTCCAGATCTGGCCCATGTAAATGCAGTGAACAGCATAAGAAATCCAACTCAATTCAACCAGAGTCATACAGCAAGGAAACAGGCCCTTCAGCCAAACTTGCCAATGTCGATCAAGAAGCCCCATCCACTCTAGTTCCACCTACCCGCCTTTGGCCCATATCCCTTTAAACCTTTCCTACCCATAGAACCACAGATCACAAGATGGTGAAGAAGTACAAAGTCTCTAATCTCAGAGCCATCTGTTCTTATGCCCGTGGTCATATTTGCAGAGGACAGGAGAAACAGGCCACCTAGAATGCCAACATTTGCATCAATTCCGCTTCTAATGGAAAGTACTCTTCCCCCAAACCTCCACTCCAAATAGATAACAAAATGCAGCAAGCCATACAATTTTGTGATTCTTATTTCAATATGAAATTATAATGACGTATATTACAATTATGTACAGTGATAATAACACCACTGTGCATAATTGTAATATACATCATTATAATATCATATTGAAAAAAGCTTAAAATTGCATTGTAGGAAAGTAATTTGGTTTGTTGAGTCGAAAGCAGCTTTGAGTCGAGCCTATTTCTCCATTCTTAAACCAAAAGCCTTGTAAATTATTCTCAATCTAATTTCCTTTTGAAAGCCTAAATTAATTCTGCTTCTCCCAAACCCACGGGCATAGCATACCAAATCATGGCCAGTGCCTCCTTAAAAATGTTTATCTTACATTACTCTTCTACTCAAAATAATTAAAACTATGTTTGATGGTCTTTGAACTTTGAACAGCTTCCCTCCATTTCTTTTATCTAAAACAGTCAAGATCATGCACGCAACATACCTTAATTAAGATATTTTCTGGTTTTACATCTCTGTGAAAAATTCCATTTCTGTGGTGAATAAAAAAGTTTTATAAACTAATGATCTGAGCTTGACCTCCTTATTTACCATTTTCTAAATATTTTTTAAATCACTGTACCATTGATCATTAACTCTAAAAATTTATAAATAAATAGTTTGTGTCTGTAAGTACTAAAATGACTTCAGAAAATACAATAGTATTAACTTGAATTTTTATGAGCATATACATCTTCAAATAAATTTACGAGAAAATGTTTGACATGATATTCAGCCAAACTATTCCTTTCAGATAAGGATTAAGTCAACTGAGTTTTACAAGAGCTCAGATTTTGCTAGTAAATGTCAGCAAGTCCAGGACTTCCATGCACAGTGGTCAAATATGGAAGTCCTGAACTTACTTAGCAATTGTTGGCATCTCAATGAAGTCCCTGTAGAGTCCCATGTTTGAGCTCAATCTTGCACCGGCCGTATGACATGCCGTAGGATCTGCAAGTCCATTCATTTCAATGGGGACTGTCACAGGCTGTGGGAAAGGCAAGCAGGCAAGCTACTTTTTAATATTTCTGTTTTATTTAATGTTTTTAGTTATTTAAACACATTTTCATCAATTTATTCAAAACACTCTAGAAGTTCAAGTTATTTGTATTTATGTGTTTTAATTTTGAATGTTAAACATTTAAAACCCTGATAACTTTAGGGTGATTTTAGGGATCTGGTACCATTCCAGCTTTATTGCTGATCTACATGATGCTCCAAAATACAAGATCTGTGTCTGGATCTTGCACTTAGATCTGAGTACTTAGAAGCACACTATAAAATAGGCCAGAAGTCAACATAGTTTTGTGAAAGGAAGATCTTGCCTGTTGGTATTCTTTGAGGAAGTAAATAGCAGGATAGAGAAAGGAGAGTCAGTGGATGTGGTATACCTGGATTTCCAGAAGACCTTTGATAAGGTGACGCATGTGAGGCTGCTAAAGAAGATGAGAGTCCATGGTATCAGTGGGAAGATACTAGCATGGATAGCTGTTTGGCTGGATGGCAGAAGACAGACTGGCAATAAAAAGAGCTCTTTCTGGTTGGCTGCCAGTGACTACCAATGTTCCGCAGGGATCGGTGCTGGGGCCACTACTCTTCATGATGTATATCAATGATTTGGATGAGTGAATTGAAGGCTTTGTGACCGAGTTTGCAAATGATACGAAAATAGGTGGAGGGGTAAGTAGTGTCGAGAAAGCAGGGATTCTGCAGAAGGACTTGGACAGGTTGGGAAAGTAGGCTGAGAAATGGCGGATGGAATACAGCATAGCAAAGACTATTTTCTAAATGGGGAGAGAATTCGGAAATCGGAGGTGCTAAGAGGCTTGGGAGTGCTGATGCACGATTCCCAAAAAGTTAATTTGCAAGTTGACTCGGTAGTAAAGAAGGCGAATGCAATGCTAGTATCTATTTTGAGAGGGCTACAATATAAAAACATGGATGTAATGCTGAGGCTTTATAAGGCACTGGTCAGACTGCATTTGGTGTGTTGTAAGCAGTTTTGGGCCCAATATCTGAGCAAAGAATGTACTCATTGGAGAGGGTCCAGAGGAGGTTTACGAGAATGATCCTAGGAATGATTGGGTTAACATATTAGGAATGTTTGAAGGCTCCGGGCCTGTACTTGCTGGAGTTTAGAAGGATGAGGGGAAACCTAATTGAAACGTACCGAATAGTGAAAGGCTGAATGTGGAAATGTGGAGAGATAGTGGATGTGGAGAGATATTTCCACTAGTGGGAAATCTAGGACCAATTGATTGCCACAGACGGCAGTGGAAGTCAATGGATATTTTTCTAAGGTGGAAATTGACAGATTTTTCATTAGTAAGTGTATGAGAGATTATGGGGCGAAGGCAGGAGAATGAGGTGAGAGGGAAAGATAGATCAGTCATGACAGAATGGCGGAGTAGATCTGATGGGCTGAATGGCCCTATTCTGCTCCTAGAACATATGAACATTAAGGTGTGAAATGGCTGTGGTCCATGCTAATAAAACCTAGACCATGATTAACTGGAATACATCCATGGTAATTTTCACCATCTGTACTTTCCTTACCTGTGCATGTAATCAAGGGACTTACATAGCTGATACATGTAACTCTTTATTTTATTCTCAGATAAAGGATGCCTTCGCCCTGTAAATAAGAGGGTTTTTTTGTAAATGTTACACAAATTATCTGTGCTCTTAAACAATTTTAAATGAAGTTTACAAATTATACTCCAAGACAATTTAACTTTAAACACTTTCAAAGTGCTCTTAGGTAAAAGAGAACTACATTTAATGCTCTTACCTGAAATCAGACAATGTTAAAATCAGTCTGGAGAAGGGTCTCAACCCAAAACGTCACCCACTCCTTCTCTCCAGAGATGCTGCCTGTCCTGCTGAGTTACTCCTTTGTCTACCTTTGATTTAAACCAGCATCTGCAGTTTTTTCCTACACATATAAAGCCACTGTTTCTTTAGCTTACAGCCAGACAACTCTCAGATTTTAGGTCGACTACAGACGAATCAGTGTCTTTGATGGAAGTGACCTTAGGTTTGACTTTCCAGGAGTTATATTTTATTTTTTCCTCTCTATGTTCTCTTGTATTTACCATTGCAGAAATAAGATATCCACATGTTTTTTTATTTGTGGTTTATTAATATAATTTTGGAATTGTGATACAACTGCTTCTATAAATGTAGCACAATTGTAATTATGCACACCCACTATCAATGTAGCAAATTACCTGTGAATATTTCAAAAAAATTGGGAGGCGAACAAGTGTTGAGCCTGCAAGAATTATTATTTTTTGTTCACTTTTGCTAATTACTCTTATCAGCAAACTCAGTTGACAATTAAATATCTGCTGTTAGATGACTAGTAATTCAGAACTTTGACATACATCTCCACATATATTCAGTTATTTCCATATTGATGGTTGAAACACGAGTCAGTACAAGACAATAGCTAACACTGATATCTTAGCTACTACAATGACAGTCCAGACTTCACCTCAAACTGAGCAGTTTGCTGGTGTACTCCTGTACTGCCCATCCCTGACACTAGTACTGTCACATCCTCCCAAAATGGATGATAGTCGGGTGCCTGAGTTTCTTTCCACATCCATAGGTTGGTTACTAGTCAATGTAAGTTGCCATAGTGCATAAAGAAGAGGTAGAAACCAGGTGGGTTGGATGGGTATGTGGAGAGAATAAAGTGGGATTATTCTAAATTAATGCTTTCTGGTAGTGTGAGCTTGGTGGATCGAAGGGCTTGATTCCATGCTCTGTTACTCTATGACTCCATGGAGTAGTAGTAATATCCACATCCACACTTGCTATCTCTAGGCTATCCTAACATGGTTGATATTGGCTGGATACTTCACTGCCCTCTCTTTGCCTACCCTTCCTAGTCTACATTTTAAGCGCAAATATTCCTGTTCATCCAATCCCCCTATGCTCAGAACATTCCAACTCACAGATAAACAGTGCTCAATTTTAAATTGTACTCATAATCCAAATCGCTACAGTCTTGCCCTATTCAATTTACATTATGTTCTCGGGCATGCCTGCATTCTTCAGTTCTGTCCTTTGAAAGTGTCTGCATTGCCTGCCATGCTTTCAACTACCTGGTCTTAATTTTGTTCAGACCGTAAGGTCTGAATGACAAAAAAGGTAATTCTAATTCTAATTCTTAAGGTTTAAAATTTGTTACCTTTAAAACTGAAATTTCCTTTTCCTTCTTTAGAATGCTTCTTAAAATCTACTTTCACTCATATTTTTGTCACTTCGTAATGTAGATAACAACACTATCATTTGGAAAACATGTCAATTTCAACAGTGGCACACAATGAATGGTTAAAAAGCAAATTGTCTTTGACTCATGATTTCAATTGTACTCTTGAATATCAATATTATTTAAATGGTCCAAAGGAAACCACATTAACCATATAACAATTACAGCACGAAAACAGGCCATCTCGGCTCTTCGATTCGTTGTCGAACACTTACTCTCACCGAGTCCCATCTACCTGCACTCAGATCCTAACCCTCCATTCCTTCCCCATTCATATACCTATCCAATTTATTTTTAAATGATAAAAACAAACCTGCCTCCACTGCTTCCACTGGAAGCTAATTCCACACAGCTACCACTCTCTGAGTAAAGAAGTTCCCCCTCATGTTGCCCCTAAACTTTTGTCCATTAATTCTCAAATCATGTCCTCGTGTTTGAATCTTCCCTACTCACAATGGAAAAAGCTTATCCACGTCAACTCTGTCTATCCCTCTCATAATTTTAAAGACCTCTATCAAGTCCCCCCTTAACCTTCTGCGCTCCAAAGAATAAAGACCTATTTTGTTCAACCTTTCTTTCTCAGTAACTTAGGTGCCGAAACCCACGCAACATTCTAGTAAATCTCCTCTGCACTCTCTCTATTTTGTTGACATCGTTCCTATAATTTGGCGAACAAAATTGTACATCATACTCCAGAATTGGCCTCACCAATTATATTTGAGAGAGGGAGGGAAATAAATAGTTAGGAGAGGAGGAGTGTGGGTGTTGATGTGGATGACAGTGCTGCCCTGAGCCAGTGGCAGCAAACAGGTAACAAATCAAATCATGTCCTGGCTTTCTATCTCACCTAGCCAACAAAGACAAATTTCTGAACTATATTATCAAAGGTGTATTACAACTTATTCATCTTTTACTCTCCAAAAACAGAGAAATGCTACTGATATTAAACTGATCTGATATTTATTTCACGGCACTATTTATCAGCGGCATGCAATTCAATTCTGATCACTCAATAGCACTGACCTCGTATCAGTTCATAGATATTCATGTCCATGAGTTCACATATTAGAGCAAGAGATCCAGATTTTTTATCACTAGACAGAAACAGACAGGAAGAAAATAAAATGTTATGCGTTTGTTCAGATACAGTGGAACATTTAATTAAAATTGTGAACCCAACTTTAAATGGATGCTTTTCAGCACTAACTTTAATTTTAAAGTATTCTTGCCTCTGGTTTGGCAAGACTCACAGGGAATTTTTAAAATATTCAAATAAATTAAAATATTATCAAAACATGAGACTTGTACAAGTTAATGTGGGTAATGACTTCATGGAACGGTAAGGAATAAAAACATACATTTAATGGAAAGATGCAGAGATTTTGACTTGACAGAGATTCACAGTCTCAACTGCATAAGACTTTATAGATAAATAAAGCCATCACAGGAATAACAGGATTTTAAGAATAAGCATAGAGAATTGCTACAAAATCACCACTAAAAATGACTAGATCATACTAGCGTTAATTTGGGTAACCTCTTAAACAAAGATATCAAAGTTGAATAAATCATGCGTTATAGCTTCACTCTGACAATGCCAAGAATAGGAATATATAGTTGGAAAAACAGATAAGATAATGGAAAAAAAATGTTTAACTGCCAATGTTGGAAATCTGAAATAAAAACACAAAATGCTGCACTCAGAAGATCAGGAAATATTAGTGGAATTGAAATGGTTAAAGCTTTTAGTTAAAGACCATTCATTAGACCATAGAAAAAAACATCAGTTAGTTTCAAGAGTGTTTCATTGTCATATATACTAAAACAAAACAATTAAATATGTATTTATAGCAGCATAACAGGTCTGTAAACACAGTAGTCTATAGATAACATAACAAAATTCAATAAATAAAAAAATAATATTAGTGCAAAACAAAAACCGAAAGTTCCTAGTGCAATCATGACAGGTCCTAGTTTGAAGTTTAGTTTGGTGTTTGTGGTGATCAATAACCTACTAGTTGTTGGGAAGAAGCTGTTTCTGAACCTGGAGGTTACAGTTTTCAGTCTCCTATATCTTCCTCCCAATGGCAGGTGTGAAATGAGAGCGTGGCCAGTGTAGTGAGGGACCTTGATGATGCTGGCTGACTTTTTGAGGCAACGTCTCCTGTAGATTTCTTCGATGATGGGGAGGTCAGTACCCGTGATGGACTGGGCAGTGCCCATCACTTTTTATAATCTCCTTCTTTCCTGGGAGTTTGAATTGCCAAACCAGTCACTATTCTCTCTACCATACACCTGTAGAAGTTATGGAGTATTTGTCGACCTATAAAATCTTCTTCATCTTTTGAGGAAGTAGAGGCGTTAATGGGCTTTCTTTATGAATGCATGACGTGCTGGCTCCAGGATAGAGATATGCACGCCCCAGACCTTGAAGTTGTTGACCTTCTCCACCACCGACCCGTCTGGCACCATGGCCATCCTGGTCTAAAGTCCACAATCGGATCCTTGGCGTTGTGAGCAAGTAGAGCAGGGAACTGAGCGCTTAGCCTTGAGGTGCCCTTTTGGTTATCGAGGAGTGTTGTTACCAATTCATACCAATTATGTACAGCTCTTGCTAAGGTAGGAGATGCTATGCATCATAACCAACCTCTCAAAGCACTTCTTCACCACAGACGTAGTGCCACCTGTCAGTAGTCATTGAGGTTTCTTGTACGAATCTGCATCGCCACACTTGAATGCCCGAGATCTGGTCCTCAGAAAATTGCAGACCTCCTGGTTCATCTAAGGCATCTGGTTGGGGAATATTGATTTTGGTGGGATCACACTCTGCCACACATTTCCTTAAGAAGTCAGTAACAACCATGGCCGTTGCAAATTCTTTGAACATCACTCTATCTACTAACTCCAAACAATCCTGGAGTCGTTCCTCTGCCTCCCCTGACCAGCTCTGTGCAGTCGTCACCACTGGACCTGTGCTCTTCAGTCGCTGCCTACACATAGGAAAAAGGAGCATAGCCAGGCAGTTGGATTTCCCAAAGTGAGCGTGAGGGATGGAGCGATAGGCATCTTTGATAGGGGAATAGTTGTGGCCAAGGGTGTTTGATCCTCTGGCGCTGCAGGACACGTGCTTGAGGTAGTTTGGAAGCGACTTCAACTGGCCTTGTAGTGTTAGTTTGTAGAAGTTCGGAAAAGAATAGATAGGACAAGGGAAATATTTCTGATGGGCTGCGGCCAGGATTACCATGGGGATTAGCTGCAGATGAAGTCAATTGAATGATAAATTAACGAGGATATTAAGGAAAGATCGAAAGAGAAAACAAAACAATGCAAAGACTATTAATTGCAGAGCTGTGCAAAATCCTCATCATGACTCTCCACATTGGCTAGATCATACAAATGCTAATGGAGAATGTGAGTTATCAGACGTTGTGTAATTTGTTGAGTCTGGAAGACTGCAATGTGCCCATATGGAAAATCAGATGCAGAACCTCAAGGTTATGTTGGACTTTGCTATGTTAGTGCAAGGAGCCACAGATAGCTAGGTTAGAGTGAGAGTGAGATGGGCAAGTAGAGCAGTGGGCAACACAGGTAATTCAGGATTACTACTGCAGATTGAACATAGTAAAGTCAAGTCAAGTCACGTTTATTTGTCATATACACATACAAGATGTGCAGTGAAATGAAAGTGGCAATGCTCGCGGACTTTTGTGCAAAAGACAAACAACAAAACAACCAAACAAATTATAAACACAATCATAACACACAAATTATTTTACATAATAAATAATGGAAGGAAAAACGTTCTGTAGAGTTAGTCCCTGGTGAGATAGGTGTTTACAGTCCGAATTGCCTCTGGGAAGAAACTCCTTCTCAACCTCTCCGTTCTCACCGCATGGCAACGGAGACGTTTGCCTGACCGTAGCAGCTGGAACAGTCCATTGCAGGGGTGGAAGAGGTCTCTCATGATTTTATTGTCTCTGGGGTTGCACTTCCTGATGTATAGTTCCTGCAGGGGGGGTGAGTGAAGTTCCCATAGTGCGTTCGGCCGAACGCACTACTCTCTGCAGAGCCTTCTTGTCCTTGGCAGAGCAATTCCCAAACCAGATGGTAATGTTCCCGGACAAGATGCTTTCCACCGCCGCAGCGTAGAAGCACTGGAGGATCCTCGGAGACACTCTGAATTTCCTCAATTGCCTGAGGTGGTAAAGGCGCTGCCTTGCCTTACTCATGAGTGCTGAGGCGTGTGATGCCCATGTCATATCCTCAGAGATGTGGACTCCCAGATATTTAAAACAGTTCACCCTATCCACAGGATCCCCATTTATCCTCAATGGAGTGTACGTCCTCGGATGATGTGCCCTCCTAAAGTCCATGATCAGCTCCTTCGTTTTTTTAATGTTCAAGAGGAGGCTGTTATCCTGGCACCAGAGTGCTAGATCAGCCACCTCCTCCCGGTAGGCCTTCTCATCGTTGTCTGAGATCAGGCCCACCACCACAGTGTCATCAGCAAACTTAATTATTGAATTGGAGCTGAACCTAGCCACACAGTCATGTGTGTACAGGGAGTACAATAGGGGGCTGAGGACGCAACCCTGGGGCGATCCTGTGCTCAGGGTGAGGGACTCCGATGTATTCCCTCCCATCTTGACTACCTGGGGCCTGGCGGTGAGAAAGTCCAGGACCCAGGCACACAGGGAGGTGTTGAGCCCCAATTCCATTAGCTTCCCGGCCAGTCTGGTGGGGACTATCGTGTTGAAGGCTGAACTGTAGTTTATGAACAGCTATGTTCTATGGTCTATGAACATAGGTATTCTGCAAAATAATCACCCAATTTGTGTTTGTTTCTCCAGTGTAAAGACAACCACATTGTGAACATCAAATGCAATTCACTAAAGTGGAAGTGAATCATAACTTTGCATGAAAGCAATTTTTGGGTTCCTGGAAGGAAAAGATCAGGTGTTGCACCTCCTGGAGTTCCAGGGAAAATGTCATGAGAAGTTAAGTGGTTGGTGGCGATGGAAGAGTGGATGAGGGAGCCATGAAGGGGATGATCCCTTCTGAATGCTAAAAAAAAGGGGGGGAGGAGGAAGAGATTCATTTGGAGGTGTTAAAAATAGTGGAGGATGCAAATCTATTGAGGAGAGGAAAATAAAGACCAGGGGATTGCCATCCTTGTTTTGTCCAGGAGAGGGAAGAATAACAGAGATGTGAGAAACAGATGAGATGTGGGCAAGAACTCTATACACTATGGTGGAAAGGAAGCTACTGTTCAGGACGATGGGTGGCATTGCAGAGGCACCTTGTGCAGATTATATCAGAAACATACTAAGGAGATAAGGGAATTAGAAAAATTGTGTAGATTCCTTACAGAAGGCAAAGTGTTTTGAATTATAATTGAGATAGCTATGATGGTCTGTGGGTTTCTAATGGATGTATGTCTCTAATCTATCCTGGGATAGCAACAGAGATCCAGAAAACAAAGGGAGGAGTCATAGGTAGATGATGTGAAAGTGAAGGCAAGGAGGAAAGTAGCAACAAAAGTAATGACAATTTAGTTCAGTATGACTTCAGAAAGTAGCACTGATACAATTGTCACTATACTAAAATAAGAGTTGAAGGAGGGATCCCAAGTAGAATTGAAGATGATTTTTCCACTTACAAAAAGTCAGGCATGGGGTTGTCCCATGTTAATTCCCATTGCTACACCAATGCTCTGGGAAAGGCAAATTGAGTTAAAGTTGTTCAATGTAGTAACAAGTTCAGTTAGGCAAATCAGTAAGTTGATGGAAGGACACTGATGAAGTGTCTGTTCAAGGAAGAAGTGTATGGCCTTCAGATCAATCAAGATGAGATAGAGATGAAAATAGATATTAGTGGTGTTATGAATCCAAATGGGAAGAGACTGGATCAGGGAGGAAGGACCCAGTCATGCTTGGAAGGACCCAGTCAAGCTTGAAAGGAACAAGTTTGGTGGAGCAAAATGATAATAGTAATAAAACAAAATAATACACGTTTAGCGATAGTGTGGAAATGGGTCTTTCAGCCCACCGATTCCACGCAGACCACTAGTTATAACCTATACACTAGGGGCAATTTACAGAAGCCAATTAACTTACAAAACCTGCACATCTTTGGGATGTGGGAGGAAACTGGAGCAACCAGAGAAAAGCCACACCATCACAGGGAGAATGTAAAAACTGTACAGATGGCAACCGTAGTCATGATCGAACCTGGGTCTCTGGCGCTATAAGGCAGCAACTCTACCGCTGAGCCACTGTGCTGCCCTCAGACATTTTGATTTTTTTAATAAACTCTTGAGAAATTTTAATCAAAGGAAAATGAAAATAATATTTCCTCTGATTGGAGAGCAATGATTATGAGTTATTCATTTAAAACCCATCATTAAGCAGTTGAGGAGAATGCTTGAAAGAAACATTTTCACATTGGAAGCATGGAAAGTTATGCTGTAGAAAATGGATGAGACAAAGCCATTATGGGTAATGAAATAATGTATGAGAAGTGCGCAGGAAATTGGATCAATTTTACATTACACAAATAAAGAAGCAACACAGATACACGAACAGATGCAAAAATATTTAATAATTCCAGTAAATATTGTACTTTGTCAAGTTAAAAGTTAAATAATTTTCCATGCTTCCAATATGAAAATGTTCCTTTTAAGCAATCTCCTCACCTGCTTAATATCGGCTTTAAACAAATAACTCATCGTCATTGCTCTCCAATTTAAGATGGTTTGTTTCCATTTAAAATTCTTCTGGAAGCTGACTAGATTCAATTTTCTTTCCAATGACATTATAAATTGGACACAGTAGAAATGTCCAAATTTAATTTGATCTGCACGGAACTGTCTGATACTATAATTGGTATAATTGTTCTGGGCTAAGAAGGAAAAATAAATAAATCAGTGATGGCTCCCATACTTAATTTTTTTATTAATAATTAACATTAAGGGTGCATATAAGTTGAAATTAGGCGAGGATAGATTTGAATAAATGGTGATCACCTGCCTGCCCTCCCCTGAATAGCCATCTTCCTGGTGACATGTTTCATAATAAAAAAATGGCTACTTTATAATGTATAATATGTGTGTTTTTACAATACTGGGTACAAAAAGAGTGACACCATACATAAAACTGAAGTTCACAAATAAATTATTTCAACATGATTCAGATTAATCAAAAACCCTCACAGCAGTACATGACAGGGAGAGATAGTTCATGAAGTTTGCGAAAATTTGATTAATGAACAAAATTCCTTGCTTGTTCCTATGCATTTTTTTTACACTTTATGTTTAGTGTCCACCATAACAACCGTTACATGAAATTTAGAAATTCATTATTTTCTAAAGCATGATAGCTGATTTCTTCACTTTGGCTGTTTTTCAACATACAAATGTGCTTTCTTGCTATGAACATGGAGTATGTGACCAAATGAGCAATATTACTTTATCTACTGAAACCTGTGTTACGCGCGTTACACAGTGTCCAAGGGTGGACACCAAAATGAAAACGGCTCCGGTTTCTTCCAGCATTTCTTTTTTTGTCATTTCTTTCTCATATTTTGAATAAACTTTATGGAAGTAATTGTCCATACGTAGTAAGAGACTGCAGGTACATAATTTGATGGAAATATAGCAACTGCAAAATGATGGTGTTACACGTGTGATGGTGGACACCAAAAATGTTCACTAATTTTGGCATGCAACAGCTTTTACAGAATCTTGATATTAAGGTTACTTTCTTCTCATAATTTCATTATCTATTGAGTTCTTCAAACTAGAAAATGTTCAATCTCCTTGGAAAGTTCTTTGGACTTAATTTACCATTGTGGTGTAACGGTGGTTACTCAAAAATAGGGTGGACACCAAGAGTAACCACCGTTGTTACACTCTTTGAAATATGGCCATTCAGAACACTTAATGCCAAACTCATCAAAAGCTTTACTTATTCTTGTGAAACATGCATCTCTGCAAAGCAACAAACTTGAAAATGTTTTGAATTATAATTAAATTAATGCAGAAAGCACCTCTTTATTTCATTGTGTCAAAGCATGTCACATTTTTGGTGTGCTAAAGATTGATATTTTTGAGATATAAACTGGTTGAACCAGGGAATTAATTTAATTCTTAACTTGGTTTTATCTCTACTATCTCTTGCACAATTGAGTAACAATCCCTGAAAAAATTAACTACTTGAAACAGTGGAGATATGACATTTTTAATGTTCTGTGCTAAAATCTCTCCAGTATTGTAAAAATACACATATGCCTTTGGGTGGAAGAGAGGGGAGAAAATGTCCACATAAATACTTTATTGGCATTGTAGAAACAGCAGAAGTCAACATTTTAATGATCTTCTAAAACAAAAGCTTGCATTTAAAATAAGATGTTATTTTTCTGGAATAACACCCATGTACTATAGTTCTGAGCATGGAAGCAAGGGGGAGGTTCTGTTGGCTGTCAAGGTGAAATAATTAGAAAATTTGAATGCATATCCGAGCGTAAACAATGTTAAAATATTGATGCCATGCTTAATGAAAATCCAATTCATAATGCAGATTCAGATGCTTTGTATTGTGAGGAAAAAAACAAATTAACTGAAGATATAAAAGCAGGCAAATCTATAACACGGTTCTATATTTAGGAAGGAATTGCAGATGCTGGTTTAAACCGAAGATAGACACAAAAAGCTGGAGTAACTCTGGAGAAAAGGAATAGGTAACATTTTGGGTCGAGACCATTCTTCAATCTTTTCTCCAGAGATGCTGCTTGACCTGCTGAGTTACTCCAGCTTTTTATGTCTAACACAGTTTTGTAAGTATGTTTAATTATAAAAATACAACAATGAAGCACAACTTACAATGCCACATCATGTAACTGAAGAATATTAGGATGCAAGCTCAGTCTGCGCATGGCCTGAATTTCACGTATGTTGTTCACTTCCTCCAAGCTAATTGCAAAAGGTGAACACAAAACAATGGTTATTTGGAAGACAGGTTCGGATGTAATTTGAAAGCAGAAACTGTGTGGTTTATGAACATTTATTAACTTTCAAAATTCTAATAATTTCTATGACTAATTTTCTTGGATTTTTTTTTAATCAATAAAAATGGGTTAATTTGTCTGCAAAAATTCTTGAACTGTGTTTGTACTGGTTACATTTTACATGTCCGCTATACACTTATTATCCAGTGATGTACTGACAATTTTAAAACAGCTATTTTGCATATCTTAAATGAGAAACCATTTCTATGATGGTGTCAGGTGTTCATTCTCCAACGAATGTTGATTTTTTAAATATGGCATTGGTCATTTTCCATTTTTAGAATGCATTATCCAATGAAAATATGCATCATCTAATGAATTGGACTGCATTTCAGCGATTTTAACTAAGTTACATAGACCAACTAGATCTGAAGGGTCTCGACCCCAGAGATGCTGTCTGACCCGCTGAGTTACCCCAGCTTTTTGTGTCTACCAGATAAATCCACAGTCAAAGGGGCAAAGGATTTGTAGGTAGTACAGATTGGAAATGGAAGTAAGGTTTTGGGCATCTCAGATTCAGATTCAATTTTAAGATTCAGATTCAATTTTAATTGTCATTGTCAGTGTACAGTACAGAGACAACGAAATGCATCTCAGCACAAGAAGCCACAGCAATGTCTTCTTGAGATTTGTTGCCATTCTCAAAACCTCAATTAACTAAGTTTAACCGTGAATTAACAAAAACATTATTTGCAATCAACTTTTCTCTGAGGCCTGACAGACAAAATTAGCTGACATAAAATGATACGGGTGGGGCAGTGGGAACTGTGACTCATCACTAATTCTGATTTTTAAATGAGTCAACTTAATTGCTGTTTAATTGTGGACATCTGGAGGCAAAGGGAGAAAGTTTGGATCATTGATCAATGTTATTGAAAAGATTCCATAAAACAAATTGATAGAACCAATACTAAATAGTGGGAAAACAATACAAAACCTATCATATGAATGGAACAGATAGTAAAACAGAGTTACATTTTAATTTCACAGAGATCTTCATCAAAATAGAAAAGTGAGAAAACAAGTTGCAGTAAGACTAATAATGCACCAACCCATTGTTTAGCATTTAGATCACCATGCGCCTAGTCTCATACTCTTTCAAAACTAACAGGTGCCTCCTTCCACACTTCCTAAACTACATATCAGAACTATGTTCCCAGGCTCCTTATAAACAAATCAGGACCGCTTCCTACATTCCTTAGAAACAAGACCCCATTCCCACATTCCTTAGAAACACACTAGGGTCCTATTCCCATGCTCCTATTGTAGGCTCCTATAACTTGTGAATTTATCATAAGGTTGTCAGATTATCTGAGTTTTACTATAGTTGAAGTTGTTGAGGAAGATGGACAGGACAGTGGAAACATCCATAATAGGGCAGGGCCAGGGTTGGTGTGGTAACATGCTGTTTACTAAGCTGTATAGTTGATAAATGAATTAAAACAATAAACAAAGTAGTTATAAAAGTGTGAAATGCTGGTCAGAGCTGTTGAAAATAACTAAATCCAAACAAGAATGTTGGAAATGGCCAACAGATTAGGGTGTGTCTTGTGTTAATAATAGACAAATCATCTTATAGTTGAATATAAACACAAAGAACTGCAGATGCTGGTTTACAAAATAGACACAACGTGTTAGAGTAACTCAGCGGGTCAGGAAGGATTCCTGGAAAACCAAAGGGTCCCAACCCAAAAATAATCCATGTTCTCCAAAGATGCTGCCTAAAGCACTGAGTTACTCCAGCACATTGTATCACCTCACAGTTGAGCTAACCAGCTCCGATACAAAAATAAAATGTGAGTTACCTGAATTTGATATTGAGTCCTGAAGGCTGCACTTTATTTAGATAGAAGATTAGGTACTGTTCAACAATCTTACATCAGGCCTTATGGAGACAACGAGGGAGTCCACAGGCAGTTAGGCCAGAGAGTGGGAGTGTAATGGAGAATTAAGGCGATGATGAACTATAAACTCAAAGTCACCCCCACAGTTTGAACAAGGATGTTTGCAAAGAGGTCATGCAATGAAGAGAAAAAAAAATAGCCACTGAGACGCAATAATGAATTAGGCAATTTTAATTAATCAGCTTTTCCATTGTGTTTCAGAACTGCTGCAAGTTCGTCGACCTGTAACATTAACTTTTCTCTCTTTCTTTGTAAATGCAGAATATTTCCAGTATTCTCTTTTATTTTGAATCTCCAGCAACTGAAATGTTCTGCATCAGTTCCAGCATGTTTTCTTTTCTCTTTTTATTTATATTCATCCAGACAGATTAGCCATATTGTGTGGGAAATCATGTCTCATGAATTTGATTGATTACGAGGTAAAGATACAAGGACAATCTTGTTTGTAGCTACAACACAAGCACATAGACTCAGACAAACCCACAACATATAAATTATACACAAGTTACACGTAGATTCTGAAAGACAGTGAAAAAAATTGTAGAAAGTAAGAGAGATTAGTGCAAAATACAACTAGAATGGATAAAGGAAAGCCAGTGGATGTGGTGTATCTGGACTTTCATAAAGCCTTTGACAAGGTCCCACACAAGAGATTAGGGGGCAAAATTAGAGCACATGGTATTGACATGGATAGAGAACTGGTTGGCAAACAGGAAGCAAAGAGTAAGAATTAACGGGTCCTTTTCAGAATGGCAGGCAGTGACTAGTGGGGTGCCGCAAAGCTCAGTGCTGGGACCCCAGTTATTTACAATATATAGTAATGATTTAGACGAAGGAATTAAATTAACATCTCCAAGTTTGCAGATGACACAAAGCTGGGTACCAGTGTGAGCTGCGAGGATGCCATGGGGCTGCAGGCTGACTTAGAAAGGTTGGATGAGTGGGCATGGCAGATGCAGTATAATGTGGATAAATGTGAGGTTATCCAATTTGCTGGCAAGAACAAGAAGGCAGATTATTATCTGAATGGGGTCAGATTAGGAAAAGGGGAGATGCAACGAGACCTACGTAGGTGTTCTTGTACATCAGTCACTGAAAGTAAGCATGCAGGTACAGTAGTCAGTGAAGAAAACTAATGGCATGTTGGCCTTCATAGCGAGAGGATTTGAGTATAGGAGCAATGAGGTCCTATTGCAGTAGTATAAGGCCCTGATGAGACTGCACCTGGAGTATTTTGTGCAGTTTTGGTCTCCTAATTTGAGGAAGGACATTCTTACTATTGACGGAGTGCAGTGTAGAATAACCAGATTAAATCCCGGGATGGCGGGGCTGACATATGATGAAAGAATAGATCGACTGGGCTCATATTCACTGGAATTTAGGATGAGAGGGGATCCTATAGAAACCTATCAAATTATTAAGGGATTGGACAGGCTAAATGTTCCCCATGTTGGGGGTGTCCAGAACCAGGGGTCACAATTTAAGAATAAGGGATTTAGGAATGAGATGGGGGAAAAACTTTTTCACCCAGAGTGTTGTGAATCTGTGGAATTCTCTGCCACAAGAGGCAGTGGAGGCCAATTCATTGGATGTATTCAAGAGAGGGTTAGATATAGTTCTCAGGGCGAATGGAGTCAAGGGATATGGGGAGAAAGCAGGAACAGGGTATTGATTCTAGTTGATCAGTCATGATCATATTGAATGGTAGTGCTGGCTCGAAGAGCCGAATGGCCTACTTCTGCACCTATTTTCTATGTTTCTATGTAAGTCCACAAATCTCTTTAAACTTCTAAGAAACCAGAGGCAATAGTGTGCCTTCTGTGTATTTACATCAATGTGCTGGGCCCAGGACAGGTCATCTGAAATGTTAACTTCCACAAATTTGAAGCTGTTAATATTAACGATGAACAATTTATCTGTGAACGTATTTGGCATGAATAGGAGATTTGCAGATGACACCAAAATTGTGGACAGGGAAGAAGGTTATTTAGAAAATCTAAGGATTTAGAAAAACTGGGAAAGTGAGCCAGGGATTGGCAGAAAAGTGTTGCAGCTTGGGAAGCTAAAGCAGGGCAGGACTTAACAATAGCCAGGCAATAGATAGTGCTGTAGAACAAAGAGACCAAGGATATTTAGTTACCCGAAACACAGGTAGACATGGTGGTGAAGGCGACATTTAGCATGCTTGCATTCCCAATTAGGTCATTGGGTACAAGAGTTGGGACATCATGTTACAATGTACAAAACATTTGAAAGATCACACTTGGAATATTTTATGTAATTTTGGTTGCTAAGCTATAGAAAAGACATCATTAAACTGGAAAAGATGCAGAAAAGATTCATAATATTGTTACCGAAACCGGAAGACTTGCGTTATAAAGAGAGATAGATAGACTAGAAAAAAAGAGAAGTGCATAGGAGACTGAGAGGTGATGTTATGAAGGTATTTAAAATTATGAGGGGCATAAATAAGGTGAATGGTTACAATGATTTTTTTAATTTCCCCAGAGTAACACACTATAAAACTAGTGGGTATAGATTTAATGTTATCGGGAACAATTTTAAAGGACACCCAAGAGGCGACTTTTTCACATAGAGTAGTGGGTCGGTGGAACAAGGTGCCAGAGGAAGTGGTAAGGGGTGTACCGTAAAACAAATACTGGAACATGAAAGCGTCATGAAAAAATGACATTTGAAAGGCATTTGGACAGGTACATGGGTCGGAAATGTTTAGAGAAATAGGAGCCTACAGAGACAAATGGCATGAACTCAAGTAGGTCACTTTGGGCTTGTTTTTGTGCTGCATAGCTTTATGACTCTTGTATAGAAGGCATTGATAGCACCTGTGTCACCTGGACAATATTGCTCTATCACATTCGTTTCCTCTGTTTTCTCCAAGCCCATCTGTTTTCTTACTTTTCCAATGGTGTAGTAATGAATGATCATTGGCCTTTAGTTTGTTTCTTTTTCTACAGTTATCAGCAGACCCGCTGAATATCTCCAACATGTTTTGATTTTGTTTCTGTTTCTTTGTTTCTCACTTCTACTTTTTCCCTCAGCAGCACAGCAGTCCAAGTCAAGTAGTACAGGTAGATACATGCCACCATTTCTTGCACTCAACAGAAATTTAAAATAGCTGTTATATATGTAATCCCATTGTCACTACACAAATTATGCCTGTGATATAAAATGACAATAATTTTTAAAATATACTGCTTATGAATCTATTATATTGTGAAAAATATACTTTAACTGATTATATTATCGCATAAAATATGTCTTTATGTAAAATAATATTGATATAGATAAATGTACGATCCAGTAAGACGGCATCAGGATTTAAAACAATTGAGGTTTCAAACCAGTTTAATTTAACATAATTATCAACATTTGACACACAGTCGGGCGAGATTGATTTGAATTTACCTTTCAATATACTGTTTCATCTTTTTACAGGCGTAGAAGGTCCCATTTTTTAAGCTTTGTGCCTTCCAGACTTCGGAAAATGTTCCCTCGCCTATCTTTGCTACCAGGCGATAGTCTTTAAAAATAAAAAAAAGTGATCGATTAAACAAAATGCTAGTTTACAACAAATGTGAGCCTTTTTACTTTTAACTTACACCAAGGTAATCAATGCCCACAGCCTGCCTGTTTAACGCGCCCAGGTGTACACAAGATGGCAGCCGATGCCGATGCCGAAGCAGCAGCGCCCGCCTGCAAGTTATTCCCCTGCGATACACAAATGTCAGTTTACCATTCATCCTCGGCTCACGGATTAAAGTGTGAAATCATTTCTGGAACGATATCCTGTTTTTCAGTGAGCGCGGGAGTTCGAGAGGCGAGGGGAAGCTGAGGAGAGAGGGAGTGGGAGAACGCCGGCTGCTCGCTGCCATCTCCTCATCCCGTTGCCATGGAAACCGGGCAGGCCTAGGCCTGGGCGCGGGCACGACGGCCAGGTATGGCCGAGCCGAGAGCGCGTACACTGTAGTCCGACAAACACCAGTATTAACCCTTGTGGTGGGGGGCATATTGATTTAAAAAACTGAAAGCCTTCGACCAAAATCTTTGTGTGGCTGATGTTCTGTGAGTACTTAGAGCAAAGTGCGGCCGAAACTCCAACCGTCAGGAGTCCTCTGTGTGAGTCAAGTAATCAGTGACTTCGGCACCTTGGCAACAGCGGTCTTCTCTAAAAATCATGCACACCAGGCCCATTCAAAGGGTAGGATTACCGTACGACCACACATCAATGGTTTTAACGCCAACCCAAGCTGTTTCACTCAATTGTAACGTCTAACTTTGCAATGATTTGAACATCGTTGTGAAAGCAATGCCCAACCTGCAACCTTCAGATTAAACATCAAAGTAGCAATGTTACAAAATTTTGAGATTTTAAAAATCTAGTCTGTAATTTATCCCATCAGATAAAGCATAAAAAGAAGTTTAATTTGACACCTAATTCACTTTCATATATTCAGTATTAAAAAAGTTATGGCCATTTTCATACTCGGAAATTAGCACCTTGTTCCCTATTGATTTTCCATTGACTTAACACAAAAGTTGTGATCAAGGACAGTGAAATGGCTATAACTTTATTAAAAATTAAGAGAACTGAAAGAAATGTTCAGTTATTATAGATAGAAGCATTCTGAAACAAATATTAAACAATCTTACTTGGATGACCTGAAATTAAAACATATAATTAGTTAGTTACCCAATTGTAGCTAATTATAAAAACTCAATTACTAGATCTAAACATCTATCCATTTCTTAAGAAAAGATTAACATTTTTAAATAGCCTAAGTGTCCAAAGAACATTCACACAAGAATTCACAATAAAACATGATTTTTAAATCTCATTGACATTAATTTATAGGCCAAATGGAAGGGATTTAGTATTCAATTGCTGTAAATTAATGGCCATTTAAATCAGCTTGCAAGTGGGATTTTCTCGAATGCGCTGGTTTAGAACGCTGCCATTGCGGTGGATTGAAGCCCATATGCGGCATGAAAAACAATATGGGGATTGAATGGGCCCCCAAGTCAGGTATTCGCAACTTAAAATTTTGAATAAAGGGATCTTAAGAAGCCCTTTTTAATGTAAAAATAAACAACCTACCTTGCCTTATCCCCTACATGAGATCCGTCCCGTTGTCGGTGTTCGCGGCTTTAGGGGATGATTTTTAATCTACTATAGTAATTAAATAATCCAATTTAGTTTAAAAATACCTGCAGCAAACAGATTTCGCAGCGATTTTTCATCAGCAACTAAGTAGGCTGAACAACATCGATTTCAACAGCCTAGAGAAAATCGCGTTTTAAACCCGCCCCCCTCTCAAAGGCGCCAAAGTCGCGCACACAGGCAGCGGCAGAACTGCAGCGCCGCTGAAGGTAAGTTTTGCAACATACCTAGGTCTTCTCTAAAAATCATGCACACCAGGCCCATATAAAGGGTAGGATTACTGTACGACCACACATCAATGGTTTTAACGCCAAACCAAGCTGTTTCACTCAATTGTAACGTCTAACTTTGCACATTTGAACATCGTTGTGAAAGCAATGCCCAGCCTACAACCTTCAGATTAAACATCAAAGGTACGATTTTGTGGTACTTCTCTCGTTATTTATACCATATAACCTTCTTCTGTACTTTCACCTGCAACCGAAGGAGATGCAACACCTGTCCCTGTACTTCCTTTCTCGACTCCGTCCAAAGATCCCGAGAGTCGTTTCAGGTGAGACAGAGGTTCACTTGCACTTCCTCCAACCTCTGTTCTGTGGACTCCTGTATATCAGAGAGACCAAGTGTAGGCTTAGTGATCGTTTCACTGACCACTTCCGCTCAGTCCGCCTAAACCTACCTGATCTCCCGGTTGCTCAACACTTTAATCCCCCCACCCATTCCCACACTGACCTTTCTGTCTTGGGCCTCCTCCACTGTATGAGTCAGGCCCAGCACAAATTGGAGGAACGGCACCTCATATTTCGCTTGTGCAGCTTACACCCCCCCCAGTGGAATGAATATTGATTTCTCAACTTCAAGTAACCCTTGCTTTCACTCTCTCTTCGTCCCTTCCCCTACCCCAGTTCTCCAACTAGTTTCACATTCCTCCTGATTAATTTTACTGATTGTATGCCTCATTGTCACCTTCCTCTCAGCCAACCATTCTACACTTCCTTGATCATCGTCTGCTGTGATCTGTTGTTTTCACACCTTACACTTCCACATCCCTAGTCTCCCTCTCTCCCTACTCTCAACCCGGAACGGCACCCATTCCTTCCCTCCAGAGATGCTGCCTGTCCCACTGAGATACTCTAGCATTATGTGACTTGCTTCATCATAACCTTCCTTTCTGTTTATCACCTCTTCAAAATGTGCTTTATCGTCGTTACCTGTGGACTATTTGTTTTTGTTTCCTCTCACTTTCTCTGCTTAAAGAGTGACAAAACATTAGATTGGCAAAATGGGAATATTCCTAATGGTAATCCTAGAAGCTCAGTTGAAACTGTAGGCCCAATAGCACAGAAACAGGCCCTTTGTCCATGCCAACTATTATGCCAATGTACTAATCGTAATGGCCTGCATCTGGTCTATATCCCTACATTCCATGCCTTTATTCATGTGCCTGTCTAGATGCCTCTTAAATTATACTATCATATTGTTTCTTCTTCCACCATTTCCCTTGGCAGTATATTCCGGGCATCTCCATTGGGGAGAAAAACTTGCCTTTAAATCTCCTTTAAACTTTTTCCCTCCCACCTTAAAGTTATGTCCACTCGTATCTAACATTTCCATTCTCGAAAAAAAGACTTTATGTCTCTTCATCAAGTCGACCCCCAGTCTCCAATGCTTTTGCACACTAACATCCCTCTGTATATCAATGCTCCAAAGAGTCCTGCCATTTACTGTTGATTTGCTCCTGCATTTGACCATTCACCTGTCCTAATTAAACTCCATCTACCATTTCTTTGCCTTCATTTCCAACTGGTTTATATCCTGTTGTATCCTTTACCAAATTTGTAGAAACAAAGAACTCCAGCTGCTGGTTAATACACAAAAGGACACAAAGTGCTGGAGTAATTCAGTGGGTCAGACAGGATCGCTGGAGAACATGCACACCTTCAGACTGATGAAGGTTCTCAACCCGAAACGCCACCTATCCATGTTCTCCAGACATGCAGCCTCCTGACCTGCTCCAGCATGTTGTGTCCTTTAATAATCTTCCTCACTGTCTACAACCCTATCAATCTGTATGTCATCTTCAAACTTATTAATCAGCTCATTTACATTTTCATCCAAATTATTTATATACACCACAAACGAGGTCCCAGCACTGATCTTTGTAGAATACCACTGGTCATAGGCCTCCACTCAGAATAACTCTTGCCTACCACTACCCTTTGCCTTCTAAGGCCAACCCAATTTTGAATCCAATCTACAAAGTCTCCATAGATCCCATGTACCCTAAACTTCAGTAACATACTACAATGAGGGACCTGGTTGAAGGTTTTACTAAAATCTGTATACAGCATTTACTACCCGATCAATCATCCTTGTCACCTCTTCAAAAAGACTCAATCAGGTTTGTATTGTTTGGGAGTTTGATACTTCCACCGGGAATGTCGACATGTTGCAAGCTTCAAGTTTAGTTTCGAGATACAGCACGGAAACATATCTTTTGGCCCACCAAGTCCAGTCTCACCAATCACGCAAGTTCTATGTTATCCCATTTAAGCATCCACTCCTTACACATTAGAGGATGCTTTCAACAAGATTATTGTTTCAAGCTTCAAGTGAATGAAAGAAGCAAAACAGTAAAGTTCCCAAAACTAGAACATACATTTTTTAAATCCAAGTTTCACAAAGTGTTGTTAGCCCTAATTTTCCTTTTCTACTTCATAACATTCTATATTTCTGTTTTAAAGCAATACATTGCTTAGGACAAACCTCACAATTCTTCAGAAGCAACCAAAACAACACAAAGATCTAGATTTACCAAGTTGCATAATAACAGTAAAAACAGCGTTTAACACAAATAGTTATGGCGGAGACAAAATAAGGATGAAAGAGTAAAGAGCAATAATATTTATGTTGTATTTTTATATTTGAATTATTATATTTTGGATTATAAGGGAAACAATAGATATGGATTTTTTAGAAGATGATGCTAAGATAAAGGTTATTCGTTAGCTATTTAATAGCATAACAGGAAGGGTTATGGGACTGTCCCACTTGGGCGACCTAATTGGCGAGTTTAGAAGAGTTTGAAAAAATGACATGTTGAAGTCCTCCTTCGACAATGTAGAAGACCTCCTTCGACCTTCTTCGACTATGTAGAATACCAGCTACGACTAACTTCGGGAAAATTGGACACCGAATAGTGGAGAGTGAAGACGACATCCTTCGATCGCCTTCGACCTCCTTTCGACTATGATGAAAGACTATCTTCGACTACCTTCGACTACCCTCGATTACCCACGACTAACAAGCCGACCTACTACGACTAAACCTACGAGTAAAAAAAGTATTGATCTTTTCCATGGCGACCTTTTTTTACTCGCGGGCATTTTTTAACGTTGAAAAAAATGCCGCGACCTAGCTGAGGCCTCGAGTATGCGGAGAACACTCTTGAGAATGAAGGAGAGTTACAAAGACCTCCTACGACCTCGTGTCGACCGTGCTGCGAGTACGAGTCGAGGGCAAACTCACCAGAACTCGCGGATTAGGTCGCCCAAGTGGGACAGGCCCTTTAAAAACCCTTTTTTTGTCAATATTAGTTATGTACTTCATTACCAAATAACAAACTACTGATGATCACCTTGAGCTTTGCCAGTATCGCACAACACAACCTGGAACTAAAAATGGGCTCAAACTGTAATTTCAGCATTGAGATGAGAGGCACTTTTCTTGACATGAGGAAGCACTTGACCTAGTATGGCATCAAGTACCCCTGATATAACTAACGCCAATTGTAATCAAATGGAAGACACACCAACCCTACACAAAGGTAATGGTCATGATTGTAGGCAGTCATTATTTCAGCCACAGAACGGCATTGCAGGTGTACCTCAAGGTAGTGTCCTAGGCTCAACCATCTCCAGCTGCTTCAACAATAAATTTTGATCCATGCTAAGGTCAGAAGTGAGGATGTTTACTGATGATTTAGCAATGTTCAATTTCACTTGCATCTCCTTGGAAAATAAAACGGTTGATGTCTGCTTGCAGAATGACGTGGACATTTAGGCATGGGTTGCTAAGTGGTAAACATTTCTATTGCACTGGTATGTAGAAGGGATGTATTTGCCATTGATCAGACCATTATGGTCTAACTACTTATCCTTGATGTCCAATGACTTTATAGTTGCTGAGTCCCCATTAAATAGAAACTCAATTAGACCAGCCCAATAATTTATGTGGTTGTAGAAGGTCAGAGACCAGGTATTTTCAGTGACCTCCAAGCCTTTCCAGCCTCTAAATTGCAGTCAGTAATATAATGGAACACAATCCACTTATCTCCACCAACACTTGACACCATTCAATCTTCATACCGCCTCGTTGGTTGGATCTTATACAAAAAAATCATATTGATCAACATTTACTCTATTTACAGTAGATCTGCAGTGTTTCCAGTTGTGCTTCTTCAATGTGCAATGAGATATAGACACCATGGTATTTATTAATCTGCCATTTAACCATGAGAAATTTGCAGCAAATTGCAATTAATTTAAAATAAATATTTATATCTCGTAACTTTTCTCTATTCTATAAGTAAAATTAGGTATGTACATAATTAATATGTGTTGGAAGGAACTGCAGATGCTGGTTTGCACCGTAGACACAAAATGCTGGAGTAACTCAGTGGAACAGGCAGCATTACTGGAAAGGATGAATGGGTGATGTTTCGGGTCAAGACCCTTTCTTCAGACTGGAAAAAGTTCTGAAGAAGGGTGATGACCCGAAACGTTGCCCATTCCTTCTGCTTGTCTGTCCGCTCATTTACTCCAGTATTTTGTATCAATATAATTAATATCATCAGTTATCTAAAAAAATATTTTATGGTCATATGTACAAATCAATAAGTAATGTTGAACTGCCAAAGCCTTTCACTCTTATTCCTTACTTTCAAATCTACCTCTCTCCATTAACAGTTCCCTGGTGGTCTTCCGTCCTAATCTTCATGTAAATTTATAACTTTCATGTAAACACAGAAGATGCAACACCTGTCCTTATACCTCCTCGACAGACCCCGACAGTCCTTACAGATTAGGCAGACGTTCACTTGCACCTTCTCCAACCTCATCTATTGTAACCGTTGTTCAATATGTGCTCTGATACATCGGCGAGACCAAACGTAGACTGGGGAATCGTTTCGCTGAAGACCTTCGCTCAGTCCGCCTGGACCTACCTGATCTCCCGGTTGCCAAACACTTTTATTCTCCTCCCCATTCCCACACTGACCTCTCTGTCCTCGGCCTCCTCCATTGTCAGAGTGAGGCTAAACGCAAATTGGAGGAACAGCATTTCATATTTCGCTTGGGCAGCTTACAGCCCAGTGGTATGAATATTGATTTCTCTGACTTCAAGTAACCCCTTCATTCCCTCCCTCTCCATCCCTCCCCCTCACAACTCGCACTAGGTTTTTGTTCTCACCTAGCAACCAGCTAACAATGGCCTGTTTCCTTTAACATCGTAACTTTTTTGCATATCTTTAATTCATTTGTTCTATATCTCTCTCTACAACATCGTCTCTATCCCTCGTTTCCCTTTCTTCCAACTCAGTCTGAAGAATGTCACATATTCCTTCTCCCCAGAGATGCTGCCTATCCCGCTGATTTACTCCGGCATTTTGTATCTACATAATTAATATCAGTTATCTAAAAAAATGATTTTATGGCCATATGCACAAATCAATGTAATTTTGAACTGCCAAAGCCTTCTTCCTTACTGTTATTGCCATCCTTATTGCCACTCTTATTCCTTACTGTTTTCAAATCTACCTCTCTCCATTGTCAGTTCCCTGGTGGTCTTCCGTCCTGATTTTCATGTAAACCTATAACTTTTTAATTTCTCTGAGAAGGTGAATCTGTTAAGTTTATCCACATCAAATCAGTCAGTCAGTCCATGAGGTCATACCAGTTTATTATTGCATCATTTTTCAACAGTATTAGCCACAATGATGAGGACATATTTTCTACCAACAAGGTATAATAAACTATCTCTAAAGAAAAATCTATCAAGGTAATAAGATGTTATGGTCAATTTTGCTACTGGTATTGTTGCATTATTGTCAAATTATATATTCTTAGTCCTTAAAATATAGCAGGCAATAAATTTCTATGTTAAAAACAATGCCAGACTTTCTAGACATTAAATATGAAGTATCGATTGTTAATTGTAATTCTTCCCTTTGGGCAATGAGAGGTCCCATTAATGGCACATCTAATGGAGGTCATAAGTGATATGAGCAGAATTAGGCCATTCGGCCCATCAAATCTACTCCACCATTCAATCATGTCTGATCTATCGCTCCCTCCTAACCCCATTCTTCTGCATTCTCCCCATAACCCCTGACACCCGTTCTAATCAAGAATCTATCTATCCCTGCCTTAAAAAAAACATTGACTTGACCTCCATAGCCTTCTGTGGCAAAGAATTCCACAGACACCACCCATTCCACAGATTCACCACGATCTCACAGCTCCAGATACCCAGTTTCAGTCCTGACCTGGGGTGCTGTCTGTGTGGTTTGCACATTGATCCTATGACTATGAGGGCTTTCTTTGATTTCCTCTTATATCCTAAAGACATGTGAGTTGGTAAGTTAATTAGCCACCGTAAATTGCCACTAGTTTATAGCTGAGTTGAGGAATCTGCGGGGAATGAAGTGTAAAATGTAATTAATGTAGGATTGGTGTGACTGGGTGGTTGATTATCAGTGAAGGGCCTCTTTCCATTCTTTCTGTCACTCTATGACAGTGTGACTGGGATTCTATAACTGTCCATATATATCATATTATAAATTGGTAAGTGTACAAAAAGAAATGGTTCTAATTTCTAAAGAACATTTTGAACATTAAGCTTTGTAATCAGCACGTAATCTTATTAAAGACACAACATATGAATCATATTAGACTTTAGCAGGTGAATTACTTAAGTGGGTATTGTTACCCATTCATAAAACTGGAGAATCAAGATTCAACAACGCTGCCATACTAATAAAGCACAGCAAATTTAATTTCCTGGGAGCATTAATGACATAGTTTGACTTTTAAGGGAATCTAGTAGTTTCATGGTCATTACTTCTGATATCATTTTTTATGCTGGATTATTTAATGTGCTAAATTAATATTAATCAACTATCACGGGGATTTAACTTAGTCCAGGCTTCCATAATTTTAGTCCCAAAATAGTTTTCTTAGTTTAGAGATACAACGCGGAAACACGCCCTACAACCCACGGAGTCCGCACCGATCAGCGATCCCCGCACACTAACACTATCCTGCACACACTAGGGACAATTTTACATTGATACCAAGCCAATTAACCTATAAACATGTATGTCTTTGGAGCATGGGAGGAAACCGAAGATCTTGGAGAAAACCCACGCTGGTCACAGGGAGAACGAACAAACTCTGTACAGACAAGCACCCATAGTCAGGATCGAACCCGGGTCGCTGGCGCTGTAAGGCAGTAGCCATACAAATACAATGGTGCCAGTCCCTTTGAAAATTTGAACTTTTTGTGGAATAAATAACTGAATGTGGAGGCGAAAGGAGCATAAGTAATCTTCCTGTCTCTGATGCAACTCCGAAGTTCAAAATGCAGATGATTCTCTGATACAAATTATATGATCACTCCCTTCACTGGTCACCCTGCTGGCATCACATCAATTAAACCAATGTTCTATGGTTCCTTTATTATCATATGTTCCAAGGTACCGTATGATTCTTTTTTGCATACAGATCAGTAAGATTATTGCCATACATAAATACAATCCCCGGTTAAGTACATAATGTATAGAAACAACCCACTGATTCTGTATGGAGTAACTCAGCGGGATAGTCTGAAGGGTTTTGACCTGAAACGTCACCCATTCCTTCCCTCCAGAGATGCTGACTGTCCCACTGAGTTATTCCAGCATTTTGTGTACATTTGATTTAAACCAGCATCTGCAGTTCTTTCCTACACACTGAGTCTGTATGCCAGGTGTTGGCGCCTGTTGCAGTGAACATCAACGGGAGGAGGAGTTGAAAACTAGACTTGAGGTAACCAAAAAATGGAAAGTGCGATCAGGCAGGCTGATGTGTAGGAAGGAATTGCAGATGTTGGATTAAACTGAAGATAGACACAAAAAGCTGGAGTAACTCAGCACTACGCAGCATCTCTGGAAAAAAGGAATATGTGATGTCTGAAGAAGGGTCTCGACCCAATACGTCACCTATTCCTTTTTTCCAGGCTGGCTGATTATTGGACAAAAGGACACAAAATGCTGGAGTAACTCAGCGGGTCAGGCAGCATCCCTGGAGAACATGGATAGGTGATGTCTCGGGTTGAGACCTTCCTTCAGACTTTGTGTCCTTTTGAGTATTAACCAGCATCTGCAGTTCTTTGTTTCTGCTGATTATTGGCCAGTAGACAGGTACATGGATAGGTTAGGTTTAGAGGAATACAGGCCAAATGCAGATAGGTGGGACAAGTGTAGATGGGACATGTTGTTGTGTGTGGGCAAGTTGGGTTGAAGGGCCTGTTTCCACACAGTACAACTCCATGGCTACAGCTTTACAGAAGATCTTTATGATTTTTCAACCATTCCATTAAGAGTGATGAGAGCAAGAGGGTGAATGCTAATGTTAGTCCACAATTGATTTTGTTTTCAATCTCTACCATGAACATAAAAATAACATCTCACCTTTAGATATCAGTAAGTTGCTCAGTGTGAAATGGGCTGGCATCTTTTGGTTGCGCCTTTGTATTTCCTTCAGATTCCCTGTGTTCAATAAATCTACCATCCTGGATTAGATTAGTTTCAAATGATGCTTAAAAACAGATGAGAAATCTATCTGCCAGTCCTACTTTATAGTTTGTGTACGTGGGTTTCCTGGAGATTTTCAGTTTCAACCACTGTTTATTTTTTCATGGCATTGTCACTCCCTTTTTAAGTTGAGGTTGCTCTGATCTATTTATATATCTCAAGGTTATCCCTTCATTTGAGAAGCACTGAAGGGTCACTTGTTCCTTCATCATTAATCACTGGGTTCACGTTTGACTATCTGCCAAAACCAATACAGCACTGAACAACCACCAAAGGTATCCAAAAACATACTAGCTTTGAGTTGCTAGTTGGAATAACATTCTGCTGACAAAAGCAACAAAAAAAAAATGTTGCTGGATGATGTAACCAATATTTTAAAAGAACCATTTGCAACTTTTTTTAATTTTAGTTGCCTTTTAAGGAATTTGACAATAATCCAAAATAGAACATTTACAGTTTAAACATCCATAATTCAAGATTTATTTCTGTGTAGCTCGCTGGTTATGGTGTCAAATTAAGCCTTCCTTGGAAGGAACTGCAGATGATAGACACAAAATGCTGGAGTACCTCAGTGGGACAGGCAGCATCTCTGGAGAGAAGGAATGGGTGACGTTTCGGGTCAAGACCCTTCTTCAGACTGAGAGTCAAGGGAGAGAGAGAGTCTAGCTATATGGAAGGGTAAGGTGTGAAAATGACAGATCAAAGCAGACGATGATAAGGAAATGTAGAATCGTTCATTGTTAGCCGAGGGGAGGCATTCAATTAGTAAAATTAATCAGAAGGACAGTGAAACTGTATCCTATAATGTAAGTGGAATTATTTGGGATGGACATAATGAATGTTAACAAATAATTCATTATCAAAACTGCGCTGACAGTAGTCTGGACTTCATAAGGCCTATGGAAACATGGTTCAGTTTTTTTTCTCTCTTTCAAATGTACTGATTATGTATTTACTGATGCACAAATGGGAAACAGATGGCCAACGAGAGAAATGAAGAGGAGCAAGATATGGGTAGATAGATGTGAGGTGATTAGTTCAATGAGATCACTGGCAGCGGAGTTTTGCACCAAGCTACATTTGGAAATCTGAAATAAAACATAAAATTGTGACAGATTAAATCACTACAATGGTGAAGAATGGCATCAGGTCAGAAGCTTAAGATGCAGTATCAGTCTGGATGAAACAAACATGAAGGGAAGTAATACAGAGTGTGATTAAGAGCAATGTCAGGCAATGTTCAATAGTTTATGTTTTAGCGGATGCAGAGACAACGACCAAGTTCTTAGAACGATCTTTATTAATAACTCGCTCCTTAGTCAACAGGTCTATGCACACGTGACCAGCCACAACGGTGGTCAGTCGAACAACTGACGCGCGAAAGCGAAACCGCGAGAAAACCCCGGCCCCTCCCGGGTCACATGCCCACGGCTTCCGAACGCTGGGTTCGATACTTACATGCGCCAGTAGGCGCAGCTACATGCCCCCCCCCCCCAGAAACCGAAGGTATGAAAATGCACGGGTAACCGGACTGTTCAACCAGAACGCATAGTCCGAGAACGTGGGACGAGCGTAACATTATGGGCCGGCAAAACAGAACCGGAGAGGCGCGCTAACCGCGAACGAGGGACAGGTGTAACAACGGGGACCGGTGAAACAAAACCAGGGGTAACAGGTGCAGAGGGCGGCAAAACGACCGGCGGACGCCCTCTACGCTGCGGAGTTACCATAGTCACCGAGCTATCCTCGTCCACGTAGGCTCCTTAAGGCGGCTGACGGAAATGAACTCCTCCCTGCCACCCATGTCCAACGTGAACATCGAGGTACCAGTCTCTAACCGGTACTTCGTACACCCGCTGTAACGGCAAGCATCCCTACGAAGGAAACATAAGCACAATCCTGTAACATAGAAGGCACATGCACCGCGGCTGACCCATGTCTGGAGGTGGGAACCGGGACCAGTGCGCGCACCTGCTCGCGAAGGTCAGCTGGCACCGACGAAGCTGGGAACTCCTGATCGCGTGTGGCGGTTAAAAAATCCCCAGGTACCCACAAAACCGAGCCATAAACCAGCTCGGCCGAGGAGGTGTCCAGGTCTTCCTTAGGCGTAGTTCTGATGCCTAGGAGAACCCAGGGCAACTGGTCAACCCAATCGGGGCCGGTGAGCCGGGCCTTCAACGCCGATTTAAGGTGTCTGTGGACCCGCTCGACTAAACCGTTCGACTCCGGATGATACGCAGTGGTCTGGTGCAGCTTCACGCCGTACAACTGCGCCTTATCACACCACAGGGAGGACGTGAACTGAGCCACATGATCGGTAGTGATATCGGAAGGGACCCTAAAACGAGCGATCCAATTGGAGACAATAGCGCGGGCACAAGCCTCAGCGGAGGTATCAGTCAACGGTATCGCCACCACCCACCTGGTGAACCTATCCACAATAGCGAGCAAGTGCGTGGCCCCGCACAAACTGGGCACCAGGTCAACATGAATGTGCAGAAACCTGCCGTTGGGGACCACAAAATCCTGCACTGGCGGGCACACATGTCTTTGCACCTTAGAAGTCTGACAGGGGATACAGGGGCCTATGCGGCGACCTGTTTTCGGAACCCGTGCCAGACAAACTTGGAAGCTACCAGGGCAGAGGTGGCGTGAATGGACGGGTGGGCTAGGCTGTGAACAGGCAACAGGGACGATCGGGTGGGCCCTACCTGTGGAAACATCACAATGAGTCGCACGCCCCCGGCGCCACAAGGCACCTCTGCTAGTTTGAGTCACGATTCGGCCTTGCGGTAATCCGCCATGCCGGCATCAGCCCTTTGAGCCGCTGCCAGCTCAGCATAATCCACTCCGAGGTTTAAAACGGAAACCGCAGGGCCAGTCGGACGGGATAGCGCGTCAGCCACAACGTTCAGCTTCCCCGCCACATGCCGAATGTCAGACGTGAATTCAGATATGTAGGTGAGGTGCCGCTGTTGCCTGGCGGACCATGGGTCGGTTACTTTATTCAACGCAAACGTGAGCGGCTTGTGGTCCGTGAATGCGGTGAACGCGCGGCCCTCGAGGAAGTAACGGAAATGTCTGATCGCTAGATAGAGCGCGAGGAACTCCCGATCGAAAGCGCTGTACTTAATCTCCAGGACCCGCAGCTGCCTGCTGAAAAACGCCAGCGGCTGCCAGCGGTTACCTAACCGCTGCTCGAGGACAGCGCCCACCACGACGTCCTAAGCGTCAATGGTGAGAGCCGTGGGGGCGGATGCCCTCGGGTGTACCAGCATGGGGGCCAGTACGGTCATAGCCCCCTCGAAAGCTACGCTTGCCTCATCGGACCAGACCAGATCCTTGGGCTTGCCTGCTAGACATTGAAACAACGGTCGTATAACGGCTGCCACTGATGGAACGAATCGGTGGTAAAAAATTACCATACCGATGAATTCCTGCAGGCCCTTGATGGACAGTGGCCTCGGGAAACGACGGATTGCGTCGACCTTCTCAGGCAGCGGTTGGGTGCCTTGGTGGGTTACCCTGTGACCTAAAAAGGAGATGGAGCGCAACCCAAACTGGCACTTCGCAGGGTTGATCACCAAGCCGTGCTTATGCAACCGCTCGAAAAGTCGGCGAAGGTGCCTAACATGTTCAACCTGCAAACCGTTGGCTACCAGAATATCAACGAGGTAGATGAATATGAACGTCAAACCCCGCCCGACCTGATCCATTAACCTTTGGAACGCTTGAGTGGTGTTCTTCAGGCCAAAAGGCATTCTTCGCCATTCGAAAAGGCCAAAAGGGGTGATGGTGGCCATCTTAGCGACGTCGTCGGGGTGGACTGGGATCTGATTATACCTGTCGGATCAGGTCGACCTGCAAAAAGAAGGTAGCGCCCTCCAAATGAGCCGAGAAATCTTGGATGTTCGGGACTGGGTACCGATCTGCTGGGTACCGCGTTTAAACGCCTGTAATCACCACAAGGCCTCCAGCCCCCGGATGATTTGGGCACCATATGCAGAGGGGAAGCCCAAGGGCTATCCGACCGCCGGACAATCCCCATGTCTTCCATAAGCTGGAATTCGCCTTGTGCGATACGCAGTTTATCAGGCGGGAGACGGCGCGCGCGGGCGTGTACAGGTAGGCCCTCGGTGGGAATGTGGTGGACCACGCCATGACGTGGTGCAGCCCCGTCGAAGCGGGGCGTGAGCAACCCTGGGAATTCGGCCAAAAGGGCTGCGAAAGGTTGCTGTATCTCAGCTACCTCGTCGAGTTGCTGTTGGGACGTTAAAGGTTTACGCGGCTCAGCAGGGCACAGGTCCGACAACGGGACCATCCGCCCGCCCCGCACATCTAGCAGGGAGAACGCGCACAGGAAATTGGCCCCCAATATCGGCTGGGTGACGTCAGCAACAGTAAACTTCCACCTATATGGGTGGGAGTAGAAATTTAAGTCCAGGGTCCGCGTACCATAAGTTCGAATGTCGCTCCCGTTAACAGCCGAGAGGACGGGTCCTACCTTACCGATGCGGGTATCTCTGGCGGTCGGCGGCAGGATGCTGTTATGGCACCAGAGTCGACCAGGAAACAGTGGCCAGAGTTGGCGATCATGGATGTCGAGGCCTTCGTTCAGGCCGATCGCGTTCGCCTCTATGGGCGATTGGCTGAGGCATTTCCCTGAAACGAGCAGGGGCTTTGGCATCTTCAGGCTTCCACACCGTAACGGAGATGATAATAACATCAACGGCCTCTGCTATACCCCTCTAGCTGCAGCAACAATTCTTCGGTGCTGGGCGAGTCCTCACCTTCTTCCTGATGTCTTCTAGGCTGCACCCTAGCCGTGGCAGCGGGGCGGGTAAAGAAGCAAACGTCCCGCCATCTGGTGGTCCATAACTCGTCGTCTCACTCCTCGAGGTGCTGGGGATCGCTGAAGTCGGCCCCTGCGAGCATTAAACAAAGTTGCTCGAACAACAAACACAGTCGGGGCCAATATCTTTGCCATAATGGTGGACGGCCATGTGAAGGATCTTCGCTACCCTGTCTCGGCGGCTGAGCCTGAAGGTGTGTAACAGGAGAGTCTTCAAACCCTCGTCGCTGGCGGGTCTCTTATGTACGGCAGCATCCTCGAGGCACAGTCCTGTGGTAGAGCCCCCACTACGTGGAAATACATCGTCTCATCTGCTACAGATGAAACTGTGCAGATGAAACTGTGCCTCTACATGGGCGAACCAAACTTGCGGTTGATCCGGCCAAAACATGGGCAGCTTGAAACCCGGTGAGCTCTGTCTCGTGCCGGCCGATTCTGCGGGAACGTAGTCCTCCTGCATGGTCCCGGTCTAACGACGGCTAGACAAGTCGGGGTCACCAATTTAGCGGATGCAGAGACGACGACCAAGTTCTTAGAACGATCTATATTAATAACTCGCTCCTTAGTCAACAGGTCTATGCTCATGCGACTGACCACAGTCGAACAACTGCCACGCAAATGCGAAACCTTGCGAAAACCCGGCCCCTCGTCAGGTCACGTGCCCGCTGCTTCTGAACGCTGGGTTCGATACTTGCGTGCGCCAGCAGGCGCCGCTACAATGTCTTTATTTAGAAACCAGGAGCCACAGTTACTGGTTCAGTAAAAAGACACAAAGTGCTGGAATATCTCAGCAGGTCAGGCAACATTTCTGGAGTACAAAAAAAAGATACAAAGTACTAGAGTAGAGTCTGAAGAAGGGTCCTGATCCAGAACAGCACCTATCCATGTCATCCAGCTGCTTGAGCCACTGAGCTAGTCCAGCACTATTTCTGTTTTTATTTCATATTTCCAGCATCTAGTCTCTTTCTTTTCGATTACATAAATGGGAGGAACTTTCCTGCTCTCTGTGCTTTGTACCTCACAAGATACAATTGCCTCATTGCTTGCTGATGAGTTCCAAAAATATATTTAATAGCAGATTGTAGGAAGAAGGGAATTTTCATAATTACTGTACAATTTGGTACAGCTACTATCAAAAATGTGCCTAAGAAAATTAGATCTTACTGTCAATCTCCCCAAAAGCATAATAAGTATTTGGACATTTGCTCTATATAAATGATTTTTTTTACAAAAAACATTATGGATGCTATTTCACATGAATCAACACTTAAACAAGTTGAATTTATTGTCATATACACAAGTACTTGTACAATAAATAGTTTACTTGCATATCATCACTGGCACATAGACTCAGTTCTTTAGTTGAAGTTTATAATGGGTATAAATTAAAAAAAACAAGGACTACAGTTGCCTGTTTATATCAAAATAGACACATAATGCTGGAGTAACTCAGGCATCATCTCTGGAGAAAATGAACAGGTGACATTTCGGGTCGGGATTCCTTTTCAGACTGAGAAAGTAGTCAATAAGTCATTGCCTGAAATGGAGTTGGTAAAAGAACACTCGTCATTTTTCCATTTGGACAAAAACTTGAGTGGCACATGCTATAATGATCTGATGGAGAGTGGGAGAGTTACTTGTGGGTGGAGCACCAAGGCAAATTCCTTGTATGTGAATAGGGTGATTTCACGAAAGGTCACTGGAGCGTAGATCCGCACCCACGTGACCGCAAAATTCAACTGGAGGACATGCGTCACTTCCGGTACATGTTAGTGAATGGGAATACACGCACTTTCACACCCGTTAAAAACATCGAAAACGACCAGTTTTTGAGCTGCAATTTACTGTGCCAGTCGGGGTGACCGTGAGGCACAGCTACCTAAATTTACAGTCCAAAAGAAAGATAGAAACTAAGGTAAATTCAAGAGGGAGCTGAAGGTGCAAAAACAGTGGAAGTGCTTAGCGGACATTTGTCGTGGAGATTTAAAGATCCAAAATATTGAGAATTATTGCGTTTACTCGCTGCATTTCATCAAAAGTAAGGCATTATTTACTATTTTATCTTTATTCATTTGTTATATGAAAAGTTTTAAAAGTGAAAAATCCGTCAGTAAAATTGCCCATGGTTCTCAGGTGGGTTTTAACATGCAAAATGAAAACGCTTCTGAAGCTACATTTACCATTTAAATAATCGTAAACTATCAATGCGTTTTGAAATAAATTTTACTCAGATGCAAGCTAAGGAATGGGATAATTGTCAGCTGTTAGTTGGACAAAATCAGGACATTTTATTATTTGCCAAAATATATTTCTCAATGTTTCTTGTTTAATGCCTGCACAATCACCCAAACTACTTATTTATTTAAAAACAGACAAGCCTGCAGCATGGAATGATGTGAACAACCCTGATTGGGCACCCACTGTGAGCAGGATAAACAATGTGCACAAGAACGCCATGCACGTGCAACAAGAAGAGAGTATTAAAGCAGATTTGGTCGCAGCTATAGATGCTTGAGATGCTTTATTTCAAAACGCATTGATAGTTTACGATTATTTAAATGGTAAATGTAGCTTCAGAAGCGTTTTCATTTTGCATATTAAAACCCACCTGAGAACCATGGGTGATTTTGCAATTTTCACTTTTAAAACTTTTCATATAACAAATGAATAAAGATTAAAAAAGTCAATAATGCCTTACTTTTGATGAAATGCAGCGAGCAAACGCAATAATTCCCGATATTTTGGATCTCTAAATCTCCACGACAAATGTCCACTAAGCACTTCCGCTGTTTTTGCACCTTCAGCTCCCTCTTGAATTTACCTTAGTTTCTATCTTTCTTTTGGACTGTAAATTTAGGTAGCTGTGCCTCACGGTCACCCCGACTGGCACAGTAAATTGCAGATCAAAAACTGTCCGTTTTCGATGTTTTTAACGGGTGTGAAAGTGCGTGTTTTCCCATTCACTAACATGTACCGGAAGTGACGCATGTCCTCCAGTTGAATTTTGCGGTCACGTGGAGGTCGGGACCCTTCTGCAGACTGAAGCCTGAACTATCCCCCGCCCCCCAAAATGCACCCATGTTCGCCTCAATCCATTTGGGTGAAATGCCGGATCTACGCTCCAGTGACCTTTCGTGAAATCACCCTATACTTGGCCAATAAACTTACTTACTTACTTAACTGGGATGTCTACATTGCTTTGCTTCGTTAGGAACGGATACTATGGATCAAACGAAACGGCCGCCTTCTCTGTAGCGATTTTTTTCGTTTTCTTGGAAGTTTACAGATGCCTTAACGTGACCATTGAGGAAGTATGACACTAGAAAAGGCGCAACCATGTAAAAGTTCTGAGCTGAGCTGAGCATGGGGCTGTATTTCGACATTCGCGATTCGGATACTGAGCTTGAGCCGCTGCGGGGCCCCGTACGGGGTTGGCGCAGGCGCAGAGCAGCGGGGCGACCGCGCAGAGACGGTTCGAGCCCGAGTTGAGGGAAGATGAAGTCGCGGTTCAACACCGTTGATGTCCGAGTCATCATCTCGGAGCTACAGAGGTACCTGATCAAGCTCCCCCCCCCCCCCCCCCCCCCCCCCCCCCCCGGTCACAACCAGCTGCTGGAGATTTAACGTGTGGACGTTACAAGGAGGTTTGAACGTGTCCGGGATCCCGGGCCCTCATGTCAGTCACACAGGGGAAGGAGGGAGGAAATCGGGCTTTAACTCCACGCAGACAGACACAAAATGCTGGGGTAACTCAGCGGGACAGGCGGCATCTCTGGAGAGCAGGAATGGGTGACCCTTCTTCAGACTTCCCGCTGAGTCACTCCAGCATTTATGTGTATAACTTCGGTTTAATCCAACATCTGCAGTTCCTTCCTACTCCATGGTACACCGAGTGCTGGAGGGGCTCAACGGGCCAGGCAGCGGCTGTGGAGGTCGGGACCCTTCTGCAGACTGAAGCCTGAACTATCCCCCGCCCCCCCAAAATGCACCCATGTTCGCATCAATCCATTTGGGTGAAATGCCTGCAACCTTAGGATTGCACCGGGCCGCTATTGAATGACTTGTTTCCAGAAATATTTCCAAATCTTTTTGTAAATAGAAATCTTACAAAAACAAATAAAATGATTTCCACTAATATCCAACTATAATTTTCACTAATATCTGTACATTTAAGGTGTACGTTTGTCTCACAATCAGTGGACGTTAAAGAAATAAAACAGAAAATGCAGCTAACACTCAGTATATGTGAGGCTAAAAACAGTTAATGTTTGTTTCAGAACTTAACTGGGACTTTTTTGATTATTGGTTCGGGTCAGAATCAAAATTCGGCTAACTCCTTAGTGTAGCAGTGGGGCAATTATGACATTTAGATGGAACTAGACTAAGTGGGACCCGTTGGGTCCCCCAACGCAACCCGTTACCCAATGCAAGATTCCACCACTCACCCATTCCCCCAATGCAACCTGTCCCCCTAATGCAATATTGTGCCACTCACGCATCGCCCCGAACTGCGCAGGCATGGCTCATTTACCCTCATCCCCCAGCACTCCCTCCCTATCCTCTTCACCCTCTCTCTTCTTTCCCCTCTCCTCCTCCCCAATCCCTCCCTCGCCTCTCCCTCCCCTTTCCCCTACCCTTAGTCACTCCCTCACCCTCTATAACTCCTCTCCCTTCCCTACCCATCCCCTACTGACCTCCTCTATCCCCCTCCTGACCTCCCCAGTGCCTTCCTTCTCCCTCTATTCCCCACTCCCTACCTCCCTCACTCTCCCGTTCCCCACTCCCTACCTCCCCCATCCCCTCCTCCTCCCTCTATTCCCCCTCCTCTCTCCTCACCTCCCCCACTTACCCCCTCTCCCTCCCTACCCCTTCCACCACTCACCCCCCCCCAACTGCACAGGCCAGCTCATTTCCCATCACCCCTAGCCCTCCCTCCCCCTCCTATTTGCCCTCCCTCTCTTTCCCCCTCTCCTCTCCTCCCCTCCCCAATCCCTCCATCACCTCTCTCTCACTCTCCTCTCCCCTACCCTCAGTCACTCTCCCTCCCCCCTCCTCCCCCCCTCCCTACCCCTCCCTCCCCCCACTCCTCACCTCCCCCTACCCCCCCCCCCACTATCCCTCCTCACGTCCCCCACTGCCCTCCCTACCGCCTCCCCCTCCACCTCCCCACTCCTCCTCTCTCCTCTTCCTCTATCCCCCCTCCTCCCCCACTCTCCCTCCTTCTATCCCCCCTCCTCCCCCAATCCTCCTCACCGCTCCTCCCTAACCCCAGTCACAGGATCCCTTCGACTCTCTCTCCTCCCCACTCCCCTCCTCCTATCCCCTCTCCTGTCTCCCACCCCAGGATTTCGAGGTTGCCACTCCTCTCCCTTCTTGCGTGCCCCAGAAGAGCATCAGCCATCGATGCCCTCAGTGCCCTCAGTGCCAGTCTCAGATCGGCCCTGAAGCACCAGCAGCTACGGCCATGCTGGCTGAGGTGTGGGGGTGGGGGGGGTTAGGGGGGGAGAGCTCAGAGAAAAAACGGGTGTAAAGCCATGGGGGAGGGGGCAGAAGCCTGGAGCTGCGGGGCGTGACGATGGCGCTTTTGGGACACAGCGGGCGCTGGACGCTCTCCTCTGCTGGAATCATATTCACCGCTTTCCGTTTGGCTACATCGCCGCGCCGCTTCCAGTCCCTCCGAAAATTGTGTCGGGTTGAATACCTCCGCCGGTCCCCCTCAGCTCCAGCAAAGACGCGATGGCGCAGGAACGGGCGACCGTCCCGGGGAGTGACAGGAACAGAGAAAAATCCGCGCGGCGTGACTGTCAGGAGAGAAGATCGATCTGCGCACGCACGGTTTTTACGATTTTCAAACCTCGCTAACTTGTACAATATAGCACCAATCGGAACGAAACTTGTTGCACTCGTAGCACAGGCGAACGGCGAGTGAGCTGGCGAAAAATCGTAGCGCTCTCGCATACCGTTTTTGCGTAAATAGAAAAAACGCGCAAACCGGAAGAACACAAGATCAGAGCTTTAGTTATGTATAGATAGATAGATGCTGAACAGGGAGGCATACAGCACCTCTGGATAACATGGATATGTGATGCGGGCGAGATCCTTCTTCAGACTGATTGTTGGGCGGGAGAAGAAAGCTTGAAGAGGGGACAAAGAGTGGCAGGTCATAGGTGGACACAAGTGAGGGGGATTTTTGATAGGCAGATGGTCGGAACCAACTGCAGAGATAAAAGCAGAAGGGATGAGACAGGATTGAAGAGTGCAAATTGCAAAGCTGGAGGAAAGTAGTGGGGGGAGGGGAGAAGGAAGTGAGGAAAGGGGTTTATAAAAAGGGGAAATGTGGGGGAGATAGGGGGCAGTTGTGTGTGGGTAGGGGTGTAGTAGGTTATTTAACATTGGATAATTAATTAGATTAATGAATGACGAGATGTCAATTTAAGATAAATAAGCAAGGCCCAAAGAAAGAAGGGATTTCTTCCTGTATCCTACCGACAAATGTTATGATCATGACTGGTAAATATCAAATTATTGCCATAAATAAATGCAGAAATAGCAGCTCGAACAATATTGTGGGTGAAACAGAGTTGACATTTCAGATCCTTCATCAGAATGGTTAAGTGATTCCATTTCTGTCAATTCTGGAACTTGCCTGTGCACAACTAAATTTGTTCTCTGAAATAAAATCTATATCTGAACTTCAAAATAATTAATTGATTACAATTTTGGTGCATCTTGTTAATGAGGAAGGCACTATCTGAATGCAGCTTTTTGTGCTTGCTGAGATTTCAAGGTTTTCCAATGAATTCTCATTGTTAGCAGAGCAGATCAGGCAATTTCTCATTCCCCCCAATCTATTGAGCTTTCCAAAAATAAAGTCATGATGGTGACATACAATTTCCACAGTTTGATGAAATTCAATTCTTATAATCAAGTCACTTTTCCAATTTGTATCTGAGCCATCCTGGTTTGATGGAATTTTGCAACTTTTATTAGGTTAAAAACAATAAGAGAGAACTCTCGAGCAGAAAAACAATAGTGCTAGAGGAACTCAGCAGATCATCTAGTATTTGGACCCACATGCCTGCCCTGCTGAGTTCCTCCAGCACTTTATTTTTTACTCGATTCCAGCATCTGCAGTCTCTTATGTCTCTAAGAGAGAACTCTTCATTGTAATTGAGACATTCCAGGTGAAAAAGTCCAATTTGTTCATTAACCTTGTGTGTATCTGAAATCAAGGTTCATGTTTACTTAATCGGTGTGATTTATAGTATGATTTATTGGATCACGCACAGGGTTTTTCATTGTATGTTGGTACTTGCGACAAAAAACCCAAATACTAATAGCTGTTTAAGAAGGAACTGCAGATGTTGGAAAATCGAAGGTAGACACTAATGCTGGAGAAACTCAGTGGGTGAGGCAGCATCTATGGAGCGAAGGAAATAGGCAACGTTTCGGGTCAAGACCGAAGGGTCTGACGAATCGTTTCGGGTCGGGTCATGTCTGATGAATCTTATAGAATTTTTCGAGGATGTAACTAGTAGGGTGGATAAGGGAGAACCAGTGGATGTGTTATATCTGGACTTTCAGAAGGCTTTCGACAAGGTCCCACATAAGAGATTAGTATGCAAACTTAAAACACACGGTATTGGGGGATCAGTATTGATGTGGATAGAGAACTGGCTGGCAGACAGGAAGCAAAGAGTAGGAGTAAACCGGTCCTTTTCAGAATGGCAGGCAGTGACTAGTGAGGTGCCGCAAGGCTCAGTGCTGGGACCCCAGCTATTTACAATATATTTTAATGATTTGGACGAGGGAATTGAATGCAACATCTCCAAGTTTGCAGATGACACGAAGCTGGGGGGCAGTGTTAGCTGCGAGGAGGATGCTAGGAGGCTGCAAGGTGACTTGGATAGGTTGGGTGAGTGGGCAAATGCATGGCAGATGCAGTATAATGTGGATAAATGTGAGGTTATCCACTTTGGTGGCAAAAACAGGAAAGTAGACTATTATATGAATAGTAGCCTGAATGATTAGGAAAAGGGGAGCTGCAGCGAGACCTGGGTGTCATGGTACACCAGTCATTGAAAGTAGGCATGCAGATGCAGCAGGCAGTGAAGAAAGCGAATAGTATGTGGGCATTCATAGCAAGAGGATTTGAGTATAGGAGCAGGGAGGTTCTACTGCAGTTGTCCAGGGCCTTGGTGAGACCACACCTGGAGTATTGCGTACAGTTTTGGTCTCCTAATCTGAGGAAATACATTCTTGCCATAGAGGGAGTACAGAGAAGGTTCACCAGACTGATTCCTGGGATGGCAGGACTTCCATATGAAGAAAGACTGGATAGACTCGGCTTGTACTCACTCGCTAGAATTTAGAAGATTGAGGGGGGATCTTATAAAAACGTACAAAATTCTTAAGGCGTTGGACAGGCTAGATGCAGGAAGATTGTTCCCGATGTTGGAGAAGTCCAGAACAAGGGGTCACAGTTTAAGGATAAGGGGGAAGTCTTTTAGGACCGAGATGAGAAAAAAAAAATTCACACAGAGAGTGGTGAATCTGTGGAATTCTCTGCCACAGAAAGTAGTTGAGGCCTGTTCAATGGCAATATTTAAGAGGGAGTTAGGTGTGGCCCTTGTGGCTAAAGGGATCAGGGGGTATGGCGAGAAGGCAGATACCGAGTTGGATGATCAGCCATGATTGTATTGAATGGCGGTGCAGGTTCGAAATGCTGAATGGCCTACTCCTGCACCTATTTTCTATGTTTCTATGTTTCGATTTCTATGCTAATGCCTAAACATAACTCTTCAAGTTACAAGTGTCAAGCTTTTTTTTCATCTGATTAAATTAAAAGCAACTTAAAACATATCTTTATGCATAGTTTCAGTAAATGTATATGAATGCTATTATTGAGGTATTCATTTTTTAACATCCTCTGAAAATAAAATTGACTCTCAGCTTGATATAATTGTCATGTTTTTTTTGTTTATCTATTTTTCTTTCTTAAAGTAAATAACATTTGTTTCCTTTAGCTTACTAGGAATGAGGGTAAACAATGTGTACGATGTGGACAACAAGACGTATCTTATCCGACTTCAGAAGTGAGTTTGATAGTGGTTTGTGCATCTGTTGAAGTATATCTGTTGAAATGTATTTTGTAGCACATCTAATCTGATTTAAATACTGTAATAGAGTTATGAAATCACACAGCACAGAACTAGGTCCTTTGACCCACCATGTTCATGTCCAGCATCAATCTCCCATCCATATAAACCCCATTTACCTGAACGTAGTCCTTAGCTTTCTATACCTTTGCTTAAGTGCTTATTTCGATAACATTAAATATTTTGATGAGTCTCTGTCTCCAACAATCCCTCAGGCAGTTAAAAAAATCTTCCTCGAAGCCTTCTAAACCTTCTGCCCCTTATTGTCTACCTTTGGCCTCCAGTTTTGGACATCTCTGTTATGGAGTAAGTTTCTTACTATCTACCTCATCTATACCCCTCAATTTTGGATGTGTATCTTTTCATGTGTCAATTCTTTTCACCGGGAATGCCAGAGTCATACAACATGGAAACAGACTCTTTGGCCCAACTCATCCTTGTGACCAAGATGCCCCATCAAAGCAAGTCCCAGGAGCCAGTGCCTGGTCTATATCGCTCCAAACCTTTCCTATCCGTGTACCTTTTAAATATTGTTATTATACCTGTCTCAATTATTTCCTCTGAAGATAGACACAAAAGGCTGGAGTAACTCAGCGGGTCAGACAGCATCTCTGGAGAAAAGGAATGGGTGACGTTTCGGATCGAGACCCCTCTTCCAGCTTTTTCTGTCTTCGGTTTAAACCCACATCAACACTTTCCTACTCAATTATTTCCTCTGACAGCTTGTTCCATATAACTACCACCCGCTGTGTGAACAAGTTACCCTTCAGGTTCCTATTAAATCTTTCCCTTCTCACCTATGCCCTTTAGTTCTCGATTCCCCTACCCTAGGAAAAAGATAATAAGGCCTGTTCCACTTACGCGACTTTTTCGCTGATTGCCGGCACCCGTCATAGGTCGTTACAGGTCGCCGAAAATTTTCAACATGTTGAAAATCCAGCGGCAACCAGAACAAGGTACGACTCTTTGGGCGACTACTCACGACCATACAGGCTTCACCCCGCGACATGTCGCCAGGGTGTCACCTGTATGGTCGTGAATAGTCTCCTAGTCACCCATAGAGTCGCGGCGTCTTTCTGGTCGCCGCTGAATTTTCAACATGTTGAAAATTTTCGGCGACCTATGGTGGGTGCCAGCAGTCGCCGAAAAAGTCGCGTAAGTGGGACAGGCCCTTAAGTGTCTGTTCCCCCCATGATTTTATACATCTTTATAAGATCACCCCTCAACCTTCTGTACTCCAATGAACAAAGTCCTAACCTGCCCACCCTGTTCCTGTCACTCAGGCCCACGAGTCCTGGCAACATTATCATAAATCTTTTCTGTATTCTTTCCAGCTGAATGGCATTATTTTCCATAGCAACTTCCCATGCCCTTGAAAGCTTAATTTGATCTTGCCAACCTTCCTGATTTCAGCCACTGCAGTCTACTTGATAGTATACGTGCTCCTGCATCAAGGCACAATCAAAGAAGAGAGCGCTGGCAATGTCAGTTTCAATTCCTGGTCGAGTACTCTGTTTCAGGCTGGTGCCGCAATCAATAGTGTGGATTCTTGTTGCTAAATGGAAGCAACTCTTGGAGTTCTGCACATGTACAACAAACGCAGAGATCTTGAATTTAAAATCTGTGAAGCAGAATCTGTTTGGATTAGTTTCACTACTCAACTTCACCCACTTGTACAGAGGTGTGCACTTAGATAAGGGAATTGGCTCTTGAATTCAGCACCAAATTAGAACAAGTGCCTCATCTACAATCCCAAATACATTGTGCTCGTGAGAGGCCCTCTGGGTGAAATATACATGGCACAGGCACCATGATCTAGGCCATATTACTGTGTCAACTGTTGCAGAAAGATTATTGTAAACACAATAGAACTGTACAGAGAAGTATTTCACTGCTTAGCAATCAACTTATTTCTTTAGTTTTATATTTGTTTTGTGCATCTGATTTGAACGAGTTTCAAATGCAAATATGTTGGCTTCCCATGTACGTTAGAACGTGCTTTCTATTGATCTGGACAAAAGGAATATAATGTTAAAATCCTATTATCCAAGTTCAAATAATTTAGTATTTGGTTTAAGATTCAACTAACCAACCTGGATACACTGCAGCAGAGCCACTGTCGTGCCGCTGCCGATCGGAACGCCTGTTGATGTTTAGTAGAGTGTTAATTTGTTCATGATATATGTATTTTTATTTCTATTTATTTTTTAATGCACACTGAATGGACACTGGTTGAGCAACGTTTTTTTGTTTCCTCTGGGTATGTGAATACTCAGGAAATGACAATAAAGATATACAACTAGAATTGTATGCTAGAGTTAAGAGAGAAATATGTTAATTTATCATCTCATAATACATTAAATTTGTTTGTTTGTGTTCTCTCTATTTTTTACGTATCGTCACAGGCCAGAATCAAAAGCTGTTCTTTTGCTAGAATCTGGCATCCGGATCCATACAACAGAGTTCGAATGGCCAAAAAATATGATGCCCTCTGGCTTTGCAATGAAGGTGAAAATAATCATGAAATGCTTCTACGTTACTCCCTAATAGATTCTTAAAATGCAAATTGTATATCTATGTTTCTGTGCGTACCCTGGAATTTTATGAAGGTGCAGAATTTGCCCTTGCTTCTTGGGTTCTGATGATTCAATTGGAATAAAGAAGTCTTTCCTTCCATGTGTCTCAAACCTGGTCAATAGATAGTTTGATGAGTTTAGTTTATTAATGTCTCGGCTACCGAGAAACAGTGAAAAGCTTTTATTTTGTGTGCTCAAAAAATAAAAAAGACATGAATACACCCAAAAAAAGAGTAAAGAAAGATAGAAATAAAGGAAGTAAGGAAAGTGAGAAAGAGTCGTGCTAGTTACCAGATCCTGGCACCATTTATTTTTTAAATTACTGTTGCACCTTATACTTGTAGTAAGTCAATAAATGCAGACCACTTCTTTTGGAAGTGGTCTGCTTTGCCTGCAAGGAGGAGTCTCATATCTTCCAGGTGTAATGTTTCGAACGTATTTGAAATCCACATATTTATTGTTGGTATAGGAGCGTTTTTCCAGAATTTGAGTATAAGCTCAAAAAATGAAGGGGTACAACAAATGTAATAAGATATATGTGGTGTGTACTACTGTAACTTATTGTACTAATAAATAAATTAAAAAAAGAAAAAAAAGTAAAGAATGGGGGAAGTATTTGTCAGTTAAAATAGCGCCGGCCCGATGAAGATGGGATTTGAACCCACGTGAGCAAACAACAATGGGTTAGCATCGCCTTAACCACTCGGCCAGCTTGTCAGCAGACGTCAAATTTACATTAAAACTGATGCGATTTTTGATTTGATTGCAGTGTCGTAAACATCTAAAGTCACGAAGATTGATCTACATGAAGCAACTTGGTGTGGATAGAATTGTGGACTTTCAGTTTGGGTCTGATCAAGCAGCGTACCATTTAATTGTTGAACTATATGACCGAGTAAGTTACAAGAAAAATTCACTTTGCTTTCACAAGAAATGTCATTAAATTATTTTTGACTGCTTTGAGTGGTCAGCAGTACTAAACGTATTTTCTTCATGGAAACAAGTGCCCAGGAAGAATGGATAGAATATTCATCTTTTATGTTTGTTATTGAACTTGGGATGCACCTAGAATCTCTTTAAACGTTTGTCAAAGAGGATAAAATTTTCCACACAAGATCGAATAAAAGTGGGTGGTTGGCATAGTTTCCATTTTAACCGGAATTATTTTCTTAGTACCTTCTAAATGCCCTGTCCGGGCTATTTTTGCCAATGAAAATTGCATTTATGCATGTATTATTCTTCAGCTTCAAATTTTCTAGAATTTTAGAATTATACTAGACCAAATGCAGACCCGTTGGGTCTGTTCCCCCAACATGCGGTTGTGGGGGGGGGGGGGGAGGCGGCATGCAGCGTCACACACACTAACTATCCCCCCCCCCCCTCGCACTCACGCTAATTACCCCCCCTTGATATTATATTAATATTACTAATTTGCTCCTTTTACCCCATAAGCACCCTATCTACTGATGCATAGCCCCCAACTTGCAGTCACATCTAGAGAGGGGGGGGGGGGGGGGTGCGGGTGTAGAGAGTGAGGGCAGAGAGAGAGAAGGGGCAGAGACGAGAGAGAGAGGGAGAGGGTGAGAGTGAGGGGGAGAGAGGGGGTGCTGAGAGGGGGGTGAGGGGAGAGAGGTGGGGAGCAGAGAGGGGGAGGGAGGGTGGAGGGGAAGAGGGTAGGGGGTGTGGAGGGGAGGGGGTTTAGGGGAGGGGGGTGGGGGGGGGAGGAGAGAGGAGGGGGGAGAGGGAGAGGGGAAGAGGGGAGGGGGGGGGAGGAGAGGAAGAGGAGAGGGGGAGAGGGGGGGGGAGGAGGGGGGGGGTAGGAGGGGGGGTGGGGAGGAAGTGGATAAGGGGGGGGGGGGGAGAGGAGGGGAGGGGGGGGGGGAGGAGAGGGAGGGAGAGGAGGAGGGAGAGGGGGCGGAGAGAGGAGGGGGGAGGGGTGGAGAGGAGAGAGGGGGGGAAAGAGGAGAGGGGGGAGAGAAAGAGAGGGGGGAGAGGAGAAATATGGGGAGGGGGGGGGGGGGGGGGGAGAGAGAGAGAGAGAACCCAAACCCCCCAAACAACCATTTGCAGGCAGTTCTTTTTTCCTTCAAACTAACCATAACCATATTTTCATTTTCAAACCAAATTAAGGGTACTTACTCACAGCTGTGTCGACATTTGTTCAGTCATTCAGAGCTCAGACCTCCATGTTGTAGAGACTGATTGGGGCACGCCACTTCCTGGTTTTATAGTCCCTCCCCCATCCCACCAGCTGGAGCAGCAAAGAGAATGGGGAATTTTGTAGAATCATTAATATCTCTGTCATATTTCATCGACGGGAAAAATCCCCGGCACACATGCGGCGGAAGGGGGTGAGGTGGTCAAAAATGACGGCCGTGGGTGGCGGCGTTCTCTCGGAAATCGCAGCACAGATCGACAAAACCGGTCAAGAACAGAGTTTTAGTAATAAATAGAAGATATTATTTTGCAACTTTTTCCTTGGCTCATAACTTCATTGTTTGCCTCAGTAACCTTACTTTCCTATTTTATTTGTAAGCAATCAATTATTTATGTGCCAATTTAATAACGCAAAGATTAATGTACTATTTGTAGGAAATTGTTTTTTTCTTCCTACTGTCAAACCTTTTTCTAACTGTCTGGATAACAAGCTCTCACTGAATCTCATGCGATCTAACCTTCCAGAGCAGTCTGCCATGAGGAACCTTATCAAAGACCTTCCATTAGACTACTTTTTACAGCCGTGCCCTCATCAACCTCCTTGCTTACTTCTTAAAAAATGTAATCAAATTTGTGAGACACTATCTCCCAGCTTTTTCTCTCCGCAGTTCTTAAATAAAGGCACACCATTAGCCACCCTCCAGTCATCTGGCACTTCACCTGTAGCTAATGATAAGTTGTGTATCTCAGCCTGGACTCCCACAATTTTTTCTGTAGCTTTCTATTTTGTCCTGATCAGGCCTGAAGATGTATCTATTTTCATACATATCCAGCACCTCTTCGACTATTATACATACTATGCTATGAAGCTTAACATAAATAAGTGCAAAATAAAATTATGTGGAAGGGAAAAATAGGAATGCCATGTATGAAAATAAATTTCTGAATGCAATAACAGAGATTCTAGAGATAGAAACATAGAAACATAGAAAATAGGTGCAGGAGAAGGCCATTCGGCCCTTCGAGCCTGCACCGCTATTCAATATGATCATGGCTGATCATCCAACTCAGTATCCCGTACGCGCCTTCTCTCCATACCCCCTGATCCCTTTAGCCACAAGGACCACATCTAACTCCCTCTTAAATATAGCCAATGAACTGGCCTCAACTACCTTCTGTGGCAGAGAATTCCAGAGATTCACCACTCTCTGTGATCAGGTTAGCAAATCTTTGGTTGCCTTGGAGACCAACAAAACAATAGAAGATGCCAAGTAAACCCTGGTATTTATTTCCATTGGTTTGCCTCTGCTTTTTACAGTGACAGAGTGCAAGGATTTTTGTTCATCAATTTTCAAATTGACAAGTTGTCCTGTTCTTATATCTTATTGTTTTAAATATATTTGCATCTATTTCTGCTTGAAAATTCAATCTTAACATTTTGCACCAATGTATTTGCAGGGTAACATAGTTCTCACTGACTGCGAATACACAATTCTAAATCTCTTGCGTTTCCGCACCAATGAGGTACTAGATGTGAAATTAGCAGTTCGTGAACGATATCCCGTGGATAATGCAAAAGGACCAGAGCCTTTGCTATCGCTGGAGAGGTACTGTCATCGCGCACATTAGTCAAAACTGACGATCTAAAATAAAAGTCTATGATTGTGGATGTAATAGCCACGCATTTGGATAACAGGATCGATCCAAGTCAGCATGGATTTACGAAGGGAAATCATGCTTGACAAATCTGAATTTTTTGAGGATGTGACAAGTAAAATGCATGAGGGAGAGCCAGTGGATGTAATGCATCTGGATTTTCAGAAATCTTTGATAAGGTCCCACACAGGAGATTAGTGGGCAACATTAGAGCACATGGTATTGGGGGTAGGGTATTGACATGGATAAAAAATTGGTTGGCAGACAGGAAACAAAGAATAGGGATTAACGTTAAGAAAGAACTGCAGGTGCTGGAAAAATCGAAGGTAGACAAAAATGCTGGAGAAACTCAGCGGGTGAGGCAGCATCTACGGAGAGAAGGAAATAGGCGCCGTTTCGGGTCGAGACCCTTCTTCAAACTGATGTCGGGGGGGGGGGGGGAAGGGGGAAGAAAGGAAGAGGCGGAGATAGTAGGCTTGGGAGAGAGCTGGGAAGGGGAGGGGATGGAGGGAGAAAGCAAGGACTACCTGAAATTGGAGAAGTCAATGTTCATACTGCTGGGATGTGAACTACCCAAGCAAAAGGACCACATGGTCTACATTCCTCACTGCTCTGTGTCCGCCTAAATGTTGAGGGTGAGGACCAGCTGCACTAGGCGGAGTAGAGTGTTAGTAGAGGGAAATTGGATGGTTCTGCAGTCGAGGAAGAAACGGAGGCCTTCCTGGTGGGGGGGGGGGGGGGGGGGGGGAGGTGTAGAGTGACTGAACGTCCTTAGTAAAGATGAGGGAGTGGGGGCTCGGAACCCATGATGGACCAGGCAGTGTCCACCACTTTTTGTAATCTCCTTCGTTCCTGGGGGATTAAATTGCCGAACCAGCTGCAATGCAACCAGTCCATATGCTCTCTGCCATACATTTATAGAAGTTCAAGAGAGTATTCGTGGGAAGTAGAGATGGGCACAATTACTACATTTAAAAGATATTTGGATAGGTGCATGGATAGGAAAGGTTTAGATGGGTGTAGGCCAATGCAGCTAAATAGAACTTGCTCAGATAGTTAACTTGGTTGGAACGGATCATTTAGGCTGAAGGGCCTGTATCATTGCTTTCAAGAGAGAGCTAGATGGGGCTTTTAAAAATAGCGGAATCAGGGGATATGGAGAGAAGGCAGGAACGGGGTATTGATTGGGGATGATCAGCCATGATCACATTGAATGGCGGTGCTGGCTCGAAGGGCCAAATGGCCTACTCCTGCACCTATTGTCTATTGTCTATTGCTGCATAATTCTATGACTGACACTAAATGTAACATTTGGACCTTTGACTTGATCCCTGAAAATAAATTGTTCTTATTCAATACCTTCTGCAGTGCTGCCTGTACCACTGGTTCTTTTTTGTGTTACTATTATTGAAGCCCTGTGGAATTCAGTAGAGTACTAGACATTTCTGTAGATTTCCCAGCAAATAGATAATTCTATGTGGATTCATTTTATTTTAAAAAAGTCAGTATTTTAACATTTATTTAAAATAATTCCTTGATGTTTTTAAATATGTTAAAAGTTTATTTTCAGTAGCACATCTGTTGGCTAGCGAGGCACTGCCTGACAAAGCCATTTTCTGAGTACAGTTGGCCAGTTGTGCTCATTTGTCCCGGTCCATCTGATGTGCTGGAACTGGTCTCAGTAAAAAAGCTTGCCTGAGACCATTACAAATGTTTTTTTGACAAAAAGAAATGACATGGTACAAGGGCAGGTGATCTCAACCTCATCCTAAGTTCTGCCCCTTAATTTTAACATTGCCGCAATTCTAGCTTTTTATAAACGCTGACATTTCCAATTCTTCATAGGCTATCCGAATTTTTGGCGAATACACCACAAGGAGAACAAATTAAGAAAATTCTCAATCCCCACCTGGGTAAGTAAGGTAATTAACCATTAGGTAATTGAAGAATTTCTTTATGGTATTTTAAAGGGCCTGTCCCACTGCGGCAACCTAATTGGCGAGTTTAGAAGAGTTTAGGAGAATTTGAAAAAGTGTCATGTTGAAGACCTCCTTCGACTATGTTGAAGACCAGCTTCAACTAGCTTTGGTAAAATTGGACACCGAATAGTGGAGAGTGAAGACAACCTCCTTCGACCTCCCTTCGACTATGTTGAAGACTATCTATGACTACCTTCGACTACCTTTGATTGCCTTCGACTATCCTCGATTACCTACGATTAACATGCCGACCTATTACGACCTACCTCGACTAAACCTACGAGTAAAAAAAATATAGATTTTTTCCATGGTGACCTTATTTTACTCACGGGCATTTTTCAGCATGTTGAAAAAAACGCCGCGATCTACCAGAGGCCTCGAGGACGCGGGGACTCCTCTCGAGCATGAAGGAAAGAGTTACAAAGACCTAGGCCGCTGCTGACCAGAGTCGCGCTGCCCACCGGAAACTGCTGCGAGTATGCTGCGAGTATGTCGAGGGCAAACTCTTCTGAACTCTCGGATTAGGTCGCCGCGGTGGGACAGCCCCTTTAGTTATACAACATATTTAATAGTGATAAATTACTGAAAGAACTGGAATAAAATTGAGGAAAATATACCCGTTGTAAATATTACTGATACACTTTTAAAATATTGTAAGGCTGGAAATCTAAGAAGACAATATTTGGAAACACTCAGAAGGTCAAAAAGTATATGTGGAGAAATTACATACCAAAGAGCTTTTAGCAGAAGTGGACGAAGTTGGAGATTTTAGCAGTTTTTGAATAAGCAGGCAAACAGGGAGAAGAATGAAGAAAGAGGGGAATGTAAAAGGATCATCTTGCAAAAGAGACTGCAGATGCAGGAATCTGTAGCAAAAAAAAACAGGAGCAACTGTGGGAACAATGGGTCAGCAGCATCTGTGGCAGGAAATGGACAGTCAATGTTTTGGCTCTAAATGAAAGAGTAGGGGTGAAAGTAGTCAGTGTAAGGATGTGTGTGTGCGGGCGGGGGGGAGGTGTGCAACAAGAACTAGCAAGCGACAGGTGGATACATATCAAGGGGAACTGACTGGCAGATAACAAGCAGTTGCGGGAGGGAAAGGCGGAGATAGCAACTGAGGCCGAGAGATGATGTGGAGAACTAAAGGCTGCAGATAGACAAGGAAGGTGAAAAATGGAACTGAATGGAGCTGATTGGGATCCAGTGTGAGATGAGCAAGCGAGGAGGAAAGGAAACCGGTGGTTTGAGACTGCAGGGTAAGGTTGGAGGGAGGGGCATGAAAAAGGACCAGGTTAGACAGGAGGAGAGAGAAAGGGACAGAAGAGGGTGTGGGTCATTGGTGGCTGGCAACCGGGAGAGCCGCATGACCACAGCAGTTAGAGTGCAGGCAAAGAGGTTGCAGAGTCTGCATTTGGTGGAAGCTGCATCGAGAGCACAAACTAGAATAGGGGAGGTTGGAGGAGGTGTGGGTGAATAACTGCATCACCTGATCAACTAAGAAAGGTGATCAGGAGCTGTTAATGGAAAGGTGAATGGCACATGGAACCAGAAATGGGGAGGATGCTAGTCAATAGGGAGGTTTATGAAAAAAGGGAGTTTAACATTGAACCAATTATCACTTGTAATTCTTGTTTATTGATATTTGTAATGGGACAGAGATTTTCAGATATGTTTCCACTGAGTGGCCGTATTTAATGAAAAGGCTTAATTTCAGCCTACCCATCCATTCCCAACTATTCACATGTCACGGTGTCTCTTATGAAATTTCCTTGCAGTCAGTAGCATTATTGGTTTATTTCAATACTTGAGGTCACAGTGAATCAAAGCTGCCGTTCAGAATAGATTTTGAAAAATGCAATGCTTTTCTGGTGACTTCAAATCGATGAAATTTCCTGACCATCACTTGTCTTTCATTTTAAAGCCTATGGAGCAACATTGATCGAGCATTGCCTGATGATGTCTGGATTTTCTAGCAGTGCAAAAATAGGCCAAGATTTTGACTTGTCCAAAGGTAAATTCATGGCAGTTGTTTAAAAATATATATTTTTTTTTAAAAAGCTCTGAAAAATTGCATTTGTTGCATGAGGATACATTTCTGCTGGAATTATTGCCAAAGTACTAAGTATAGAATGATTTAAATGCTAAATTTGATATTTTTTATTTTCCTATCATTTCAATTTCAGAACTTTAATTTTTTGTTATCATCGTTGATTTTGCCTTTTTTTAAAAAAGGGGGCAGTAGTAGAATGCATTTTGTTTCAAGATTTTTTTTCCAATATATATTTATTATATGTTTTGGACAAATAGCAAAAACAAAACTTAAGCTAAACTATTGTTTTTTTAGGTCTACTCCAGCTCTTAGTCATAGAGTAACACGGTATGGAAACAGGTCTTCTGCCCAACTTGTCCATGCTGACCAAGATGCCCATTAAATGCCAGTCCTATTTGCCCACTTTCGGCCCATATCCCTCTAAACCTTTTCTATCTGTGTACCTGTCTAAATGGCTTTTAAATGTTATTATACTGGCCTCATTCTCAGGCCGATCATTCATATTCTTACCACCCTTTGTATGAAGAAGATGCCCCTTCGGTCCCATTTAAGTCTTTCCCATCTCATCTTAAACTTAAGTGCAACAGTGGCGCAGCGGTAGAGTTGCTGCCTTACAGTGCGAGAGACACTGGTTCGATCTTGACTACTGGTGCTTACTGTGCGGAGTTTGTACGTTCCTCCTGTGACCACGTGGGTTTTCTCAGGGTACTCTGGTTTCCTCCTACATACCAAAGACGTGCGGGTTTGTAGTTTTATTGACTTTAAATTATCCCTCGTGTGTCGGATACAAAAAAAGACTGTGTACATTAACATTATCCACGCCCTTCATGATTTTGTACACCTCTATGAAGTCACACCTCAGTCTTCTATGTTCCAAGGAATAAAGTCCTAACCTACCCACCTCTCCATATAACTCAGCCCCTATAGTCTTGCCAATATTCTTGTAAATCTTCTTTGCATTCTTTCCAGCTTAACGATGGAGATCTGTAGCAGGGCAACTAAAACTGTACATAATTCTTGAGGACTCACTAACATATTTTACAACTGACACAATGTCCTGACTGATGAACGCCTACTTCACTAACCCAGTCACCGTGCACTTTTCTTCTTTTGTACATGCATCTCCCATTCCCGAGTCCCATGTTCCCCTCTCATTTCCCCCTTTTCCCTCCTCACTTGTCAGCTTGTCCCACCCTTGCATCTCTTCTAGCTTTCTGCCCCCCCCCTCGATCCACCCTTGATCCTTAATGTAAAGCGACTGGTGATGAGAACATTAGTGAGACCTCCTTTGGCTATCCACCTCACTGAGCATTTTTATTGATTATTTTAATTTTCAATTTCTCTATATAGATGGAGAGAAACTTCTGGCTGCTCTACTGATGGCTGAGGAATTTATGGAGAAGACAAAAAACTTTAACGGACAGGTAGGCTTGCTAATATTTTCTCCTATGTGCTACCGTCGCCATTTTGCTTCAAGTTATTCTCTCCATTCCGTAATTGGATATCCCTTATCATCATGAATACTCTCTGGATATGAATCCTTGCATCTTATACAAAGGTTAATCATGTGATGCCAAATTAAGGAGGTATCATTTGTTAAAAACAAAATTAAAATTTTGCTTAGTTTTAATCCATACTGCAGTTTAAAAAAATAAAACATATATATATATATATATATATATCAATGTGACATAGAGGTATTTTGGTCCATCAAATGTGTTTATTCATTGGAGAGATACAAATCCCCCACTAATTTTCCCTGCAACCTATTCTCCCAACATCCCCATCATCTCCCCCCAAATTCTAACCACTTGCCTACACAATATGGGCAATTTACAGTGACTAGTTAACCATCGAACCCGCATGCCTTTGCAGTGTGGGAGAAAACTAAAGCACTTGGGGAAATCCCAAGGAGAACACAATCCGGATTGAATCCAGGTGTCTGGAACTGCAAGGCAGCTTTAACATTAGGCTACTTTGCTTGCGTCTCAGATGGTAAAATACTTTTGAAGTAGAGACAATATGGAGATTTAAAGGGTGCGCAATAGATCATCTGGCCATTGTCTTCAGATAGAACCTTTGTGAATGAGCATTGTTACTTTCATAAAAGTCATGTACATATGTAAATGTCATTAAACTAGAAACAATAAATATGTATTAATTATTTTTTTCTATTTATGGTTAGGGATACATAATAAGGAAACGTGAAAGTAAGCCAAGTTTGGATCCTACTAAGCCACCTGAAGAGTTACTAACGTAAGTCTCACGTTTTTGTTGATTTAGTTTGATTGTTGGGTAGTTAGAGGATCCATTTTAAAAGAAAATATTTTATCTTTTACAGCTATGAGGAATTTCATCCATTTCTTTTTGCGCAACATGCAAACAGTTCTTGCATCGAATTTGAGTCATTTGATAAGGTGATAGCCACATTTCTGGATTTTATTTATTTCCTTTCTGAACTATTCTGTCTTATTCAGTTTAGGGATGGGTTTATATATTAAAAGGGTTTGTACATAACACTTTCTTAATTAAGGACCATTATGATAGTACAATGATCTATTGCATTTAAACTTCATTTTATAAATCCACGCTATGATTGGAAAATGGTGGGTAGGGAATGTAAGCCAGGCTTTTCCTGAATCTAAGATGTCTTAAAATAGTGAATGAGTAATGTAGGCTTGTCAAGGGTCTGGACTAGGCTGGACCTGGCCAACTCATTGAATTTACTGGGGCTGATGCTCTCTGTTTATTTTTCTAGATGTGGAGTCTAAGCCCATCAGATGGAATGGCCCATGAAATATAATCAGATCTGACTCATTAAAATAGGCCACATAATTATAAAAATGCAAACTATTTGACTTTTGGATAGGCATGTGGACATGCAGAGAACGGAGGCATGTGGATTATGTTGAAGTAGAAAAGAGATGATCTTGGCATCATGTTTGGCACAGACATTATGGGCCAAAGGTCCTCTTGTGCTGTACTGTTCTATATCCCGTCTCACTGCTAGAGGAAAAATGAGCTGTCTTTCTATTCCGAGTAATTGGCGAACAATTTTTTCAGGAAATGCAGTTTTAATCTTGGGTAAAAACAGTACTAGCTTGGGTGAAATTGTGTCTCACTAGTTACCTTGCTAACACACCATATCAAAGTTCAAGCCAGTAGGAAAATTGGGGTTTGCACAACTCTGAAACAATAAAAACATATGCAGTTGTCAGTTTCCTATTGATCATTTTTGTATACTAATTTTGTAATACATTTTTTGTTCAGGCTGTAGATGAATTTTACTCAAAGATAGAAAGTCAGAAAATAGATATAAAAGCTTTACAGCAGGTAAGGTTTAAAACTCTTTAAGTAGTATTTAAAAAAAAAACATAATCAGTGAATGTATATTGAAATTGTTTTGTTTTTGAAATTATCGTCATAGAAAGGGTGATAATTAAAGCAACATTCATTTATTATACGACTAACCATTTTATTGTTTTGAATACATAATCCACATATTTAAAATATTGAAACAATTAATAGATTTTGTCACAACAGATTTGTGTAGCTGTAGGAGAAAACTTTAGGCCAACTTTTTTTTGTATTACCAATGCAATCGAAGGGTATAATATTGACATTAACAACATTTACAACTAGAGGGTCATCATTTTTTTTAAACTTTTCATTGCCAACAAATAACATGATCCTTTGCAAATATGTTAGTGCCTTTCTTGCTCAGAGATGCATCACCTATGATGAATAATTCCATCTGTTCTCGAATTGTGCCAGAGTGCAGAAAAATGCACGGTTTCTTCATGGCGCTATATCATTAACAATGTCTGTGAGTTCCCCAATACTATCTAACACATAGCCAGATACATAATCTTCCAACATCCAGCTATGAAAGCTTGTTCTTAACATTGTTTCCTAATCTCCTCAATTAATTTTGAAAGCTTCTGGCACTTTCTTGACTAATATAATTTTCAACAGTTTTATCAATGCAAAGCAACACCCTCTTTTAAGCATATAAGCTGTATTTGTTGCTTTAGAACAATTCTCCTGCCAAAATTGGAATAAGGATAAGTCACATTGCTTTATTATTATGGTTCTGTTTGATGTGCTTAAAAAATATGTTAATTCGTTCTGGAATAGATAGACAAAATCATACTTTCTTTAATTGAGGAAGATTGCAAAATTGGAAGAAATAGGAATCAGAAGCCCCAGGAATGTCTGTGTGCGTGAGAGAGAGAGATAGAGGTCCAAGGGGTGGTTGTGGGGGGGAGATCTGCAACTACTGAAGTAGCTGGCTGAAGAGCAGTAGGACAGTGATGCCCTGAACTGGAGGACAGGTGATGTGGTGAAAGGTGGGGTGAGCAGGTTAAACAATCTAGCTAATGTGGGCATGACCTGATTTTGTGAGAGTTGCAATCTTCACAGTTTGTTGAACTGTATTTTAAATTGTGAAAATTGTAAAACGTTTTCTAGGTCATTCGTAACCCATTACATATTATATTTATTAGTCATTGTATAGTGCAATGACAGTCTTATTGACTTGTATCCCACATTGATTCTTGGCTCAAATTATCAGAATCATTTGACTACATTTACAGTAGTTAGATTAAGGTCACCTCAGATATAATGTTAAGATTAAAAGTAGTAAAAATATAGTATTAGTTCCACAGTTCACAAAATAAAGTATGTGATTTAATGTAAATGCAACCTCTGCCAAAGGCCATGAAATTATTTGTTCTTGATGAATGTAGAGTTGTAAGTAGATGAATGTGTAATTTGCAAACACTTATGCACAGGTGAAAACATTTTATGTAACACCAAACTTTCTATCTTCAAGGAAAAGCAAGCATTGAAGAAACTGGACAATGTTCGTAAAGACCTTGAGAAAAGATTGGATTCTTTGCAAGTAAATCAGGTAAAAATAATCCCACACTTACAACATTGTACTGAATGATGGTGAATTGTAGATTTCCTGTAGTGGACATTATTATCATGCATGCAGATAATGTAGCCTTAAGGTGCATGTTTACATTGTAAATATGAACAGGTACCGTATAGCATTTGTGGGTGATTTTAGCTGTACGAATGCTACCTGACAACTTTTGTTCTTCACAAACTGAAGGCTCCTTCAAAACTTTGCTGCTTGCATCTTATCTGATGGCATTCCCTTTGGTCTAAAATTCCCACAGTTTTATTCATTTGATTTCCTGGGTTTGATCCTTTTCCCTTTCCCCTATCTCCACAAACTCTGCACATCATGCCCTGGAATCGATCCTGCATCCTTCAGTCCACCTTTAAGATGTTCCCCGGAACACAATTCTGTAAACGCGTTTCAGGTTTCCCCTCCTAATAACTCATTGTTTCGTTTGGTATTAATCCTTTTAACGATTCCACTGAAGTGAATTGGCACATTTATCTAACGCAAAGGTTACAACAGGGAATGCAAATAATCTTACATCTATATTTTCCATCAATAGGAATATGATAAATTGAAAGGAGAGCTAATTGAGATAAATCTGACTGTTGTTGATAAAGCAATTGAAGTGATACGCAGCGCCTTAGCTAATCAGATTGACTGGACGGAAATTGGGAGCATTGTAAAGGAGGCTCAGGAACAAGAAGACCCTGTTGCGTGCTCCATTAAAGACTTGAAGCTGAACACAAATCACATCACCATGTTGCTAAAGTAAGTTTAAAAAAAAAAAAAGTCTTTTGATGTAAGCTTTTAATCCATGATATATTACTGGATCTAGGGTTTCAGTGGGGAAAAAAATAAAAAATAGTAGCAAGTCTGCAGTTTTGAAAAATATACCCACAGCAGTGGAAACTAGATTCCAACCCTGGTACTGGAAATGTGAAACAGCAGGTTCTGTCTCAATACCTACAGCACCCCTGTGTCACCCTGAATGAATGCGTGTATTTTGGGGATTACAAAATATATGATTGAGCATCCAGCCCATTTCTTCTAAAATTACTTGTTGAGAGAGATTAACAGTCATATATAAATGTGTGACCATAGAACTAAAGATTTTAAAGTTATGATATAATTTGGAATTTTCCTGTGGGATATTTCCTCCTATGGAATGTTCCTGTTTGTCCAGTTGTTTGCTGATGAGTAAATTAGGAAAAAAGTGAGTTCTCTACTGTAAATATGATCTTGGCTAGAATTAGTTAAATAATAATAATGCATTTTATTTATGGGCGCCTTTCAGGACTCTCAGGGACACCTTACGATTAAAACAAGCATGACACCTTACAATTAAAACAAGCATGAAACAAAAACAACATATACAGCAACAATACACAATTCGGAGAGAGAGCAGCGGCAGCCAATCGCGTTAGCGTTCACTCTCGCCTCCAGCAGCCATGTTTTCCGAGCCATCTGCAGCACACCAATAAAAATAAAACACAACATTAAAGAATTTAACATGAAACATAAAAACATCCCCCCCCGCAATTGTTCCCACTGTGAGGGAAGGCAACAAAGTCCAGTTCTCTTCCTCTTGTTCACTCATGTAACAAGAGGCCTTGAAACTGTCCCATACACAGAAGATAAAAATTTAGCTGATCCTTGAATCAATTTATTTTACTGATTCCACAATATACCTGCAAGGGCACAGAGCCAAAGAATAAATTAACTAACATAGAAAGCTTTAAAGAAAACTTCACAAACAGACATGCATTACGTAATATTTTATTAAAAATATTTGATCGGAATAAGCTGCTACAGGTTGAAACTCTCTTAACCTGGCACTCTGTGGACTGGTAACTCTTGTAGTGTGGCATGTTTTGAATCTGTGCTAATTAACGAATTCCAACTGAGATCTAAAATTAACTAAGACCTGTATTAATCTTCACCCAGTTAACCTACTAGTGCAACTTTTGCAATCTTAGCCAACTGCATTTTCAACTCAATGAAACTTAGTTCTCGGAATCTTTACATAACCCGGGAAGTGTCGATACTTAAAAAGAACAGTTCTCCTGTTCAGAGCAAGGTGATCAATGGGCAATTGGTATGGTCCTGTATTTCCTGTCGGATCACAAGGGTGCCAGACTAGAGAGTCTTTAGCTGGTCAGCTGCTATGTCCAGTAGACTACAGCTATCCTGATTGATGTCAATGAGTGGGACTGAGAAAACCCAAGAAACACCCTAAAATAAAGTTTGGCAATCAGCTAAACCATGACCTCAGGCTTATCAGATATTACAAATAGCTGGAGTAACTCAGTGGGGCAGGCAGCATCTCTGGAGAGAAGGAATGGGTGACGTTCTGGGTCGCAACCAATCTGATAGTCATGTCTTTCAAGGTCTTGGAATGGTCCTCATGTTCAATAACAATCTACAATTATTAAAAATCAATAAGACAAGTATTAAAACAATAACAATTTTGAACTGTATACATTAATTTAAAGAAGTTATCTTATTCTTTTGTAGTCATTTCTCTCCACCGGATTGATTGGGCTCTTTACAATTTGTTACTTTGTTTAGAAACCCTTATGTAACAGATGAGGAAGATCAAGTTGTTGATGTGGATCAAGAGGCTGAAAATGAACAAACAAAAAGCAAGAAGAAAAAGAATAAAAATAAGCAACAGAAAAAGCTATTACAGAAGAACAAACCGATATTGGTCGATGTGGACCTCAGCTTGTCAGCTTATGCTAATGCTAAAAAGTAGGTGTTCATTTCATAAACCTACACAACTGTGACTGACGCTGCTATTTTCTTTTAAATTGATACTTTAACTTTTGTGTTAAAATTCGAGATTGTGTTGTATTTAGATCTAAAATTCATTGGGAACTGTGGTTGCCAAATTGATCAATTGAATGTAGTAGCAATTATTTTTGATACATTTTAGAATATTTTGGCACTGAGGCTTTTGTACATGAAAGAATATGTATAACTAAACTATAGGGCTTTTTTTTTAAACTGCTTCCAGTGTGAAGAAATTGCTGAAGATCAGAATGATGTGTTTGAGGGATTTATAGGATTTGCTCCCCCCCCTATGTTTTGCTCTGCAGTTGCATTCCCTCCCACATTCAAGAATCTACATTTTATAAACACACCCTACGGGTGGTGCTGGAATTAACTCCTTGGAAGAGCTCTGCTCACTTCCTTCTTCATATCTATGCTCAAGCTGCTATTTTGTATCATGTTACGTTAAATTGTTATGAAATAATCGGATTTCCCAATCACAGTACACATGGTTCGTGTAATTATTAATTGTGCTGCACAGATATAGTAACATCTGATCTGTAATGATAAAAGGAGTATGAAGTGGTCGTACTGTGGTAACGGGTCTGGGTTAAAATCGGTGAGACCGAGCGCAGGCTTGGCGATCGCTTTGCCCAACACCTCCGCTCGGTTCGCAATATCCAATCTGATCTCCCGGTGGCTCAGCACTTCAATTCCCCCTCCCATTCCGAATCCGAATCCTTTCTATCCTGTGCCTCCACCATGGCCAGAGTGACTCCCACCGCAAATTAGAGGAGTAGCACCTCATATTTCGCTTGAGTAGTTTACACCCCAGCGGTATGAACATTGACTTCTCCAATTTCAGGTAGTCCTTCCTTTCTCCCTCCTTCCCCTCCCCTTCTCAGCTCTCCCACAAACTACTGTTTCCGCCTCTTCCTTTCTTTTTCCCGCCCCCATCCCCCCCCGACATCAATCTGAAGAAGGGTTTTGACCCGAAATGTCGCCTATTCCTTCGTTCCATAGATGCTGCCTCACCAGCTGAGTTTCTCCAGCAGTTTTGTCTGCCAAAGAAGGATGATAAGTTGATTTGGTTTTGTACTTAAATTGCACGTGGCCAAGAGGTGGCTAGTACAGCTGCTCTTCGACCTACGGTGGGGTTATGGTCCGATAAACCCATCCTAAATCGAAAATATCGCAAGTCGAAAACGCATTTAATACAAATCGATCACATGAGCGGAAGTGACGTGACGCTCGCTGCCGTTGCCCAGCATTTGCCGATCATAAAGTCGAAATATCGTAAGTCACGGGGGCACAGCGGTAGAGTTGTGGCCTTACAGCAAAAATGCAGTGCCAGAGACCCAGGTTCGATCCCGACTACGGGTGCTGTCTGTATGGAGTTTGTACGTTCTCCCCGTAACCAGCGTGGGTTTTCTCCGAGATCTTCGGTTTCCTCCCACACTTCAAAGACGTACAGGTTTGTAGGTTAATGGGCTTGATTAATTTGCTTGATAAAAATGTAAAATTCTCCAAGTTGGCGATATGCAGAATACTGCCCATGCCGACTACAAAATTCAGAAGGTTCAGAAGTGGAAACATCGTACATCGGGGAGCATCTGTACTTAAAATAGACGAGTGTGTTCCCAAGGATTTATATTTGATCATTTTTAGTAGGTTCATGTTAAACATACACACAACTCTGGAGTAATTTTTTTTCAAATGATATTTCGATACAGATACTATGATCAGAAAAGACATGCAGCGAAGAAAGAACAGAAGACCGTTGAAGCTGCAGAAAAGGTGAGAAGTATTTCACGCTGCAGCACAATTTTATTTTATTATCATTTTACGTGTTATAGATCTGATATTTTGAAATTTAAATTGGTTGCAAATATATACTGCATCTTTACCAGTACAGATATCACTGGCTCATGAATCAGCCTCTGCTGGACCAGTCGTTAAGAGGAGGTGCATGGGAACGGCATTTATCTTTTTCCTGTATTCCAGGACCATGTGGTTTCTTTCCACTGTACTATCAAAAGTCAAATGTGCCGGGTGCAATGAGGATGTGTGCATCTTATGCCATTGAGAACTCAGCTCACAGCCACACTTCAGAATTATAAACTGTTGGGTTACTAACTGTTCTCAGGAACAAACTCTGTGTAACCTGGGGAGGACCTACATTTGGCTCATTTTATTTGAGTTAGATACATAGACAATAGGTGCAGGAGTAGGCCATTCAGCCCTTCGAGCCAGCACCGCCATTCAATGTGATCATGGCTGATCATCCACAATCAGTACCCCGTTGCTGCCTTCTCACCATACCCCTTGATTCTGCTAGCCCTAAGAGCTCTATCTAACTCCCTTTTGAATGCATCCAGTGAATCAGCCACCACTGCCTTCTGAGGCAGAGAATTCCACAAATTCACAACTCTATGCATAAAAATGTTTTTCCTCATCTCAGTTCTAAATGGCCTACCCCTTATTCTTAAACTGTGTCCCTTGGTTCTGGACCCCCCCAAAATCCCAGGTCTTGTTGCACTTCCCCATTTTCTAATCTGACACCATTCAGATAATAATCTGCCTTCCTGTTCTTGCCACCAAAGTGGATAACCTAACATTTATCCACATTATACTGCATCTGCCACGCATCTGCCCACTCACCCAACCTGTCCAAATCACCCTGCATCCTCATAGCATCCTCTTCACAGTTCCCACTGCCACCCCAGCTTTGTGTCATCTGCAAATTTGCTAATGTTACTTTTAATTCCTTCATTTAAATTATTAATATAGTAAATAGCTGCGGTCCCAGCACCGAGCCTTGCGGCACCCAACTAGCCACTACCTGCCATTCTGAAAGGGACCCGTTAATTCATACTTTTTTTAATGTCTGCCATCTAATTTTCTATCCGCGTCAATACCCTCCCCCTCCAATACCATGTGGTCTAATTCTGCACACTAATCTGCTGTGTGGGACCTTATCAAAGGCTTTCTTAAAGTCCAGATACACTACATCCACTGGCTCTCTTTTAAACATTTTACGTGTTACATCCTCAAAAAATTCCAGAAGATTAGTCAAGCAAGATTTCCCCTTCTGAGCCTTATCTATATCCTCTAGTTTTTTTTAATGATCTTTTGATATCTGGAATGGATGGGATATATCCTGCAATTTCAGATTTCTTGATTACAATATCATTTTGAGTCTGCTTATAACAAATATATACTAGTACAAAAACAAATACTGTTAATGCTAGAAGTGTCAACTTTAAACAGAACCTTCAAAACATTTTCAATACATTCACGAGCATTTGTGGAGAGAGGAAAGCAGCAACATTTCTGGTTGGCAAATGCTTATCAGAGCTGTTCATTGACCTGAAATATTAACTTTGCTTCTCAATACACACATGCCCTACACTGCTGAGTATTGCCAGCGTGTTATGCTTTTATTTTGTATCTGCTACAGATTGCTTCAGAGAGTTATAAGTGCTCATTCATTGAGTATATTGAGAGCAATTGATTTTTGACACTAGGTAACTTGGAGGAATCGATGCAAAGTAGACTTCTAACACTTCTAAAAGACTTTGCCTTCCATCACAGTGAGGAGGAGATTCACTGTGATGGATGTTTGTGTAAATTGAATTGTTTGTATGTCTTGTAAGAATTGTCTCTGGTTGTATGGCTGTGGAAACGGAGTTTCGTTTCAGCGTCACTGAGGTTCAAATGACGTAATAGATATTCAAAACACTGATCAGCCACGTTGTTATTGAGTGGCTGAGCAGGCTTGAAGTGCTGCAAAGACCCCTACATCCCATTACATATCCTCCAACTGGCTTCAAAATGTATAGATTGTTGAGGTTTATTTTATTTTATTTTTTTTTTCACTGCTATTTTCACATTTCTAATCAATTTATTCAAAAAATGTTTCTTTTTTTAGGCATTTAAATCGGCTGAAAAAAAGACAAAAAAGACGCTAAAAGAAGTTCAAACAGTCATTACAATTCAGAAAGCGAGAAAAGTGTATTGGTAGGTTATGTGGTATGTATTGAGTATGTAGAGCCCGCTAACTAGACTGATACAATGAATGGAATGTAAATTGTTGTATCATTCAAGTGAGTTCACCCTATTTGAATTGGGCTAATTTGCCTCCAAGCATTCTTTTCAGACTCCGAGAATGTAGTGTTCTTTCTGCCTGCTTTTATGCAGAAGTGGACTCTCACTAACTTGCACCTTTTAGTTGCAGGATTCAGTCATGTAACAATAAATATATTTGACACTTTGGTGCAAGCAGGCTTATTCCCCCAATTTCTGTTAAGGTGGTAAAATAGTTAATACCAGTTTAATCAAAGTTTGGTACAGATAATAAGTATGATTTAACCCACTTGAGTTTCTCCTGACAGACCAGTCATTTCTAATAAATGGGAATTGTACAAAATAATGACATCCTACATTACCCTCATAAGGTCATACATGATAGGAGCAAAATTAGGCCATTCGGCCCATCTGCCATTCAATCATGACTGATCTATCTCTCCCTTCTAACCCCATTCTCCTGCCTTTTCCAATTTAATTGCCATAACCCCTGACACCCGTATTAATCAAGAATCTATCTATCCCTGCCTTGAAAATATCCATTAACTTGGCCTCCACAGCCTTCTGTGGCAAAGAATTCCCCAGAAGGTTGTGAATCTGTGGAGTTCTTTGCCACAGAAGACTGTGGATGCCAATGGATATTTTCCATTGGAGGCCTTCCATACCCTAGATCGACAGCCCAGCAAAGAATTGCTTGAAGCAGCTATACCCATTTTGCAACAACTCAGATCCAAGTCCTTCCTTGGATTAAAGAAAGGTCTCAGAGTACCATGACTGTCTCTCACCTGGGATCGTTGTGCACCAGTTCTTTACCTACTTTGTCCTCACAATCACTGCAGAATTATTCAAGATTTTATAAATGATATAACAGACACCAGAGAGCACAGATCCCTTCTATCAGTTGAGACTAAATCTGAGAAATTACTGTTTAATCTGCTAACAGATGCATACAAAAGAGTCCTTGCAAAAATATTTCCTTCCAGCCATTTCCTAAGTTAAAGTCATTACATTTTCAGCATTTAAGTCGATTTTTGTCATTTTTAAGTTCAGAACAGTAATTGAATCAATGAAGGTTTGACATTTTTGAAAATATTTCAATCTTTGCTTGAAGATATAGAAAACTTCAAAGATTGAAACTAAGTTTATGTGAATTATTCTAACCCTGAAGTATATAACATTTCGCATTGGCTTTGAACTTGAGAGTAAATGATTTTCTAACACTGCACATCATTATTAGTAATTTCTGATCCTCTTCTGTAGGTTTGAGAAGTTCTTATGGTTTATCAGCAGTGAAAACTATCTGGTAATAGCAGGCCGAGACCAGCAGCAAAATGAGTTAATTGTGAAACGTTATCTTAAACCAGGTTTGTGTGAACCATTTGTTTTGTTTTTCATAAACTATCATTTCTTGCAATTACACATAGTCTTTGTTAAATTAAAATATCGCTCAGGGGGTTGGTTCCTATTGCAAAGTCAATTGGGTTTTTTTTAAGAAAGAACTGCAAATGCTGGAAAAATCGAAGGTAGACATAAATGCTGGAGGAGGCAGCATCTATGGAGCGAAGGAATAGGTGACGTTTCGGGTCATTAGACAATAGGTGCAGGAGTAGGCCATTCGGCCCTTCGAGCCAGCAATGTGATCGTGGCTGATCATCCCCAATCAGTATCCCATTCCTGCCTTCTCCCCATATCCCCTGACTCCGCTATAAGAGCCCTATCTAGCTCTCTCTTGAAAGTATCCAGAGAAACGGCCTCCGCCGCCCTCTGAAGCAGAGAATTCCACAGACTCACCACTCTCTGTGAGAAAAAGTGTTTCCTTGTCTCCGTTCTAAATGGCTTACTCCTTATTCTTAAACTGTGGCCCCTGGTTCTGGACTTCCCCAACATCGGGAACACGTTTCCTGCCTCTAGCATGTCCAAACCCTTAACAATCTTATATGTTTCAATAAGATATCCTCTCATCCTTCTAAACTCAAGAGTGTACAAGCCCAGCCGCTCCATTCTCTCAGCATTTGACAGTCCCGCCATCCCGGGAATTAACCTTGTAAACCTACGCTGCACTCCCTCAATAGCAAGAATGTCCTTCCTCAAATTAGGGGACCAAAACTGCACACAATACTCCAGGTGTGGTCTCACTAGGGCTCTGTACAGCTGCAGAAGGACCTGTTTGCTCCTATACTCGACTCCTCTTGTTATAAAGGCCAACATGCCATTCGCTTTCTTCACTGCCTGCTGTACTTGCATGCTTACTTTCATAGACTGATGAACAAGGACCCCCAGATCCCGTTGTACTTCCCCTTTTCCCAACGACGCCATTTAGATAGTAAGAGTCGAGACCCTTCTTCAGATTTGTGATCATTTCTTTATGTAAGCACCTAAAACCATGAGATTATATTGAAAAATTGCCATTAGGCACATGAAAGATCATTACATCTGCTTACTATATTCTCCCATAATGGTCCTCAAACTTCAACTTTACATTTCACCTTTTTCCTTGATGGCAGTCAGCATGATTGACAAAAACAAAAATATAATACTCCTATCTGTCAGTCTATGTGTGGTAAATTATTGTAAGGTACTTTATAATATAGAAGAAATTTGACATAGAGTAAGAGTGTTGGGACAGATGGTCACAATTAGGATTTTAGAGAAACTATTTCTACAGATCTTCCAAAACTGTTACCAAATGAAAGGTTTATACTGTGCATCGCAAATTTTCGTTTGGAGATACAGCGCGGAAACAGGTCCTTCAGCCCACCGGGTCCGCGCTGACCAGCGATCCCCGCACATTAACACTGCCCTACACCCACTAGGGACAATTGCCCCATTTACCAAACCAATTAACCAACAAACCTGTATGTCTTTGGAGTGTGGGAGGAAACCGAAGTTCTCGGAAAAAACCGACACGGGTCACGGGGAGAACATACAAACTCCGTACAGACAGCGCCCAGAGTCGGGATCGAACCCGGGTCTCTGGCGCGGCGTTCGCTGTAAGGCAGCAACTCTACCGCTGCGCCACCGTGACATGTTCAGAACCAGGGGCCACAGTAAGATTTGTGGAATGATAATAAATATGAATCAATACGATTTTATTAGAAATTTCTGAAGTGAATCCATCTCTATCATTTTGCCTGTGGGTTTGATAAACCCAGTAGAATTTACATCTCTTTTAAATCAGGGAGTTGGAGCAGGAGTTACTAATTCAGCCACTCAGCTAGCTAAATTATGTGTAGAAAGGAACTGCAGATGCTGGTTTACGCCGAAGATAGACACAAAATGCTGGAGTAATCTAGCGAGATTGACAGCATTTTGGAGAGAAGGAATGGGAATTGTCACCCATTCCCTCTCTTTAGAGATGCTATCTGTCCCGCTGAGTTACTCCAACATTTTGTCTCTATCTTAGTTAAATTATGGCCCATCTCTACCATCTGCCCATTGTTACACAATGCGTCAACTACAAGAAAACTGTCGTGAACAACTTCAACCGTTGTACATGGCATCCATCGACCTTACTAAAGCCTTTGACTCGGTATCAAGGGAACTCTTATGGGCCGTCCTATCCACCTATGGATGTCCTGAAAAGTACATTTGAATCCTGAGACTCCTCCACGATGACATGCTTGCCACAGTCATGGCCAGCAACAGCAACTGTGAGCCGTTTCAAGTCAGATCAGGAGTGAAACAGGGATGCGTGATTGCCCCGTCACTGTTCACCATCTTCATTGTGACAATCATCCACCCCCAGGAATCGAAATCATCAACAGAACAGATGGCAGGCTTTTCAATCTTGCCCGTCTCAACTAAGACATCTATGAGCTCCCTCATCGAGTTCCAATACGCAGATGATAACTGTGTTGCAGCTCTCTCAGTAAATCATCTGCAACAGATCCTGACTGCCTTCAACAGTGCATACACGAACCTTGGACTTACCATCAACTCCAAGAAGACTCAGGTTATCTACCAATCGTCACCAACTGAGAACCATCCGTCAATTCAACTTGGTGAAACAACCCTGGAAAATGTGGATCACCTTCCGTACCTTGGAAGTCACCTCTCCTCCAATGTCCACCTTGATGACGAGATCCAACATCGTCTTAAGTGTGCTGGAACAGCTTTTGGACGTCTTCGAACGAGAGTCTTTCAAAATCGTGACATCCAATCAACCAATCAATCAATCAACCTTTATTATTGTCATCTTGCAAGCAACAGTTGTTACAGTGCAAAATGAAAAGACGTTTCCCAGTGAATAGCGGAGCATCGCACATGAAATTTAAAACACTTCACACATAATAACACTAAAAAAACAATCCAGTCCCTGATGGAACAGTATAAATAGTTAAAAGCAGGTTAAAAAAAAAACACAATGTTAAAATACAATAAACCAATCATAAAAAAATGTCCGGGGCCGCTGATTTGAGTGGCCAGTGCCAGTATTAAAGTGTCCGTGCCAGCCGCAGAGTCAAGTCAAGTGACTGTGGGTGCAGAGTGACTGTTTAGCAGCCTCACAGCCTGTGGTAGGAAGCTGTTTAGCAGCCTCGTAGTCCGGGCTTTGATGCTTCGATATCTCTTGCCTGATGGCAGGAGATCCAGGTGTGTGTGGAGGGGGTGCAGTTTGTCCTTGGCAATTCTCTGTGCTTTCTTCAGACAGCGGCTCTGGAACAGTTCTTGTACCGAGGGTAGGGAGACGCCAATGATCCTCTCTGCTCCCCTCACTACCCTCTGCATCCGAACTGACACTAAAATGTTAGTGTACAAGGCAGTGGTGATTCCAACGCTCCTGTATGCATCAGAAACCTGGACACCATACCGACGCCATCTGGAACACTTGAATAGTTCCATCAACGATGTCTTCGAAGCAACTTCAATATCAGCTGGGAAGACAGAAGAACCAATGTCAGCGTGTTGAATGAAGCAAAAACATCTAGCATCGAAGCCTTTGTCTTCAAGAACCAACTAAGATGGGTCGGTCATGTTGTTCGGATGGAAGACGAGCGTCTACCAAAGCAAACCTTCTACTCCCAGCTTAAAGAAGGCAAACATAAAAGAGGCGGACAAAAGAAGAGAAAGTCAAAGATGCCTTAAAAGCCAGCATGACAAAATGTGAAATCAACATCGAGAATTGGGAAACAGCGACCTTCGAAGCCAAAGATGCACAGAATTAGAAGAAAAGAGAAACATCGAAACATAGAAAATAGGTGCAGGAGGAGGCCATTCGGCCCTTCGAGTAGGACCGCCATTCATTGCGATCATGGCTGATCATCCCCAATCAATAACCCGTGCCTGCCTTCTTCCCATATCCCTTGATTCCACTAGCCCCTAGAGCTCTATCTAACTCTCTCATAAATCCATCCAATGATTTGGCCTCCACTGCCTGCCCTCTGTGGCAGGGAATTCCACAAATTCACAACTCTCTGGGTGAAAAAGTTTTTTCTCACCTCAGTCTTAAATGGCCTCCCCATTATTCTAAGACTGTGGCCCCTGGTTCTGGACTCGTCCAACATTGGGAACATTTTTCCTGCATCTAGCATGTCCAGTCCTTTTATAATTTTCTATGTTTCTATAAGATCCCCCCTCATCCTGTTAAACTCCAGTGAATACAAGTCTACTCTTTTCAATCTTTCCTCATATGACAGTCCCGCCATCCCAGGGATCAATCTCGTGAACCTTCTCTGCACTGCCTCAATCACAAGGATGTCCTTCCTCAAATTAGGAGACCAAAACTGTACGCAATACTCCAGATGTTGTCTTACCAGAGCCCTATACAACTGCAGAAGAACCTCTCCACTCCTATACTGAAATCCTCTTGTTATGAAGGCAACATTCCATCACCAACACCAAGAAAACAGAAAGAGAGGCAGCAACAACCAAAGCCTGATCTGCCATCTGGAATTACATGTCCTGAATGCCGAAGAACTTTCAAAGCCAGGATTGGACCCTTAAGCCGCCCTGAGAGTCCATAAAAACAACAGAAGGTTAGACCATCATACTCGACCTTGAGGGAAAGCCACGACGACACTTCATATTCCTGAACATACATAACAAAAATGCTTTGTTCATCACCTTGAAAATGTATTTGAACGAGATCTACAACTTTTTTGTGGGAAGATACAGATTTCTTTTCGACTAATGTGGGAAGAAGTGTTTCTATCTTTTGCTCATAAATAACAGAAATCTATTTTTTAATTAGGCTACCTAGATCTGTGCTTCCTTAAACTGAATTACAGCACCAGATAACCTGACAGAATACCTTTATTATGAAAAGTCTTTCATGAGACCATTTCTCAATCATTTAGTCTTGAAGGTTACTCCTTGAAATTTGCTGCCCAAACTGAACGCAGTATTCTAAATGGGTTCTGACAGGAACACTGTCGTCGAGAACAAAAACAGTATTTCACATTTTTGCATTTAAACCCCTTTGAAACTGTGTTAGGACCTCTTCAGTGCATTGACCTTTAACTGAAAATGTGCACATACGGAGACTTCTATAGGCTTGTACATGTGTCATGTGGTTTCAATAAATTAAATGCAAGGCTGGTGATATGGTGACACAGTGGTTAAGTTTCTGGACTAGCATCCAGGGCCCTGGACAATTGATCCATAGACATGAATCCAAATCTCACCATGGTGGCAGGAGAACTAAATTCAAATAATGAAAAGTAACCTGGAACAAGAGCCAGCATCAGTAAAACCTGTGTGAATGCCTGATGTGGTTTGGGATGGAATATCAATTAAGGTTGGACTGTACCATTCCGACCTGATCTTCCCTAAATCTGGTTGATTCTGAACTTTCATCCGAGATGGCCTTCGCAAATTTCTCTGTTCAGGGACAAACCAGGGATAAATAGCAAAGTATAGCCTTCAAGTAATGTTAGTGTATTGTATATCCACACATCCAATATCCATTAGCATGCACCTGTTATGAGGAATCCTAAACACTTTTCACCCTTGAACCCAGGAGCACCAAAACCAGTCGATGCACCACAATAGTCAATACAATAGTCTATTTATTTGTCATTTGGACCCCTGGAGGTCCAAATGAAATGCCGTTTCTGCAGCCATACATTACACACAAATAGACCCCAGACACAACATAATTTACATTTTACATAAACATCCATCACATTGCTGTGATGGAAGGCCAAAAAAACTTATCTCTCCACTGCACTCTCCCCCCCCCCCATGTTAGAGTCAAAGTCAAAGCCCCGGCTGGCGATGGCGATTGTCCCGCGGCCATTAAAGCCACACCGGGTGGTGCAAGGTCGCACACCGGGTCTTGGTGTTAGAGACCCCGGCGTGCGCTCGCACAGTCCCGCGGCCATTCCAAGCCGCGCGGGGCAGTGGTGGTAGGCCCCGCTCCAGGAGTTCTTCAACCCCGCAACTCGGGCGGGAGAAGTCGCCGTTGCAGGAGCCCCGAAAAGCGGTCTCCCTCCAGGGATCCGCGGGCTCCCGGTGCCGCCGTCCGCAGACCCGCAGCAGCAGCCCCCGCACCAGCAGCAGCATCGGCAGCAGCAGCAGCGGCAGCGGCAGCGGCAGCGCTCCTCCACCGCTCCGGTCTCGGCCAGCTCCGCGACGGCGAGGTGAGTCGGCACCAGAGTCCCCGGCTTCTTCTGTTGGAGGCCGCTCCTCGTTGCGGCCCCAACGACAACTGAGACCCGACGAGAAAAGGTCGGGTCTCCAGTGCAGGGAGAGATTCAAAAGTTTCCCACCCCCCCACACACACACCCCAACATAAAATAACAAAAACTACATAAAAACACAGACAAAAAAAAATAAAAACGCGGACAGGCTGCAGAGGCCGCTGCTGACCAGAGTCGCGCCGCCTACCAAGCTAATGTTGACCATATGTGACCTTTTTTAAATAGTAGTTATAATTTTGTTTTACAGGTGATATTTATGTACATGCTGACCTACATGGTGCTACCAGCTGTGTCATTAAGAACCAAAAAGGTAAATTCATTAACTTACAGCATTACAAACGTACTCCCCCTGCAGGAACTATACATCAGAAGGTGCAAATTCAAAGCCAACAAGATTATGGGGGACCCCTTCCACCCCAGCACCGGATTGTTCCAGCTGCTATGGTCAGGCAAACACCTCCGTTGCCATGCTGTGAAAACAGAGAGGATGAGAAGGTGTTTCTTCCCAGGACTGTAAACTCCGATCTCACCAGGAACTAACTTACTGTTCCAATTTACTGTTGTGTGGTGTCTTTTTAAAATTGCTGTTTTTTCTTATTTTTTTCCTCCCACAAATATGTAATGTGTGATTCTGTTCCATTCTGTTTTGTCGTTTTTGTGCACATTCTGCAAGCATTGCCACTTTTCATATCACTGCACATCTCGTATGCGTATGTGACGAGTAAACTTGACTTGAGTTGAAATGTCAGTTACTTTTATTCTCCACTGACATAAGCTTTATTTTTTACTTGCAGGGCAGGCAGTTCCTCCACGTACATTGACGGAAGCTGGCACGATGGCAGTGTGTTATAGTGCCGCATGGGATGCACGTGTAATCACCAGTGCATGGTGGGTCCATCATAATCAGGTAATTGTGGATTTTTTTTCCTTTTGTACAGTTACACTGCAGTCATCCTCAATTTAGACATTCCTTAAATGATTTGTTGTTAAAAGTCACAACCAACATTTTGATTGCTGGGGGAAAAAACGTATTTATAGAAACAGAAAACTAGATGCAGGAGTAGGCCGTTCGGCCCTTTGAGCCAGCACCGCCATTCTTATATGATCATGGCTGATCATCTAAAATCAGTACCCCGTTCCTGCTTTTCCCCCATATCCCTTGATTCCTTTAACCCTATAAGCTAAATCTAACTCCCTCTTGAAAACATCCAGTGAATTGGTCTCCACTTCCTTGTATGGCAGAGAATTCCACGGATTCACAACTCTCTGGGAGAAAACGTTTTTCCTCATCTCAGTCCTAAATGGCCTATCCCTTATTCTTAAACTGTGACCCCTGGTTCTGCACTCCCCCCAACATTGGGAACATTTTTCCTGCATCTAGCCTGTCCAATCCTCTAAGAATTTTGTACGTTTCTATAAGATCTCCTCTCATCCTTCTAAATTCTAGTGCATACAAGCCCAGTCGACCCATTCTTTCATCATATGTCAGTCCTGCCATCCCGGGAATTAACCTGGTGAACCCACACTGTACTCCCGCAATAGCAATAATGTCCTTCCTCAAATTAGGAGACCAAAATTGCACACAAAACTCCAGGTGCAGTCTCACCAGGGCCCTGTACAACTGCAGTAGACCCTCCTTGCTCCTAAACTCAAATCCTTTTGCAATGAAGGCCAACATGCCATTAGCATTCTTCACTGCCCGCTGTACCTGCATGCTTCCTTTCAGTGACTGATGTACAAGCACACCCAGGTCTCGTTGCACCTCCCCTATTCCAAATCTGACACGTAGAAACATAGAAAATAGGTGCAGTAGGCCATTCGGCCCTTCGAGCCTGCACCGCCATTCAATATGATCATGGCTGATCATCCAACTCAGTATCCTGTACCTGCCTTCTCTCCATACCCCTTGATCCCTTTAGCCACAAGGGCCACATCTAACTCCCTCTTAAATATAGCTTAAGAGGGTTAGACACCATTCAGATAATAATCTGCCTTCCTGTTCTTGCCACCAAAGTGGATAACCTCACATTTATCCACATTATACTGCATCTGCCCACACCCAACCTATCGAAGTCTCCCTGCAGCCTCATACCATCCTCCTCGCAGCTCACACTGCCACCCAGCTTTGTGTCATCCGCAAACTTGGAGATGTTATATTTAATTCCCTTGTCTAAATCGTTAATATATATTGTAAATAACTGGAGTCCCAGCACTGAGCCTTGCGGCACCCCACTAGCCATTGCCTGCTAGTGTGAAAAGGACCCGTTAATTCCTACTCATTGCTTCCTGTCTGCCAACCAGTTCTCTATCCATGTCAATACCCTACCCCCAATACCATGGGCTCTAATTTTGCACACAAATCTCTTGCGTGGGACCTTGTCAAAGGCTTTTTGAAAGTCCAGATGCATCACATCCACTGGCTTTCCCTTATCCATTCTACTTGTTACATCATCAAAAAATTCCAGGAGATTAGTCTAGCATAAATCGCTTCATAAATCCATGCTGACTTTGACCGATCCTGTCACTGCTTTCCAAATGCGCTGCTATATCATTAATAATTGACTCAAGCATCTTCCCCACTACCGATGTAAGGCTTACTGGTCTATAATTCCCTGTTTTCTCTCTCCCTCCTTTCTTAAAAAGTGGAGTTACATTGGCTACCCTCCAGTCTACAGGAACTGATCCAAAGTCGAGAGACTATGAAAAATGATCACCAATGGATCCATGATTTCTAGGCCACCCCCTTGAGTACTCTGGGATGCAGACCATCAGGCCCTGGGGGTTTATCTGCCTTCAGTCCCAACAGTTTACCTAACACCATTTTCTGACTAATGTGGATTCCCTTCAGTTCCTCCCTCCCACTAGATCCTCGGTCCCCTAGTATTTCTGGGAGATGGTTTGTCTCTTCCTTTGTGAAGACAAAGCCAAAGTACTTGTTTAACTGTTCTGCCATCTCTTTGTTTCCCCATTATAAATTCACCTGTCTCTGACTGTAAGGTACCTACATTTGTCTTCACTCATCTTTTCCTTTTTAACAGTAAGTTTTAATTAACCCCTTTGTGCTTCTCTGTTGAGTTCTAAATTTCTCCCAGTCCTCCGGTTTGCTGCTTCCTCTGGCCAATTTATATGCCTCTTCCTTGGATTTAAAACTATCCTTGATTCCCCTCGTTAGCCACGGTTGAGCTGCCTTCCCCGTTTTATTTTTTCACCAGACAAGGAACATTTATGTAGCATCCGTCATAACTTCAGGACATTTCAAGGGCAAAGAGGAATATTTGAAATTCTCTCACCATTGGAATGTAGGAAGCCTATCAGACGGTACACAAGGCATAGCGGTAGAGTTGCTGCCTTACACGCTAGAGACATGGGTTCGATCCTGACTATGGGTTTTGTCTGTATGGAATTTGTACGTCTCCCCACGATGGGTGTCAGAGGTTATGGGGAGAAGGCAGGAGAATGGGGTTAGGAAGGAGAGATAGATCAGCCATGATTGAATGACGGAGTAGACTTGATGAGCCGAATGGCCTAATTCTACTCCTATCACTTATGATCTTATGACATGTGTGGTTTTTCTCTGGTTTCCTCCCACATTCCAAACACGTACAGGTTTGGAGGTTAGTTGGCTTAGTATAATTGGAAGTCGTCCCTAGCGTGAGTAGGATAGTGTTAGTGTGCGGGGATCGGCGCGGAGTCGGTGAGCCGAAGAGCCCGATACCGTGCTGTATCTCTAAACTAGACAAAACTGAACCAATAGCAATGTAATGGCAAACAGATATTCCCTTTATAATATTATTGTTTGAGGGCAGCAGCTAAACCCTTGGTTGCCTCGACATTGTGATCTTATCTACCTAAAATGGGCTATGGTTTTATGTCTCATCTGAAAGATGATGTTCAAGATTCAAGAAATTCAAGATTCAAGAGAGTTTATTGTCTTTAAAGAGCAGCAATTCTTTAGTGTTACACTGATGGATTATATTAGATTTGTTGTCAGTCTCTGGAGTGGGCCATCAAGACTTGCATAGGACAGGTTTGGAGGGATAGGGAACAAATGTGGGCAGGTGGGACTAGTGTAGCTGGGCAAGTTGGGCCGAAGGGCCTGTTTCCACACTGTGTCACTATGCCTCTTAAGACAAGACTAAGCTATGAGTAACAAAGTACTCCCAATATCATGGGCAGATTTTTGCTTTCTTGATTAGATGGTGATCTGGCAGAATGGGTCATCTACCTGTTGAAATGAATAGGATGAAAATAAACAGCAAGGGACACAAGTCTCTCGGCAGGTCAAGCAGCATCCCTGGAGAACATGGACATTTCGGGTTGAGACCCTTCTTAATTCTACGTGTGAAAATAAGCAGTTCTCTCTTCCATCTTATAAACCAGATAGTGAACATGAAGATCAAAGGTTTATTCTGGTTGTGCTCTATATTGCCTTTAAGAAATTATTTTTCAGTATTTTACATTTAATTTTTCATTCCATCAGTGTCACAGTATATTTTCCAACACAAATTACGGGCAAATACCCAGCTAAACTGTGAATGTTTGAGCTCTATAAGATGCATCAGAATTTATTTCCCTCTGTCCGTCATTAGCACAAAATAATATGGCTGTGATTCGTCACCGTAGGCAATGGTACCACCAATAATTGGACAATGAATATAATATTTATTTCAGACTTTAAAATAAGAAAATCATAACGTGTCATTTTTAAATCTTCAGGTATCGAAAACTGCACCTACTGGAGAGTACCTGACCACAGGAAGTTTCATGATCAGAGGTGATAAGTTTGTTCACAGCTTTCATCTTATATGGTGAATTGATAATTTGACATTTGATCATTTTTGTGAAATGCATATTTATTTTAGGTTATCAACAGTTGGATTGTCCCAACACCCTTCAGCTTCAAGTAATATTTTTATATATGAACCTGAAGCTGTATAAAATAACGTACTTATAAAATCATTGATCCTTTTTCTGGGATCTGTGTGAAGACAAAGCTTAGGTAGACTGTTATTTCCATATAGCTAAAACATGCTGATAAAGATTTTTTACATGAACGTATGCCTTTTTAAATAGGTTTGATATTCTACTGTTTAAGTGTTTTGCAGGGTTTTGTTGTTATAGTCTTGACCTTGCAGACAATGCAGGTCTGATTTTATTTCATATTTACAGGTAAAAAGAACTACCTCCCACCTTCTTACCTTATGATGGGATTTGGCTTTCTATTTAAGGTAATATTTTGATATTTTCTAGTAATGTGGCATAAAGTGAAATATAACTAAAATCAACTATGGTAGAACTAACTTCCTTTGACAAAGCAAGATAGTATAGCAAGTTATATTATGAGAGGGTAGACAAAAATGCGGGAGAAACTCAGTGGGTGCGGCAGCATCTATGGAGCGAAACGTTGCCAATTTCCTTCTCTCCATAGATGCTGCCGCACCCGTTGAGTTTCTCCCGCATTTTTGTCCACCTTCGGTTTTCCAGCATCTGCAGTCCCCTCTTGAATATATTATGAGAGGAGTGTATTTTCTCAGAAAATAAAGAAACTGTAGATGTTGGAAATTGGAAATAAAAACTGAAAATGCTGTAAGCATCAAGCAAGTCGGGCAGCATTTATGGAGAGAGATAAATTAAGAGAGAAACAGAATTATATTTCAGGTCGAAGATCATTGTCAGAGGTGACAAAGAAAGAAAAGTAGTTTTAAACTGTACAGATGTGGGGGAAGGATGGACTTGGCAAAGGAAATGTCTGATAGGTTGAGGTCATGGGGATAAGCAGTAGGATTCATCCAGTCAATGGAATCATGGGGTCAGTTGGAGCAAAAAGTGGAACAAATGCCCCAAGTTGAGGGCTGTTAGAAACAGTTTCAATGATGACTTTGCTGAAGAACCAGTTCAGAGCTCTCTATTGCCTCTACTTCAAAATTTCCCTCCAACTCTTTGCCCTTGTGTTGGTGGCTTCCTGCACTGTTCCAAATAAATCCCAGTGTAAGTTTGAGGAACACCAACCATCTTGTCATCCACCTGGGCAAGTTGCAGCTTGCAGGACCCAGTATTGAATTATGCAATGTATTTAAGCAACTCGACTCTCTCTCGGACCTCATCAGAATTGCCATTTCTGCTTTAAGCCATCCATCTGTGATATTTCTCTCTTATCTTCTGGACCTCCATCAGTCCTTCATTTTGCAACTTTTCGTTTGTCTACGTTCTCGCTCTCTTGCTGTTCTCGTCCCAGTTTTTGTCCCAATTTTTTTCCCCCTTGTGCACTTTATTAACTCATTGGCACGATGATTTTTGCAACATTTCCTCAAGACAAGCCGTCCTCAACAAATCAGAGATATTCCCATTACCCTAACATTACTCTACAACTTCTAACTAACTTGTTATTTCTCTTTCCCAGTTCAGATTAAGGCTCTTTGACCTGAAATGTTATCTATGCTTCTCTTTCTGCCTGACCTGCTGTATTTGTATAATGTTATTTAAAATGGTAGGTGCAGATTCTTTGGAGTGCAGAATGCCCATAGCAGCAAGAACTTAAAAAGAGATTCTACAAGAGCAGTCTGAAAGTAGTGAAGTGGGCGGGTGACATCATTGCCTTTCTATTTGTGTAATACTGCTTTGTAAGTCCTACTTTCCATTATGCGTGTTTGTATTAATGTATTAATTTTAATGAGTGTATAAGATCATGAGGGGAATAGATGGGGTGAATGCAAAGGGTGAATTTTACCCAGAATAGACGGATTGAGAACTAGAGAACAGAGGGGAAAGGTTAGAAGGAAAAGATATAATAGGAACCTGAGGGGCAACTTTTTCACACGGAGGTGGGTGTATGGAACGAGCTGCCAGAAAAGGTAGTTGAGGCAGGTACTATAACAACATTAAAAATACATTGCATAGGTACATGGATAGGAAAGGTGCAGAGTGATATAGGCCAAATGTGGGCAGGTGGGACTAGCATAGATCTTGGTCTGCATTGGCAAGTTGGGCCAAAGGGCCTATTTCCATGCTGTATGACTATAAGTCATTGTACAGTTCAAAATATTTTTACTTCTTTTCAGTTGGACTTAAATGGTTGTAATTTAATGACATGCTTCATGAATGCCATTTGTCTGTACCAATTTACAAGCATCCAAGTGGCCTTTCTGGAATTAAATTAATTTGTGCTAAATTAATTTCAAACTTATTACCTTTGAAGTAGCACAAAAGCCTCAAGGCACTTAATGATAGCTGAGCCATAATAGCAGATGTTATTGGTCAATGAGATAGTTAGTAAGGACCATCTTAAAGGAGGATGAAGAGGCAGGAAAAAAGGTTTGTGAGGAATCACAAAGATTTAAGGCACAGTTGCCAGTACTGGAGGATTGAATTTGAGGGCATCTGAGAGATTGAAACTGGTCCAGAAATCTTGAATGAGGCAGAGGATACTACAGAGCTAGAAAGGGTGAGACCACGAAGCAATATAACACCAAGGATGAGAAATGAAGTCTTGAGTAGCCAGGAGCCGATAAACGTCAGCAAAGTCTGAGGAGATTCAGGAAAATCTTGATGTCAGGTCAGCAGCAGAGTTTTCAATAATCAATTTTACGGAGGGCCAGCATTGACAGGCAGGGGGTAACAGAAGTGTGGGTGAGTTTTGGCAGCTAATAACCTGAGGCAGGGGCAGAGTAAACATCGGTACAGAGGTGTAAATAGTTGACACAATGTGTCGGAAGGAACTGCTGATGCGGGTTTAAACCGAAGATAGACCAAAATAGCTGGACTAACTCAGTGGGTCAGACAGCATCTCTGGAGAAAAGGAATAGGCGACATTTCGGGAATAGTTGAGTTTGGAACTAGGGAACATACTTTTTGACAGGTGTAGAAGTTGATGACTGTTCTTCCTAGTATTTGGCTGGAGGAAATTAGGGAATAGTTTTGTGGTGGAAATTCAGCTCTATTGGATTGAGACTAACTACCTTGAACCCTTAAGGGCCTGTCCCACTTAGGTGTCCTTGGCACGCAAATTACACGACCTCGTGGTCGTGTTGAGGCGCACGGGTATCGTATGGCTAAGAGGGGCCGGCCCCACTTAGAAGCGCGGAGGGGTATGTAGTTGTGCACGACATCGCGCGGGGCTCCGAAATTTTTGTAGTGAACAAAATCTTCGCGCGCCAACGGCCTGTCGCGTAACTGACGGCCAAAGTGGGACAGGCCCAAGACCCTGGCGCGATGCAACGTCTCACCTCCAACAGCAGCAGAAGCAGGCAAACGATCGCCGAACTCGGCCTGGGGCTCACGGCCGTTGCGGTCCGGATCCGCCCCCACTTCTACTCCCAGAGCGGGGCCAAGAAAATTGAAGATGGACGCAAAATGCCGGAGTAACTCAGCAGGACCAGCAGCATCTCTGGAGAGAAGCAATGAGTAATGTTTCGGGTCAAGACCCTTCTTTTCAACTGAAGAAGAGTCTCGACCCGAAACGTCACCAATTGCTTCTCTCCAGAGACGCTGCCGGTCCCGCTGAGTTACTCCGGCTTTGTGTCCATCTTCAAATGACGTCACGGGCTCCAGACGGCTGTGCGAACGCATGTAATCGCGCCCGACCTTCGCTCAACGGCTCAACGCGACCACGAGGTCGCGTAATTTGCATGCCAAGGACACGTAAGTGGGACAGGCCCTTTACAGTCAGCAGCAGAGATCAAATTCATCCCATCTATATCCCAGAATTCCCACAGATTCCTAACTAATTGTTAACTATGTTTCTAATGAAAGTTAAATTCATCTTGTTTTGTAGAATGTTCTTATTGTGGCTATCATAAATGTAGCATTACTGTTACCATTTCTCAGCCAGGGTTCCAAGACTGTTTGATTTGCTTGTACGTAGGTTGATGAGCAGTATGTGTGGAGGCACGTGGGGGAGAGGAAGGTCAAAGTGCAGGATGAAGACATGGAGACTGTAACCAGCAGCACCTCTGACCTTTATACCGAGGATACAGTTCCCTTAGGTAATGCATGAAAGGCCATACACACATAGATTACTGTAGGTAACTTTGTTCCAACCTAAAGTTATATTTATGAAATAGTTTTGATTGTAAAGGAATTAAAGACTGTTTGAGAATTGAAGTGTCTGCGGGGAGGGGAACACATTTCATGGCATCTTGCCCTGGCAGGAGAACATTTGGCTCATTTAGACGCAACTGGTTTTCAGTCTCATTCCCTCACTTACTTCACTATTACCCATCCAATCGCACTTACCCATCAGCTGCACTCCGGTTCTTCTCCCACCCACCTACAGTGGTCTATTGGCCGACCAAACTGCAGTTCTTCGGGATGTGGGAGGAAACCGGAGTAACTGGGGAAAACCCACAGGATGGCAGGGAGAATGTGCAACTCTACAGACAGCGGTCAGGAGTGAGCCCTGGCTGCTGGAGCAGCACTGACTGGAACATCATGTAGAAAACCTTTGCAAATAATTCATTAAAGTGACTATGTCTCTGCGGAAGGAATATAAGATAGGTGTAGGCGTATGTGATTATGTGGATCTATATTTTCATGTGCTATACTGCTGCCACCAAAACATGTTTGTAATCAGTTCTCATAAGTGCAGAAGTGGGCCATTCGGCCACTTAATTGGACACACATCATTGAGTAAGGTACAATAAATAATTAGATAAAGTCAAATTGCAGACTTTATTGAAACTTCTTACAGCATTTTAAATTACTGGTAGAAAGACAAGAGATTCACGATTCAAGAGAGTTTATTGTCATGTGTCCCAGATAGGACAATGAAATTCTTGCTTTGCTTCAGCACAACAGAATATAGTAGGCATGAATAAATACAGAACAGATCAGTGTGTCCATTTACCATTATATAAATATATACACACATTAATAAATAAGCAGATAAAGTGCAAATAAACAGATAATGGTCTATTAATGTTCAGAGTTTTGTTTCAGTTGAGTTTAATAGCCTGATGGCTGTGGGGAAGCAGCTATTCCTGAACCTGGACGTTGCAGTCTTCAGGCTCCTGTACCTTCTACCTGAGATGTTTTTTTGAAAGTTAAGAACTTTCCATGGTAAAGAACAACACCAGGTGAAGATTGAAAGAATCAATGCAGGAAATATTGATATAATATCTGGATATAATCAAATGTAATCTGATTTCCCAACATGACAAATGGTGCAGATTGAAGCCTTAGCTCTGAGGATCTGCTGTGCAGATTAAGAGTTTCAGATAGTGACAGAGCTATGATGTTCTGTTTATTGACCTGCTGTAGGATAAAAGCACTCTCTCAGATGAGATTACTCAAAACGACACATCTTTGGATACCTTGGTAAGCTTGTACTGCAGAATAAACTAGCATTGGTCTAACTTTAACAGCTAGATAAATTGTACACATGCTTTATACCATAAAGGGCCTGTCCCACCAGCATGCGACTGCATGCGGCAAGCGCGACCTAACATGGTCGCTTGAGCCGTACGGCCACGCGGGGCCGGTCCCATTTCGATCGCCGGAGCCGTATGGAGTTGCGCGGAGCTGGTCCCGACATCACGTGGGGCTCCGAAAAACTGACCGTGTTCAAAAATACCGCGCAGCAACGGCCTGTCGGCCCGCAGCCGCATAGAGGCCGTACGCAGCGCCTCGACGGGCGTACACATTGTCTTGACACCGTACGCCTAGCGCGTGGCGTTACACGATGATGTCACCGCCCGGCTTGCCGTTGCGCGATGATGTAAACGCCCGACGCCGTGCGTCGTCCAAATTCATTCGGCCCGCTGCCTGCCCAGCTGATTGGTGAGTATGATGTCGGGACCAGCCCCGCACAACTCCAGACGGCTCCGCGGTTGGAAGTGGGACCGTCTTCAATGATTTTTAGATTGATTTTCACTGTGGTTTGTAACAGACTAAATGAGACATGCCAAGAATAAACTTCAATCGATGAATGATGGTTACCTGGCTGAATTAAAGGAAAAAGACAAAATATTGTTAGTCTTTTGAAAATACTTTAACCTTCCTGTTTAATAACCCCAAAACAGGAAGCAAACAGGCTATTGAACACGACAAACAATACTAAAGGGCAGTCACGGTGGCGCAGTGGTAGAGTTGCTGCCTTACAGCAAAATGCAGCGCCAGAGACCCGGGTTCGATCCCGACTACGGGTGCTGCCTGTATGGAGTTTATACGTTCTCCCCGTGATCTGCGTGGGTTTTCTCCAAAATCTTCGGTTTCCTCCCACACTCCAAAGACGTGCAGGTTTGTAGGTTAATTGGCTTGGTTAATTGGCTTGATAAAAATATAAAATTGTCCAAGTTGGCGATATGCAGCGTACTGCTGCCCTGCCGACTACAAAATTCAGAAGGTTCAGAAACTCCATAACACAAACCGCCTAGATTGCACAAGGGACTTGGGACTTTGTCTTTGTTTTTTGTTTTTTTAACTTTTTGCTGTTTATTGTGGTATGTTTACATATGTGTTGTGCTGCTGCAAGTGAAAATGTCATTGTTCTGTTTTGGGACATATGACAATAAAACACTCTTGACATTACTGTGACCAGAATGCGATATAATGTCAGAATATTGCATGACTGTCATATACATGTGGTAGATATTATTTGCAGATTATCCCTTACACAGAACTATCGAATTTTCTAACCTTGCTTTTAGATACTAAATGTCCGTTGTCATTAAATGCTTATTTAATTTATACTAATATTGAAATAAATTATTTTGTTAAGCTGAATCAGATAATGGTGAAAGCAGTAGTGATGAAGATAATGAGACTGGCCTTGAAGCCGAAAACCAATGTGAAGAGGCGCAAGGAGATGCAGAGGGTGAGGAGGACAATGCTGGATGTGAATCAGACGATCAACATCAAGAGCAGACTGTCAGTGAAGATTCTGAAGAAACGCAGAATATCGAGGAAAATCAAAGTGAAGAAGAAAATGCAGAAGTTAGTTATCCCGATACAGCTATTGATCTGTCTCATCTTCAGTCAAAGAGGTAATTTTTATTTAGATTATTTTAGGTTACTCTACTAGTTACATTTTCCCTTAGACTGTTGGTACGTCAGTTTTATGTTTAACATAATGAATTGAGGGCTGACTTTCATCATTCTTGATGCCACCAAAAGGAAATGTCCTGCCAGACAAAGGGATTTCTTTGCAAAACACTTTCTGATTCTAACTTGAAACAACAGACTGTAAGATACAACATCAGCATGAAGTAACAGTAACAGACTTTGAAAAGCTCATTGTAGAGAGAGTCATGCTGCACGGAAACAGGCCTTTCGGCTGAACTCATCCATACTGAACAAGATGCCCCATCTACACTAGTCACACCTGCCCATATCCCTCAAAACCCTTCCCATCCATTTACCTGACATGGAAGAACTCGGAGTAGAACTACAGATTTTCCATAGTTAAGCTGGAATGATCAATGGGGTAGGAGGGTGAGTAGTTTGCAAGGTGATCTGCTCCTTTCATTGTTCACGCAGAACTTCTATGTGCGTCTGATGCTTGGACACGAGGTCCTCCAAACTATCCTGAATGCTCCTCCTTTACTTTCAGTGACCCTGGCCAGGGATACTTAAGACCCTGTCCCACTTTCCTGAGTTACTCACAAACTCTCTCGAGTTTTCCCCTTGATTTGAACTCGGAGAATTACGGTAATAGCCGTTCGTAGGTACTCGGGGCTATTTTTTTTACTCGTGGATATTTTTCAACATGTTGAAAAAACGTCCCGACTTACTCGATGCCCCAAGTTCCTACGGCTGGCATTACGAGCCGCTACGAAACATCCACGGACTCGCTACAGACATTCCCCGAGTTCGAATCAAGTGATGACAGAACCTTCAAAATCACTTGCACTTCAAAATCTAGGAATCTCTCCATTTAAAAAATATTCTATTTGTTTTCCTGTTAAAAAATCTAGTTTTCCGACTATGTCTTTACACCCATCCATCCTAGTTCCCGTTTCATGGTTGAGCTTACTCCCTCCCCTCTGTACTACACCGCACCTCCCGGCTCCTGAGAAATACCATGGTTTTATCTTGTGTCAAAGGCATTATACAACTTTAAACGGTGGCCGATTGGGAAAGGGGGAGATGCAGCGAGACCTGGGTGTCATGGTACACCAGTCATTGAAGGTAGGCATGCAGGTGCAGCAGGCAGTAAAGAAAGCGAATGGCATGTTGGCTTTCATAGCAAGAGGATTTGAGTATAGGAGCAGGGAGGTTCTACTGCAGTTGTATAGGGTCTTGGTGAGACCACACCTGGAGTATTGCGTGCAGTTTTGGTCTCCAAATCTGAGGAAGGACATTATTGCCATAGAGGGAGTGCAGAGAAGGTTCACCAGACTGATTCCTGGGATGTCAGGACTGTCTTATGAAGAAAGACTGGATAGACTTGGTTTATACTCTCTAGAGTTTAGGAGATTGAGAGGGGATCTTATAGAAACTTACAAAATTCTTAAGGGGTTGGACAGGCTAGATGCAGGAAGATTGTTTCCGATGTTGGGGAAGTCCAGGACAAGGGGTCACAGCTTAAGGATAAGGGGGAAATCCTTTAAAACCGAGATGAGGAGAACTTTTTTCACACAGAGAGTGGTGAATCTCTGGAACTCTCTGCCACAGAGGGTAGTTGAGGCCAGTTCATTGGCTATATTTAAGAGGGAGTTAGATGTGGCCCTTGTGGCCAAGGGGATCAGAGGGTATGGAGAAAAGGCAGGTACGGGATACTGAGTTGGATGATCAGCCATGATCATATTAAATGGCGGTGCAGGCTCGAAGGGCCGAATGGCCTACTCCTGCACCTAATTTCTATGTTTCTATGTCTATGTTTTCTAAAAGAAGCATTTGAGTTAATATGCAAAATGAATTTGCTTTCAAACAGCAGTGACCTGCAGGATTTAAAATAGCTTTACAGCAGACCAATGTTGTGCCGCTAATCAATGTTTCATTGAGGCAGACCATCTACAGAGATGACTAACAGATGGGGGTGTGTACCATAACATGGCTTTACTGGCAGCTGGAAAATACCAACTTTATGCAATTGTTTTTCAAAACCATTTGTTTTCAAAGCAAATATATTTTTTAATTTTAAAATGTTAGTTTTAGTTTTTCCCCATTATTTTCCCAAAGTAAAACATAATTGGTGTGTTGCATAATGGTTCATTTCATTTTTAACTGCTCAGCAAATGAAACAGCTCATAGATGCATACAGCAAGACCTAAAAAATCCATTCAAGCATGGCTGGTGATTGATAGGAAACATTTACACCAGAGAGGTGTTGAGTGATAGTCTATCCACCAACCTCTGATATTCAGTCATGAAACTAAATCCACAATACCCATAAAATGCTGTGAATTACACCAACCTGAAACTCATTTGCACTATGCCACATAAATGCTGTGGCCACAGGAGCAAGTCAGAAGCTGGACATTCTGTGGCATGTGATCCACATTTTGATATCCAAAAGCCACTACCTCATCTACAGAACATTTTGGGTGTGTGATGAATACAGGCCCAGAGTAATGCAACTCTCTCACAAATCTTGATGCTATTTAGGAAGAAGCAGCCCATCAACAGCCCTAAACATTAATTCCCTCAGTCAGAAGAGATTGCAGCACAGAAATAGGCCCCCCTCAAGCTGACCTTTTTTTCTTCTCCACTAATCCCATTTGTCTGCTCTAGGATTTCATCCTTCTATGTCTTGCCTACTAGAGTGCCTGAATACATCTCTTTAAAAGGGAGTGATTGTATCTGACTCTTCCGTGTCTCTGGCAGCGAGTTCCAGATATCAACCATTCTCTGTGGGGAAGATAGCAGTCCCTCAGCGATCACCCTTACACTAGTTCTATCCTACACACTAGGACGGTTTGCAGAAGACAATTAACTACAAATCTGCAGGTCTTTGAAATGTAAGAGGAAACCGACCTGATCACAGGAAGAACATGCAAACTCAACGCAGACAGCACCTGGAGTCAGGATCAAACCTGGGGCTATGAGGCAGCAATGCTACCGCTTTGCCACTGTGCTGCCCATCTGTTAATGCTCTGCTCAATTTTCTATCTGACGTATATCCCTGCTTCCTTGCTATCCACAACACCACCAACTTTTAAATCAACTGGGTACTTGCTAATTATACCTCATACATTCACATCCATGTTTATATACGTGGTAAACATCAAGTCTACTCTGCCATTCATTCACGGCTGATCTATCTTTCCCACTCAACCCCATTCTCCTGCCTTCTCCCCCTAACCCCTGACACCTGTATTAATCAAGAATATATCACACTCCACCTTAAAAAATATCCATTGATTTGGCCTCCACAGCAATCTGACTAAAAAAAGGGGGGGGGGGGGGGGGGAGGAAGGGGGGGAGGAAGAGGGGGAGGGGGGGGGGGGGGGGGGGGGGGGGAGGAACAGGGGGGGGGGATGTGTGGGGAGGGGGAAGGGGGGAAGTGTAGGGTGTGGAGGGACTCCACTCAGCAGCCACTGGCCGCGACACCACACAGCACCTCCCGACTCCACACAGCGGCTTTCCCGACTCCACTCTTGCAGACTCAATCCGGACTACTTGCGGACTCAGCCCCGACTCCGGGGCTTTATTCTCCGCGGGAGCCGGAAGGGGCGTTACCTTCATCGTGATTGACAGGCGAGAATACCGATCTGCTGATTTCATGATATTTTAAACCTTCATCACTTTTGTATAATTCCACCGATCGGATCAAAACTTGGTGGGTTGGAGTAGAGGAGAACGGCGTGTACGGGGGCGAAAACATTCTATCAATAAAGTCAGTTTTTGCGCAAATTTAAAAAAAAACAAGCAAGTGGTCAAGAGTTTTATTAATAGTATAGATTATCACTTCTCCTACATGATTTTCCAGTTATCCAACATCTTGCCTCTTTCTTAATCTTTATATAACGGAAGAAGCACTTGCTATCCTCTTTTATATTATGAGCTTCCTTATTATCTTCATATTTCATCTTTTCACCCCATATTGCCTTTTTAGTTACCTTCTGTTGTTCTTTAAAAGCTTCCCAATCCTCTTGCTTCCCACTAATCTTTGTTATGTTATACGTCTTCTCTTTTAGTTTTATACTGTACTTGACTTCCCTTGTCAGCCACGGTCGCCTCATTCTCCCCCTAGAATCTTTCTTCCTCTTTGGAATGAAAAGATCCTGTATCTTCCAAATTATTCCCAGCATTAGTCTTGCCCTTGCTGTTCCATGTCATCCCTGCTAGGATCCTTTACCAGTCAACTTTGACCATCCTCATGCCTGTGCAGTCCCCTTTGCTCAGCTGCAATACCGACACATCCGATTTCACCCCCTCCCTCTCAAAATGCAGGTTAAATCTTGTCATATTGTGGTCGCTACCTCCTTGTGGTTCCCTTATCAAATCTGATTCATTCCACAACATTAAGTCCAGAATTGTAGAAATCTGTTGTAGGAATTGCTGTAGGAATCACACTTGTGAAAATAATCATAATATTGAAACTCAGTCCTAAATCTTTTTTTTCAACAGATCCTTGCAAATTTATAGCAGACCTAAAGAAGAACTGGTTGCCGAGGTAAGGGTGCAATATATACCAAGGATGCATAAATGTTCTGTGTGTCTTCATTTCATGTCCATTTTACTTGCGTCTGATACTAGCGTCTGAGTATTCCAGTGTGTTGTAATGTTATTCTTTTCTCCTCTGGGACAAAATTTTCACCCCAGACTAAACTCTGATTGGGACAGATGTGCCGATGTTAAGTGAATAGGATTTGTGCTTCAGTCTGATTAGTAAGCATTTATACATTGCGCTAATTAGTGTTTAATTGGATAGTCCATTCAAAAGTATTGATTTATCAAATGTGAACAAAAGCTGGTGTCCTTTTGAGGATGTGGTTACCTTTCTAATGCCCCTGCCGCACTTAGTAAACCTGAAAGGAAACCTCTGGAGACTTTGCGCCTCACCCAAGGTTTCCGTGCGGTTCCCGGAGGTTTTTGTCAGTCTCCCTAATGGTCGAAAGTGGTTTTCGCTTCTTCTATGTTCCGGCGCTTAGTCTTACCTTCCACTACCTGCAACCTCCGGCAACCACCTGCAACCTCCGGCAACCACCTTCAACTAGTGACGCAACCAGCATCGACTAAAAAATTACAGATTTTTAAAACGGCAACCTATTTTTAGTCACGGCTGGTGTTGAATTTTTTGAAATAATCGCTGGGAGGGGCGCAAAGTCTCCAGAGGTTTCTGTTCAGGTTTCCTAAGTGGGACAGGGGCATTAGGCAACGCAGGATCAATGTCCTTCATATATGTGTAAAACATTAATCTCCTACACATCTACAGTTAGGTGTTCTGCCAGTAGCTGCTGACAGCAATACTGTACTTCCCTACAGAGTCTGCTGTCTCAGATTCAACTAATGCAGGAATTATGATTTGATGGAAGCATGTTTGATATTAAAAACAGATTGAAAGTTTTAATATTTACATACCTGGAGTAACAAATATTTAATGACATATGTGTAAGAAGGAACTGCAGATGCTGGTTTAAACCAAAGATAGGCACAAAAAGCTGGAGTGATGCAGCGGGTCGGACAGCATCTCTGGAGAATATGAATAGACGACGTTTCGGGTCGAGACCCTTCTCTCCTGACCCGAAACTTTAAATATTTATTGACATACTGAGTTGTAGTTACGAGTGACCAAATTCCCTGAAGAAGAGTCTAGACTCGAAATGTTACCCATTCCTTCTCTCCATAGATGCTGCCTGTCCCACTGAGTTACTCCAGCATTTTGTGTTCACCTTCCTAGGAATACGTGTGGAATTTCATTCTTTCAGATTAATACTTAAACATTGAATGATTTTTTTTAGTTCATTATTTTTTTAAATTATTTTTAATGCTGAAATTCTGGTTTCTCCTTTAATCCCATATAACCATAATAACAATTACAGCACGGAAACAGGCCATCTCGGCCCTTCAAGTCCGTGCCGGACCCATGTGTATATTTAAATCTTTATTTTATGTTCTGTACAGTCATTATAATATGTAATGTTTTGGTTTATATTCCCATTTTACTCTTTCAAATTTCTTCAGTCGTTTTTCTCCAAGTTTCCTGCTTGATGCCAACATGCTGCTGGCCATCATGACAGAGAACTGATTCAAAGTCACAGCAGAATGAACAAATCCTTGCAGCCCGCTCACTAAATCTTCATTCTTCAGGCATATCTTTTTAATATTTAAAGTGACAGGGTGTAGGTTGAATCTCTCGTGCCAGGTAAAGGCACTGTATGGAATTTTGATTTGCATATCTAAAGAAAGCATATATTTACCTTGGGATGGTGCATTGTAGAATCTCTAATGCGCTTTGGGGGCATGGTCTCAGGATATAGGGTTCGTTACTTTGGGTGAGATGAGAAATGATTTCAATTAGATATAAAATGTTGACGCTCTCTACTCCAAGGGGTTGTGGATGCTCCAACATTGGAGAAAGGGATTCAAGATTCAAGAGAGTTTATTGTCATGTGTCCCAGATAGGACAATGAAATTCTTGCTTTGCTTCAGCACAACAGAATATAGTATAGTATAATATACACACACATATATATAAGCTGATAAAGTGCAATGGGCTATTAATGATCAGAGTTTTGTTTGAGTTGAGTTTAATAGCCTGATGGCTGTGGGGAAGGAGCTCTTCCTGAACCTGGATGTTGCAGATTTCAGGCTCCTGTGCCTTCTACCTGAATGCAGCAGATTGTAAGAGTTATAGGAATCCCGGATATGGGGATTGGTGGGAAAATACTGAGGCACAGAATCAGCCTTGACTTTAATGAATAGTGCAGAGGGTTTTAGGAGCTCACTGTGTTTTAAAATCCATTCATGGGTCTGCTCCACTCTCACTATAAACTCAACCAGCCTTACAACTTTCCCAGATCTCAGTCTTGCACCAGTTTTGGCTACGTGATTGTCCCTGGTGTGAAATGGTTCGAATAGGGGTGCTGTCTACAGCTGCGCTAGACCTGAACCTCTGAAATTCCCTGCCAAAACCACAGCACCTCACCTTTGCTTTTCCCCCTCCCCCTTAAAATGCATTTTATTGATCATGTTTTTAGTCGCCTGCCCTGTCAAATTTAGTTTGATAATACCTGTTAAATATTGTGGGATATATACATTAAAGGTGCTATATATTTATTTAGCAGATGACCCAACAGGTAGGAACTGGCCCGTTTTGTTCTTTACCTGAAAATGTCTGGCATTTTGCTGATTACATTTGCGTTTTTTTTCTGTGTGCATTTTCAGGATTTGGGTGTCACTGGTAAGGTCAACATTTGTTGTTCATTCCTATTTGCCCTTCAGATGGTGGTGCAAGCACACTGCTCTTCTGCTGAAGGTTGTCCCTCTATGTTGATGGGCTGGCAATGATGAAGGACTGATGAAGTATTTCCAAGTGAAGGATGCTGTGCAACTTATGAGAGGAACCTGTGTGTGGTGGTGTACCCTGCCGACACCGCTCTTTTTGATAGCACCTCTCAAAGCAGCAATCTGTCAGAGAAGCCTAGATAGGTATCAGCAGTGAGCTACTTTCTGCTAACTGGTGTCACGTTTCTAGAGAGTTGCTGATGAAACATTCATCCAGGAAGATGCTCCTGACTAGTAGTGGAAATACTTTGGTGTGTCAGGAGGTGACTGCCATGCATCCTCTCACCTACCCGCTCTTGTAGACATGTTGCAGTCCCGTTGATTCCAGTCAGTTGTGATCCCCAGGATATTGCCAAACGCAGGCAGGTGGGACTAGTGTAGATGGGGCATGTTGGCCAGTGTGGGAAGCCAAGTGCTCCAGTTTTCTCCCACACTCCAAAGATGTACAAGGTTTGTAGGTTAATTGGCTTTGGTAAAAATTGTAAAATTGTCCCGAGAGTTAAGTATACGCTGGTCGGTGTGGGCTCGGTGGACCAAAGGGCTTATTTCCACTTTGTGGAAAGTCTAGAAGTTGGGCCAAAGAGCCAGCTCCCATGCTGTACGACTCCATGATAATGGGGGACTCTGCAATGACAGTGCCATTTAATGTCATCGGTGGATGGTAAAATGATGTGGGAAATTCACATCATTGTATATCTTGAGCCGAGAACAATATTTTTGTACATGAGGATTAAAAAAAGGGAACAAATGCAAGTAGTATTTTGATAACGAGAGAATAACCCTTTAAGTTTCTACTTGAATTCTATTAATGTTTTTTTTTTATATACTGAAGTTATATATTCTTTCTAACACTATTTCAAATCGTGTTTCTCCCAAGCTGTGCTTCATTTCTCGTTTTAGTAAATCAGTGTTGGCCTCAATCCAGAGCTATTTTTGTTTTATTTCTACAGGTTGATGTGAAATCACAAAGTCGGAAACACCTATCAACAAAAGAGAGGAAGTAAGTACAACGAAGATGTTTGGAAAATGAATGAGCCGGATAGTAAGTATATCACAACTAAAGACATTTACAGCGTAGAAACCGCAATCTTCTGGCTGAAAATATCCCAGCAGATTCCTCGAGCCTTCACAACGTTCTCCCTGTATCTGCATCTTCATCTACTCTGGTATTTTCCAACATCCTAAACATTTGCATTAGATCCCAAAGTACAAGAATACATCATTGGGTAAAGCAGCATCTCTGGAGGACATGGTTAGGAGACGTTTTGGGTCGGGAGCCTTCCTCCAAAAATATGCATGAGGGTGGTTAATTGGCTTCTGTAAACTCCCCTAATGCGTAACTGAGTGGCAGAATTAGGTGGGACCTGATTGAAGAATAAAATGAGATTAGTGTTGATTAGTATAAATGGTGCTTAATGTCCTCATGGACATTGTCTAAAGGGTCCTTTTCCACACTGTTTTGATGTACAGCAAAAGAGATTAAATTATTTTGTTTGTGTTCTAGAGAAATGAAAAAGAGGAAGAAGTTTGAAACAGAAGGCTCAGAACTAACAGTTCCGTCTGAAGCCAGTAAGGCATCTGTGGAAGACCTAGATGTGAAAATGACTTCATCTTCACAACAGCCATTGAAGAGAGGACAAAAGGTCATGAGTAGAAAAGCTTGAATAATATATATTTTTATTGTCATTTCTAAGGTCTACCTCAGAATTTTCCATGTATATATTCGTGTTTGGAACTTCCAGTACTCTTAGTAAAGTGAAACGCGTGCTGGGAGTATCAGTTAATAATAGAAATCACTGAAAATACCACAGCGAGTCGTTTTAACATTTAAGTGTTACTCAAAGTACTGAATGGTTACGAGTTCAGGAAAAAGCATTGGTCTCAGTTTATTGGGTTCTTACGTGTTTTGTATTTAAAATATGGAATTACAGGTGGCATTAGTTTAGAACACATCCTTCAGATCTAGAATATGGGTTAAGGTCTACCTCAGATTAATGGGATAAAGAAATCTTAGTTTGTTATTCATTCCTTACTATCTTTTCAGCTTGTTAACCCAAAGTGTTCCCTTAATTATTATGCTGAGACCTTACAGCTTGGCTGATGTGTAATTTTTTTTTGTGTGCTGACTGATCATTAGAAAAAAAGTTATGAGAGCACTGCTTTGAATTTGGTTGTGCTAAATGTGACCTGATTAAGGGGCTGTCCCACTTGGGCGACCTAATCTGCGAGTTCTGGCGAGTTTGCCCTCGACTCATACTCGCAGCATGGTCGACACGAGGTCTTCGTAACTCTCCTTCATGCTCGAGAGTCGTCTCCACGTACTCGAGACCTCAACTAGGTCGCGGCGTTTTTTCAACATGTTGAAAAATGCCCGCAAGTAAAAAAAGGTCGCCATGGAAAAAATCGATATTTTTTTACTCCTAGTCGGTCGGTCAGCATGTTAGTCGTAGGTAATCGAGGGTAGTCGAAGTTAGTCGTAGATAGTCTTCATCATAGTCGAAGGAGGTCGTTTTCACTCTCCACTATTCGGTGTCCAGTTTTCCCAATGTTAGTCGTAGCTAGTCGAAGCTAGTCTTCAACATAGTCGAAGGAGGTCTTCAACATGACATTTTTTCAAATTCGCCAATTAGGTCGCCCAAGTGGGACAGCCCCTTTATGCTTATTGCTGGTGATCCATACCTGTAAAGTTATGTTTTTCGCCTTTATGAACATCATTAAGAGTAAAGATGAGAAACAGATCAGATCATTCTGATCAGAGTTCTGATTTCCACTAATCTTAATCCATTTGAAGATGTTATTGCTTAGTTTCAGGAATTCCTAATGTATTAAAGTTATTACTTTGTTGTGCAATATGAAGGCTAAACTGAAGAAAATTAAAGAAAAATATAAAGATCAAGATGAAGAGGATCGTGAATTGATGATGAAATTACTTGGGGTGAGCATTAATTTGCATAAAAGAAAAATATTATTATTTTTTAAATTAATAAAAATTACATTTTAATTTGTGTTATATGGATCCAGTCAGCAGGTCCAAGTAAAGAGGAGAAGATTAAGAAAGGAAAAAAGGGGAAAGCAAAAGAACCGCCTAAGAAACAAGAGAAGAAACAAGCTTTGAAAGAAGTGATTATTGATCAAAGCAAACTACATGATCTGGAGACAGTGACACATCAAATGGTAGACGTTGCTCTGGAGAGTATTCCTGCAGAAGATCAACAAGAGGTAAGGCACAACAGCCCCATTAAGTACTGATATTGTAAGAACTTTGGTTCTGTAATTTTATTTGATAGCATGTACATTCATTTTTAATTCATGTTAAATGTTAATATATATATATATTTTTTACCATTTGGGAGCAGGAGGATCCCGAGCAAGACTTGCAGGCATCTGAGGTAAGTTGTTCATTAACAAATGAATCCTACAAAATTATTTTGGCTACCTGTGACCTTTTAGCTTTCCTCTGTGTTACAAATATTTCTCAAGTGTTTGAGGAAGAAAACTGCAAAAATCATTTGGATAAAGTCATAAAAATGGCAAATAGAATGAATGCGGGGGGGGGGGGGGGGGGAGAAGTGTGAGATTATACGTTTGGTAATTGTAAATAAGACAAGGGTTACATAATAAACGGCAGGGTATTGAAACATAGAGGGACCAAGAATTGGGAAGTATGATTGACGTGATTTGCTGATAGGCCTCCTGTGTTGCAAATTTCTATGACTGCGTTGATCGGGATCTTTTATAAATTATATAATGATAATTTATATATGGTGAATATTACCTGTTGAAAAATGAATTATTGTTGGATTGCTAGGATGGCACAGCCCTGCAGCTAGTGTTTTGTTGTCTCCGTGCCAGAGACCCAGTTTCAATCCTGACATGCAGTACTGTCTGTAGAATTTGCACGTTTTCTGTGGCTGCATTGGTTTTGTAGGCTTAATGTAGGATTTGTGGTGCTGTATGTCTGACGTGGAAATGGCTTGATGTGACATTAGCTGAGAGCCATGTAAGGGGGTAAAAAGCACATCAATAAAGCAAGTTAGACAGATTTTAATGAGAGTGGAATGGTCCAGAGGATAGCCAATTTAATACTCAATTTCTTCTGCAGTTGTATAGGGCTCTGGTGAGACCACATCTGGAGTATTGTGTACAGTTTTGGTCTCCTAATTTGAGGAAGGACATCCTTGTGAATGAAGCAGTGTAGCGTCGGTTCACGAGATTGATCCCTGGGATGGCGGGACTGTCATATGAGGAAAATTCACTGGAGTTTAGAAGGATGAAGGGGAATCTTATAGAAACATATGAAATTATAAAAGGACTGGTCAAGCTAGATGCAGGAAAAACGTTCCCAATGTTGGGCGAGTCCAGAACCAGGGGCCACAGTCTTAGAATAAAGGGGAGGCCATTTAAGACTGAGGTGAGAAAAAACGTTTTCATCCAGAGAGTTGTGAACGTGTGGAATTCCCTGCCACAGAGGGCAGTGGAGGCCAAATCACTGGATGGATTTAAGAGAGAGTTAGATAGAGCTCTAGGGGCTAGTGGAGTCAAGGGATATGGGGAGAAGGCAGGCACGGGTTATTGATGGGGACGATCAGCCATGATCACAATGAATGGCGGTGCTGGCTCGAAGGGCCGAATGGCCTCCTCCTGCACCTATTTTCTATGTTTCTAATTTTCCAAAAGAGATCACCTAATCTATTCCAGCAATCCAGATAAATTGATATCTGTAGTTGGGAAAAATACAAAATATTTTATAGAAGTCAAAATTTAGAAATAAACAACAACATGGATTTCACAAAACTGGAGTTATGGAAACTGATAAATCACCAACAAGGTAGCAGATGAGGGCAGAGGTGTCATTGTTGTGAATACAATGTAAAGTTCACAAGGCCGTAGATGTATTCCACTGTGAGACACAAAGCCAAATTAGGGGAGGGAGTGTTTACAATAGGGAGGGAGAATGCCAGCAATAGATAAAATAGTGGCATAGAAGGGTGAAAAATCCCCTGACCAGCAGATGTAGTTGACCTAAACATAATCTGCTACCAAGGATCCAGATTGCAGGCTCATTTATTATAGTTTAAGAAAGAACTGCAGATGCTGGAAAAATCAAAGGTAGACAAATATTTTGGAGAAATTCAGCGGGTGAGGCAGCATCTATGGAGCGAAGGAATAGACGATGTATCGGGTTGAGAAGTAGGGTCAGTTATTATAGTTGTTGGGTTATGCTGCATGCAACAGGCACGAAGACTTGTGTCAGGATTCTTTCAAATAACTATTTTCAAATACCATTGACATGCTGATTGGAGTAGAAGCTCGAAATTTTTTTGTAACTGGTAATGGTGCCAAGTAGCTTGTTCATTTTTAATTTGGATTGTTAGATTTTTTTGAATCAGTGGTTAAAGTATAGAAACGGTCACAACTTGGCTCAAGGGATGGAACATGTTCAATCTTGTAACTGACTGTTGAAATGATTCTGTTTCATTGTTTAGGAGAGCGAGAAGCTGCTGACTTCATTGTCTGGCCAACCTCACCCTGAAGACGTGTTGCTGTTCTCCATCCCCTTCTGTGCTCCCTACACTGCCATGACCAATTATAAGTGAGTTTCGTATCTAAACAATCCCCTTCCCTTGGCTTGTTGGTGCTCGGCTTTCAGCAAAATCACAAAGGTTGCAAGAGAAAAACAGGAAGGTCCAGTTGAGTCATTAAATAAATTGTTCATTCTCCATTCTGAATCAGAAGATTGAAGGTCCATCTCAGGACTTGAGTGCAAATTGTAAACTCATTTTGTCGTGGTGTACTCGGGGAATGCTGCTTTGTTGACACCAACAGTGATCAAAGAGATCTTCTTCATATTTCAAATGGCAGGAAGGGGATTTTCATTAATATAGTGCTCACATATTCTAATGTTAAAAGGCTGGGTACTCATTCCTGATGTCACGGTCTACCTTTCCTGTCTGTAATCACTGGAGGCAAATCATGACCAGTGATGCACAAGATTAAAACTGACCCACTCACAGTCATTGTCCCACAGCTCCCAATAGAATGCTTGGTAGCCAGGAAGCTTACTTTCATGAATCGCTATTCAACAAGCACGTTTTTGACCAGTGCTCAATTATTTAGAGCACTAACTCACCTCAACAAAATATTATAGTCTTGTCATGCAGGAATAATTGCAGCCTGACTATGCTGTGGGAAATCCTTCAGTTCAAAGATTTAATACAATAACTGATTTATTTATCACTGGCAAATAGAAAATAGCTTGTGCAGAATTTCATTTATTTCTGAAGCAGAAGTCATGTTTGATTTGCACAAAGTAATAGATTTACACTGAAGATATTGGCACCTTGTCAGTGAAGTTTGCAGATGATACAAATATTTGTCAAGTGTTTGAGGAAGGAAACTGGAAAAACCATTTAGATAAAGTGGTAAATGGAATGAATGTGGGGAAGTGTGAGATTATACGTTTGGTAATTGTAAATAAGACAAGGGCTACATAATAAATGGCAGGGCATTGAAACGTAGAGGGACCAAGAATTGGGAAGTATGATTGGTCTTTGTAGCATTGCGACAGATAGCACAATGGGCTAAGAGTTCGGCTGGCGACCGGAAGGTAGCCGGTTCAAATCCCGCTTGGAGTGCATACTGTCGTTGTGTCCTTGGGCAAGACACTTCACCCACCTTTGCCTGTAATGGAATGTAATTACGGCGGCAGGCGCGGGCACACCGCGACGCCCTGTGTCTCCCTTTCAAGGGAGATGCTAAAAATGCATTTCGTTGTCTCTGTACTGTACACTGACAATGACAATAAATTGAATTAAATTGAATCATCATCATTGATGTGATTTGCTGATAGGCCCCCTGTGTTGCACATTTCTATGACTGCGTTGATGGGGATATTTTATAAATGATATAATGATAATTTATATATGGTGAATATTACCCTTTGAAAAATGAATTATTGTTGGATTGCTAGGATGGCACAGCGCTGCAGCTGGTGTTTTGCTGTCTCCGCGCCAGAGACCCAGTTTCAATCTTGACATGCAGTACTGTCTGTAGAATTTGCACGTTTTCTGTGACTGCGTTGGTTTTGAAGGCTTAATGTCGGATTCGTGTAAATGGTGGTGCTGTATGTCTGACGTGGAAATGGCTTGATGTGACATTAGCTGAGAGCCATTTATTGAAGTGAGCATTATAAGGCTCAAGCAGAAACTGTAAAACAAATGGATAAAGTGTTAAACTGAGGCTAATTTTGCATCTTTAGACTGTATCTATATTTAGGTGGTGATCCTAAATAGATACTATTCTCACAGATGAAACTAAGGAAGGATTGCGAAAGGAAAAAATATTTTTTTAATCCTGATTAGAAATGAAATTGATTTTTTTTTAAATCCCACTAGAATTTGCTTTGGAAAATAGCATCACTAATATATATATATATATATATATATATATATATATATATATATATATATTTTTTATTTTAATGTTCTCATGGTTGTATTTGTAATTCTAAAGTATACGTTCTCATGTGAACCTAGTCTTGTGTAGCTTTTTACTATTTCGGTGCTACTCTTGCAGATTTTGAAAGCAATTCAAATCCTGAAACATGAGACAAGGATGTTTGAAACTCTTACAAAAAATATGTAATCTGTGCTCTTCTACTTTAGGTACAAGGTAAAGCTCACTCCTGGCACACAGAAGAAAGGGAAAGGTAAGTAAAGTTAATGGTACTGTATCTTATCCACAAATTACCTTCAAGTGACCAACATAAAGTAAGTTTTGATTTGTTTTTTAGCGGCTAAAACTGCCTTGCACAGTTTCCTGCATTCTAAAGAATCCTTGCAGCGGGAAAAGGATTTATTACGAAGTGTGAAGGTAATTTTTTTTTGCATGAATTTATCAAATGAAAACCTAGGCAATATTTTTTACTGAAGTTGAGTTTTTAATTGATTCTAGCAGATCATGTGGCAGCTATAAAATTAACAGATCTGCATATTCTGAAATGTAATGTTATTTTAAAATACAAGCCTTAAATTAAAGTGAACTTGATGAGTGCTCGCCGACAACTTAATATAGAAAAATAAAAGCTCTTTGTTAACTTTGTTGTGAAATTCAAGATGAATGTACTTTGTTGTTTAACTGATGAGTAAAAGTTACCTGCTGGTCTTTAACTTGAAGCATATTCCCTGCTACTGCTGAAGTAGATTCATTTCTATTCTGCTTTCAAAGAGGGAATAAGTAACAATTCAATTTGAATTGACAGTATTACTCTCAAATTTCAGGATCATGTATTCATTCTTTAGCTACCTGTACAGATTCCCATAACACAACAGAATTCAACGAAGTGTTAGGAAAGTCAATGTGGTTTCCTTGTTCATGATAATGTCATAAACTAAAATGCATTTTTTTTTACACTCAGGACAATGACTTGTCAAGAAACATTCCTGGAAAGGTGAAGGTCTCGGCCCCTAACCTATTAACAAAAAAACGGAAATAGCCGCACAGGATTTCCTTTAGCTTGAATATAAATGTCTCCAAGGACTGCCTGACAAAGTATAATACATCTAATGATAAAAACTCTTTAAGAGCTGCTTTATTAAAGATTTATTTAATTATAATCAGAATAAGTGGTGAACAGATCTTTTTTTATTTTACACTGTTTTGAAATAAAATCTATGATTGAACATTCGCACACCTATTGAGCAGTAACAGTTTAGTTGAAGACATGTTTTTTAAACTTGACTTGGAAATATCAGTCACCTTGTATTGCTCATGACTGAAGTCCAACTTAAACCAAAATCAATTTTTGGTTTAACCTTCCTGGGAAAGGTTGGACTTTGAAAAAAGCATTAGTTTCTGATTTGTCATGAAGCAAAACCTTGTGCAGCAAACCCTTGAAAAGCTTCCACCTTTCTCCCTCCAAGGTTTATTACAAAATTTGTTCCTTCAGTGGGTTTTTTCATGTACAACTCACAATTGTCATTTATTTGACAAAATATCTATGATAACATAGATTAAATTATGAAATTGGTCAGAAAGCTTACCCATCCTTTCCCATTTTGTCTCTTAAGGACATAAATGATCTAGTAACTAGTTTTCAGTTTAGAGATACAGTGCGGAAACAGGCCCTTTGGTTCACTGAGTCCGCACCAACCAATGATCCCCGCACATTAACGCTATCCTACACATACTAGGGACAATCTACACATTTGCCAAGCCAATTAACCCACAAACCTCTAAATCTTTTGAGTGTGGGAGAAAACCGAAGATCTCCGTACAGACAGCACCCGTAGTCGGTCGCTGGCACTGCAAGCGCTGTAAGGCAGCAACTCTACCGCTGCACCACCATGTTGTCCACTGTGGTTCCCAAGAACCTTAATGATGTGAATCAGTTCACCATGAGGGACCTTGCCAACTGCCTTGTGATTAATGCCAATTTCAGTGCACATCAACAGTCATTTACCAAAATAAATAACATCCAATATTTAAACAAGCTGCATAAATGGTTCAAATGACTGTTTTTGACATAAACCCTGGCAATGGTACAGTCTGACAAGCTGCAGCTCGATGTAAAATACTGACAGTGCTTCAGTCGGCATTAATAATTGACTTAACTTTTCCCTCTGGACAGAAGCATAAGCATGGTTATGTTATGGCCAACTATGAAAATGACCACTGATGTTACCTGAAGCTAATTTAGTTTAAATGGACATCCCTACTAACACAAGGATCACGACCTGAAACGTCACCTATTCCTTTTCTCCAGAGATGCTGCCTGACCTGCTGTGTTACTCCAGTTTTTTGTTTCTATCTTCGGTTTAAACCAGCATCTGCAGTTGCTTCCTGCACAATAACATCACTGGTGACTTGCGACAAGGATACCATTACTATAGGCCACAGAAATGTATACAATTTATCAAACGGAGCAGAATTTTGCTGTCACTGCTGACCTTGAGAAAAACTGCCCATAAAAACTGATGTGGGTCTCCTCCATCCACTGTAATCTCTCCCAATTCAAGGAGCTGAAATAACAATGTAATTAAGCACCCAATTACACAGAAGCATCTTCAAATAGGAAAACAGGGACAAAGTGATTTTTATTTTTAAATAGGAAAGTAAAGGTTTAAACATACAATCATCAAGGAAGAAAGTGAATCGTGAGAATATTTCAAATTATTTTTAAGTGCCAAGGAGTTTACCAAATAGTAGTCAAAACTTCTTACATCACATGCAATCCATCGCAACATCGTGCAGTGAACCACAAAAAGCAAACTGCTAGAAATCTGAAATAAGATGCACGTCAGGCATTGTATTTGCAGCATTTTCTTATTTTAATATAGAGTAAGACTAGTTTTCAATGACTTAAGAGGAGAATTAATGCATTGTACCTATTGAGTAGCATGGAATCACTGACAGTATCTCTGGATGTTCCACATAACAATACATGCCGTAATGGTTTTGCCAACATTACGATAGAATTAAATTACAATTCAACTTCAAGTCCACATTTACAGGTTATCAGCGACTTGTGGCAGTATTGGGATGCAAATCTAAACCTGGCGTGACACTTAGATAGCTACAAAACCAGGATGGAGGCTGGATATTCAAAAGGAGGAACTTTTCCACCATCTAGAAACCGTAAACATAGACAGCTCAGCAGTATTTTAATGTTGAAGCATCATGAAGCAACACAATGCTTACACCATCCAGGACTAATCAATTGCCCAATTGGCAGGTCTGCAGGGACAGTCCCATGTGAAAGCCCCCTGTCCAGCCACACAGAATCTTCACTTACATACACTATGTCAATTCTTTATCATTAGGTTAAAATCTTAAAACTCCATATTTACCAGCACACACGAGGGAGCACTTTTATTGCTTATATATACATCATCTTGATAGTAACTCACCACCTTAAGAAAATGGGCAATACGTTGTCTTTGCCAACAAAACCCATGTGCAAAGAAGAAAGGTAATTTATAAATAAGAGAACTGGGTTGAATCACAGATGATAATTGTCAGGAAAAATGTCCTGAGATTTTCTTTTTTATCATGGAAATATATCCATTCACAAATAAGAGTCGAATGATGACAAGATAGAATTTTCAAATTGTGGCAGATTTAAGTAAGTCATACCTTATAGGTGAAGGTTATAGAACATGCAAATGTTGCCTTTCTGATTTCACAAAGTAAACCATTTTCCTTTTGCTCCACATTTATTCAAAAGCACAAACAATAAACCTAAGATTCCTTTATGCAAAGGCATATTTACACGTTTGTATGAAAAATGACAACATTAACTGCCATCAAAAACAGGTACCAATAAAAATCAGTGGTCATGATTCCCTGGCCATGGATGATGGTCATCTTTCAGGCTGCTAGAAAAAGCAAGAGTTAAATCACACCGCAATGAATACAAATGTGAATATACCAGCAGAATTCATGATCCAGATGTGTTACTGCTTCCAGCTCGTTGATTGATATTGAGAAGAAGATGCTTTGGAAGACAGTCCCATATATTGGCCAGCATTTCTTTATAGTAGATTACTGCTTCCAGGCAAAGTCTGGAGGAGGAAAATAATGCAACATTACAAAAATCATAATTTGTTACACTTCTGTGACCTAGAATTACATATATATAAACCATTACTCAAAAACGTAAAGTTGGATAGTTTAGAACAAGATCAATTAGGAGCACGGATTACTAGTGAAGAAATAAAACAAATAATAAACTCACTGAAAAATGGGAAGACCCCAGGACCAGACGGTTTTAGTAATGAATTTTATAAAAGATTTCAGGAGTCAATCGTACCAAGATTATTCAATTTATACATGCAGGCTTATACTGAAAATAAACTACCAGAAACCCTAGCAGAAGCAACAATAACGCTTATACCAAAAAAAGATAAAGATTTAGATGAACCGGGTTCTTATAGAGCTATTTCACTTCTAAATGCGGATCAGAAAATTTTAGCAAAGATTCTAGCTAGAAGGCTAAATAATTATATTAACAATTTAATAAATACGGATCAAACGGGATTTATACCCAAAAGACAATCATTTAATAATTTGAGAAGGCTTTTCAATATAATGTACTCTCATAATGAGGACAATGAAGATATTTCAGTGGTCACGTTGGATGCAGAGAAGGCATTTGATCAAGTAGAATGGCAGTATTTATACAAGGTACTCCAAAAATTTAATACGGGAGAGAATTTTATTAGATGGATTAAACTACTTTACGATAGACCTACGGCAAGAATATTAACTAACAATACACTATCTCCAAAATTTTACTTATCAAGGGGTAATAGGCAAGGTTGTGCCTTATCACCATTGCTATTTGCCCTTATGATAGAACCGCTGGCCGAAAGGATTAGAAATCACCCGAATATTCACGGATATAACACCAAGGACTCAAAGAATAAAATTTCATTATATGCCGATGATATCCTTTTATATATTACTAATACACAAACGAGTATACCCACCTTATTAACACTAATTGAGGAATTCGGCTCTTTTTCAGGATATAGAATAAATTGGAATAAAAGCGAAATTATGTCTTTAAAACCACAGGATTCGAGACACTTACTAAAATTCCCCTTCAAAATTGCAACAGAAAAATTCAAGTATCTGGGTATTCAAATTACGAGAAGACACAAATCATTATTTAGTGCCAATTTTATACCACTATTAAATAAACTGAATGATACGATTAAATTTTGGAAAACGCTTCCGCTCTCATTGCTAGATAGAATTAACGCTATAAAAATGACTTTCTTACCACAATTAATATATTTGTTTCAAGCGATCCCAATATATATTCCAAAATATTTTTTCAAAAAACTAGATTCCACTATCACTAATTTTATATGGGACTACAGAACACATAGAATTCAACGAAAGCATTTGTGCAAATCTAAAGAAGTTGGGGGTTTATCATTACCTAACTTTATGTATTACCACTGGGCAGTGCATATTAAGAACATAATGTACTGGCTGGATAGTTCCACTCAGCAGTTGGAGTGGATAAGAATGGAGAAAGAGGAGTGCTATCCGCACGATATAGGAACGATCCTGCTCTCACCGATAAAATTGAATAGTATAATATATAAGAAGAACCCAATTATTCACAATATAATAAGAATTTGGAAACAAATAAAAGTATCCTTGAAATTAAATAATTTATCAGTACTAACCCCACTATTGAACAACCCCGCATTCAAACCTTCTCTCATCGACAACACATATCAACAATGGGATAGACTGGGGATTAGGAAAGTAGGGGATATGTATGAAGTGGGCAAACTGTTATCATTTCAACAATTAAAATTAAAATTTAAATTGAAGGATAATCAATATTTTAAATATATACAGGTATGTGACTTTATGAAGAAATATACACATAGATTTCAAACTATATTTTTAGACCCTTTAGAAGAAGCAATGAATATTAAGGCTGGTTCACAAAAATTAATATCATACTTTTATAATAATATATTAAATAGCGAATCACCCTCAACAGAAGCACTAAGGGAAGATTGGGAACATGAGGTAATGATAAAGATCTCGAAGGATAGATGGGAAATGTGATGAATACACATAACTGTTCTATTAATGCAAGACATAATTTAATTCAATTCAAATTATTACATAGACTATATTATTCAAAAACGAGGTTGAATAAATTTTATCCAAACGTCTCTCCCAGATGCGATAAATGTTTGTTTCAAAACGCTAATATAACACATTCATTTGTAGGATGTACAAAGTTGAATAAATTTTGGAGTGATATATTTGATATATTTACAAAGCTTTTCAAGTCAAGAATAGAACCCAAAACAGAATGGATTATATTTGGAATAATAGGAGAAGATACCAATTTAAATAAAGATCAAAATGTTTTTTTTAAATTATGGGTTAATAATTGGAAAGAAATTGATACTTAAATTTTGGAAAAATACAACCATACCAACTGTTAAAATGTGGATTAGGAATATGATGGACATAGCACGCCTTGAAGAAATGAGACTCCGACTAATAGATAAATATGACCAATTCTTAAGGAGTTGGTCTCCTTTCATCGACTTTTTGGAATCATGTGATGCAGCGGTACCGTAAGGATTGCTGATTTCAGTTCATGACGCGGATAGATCTACATCTCCGAATACAGATTTGAAAAATTCTCTTTTAAGGGGCCTTCTCTTCTATTTTTACTTTCCACTTTCTCTCTTTCTTTTTTATTTTTTATTTACACACTTCACGTTTTTCTACTCTCTACCATCTATTTTTCCACTTTTTCCTCTTTCTATTGTTTTCTTTTTCTAAAAAAAATATAATTAAATAAAAATTAAAGCATAAATACTAACAAAAAGTTATTCATGCTGCTTCACGTAAAAAATAACATCAATTTTGTTTTCTTTTTAAACATACTGCATCCATTAGAATATATAGTCGCCACACACCACTGAACAGATAAATAATGATTAGTTCAGAAGTTACAGCCTTCAAGCTAAGAAACTAGACAAAAGCACACATTTAACAGTTCACTGAACCTTTTACAATGGCAGCAAATGTAACTCCCACCCCCACCCAACAACAGCTGATGTCCACATGAATCTACGCAATGATCGATCTAAAACATCCAGAGATGATAATTCATTGTCTGCAGCCTTGAAACTGAGACTCACGTTACCAAACCCATTTAATTTGTAATCCACAAAACATTTCGACAGACCAGTCTGAATTTGAATTTACCCAAAGGTGAAAGGGGAAGATTCTAACTGTTAGACCCAGCAGTTCTCAAAAGATATTTACCCTAGCAAAACAAAATCATTCTCTTACCTGCCAAGAGACTTTGGCTGTACTGAAAAGATAAGGATGTCATTACTATGAGCCTGCAAAACAAAAGATTAGAACAAAGTATTGGAATATTGTTCTAGTATTGGATGAGAAGGTAAAGTTTAAATATTACAAATAAATAATTCTAATGTCACCAGATTTATAAATTGATTATTGGTAGATATAGAAATAAATGTTTCTAAAATCTCTTGCACGCTTTGGTGAAAAAGTCAATGAAGACTTGGAGCTTGATCTCCAAACGTGCACTGGTGCAAGCACATTGCAACTGGAAGACTGAAGTTGGGATCACCTTGCGCTAGACTGGAAGTGTCGTGGGTTGAAGAGTTTCTGTTTACCTGTGAGATTCCTGCAGCAGAAAACTTACTGGAGGTGAGGAGTAGCACATGAGGCAAAGATGATTGAGAACAGTGTTGGAATAAAGGCACAACCTTACTGGGTCAAATGTGCAGAGAGATTTTGTCCGTTTTAGACCTATTGGTTAAGATCATCGCTTGCATGCCATCGTATCAGTAAACTTTATCAGACAATTTATAAATTATACGCATTTTAAGTGTGGAATCAAAGGAAATCTATGTTTTATTACATTATAGTACTGGTGAGTCAATCTGCTATTACACTGGTTACACAAAAAAGCTGGAGAAACTCAGCGGGTGCAGCAGCATCTATGGAGCGAAGGAAATAGGCAACGTTTCGGGCCGAAACCCTAAGGGTTTCGGCCCGAAACGTTGCCTATTTCCTTCGCTCCATTGATGCTGCTGCACCCGCTGAGTTTCTCCAGCTTTTTTGTGTAACCTTCGATTCTCCAGCATCTGCAGTTCCCTCTTAAACACTGCTATTACACTGGCTTGATGGATACATTTATTTAATTATTGTCTTGATAGCCTGTGGTGTTTTAACATCTCAAATTATAAGGGTAGCCAAGTACTGGTTATCCAAACTGTTATCCAAAAATGAAACTTCCTAAGTTGCAGAAATCCTGATGGTTGCTTTGATTCCACTTAATCTAAACGTCAGTTTTCTTCCTTGGGTAACAAGGGCATAGAGTAGTTAAATGAGGGTGCAGCTTAAAATATTTGCAAAAGGACTTACTGCCTGTTGACGACCTAATAGATTGTTAGCACATCCGCCAAAAACAATCACTTCTGCCTCATCACTCGTACACGCAGAATGCCAGAGCCTGGAGATAAATAACAAAGCTAGTAAGTTGAAACAATTGTTGCATTGCATTTAAGGCGATGTTTCATAGGATTTGTTTTACTCTTGGACATTTTTCAGTGTTTCCCCGAGTGCCTGCCGTTAGCATTACGAGCCGTTACGTGACATCCACGAGCTCCTACGTACCCGCTACGGACATTCTCCGAGTTCGAATCAGGGGAAAACTCAGGAGAACTCTTGAATTACCTCGTACAGTGGGACAGGGGCTTTACTTGTCAAGAGAAAGCTCGTGACAATGAGAACAAAGTAAAGTATTAGAAATCCAACCCTCTCCAAGACAGACGTGAAGCTCACCGTTTGACCTGTTTTTACAAAATGTTAAATGGTCAGCTAGGCATAGACTACAAGACCTACACCAACCCCAAACCAATTAGGAGCGGACGAGGGCATTCGATCCAATTTGTGATCCCAGCTACAAAGACAGATGTATACAGCAATTCGTTCTTCCCCCGCACAATTAAAGCATGGAATAATCTCCACCCAACTATAGTTACCCAACCAGACGCAACTAAATTTAAAGTAGCTCTTTCTTCCCAATAACCCTTTCTGGCTTAATCCCTCCCTTCACCACCTCCAATTTAAATTCCAGTTGGAATATTTTGGAGGACCCAGAAACCAAGTAACCAAGAACCTAATAACTTGAGGCAACCAGCTTGGGTGAGTAAAAACAAAAATCAAATGTCCCCAATATTCTTCCTACTGAAGAGTATGGACAGTTTGAAGAAGGGCCCTAACCCGACATGTCACCTATCCATATTCTCCGAAGATGCTGCCTAACCCACTAACTCACAATCAAATAAGATCAAACAGAACAAGTTGTCCTACAACTTTAGACTGTGCACGCCTACGCAAGAAGACCCACTAACTCCAGCACTTTGTGTCTTTTTGTGTTAACCAGCATCTGCAGTTCATTCTTCCTATTGCTTTTAAGTTCCCTTTGGATGCAGTGTCACCGACGTATACACAGGAATACTCTGCCGATGTCTCCTTTGCTTATCATTGATAGCAAACGTGAACAAAGTTCTCAGCGTGAGTCAAGTTATAGTTCACATCGGGAACACAATTATGAGATCTGTCTGCTGTATTTCAACTGTGACACCACAGCACAGAGCAGGAACAGAGCCATCAGTCCATGTCTGTACCAGCCATGATGCCAAGCCAATTAATCTTGACTGCCTACACATAGCCAGTATCCCTCTATTCAGGAAAGAGGGCTCTGACCCCAAACATCACCTGTCTTTTCTACATAGATGCTGCTAGGCCCGCTGAGTTTGTGCCTAGCTCCCTCTATTCCCTGCTTGTTTATGTGTCTGTCTAAATGGGTCGTAAACATTGCTATTGTATCTGTTTCTACCACCTTCCCTACAGCATGTGCCACACAGCACCACTCTCTGAGCACAAAACATTCTCCTTTAAACTTCCCCCTCTCATTTTAAACCTATGACCAACAGTAGATGATATTCTTACCCTGGGACTATGTTATAAACAGCTTACCCTCAGCCTCGGATGGTCCAGAGAAAACAATCCTAGTTTGTCTAATTTCTCCTATTTCTAATACATTCCAATCCGAGAACACTGATATAATTATTAAGAAAGCACATCAGCGCCTCTGCTTCCTGAGAAGATTACAGAGAGTCAGTTTGTCAAGGAGGAATCTCTCTAACTTCTACAGGTGCACAGTAGAGAGCATGTTGACCGGTTGCATCGTGGCTTGGTTTGGCAACTTGAGCGCCTAGGAGCGAAAAAGACTACAAAAAGTAGTAAATACTGTCCATTCCATCATCGGCTCTGACCTCCCTTCCATCAAGGGGATCTATCGCAGTCGCTGCCTCAAAAAGGCTGGCAGTATCATCAAGGACCCACACCATCCTGGCCACACACTCATCTCCCCGCTACCTTCAGGTAGAAGGTACAGGAGCCTGAAGACTGCAACGACCAGGTTCAGGAATAGCTACTTCCCCACAGCCATCAGGCTATTAAACTTGGCTCGGACTAAACTCTGAATATTAATAGCCCATTATCTGTTTATTTGCACTTTATCAGGTTATTTATTCATGTGTGTATATATTTATATCATGGTATATAGACACACTGATCTGTTTTGTAGTCAATGCCTACTATGTTCTGTTGTGCTGAAGCAAAGCAAGAATTTCATTGTCCTATCAGGGACACATGACAATAAACTCACTTGAATCTTGAATCCAGGCAGCAAGAGTCAAGAATGTTTTATTGTCATATGTTCAGGATGGACAATGAAATTCTTACTTGCTACAGCACAACAGAATATGCGAATATGTAAACATTGGATATAACGGGGGAAAAAAAGAAAAAGTTCAATAAATAACAAATATAGTGCAAATAACAAATAATAATATAGTCTTTTGCAGTTCCCTTTGCATCACAGATACGGAAGGAATGGGTAACATTTTGGGTGGCGATTCAGTCTGAAGAAAGGTTTCGACCCAAAACGTCACCCATTCCTTCTCTCCAGTGATGCTGCCTGTCCTGCTGAGTTACTCCAGCATTTTGTGTCTTTCTTCAGGATATATATTCTTGATAGCCAAGATTGTAGTCTAAAGGGCCTGTCCCACTTGGGCGACATTTAAGGCGTGGTGACTCATGCAGTGATGCGCGGTGTCTCCCTGCCACCCCAGGATTTTGGAATGTTCAAAATCCTCGCAGGACATCTGCGTATCTTATCATGTCGTGCGCCCTTTCGCAAGATGACACAAGGTCATTGCCTATGCTAATTTATTGTGCATCACCATGCGTCACTATGTGACAACGATGCGTCATGATGCGTCGCAGCGTGTCACAACGCGTCATTTGAGCGCCGCACCACGTGATCACGCGGGTATATAGTGCGCCAACTTTCAAAACTTTTTTCACTTGCAACAGAGAAGATGGGATAATGGCACTCAAGAGAAGCAGGGCTCACCAGAAGAGCAAAGCACAATGAAAACCAGCCATGCAGGGGGAGACGCAGGTTCAGCAGGTTGAGATCCAGGAGGATGCTGCTGCTGCTGCTGCTGCTCCTGCTGCAGTTGTTAAATCTGCAGTAAATTGGGATTCACAACCTTTCTGCATTGTGAAAAAAGCTGTTTGCTTGACTATCAATAACATTCTTGGCATTTCTATGAAAATTTAATGTGTGATGATCTTCTCATTTCTCAGTATTGTTAATCACAGAATTAATTTCATATATAAATCGTCATTTATTTAGATCAATAAAACACACACAAACATTGAACTGCATTGAAATGCAAAACTTGTCATATAATGTGGTCAATAAAAGAAAAAAACAGACACAAGCATCTATTGCTTTTAAATTCTTGACATTTCTATGAAGATTTTATGTGACATTTCTCAGTATTGTTAGTCATGGTATCAATTTCACATTTATAAATCCTCATTTATTTAGATCAGTTCCTGGAGTGGTGGACTTCTGTTTGTGGTGTGGGCTGCTTGCTGTTGGTCTTCAGATCATGTTGTTCTGCCACAGTACAATACCTCTTTCGGAGTTGTAGTAAGTGCAGATTTGGTCTCTCTGGTCCTTAGCTCTCTTGTTGGAGGTGTTTCCTGCCAATCTCTCCAGTACCACCATCCGTGCAGCCTGTCCTCCAGTTCTCCATGAGCCTGGTGTGATGTTGCCTATCTGGTTGTCCACTCGGTCACTCTCCACCATGGCTGCTGCATTCTGGTACGGATCAGGTTGTGGAGGACACATGCTGTGTAGACAATGGTCTTCACATTTTTGGGCTCCTGCTCCATCATAGTCAGCAAACATCTGAATCTGCTGGCGAGGATGCCAAAGGCATTTTCCATGGCCCTCCTAGCCCTGGACAGCCTGTAGTTGAAGATCCTCTGCTGCCTTTACATCTGCCTGTGAGGGTATGGCTTCATCATCCATGACCAGAGTGGAAAGGTGTTATCACCAACCAGTGTGTAGGAGATGTTAGGGTTGAATTCTCCTGGCAGAGGTTCTGGATCAGGAAGGCCTGCTCTTCCTTCTTCCCAAGGGAGGTCTCTCTCCAGATCCCACCATCTGCGGACTGACAAGTGTGCCCACATCCACAAACAGGAAGTTGTAGTTTGCATCCACCACAGCTATGAGTACGATGGAATGGAACTTCTTGCAGTTGAAGTACATAGAACCTCCCTTGGCTGGCCACATGCTTGCCGTCCACTGCCCCACATGTGTGCTGGAAGCTCCATCTGGTATCAAAGCCCTGTGCCACTCTCTTCCACTCATCTGGTGTGCTAGGGCAGTCAATTATTTCTTCCCCATCTGCATTGATGATGGCATCACAGGTCTCTCGGACAACCTTGCTGATGGTGTTGTGAGCCGCACCAAAGTTGTAGGAGAGGCTCTTGTAGGAGTCTCCTGATGCAAGGTAGCGGAGGAGGATGATGGCTCGGTGCAGGCCTGGTTCCAGTGGCTTCCACATGAAGGTCTCCGGTTTTCTGCAGAAGAGGACCAACTCGCATCTTCAGCTCCTGAAACGGGTCAGGGGGAATCCTGGTGAAGTTTCTAAAGGCAGCCTCATCTTCTCGCTGGAGATCAGTCATCATAATCTCATACTGGCCCAAAGTGGGTCCCATCCGCAACAAGGTCCTCGTCCCCACAGACCTCTTCCTGGGCTTCGTCCTCCCCTTTCATGTTGCACTCCTGCCTGGCTGATCTGTAAGCACGAGGGCCGCTGCAAGCAGAAGTCTTTGTTGTTGTTGTTGTTGTTGTTGTACTAATAGCGATGCAATCTGTAGTTGCTCCATGATAGTCATGATGCAGAATAGCACCCTGCAGCCCCTTTTGTAGGGAAGCTGGGTAATCAAATGACGTCACGTGCCCCAGATGACGCTACCCGTCGTATCTTGCCGTATAGTGTCGCGGGTGGACATACATTGACGCCGCATGACGGCTGTGACATCGCAGGCGTTGTCATTTGCTGCCGCATGCTGTCCTATGGCGACGCGTGGAAAATGGTGGCGCATGGTGACGCGGAGGGCCGTACCTTGACGCGGCTGTGCCGTATCCTGTCGTGCTACTTGCCGGTTTTTAGCCGGCATCGCCCATAAAATTGCAAAGTGGAACAGGCCCTTAAATGTATAAAAAATCTACCAGAAAGAAAGGCTTCAGAGAGTGAAAGTTGACCTGACATTGAGAAGCAACGACATCCCCATCCCAGGATCATACCTTGGCTTGTCCGCATAATTGTGTTCTACCTTTAACCACTCGTTCTTGCTCAGACTGTATATCCAAGCATCACCTAAAAACAATTATTTGTATAATTAATGGTCCATTGCTGACACACGTTAGTATGTAACAATTTACAAAATGCAATTTCCTTTTTATCAATTCAGACTGATCATATCGCCTTAATATCTTAAAGCAACCCTGTATTTTCTATCCCTATAAAGTACATTATTTTACATGTAAGGTGTAAAATATGATTATAAATATTTAACAAACAAGGAATGAGGTGCCTAGGTATTTGCAGCCGCACTCTATATTTAAAAAAGGTTATCCTTAAAAGTTCCCATCATAAATTAAATGTTTTGGAAGGAACTGCAGATGCTGGTTTAAACCAAAGATAGACAGAAAAAGCTGGAGTAACTCAGCGGGACAGGCAGCATCTCTGGAGAGAAGGGATAGTTCTCGACCTGAAACGTCGTCCATTCCTTCTCTCCACAGATGCTGCCTTTCCTGCTGAGTTACTCCAGCTTTTAGTGTCTGTAAATTAAATGTTACCAGTTGAAAAGGATGTAGCCAAGTGATTTGCAGAAAAATAATGTCACCCATTTAATCAATCACAGCAGACACACAAGCATGATTATCTAGAAAGGGGAAAAGCCACGGATGATATTAAATTTGAAAAGAAAACCTCAATTTTAACTACTGTCTATAAAAATTCTCAGCCAGTAAATGATTTATGTAGCAAAATAAGAATGAAACATACTTAACGGATGTTTGTCAGTTGTGAAACCTCCAAACAAGAAGAGATGGTCATTTGAGATTGTAGTGAGTGAATGCCAAGAGCGGCCAACAGGGATCTGCTCAGGTGACTGGACCCTAGCAAATAAAAGTTTAGAATGATAGACAATGTTCCCAACAGATCTGCAGAGATTCACTGAAGTCTAGACACTCGTGTAAACCAAAACAACATTTATCAAAACCTTTAACAGTAGGATGTTGTTAGCTTCAAGAGTAGCGGAGGTAAGCACTTTCACTTGCGCATGCAGCTCATTGTTGGACTCATAGAGTCCGATAGCACAGAAACAGGCCCTTCGGCCCACCTTGCCCATGCCACCAAGCTGCCCCATCTATACTAGTCCTACCTGCTCACATTTGTCCCATATCCCTCTAAACCTTTCCTATCCATGTAATTGTCCAAATCTCTTTTGAATGTTGTTATAGTCCCTGCCTCAACTACATCCTCGGACAGCTCGTTCCATACACCCACTACCCACTGTGTGAAAAAGTTGCCACTCAGATTCCAATTCAATCTTGCCCCTCTCATCTTTAACCAATGTCCTCTGGTTCTTGATTCCCCCCAACCCTGGGTACAACACTCTGTGCATTCGCCTCAGCTTTTGTCCTCATGACCTTATACACCTCTATAAGATCACCCCTCAGCCTCCTGTGCCCCAAGGAATAAAGTCCTCGGCTCCCCAACCTCTCCCAATAGCTCAGACCCTCGAGTCCTGGAAACTTCCTCAGAAAATATGCTCAGCAATGACAATGCTAATTGAATTTAAAGAGATATTTACAGATATTATTGCAGCAAAATTAGGACAATGGAAAACACAAAAGAGAAAACAGCAAGTTCTTTAACTGATACTACAATGTTGACATCTTTGCATCTAATTGTTAGGCCTTTCTTGTGTACTGCTGAATATGAATAGAAACTGTTTGATATAAATTAAAAAAAACAGCTACCTAAAAACATGCTCGATATCCAAGCTGCCCTAACCATAGCAATCCCTGGGAGTATTTAAAAAAATCTCAAATCCCCAAAACCCCCTGACACGGTGACTTGTTAACGTGGGTTGGGGCTGCGGGACCTTAGTTGCTGGGGATATTGCTGAGTGTGAATCAGAAGGATTAATAATCAACAATGTAAAATATGGAACTTACACTTCATTCCATTCCCACGTATCTAGGTCAAGGTAATGAAGGTCGTTGGTCCTGGCATCCTTGGAGAGAATTGGTGGAAAGTAGAGTACGTCAGTGAACACTGGTTTGTCACCAAGATATAGACAACCCTTATTGTTGGAAACATTGAGTTATAGACACGTTCCCTTTGGAAAACATTGCAACGTGAATCTTTTTATTACATTAAGTTTGTTGTTTGGATGCAAGAATTTTTCACTTTATAGCTTAAGAGATATACATCAAAAGTAGAAAAAAAAAAAGCAAAAGCAAGCAGAGAAACATATTTTTCAGCTATATTTTTGTAGCAAGTGTGCAGTTAGGGGCAGGATCCTTAACAGCAGTCATTCACAGAGGGATCCAAGTCCATAGCTCCCAAAAAGTAGCAACACAAGGCGACAGATTGGTAAAGAAAGCATATGGTATGCTTGCCTTCATTGCTCAGGGCAATGATTATAAGATTAAGAGAATCATATAAGAATCAGAATCGTTTATTGTCATTTGAACATAAGTTCAAACGAAATTGCATTTCTGTAGTCACAACAACAAACAGAAAAAAAACAAAAAACACACAATGAACACAATTCCACACAAAACATCCATCACAGTGAATCACCAAACACCTCCTCACTGTGATGGAAGGCAAAGTCTTATCTCTACCCTGTTCTCTGTGCCCATTGCTCTCCCGCAGTCAAGCAGCCAAACTGCTGCATCGAGCCGATCGAGGCTCCTGATGTTAGATGTTAGAGCCCCCCGGCGGGCGATGGTAAATCCCGCGGCCGTTTAAGCGGCACCGGGCGATGTAAAGCCCCGCTCCGGGTCGATTTAAACCCCTCGATTCTGGCGGGCGAAGTTTGCCGTTGCCGGAGCTCCGAAAAGCGGTCTCCCACCAGGGACCCGCGAGCTCCCGATGTTCCCGCCCACAGGGCCTGCAGCCGAAGCCTCCAAAGCTCCGAAGTCGGGTCCCAGCCGCGCGCCACCACAGCGCTCCGCATTCTAAAGTCGGATGGTGAGTCCGCAGGCCCTGCGACTGGAGCCCCAGGTCAATTCTGGTTGAAGGCCGACGGCTCCACGATGTTAGGCTCAACGGCAACGGAGACTCGACAAGGAAAAGTTGGGTCCCCCGTACACGGAAGAGATTAAAAAGTTTCCCCCGCCCCCCACTTATACACAGCTAAAAATAATATAAAAACTAAAACCAAGACATCCACTTAACAGGACAAAAAGAAAAAAAAGACAGACGGACTACAGAGGTTGCTGCCGACAGGCACCGGCCACTGCAGCTTTATGAAATGTTGGTTAGGCTGCATTTGGGTTTTGTGTGCAGTTCTGGTCACCCCATTACAGGAAGGATGTGGAGACTCTGGAGAGGGTGCAGAGGAGGGTATTAGCTGTAACGAGCAGTCGGATGCGGAGGGGAGACCTGATAGAAGTTTTTACATGTTTATAAAATCAGAAGAGGTACAGATAAGGTACAGAATCAGAATCTATTCCCCAGTGTGGAAATGTCAAATATTAGAGGGCATTGTTTTAAAGTCAGTTGGGAAACGTTTAAAAGAGATGTGCAGGGCAAGTTTTATTCCACAGAGATTGGTAGTTGCCTGGAACGTGATGATGGAAGGAGGCACAATTGTGGTGCTTAAAGGGGCTGTCCCACTTGGGCGACCTAATCCGCGAGTTCTGGCGAGTTTGCACTTGACTCATACTCGCAGCATGGTCGACACAAGATCATAGGAGGTCTTCGTAACTCTCCTTCATGCTCGAGAGTGGTCTCCGCGAACTCGAGGCCTCAGTTAGGTTGCTGCTGTTTTTTCCAATATGTTAAAAAATGCCCGCGAGTAAAAAAATAGTTGCCATGGAAAAAATCAATACTTTTTTTACTCGTAGGTTTAGTCGTAGTAGGTCAGCATGTTATTCGTAGGTAATCGAGGATAGTCGTAGCTAGTGGAAGCTGGGCTTCAACATAGTCGAAGGAGGTCTTCAACATGTCATCTTCTAAAGTCGCCAATTAGGTTGCCCAAGTGGGACAGCCCCTTAAGGGCAGTTAGAGAGGCACAGGAGAGAATGAGGCTTTGGGCAGGGTAAAGGAGGCAATAGGACAAATATATGCAGCTGGGATCAAGTGCATCCCTGGAGGAGTTTCAGGAACTGGGGTACATACTTAAGAAGGAAATAAGGAGGGCAAATAGGTGTTGTACCTGCACCAGTTTACAGCCAGCACAATGACTGCAGGATTAACAATAAATTAGCAGGAGCAATGTACTGCTGGGGGAAAGGCAAGAGAGGCTTTATTTTAAACTTAAGATGGATTCAAATCTTTTAAACGTGTTTCTGTTTTTAAGGTCTAAAATCATTTTTCAAACATTCCTTTTCGCTGCTCTAGTGAACGTTACGGAGAACCCTGTGGGAAGTAGGGGGTGGGAGTGTGGCTGAGGAGGGAGCAGGGTGGATCTCAGGCTGTCGAGACCAACAGGAAGCTGCACTGATGCAGTTACACGGCCCCACGGCAGCCAGCAGCAATCTGAGGAAGTAGGAAGATCTGCCCAATATTTCTACCAAATGCAACATTTCCAAGGTTATCATAAGAGGGGCGGCACGTTGGCGCAGCGGTGGAGTTGCTGCCTTACACCGCCAGAGACCCGGGTTCAATCCTAACTACGGGTGCTGTCTGTACAGAGTTTGTACGTCCTCCCCGTGACCTGCGTGAGGTTGCTCCGGTTTCCTTCCACACACCAAATAAGTGCAGGTTTGTTGGCTAATTGGTTTGGGTAAAATTGTAAATTGTAAATTGTCCCAAGTGTGTAGGACAGCACTAGTATACGGGGAGATTTACTAGAATGTTGCCTGGGTTTCAACAACTAAGTTACAGAGATAGGTTGAATAAGTTAGGTCTTTATTCTCTGGAGCGCAGAAGGTTAAGGGGGGACCTGATAGAGGTCTTTAAAATGATGAGAGGGATAGACAGAGTTGATGTGGATAAGCTTTTCCCTTTGAGAATAGGGAAGATTCAAACAAGAGGACATGACTTCAGAATTAAGGAACAGAGGTTTAGGGGTAACATGAGGGGGAACTTCTTTACTCAGAGCGTGGTAGCGGTGTGGAATGAGCTTCCAGTGGAAGTGGTGTCGGCAGGTTTATTGGTATCATTTAAAAATAAATTGTATAGGCATATGGATGAGAAGGGAATGGAGGGTTATGGTATGAATGCAGGCAGGTGGGACTAAGGGAAAAAAGTTGTTCGGCACGGACTTGTAGGGCCTGTTTCCGTGCTGTAATTGTTATATGGTTATATGATCACTGGTCTGAACGGTCTCGGTGGGCCAAAGGGCCTTTTTCTGAGCTGTATCTCTAAACTATGGCTCAGTTGGATAGGTAATCAATTCCCATACCTGATACCTTCCTCCAAACACGTAGCCGCGGTTTCCAATGGTGGCACAAGCATGAGCTGCTCGAGGAGTAGGGGGCTTTCCCTGTTTTAATACAACAGCACACATTATCATTTTTATTTCAGATTTTGTACATTTACTGTTTGTGTGCAGTGACGGGAATGGATACCTTGGTGACGGGCTGGTTCCACGTGAAAGTTTCAAGATCAATGAAGTGGACGTGATTGTTCCAGCCTCGAGGACGGCCTGCGTTCTGGGGGAAAAATGTCAATGGTTTCATCTCACTGCAATCTCGCTAAAAGAAGACAATGTCAAAACAATGCGTTAAACTACTTACCAAAAACGATGATTCATCAAATTCAAACGATCCATGGCACTTCTCTAGAGGTTGGTAACCATAGCCACCAAAGAAAATCACTCTGGAGGGACGAGAAAAAGTTAGCTGTAAGTAAAATAAGAGAGGCAACGCATATGAGGAAGGACAGAATTTGAAATGTGATGATTTTCTGATCATGGAAAGCAGAGCTGTCTATAAGGAGTTTGCACGTTCTCCCTGTGACTGCCTGAGATTCCTCCAGGTGCTCCAGCCTCTTCCAACATTCCATAAAACGGCAGGCTGGGAGGTTAACTGATCAACTATAAATTGCCCCCAATGTGTAGAGTCCAGGAGTAAACTGACAGGAATATTGGTAGGAAGCAACTACAGATGCTGGTTTAAACCGAAGATAGACACACACAAAAACTGGAGTGACTCAGCGGGTGGGACAGCATCTCTGGAGGAAAGGAATAGGTGACGTTTCGGGTCAAGTTCCTTCTTCTGGTCTGAAGAAGGGTCTCGACTCGAAACGTCACCTATTCCTTTTCTACAGAGACGCTGTCCCACCCGCTGAGTCACTCCAGTTTTTTGTGTCTGTGATAGGAATACTGGGTTAGGGTAGAATGCGGATAAAAGAGGGTGTTTTATGATTGGCACAGACTTAATGGTACGAAGGGTCTCTTTCTATGACTCCACGAAAGAATGCAAGTTACAAATATATAACCATTATTAATTAAATCGATGGAATCCCTCAAAAAAATGCTCCAATTTCTTCATAGTGAAAAATGTGATACTAATGTAGAGAGTGAATAAAGGGGATTTGATGATCAAGACTTTCAGTCTTGTTGTAAGCTTTTGTTCTTCCCAACAATCTGGAGTATTCCTCTGTTTCCACCTTTTGCTGTTCCGCAGAAAAAAGGCTATTTTCCCAGATGGGCTGATTGTTAATCTTTCCTAAAAAGACAACCATTGAGGAAAAAAATCTAAAAAAAAGGTATTTATAAGAGCTCTACATTCTGTAATTTTTCATTCATTTCGGCATCAACTGTGTATTTTTTAAACTTTATTTTCCTTTAGTATATGCCAAAATGTTTCTGTATACACAAGTAAAATAAATATATCATAGACAATAGACCAAAGGTGCACGAGTAGGCCATTCGGCCCTTCGAACCAGCAACGCCATTCAATGTGATCATCCACAATCAGTACCCCGTTCCTGCCTTCTCCCCATATCCCCTGACTCCGCTATTTTTAAGAGCCATATCTAGCTCTCTCTTGAAAGCATCCAGACAACCTGCCTCCACCGCCCTCTGAGGCAGAGAATTCCACACTCACCACTCTCTGTGAGAAAAAGTGTTTCCTCGTCTCCGTTCTAAATGGCTTACTCCTTATTCTTAAACTGTGGCCCCTGGTTCTGGACTCCTCCAACATCGGGAACATGTTTCCTGCCTCTAGCGTGTCCAAGTCCTTAACAATCTTATATGTTTCAATGAGATTCCCTTTTATCCTTCTAAACTCCAGAGTGTACAAGCCCAGCTGCTCCATTCTCTCAGCATATGACAGTCCCGCCTTCCCGGGAAATTAACCTTGTAAACCTACGCTGCATTCCCTCAATAGCAAGAATGTCCTTCCCAAAAAATTAGGGGACCAAAACTGCACACAATACTCCAGGTGTGGTCTCACCGGGACCCTGTACAACTGCAGAAGGACCTCTTTGCTCCTATATTCGATTCCTCTTGTTATAAAGGCCAACATACCATTCGCTTTCTTCACTGCTGCTATACCTTATAAAATAATAAAACAATAATAAAACAGCTTGAAAATTTCCATTAATAAAAGTTGCAAAAGGTGCTGGAGTGTCTCAGCAGATCAGGCAGCATCTCTAGAGAAAACGGATGGGTGACATTTTGGGTCGAGACCTTTCTTCAGACTGCTCCCATGTATTTTTCATGAGGTATATTCACTTGTTTACACACTGAGTAAAATGTCTTATTCAACACAGCAACAAGTAGACATTTATGCTTGTTCAGAATTTGCACTACTACCTGTCCGAATCACAATGCCAATGAATGAGAAATGTGTTGGAGGTTATGTTGCACTCACTTGTTCTTGTGCACCCAGCAGCCTAGCTTATCCTTGGGTGTTGGTGGCACTCCTTTGAAGTTTTCTATTCTCTCCCAGTGCAATACTTTGTCTTTGTTTCTCAGATTTAAAATATAGAACTGCAGAGAGATGGAAAAGATGATACTCAAGTTTAAGCTTTCTTTGTGCCTTTGATGTCCAGAGTGACACGGTGTGGAAACAGACCAACTTGCCCACACTGGCCAACATGTCCCAGCTACACGAGTCCCACCTGCCCGCGTTTGGTCCACACCCCTCCAAACCTGTCCTATCCGTGTAAATGTCAAATAGTTAAAATAAAAACCATGTAATTAGAAGCAAAATTCTGATCTGTATTCTCCCAGTCAACTCTAGTAACATAAATAGTATTATCTATAACCAATCTTCCCTCCTGACAAAGATTCACCTGTATCTCCTCCAACCTCATCTACTGCATCCGCTGCTCTAGATGTCAGCTGATTTACATCGGGGAGACTAAGCGGAGGTTGGGCGATCGTTTCGCCAAACACCTCCGCTCAGTCCGCAATAACTTACCTGAACTCCCGGGGGCTCAGCACTTCAACTCCCCCTCCCATTCCCAATCCGACCTCTCTGTCCTGGGTCTCCTCCATTGCCAGAATGAGCAACACCGGAAAATGGAGGAACAGCACCTCATATTCCGCCTGGGTTGCTTGCGTACGGTTGGCATGAACGTTGAATTCTCCCAGTTTTGCTAGCCCTTGCAGTCTCCTCCCCTTCCTTAACCCTCGAGCTGTCTCCTCCCATCCCCCTGCCCTCGGGCTCCTCCTCCTCCCTTTTCCCTTCCTTCTCCCCCCCAACCCCCATCAGTCTGAAGAAGCGTTTCGGCCCGAAACGTCGCCTATTTCCTTCGCTCCACCCGCTGAGTTTCTCCAGCATTTTTGTGTACCTTCCCTCTGTTATGTTGATTTGTGAGATATAAAAATTCATAATGCAGGCATGAAGTGTGTGTCCTGGGAGAGAACCAGGGACAACTTTATTATCAAAATATATCTAAATATGAAGAACGAGTAACTATGTAGGCAATTGCAGGCATTACAACCACAAATGTTATGTTACAGGTTAAAGAGTGGTACTTTCAGAGAGTCAAGTGTTTGGGCGTTCTAAAACGGAACCATGGAATTCTTACTTGCAGCAGCAGCGCGACAGGTTTGTAAAGAATAGATAATAAATAAAGTATAATAAACAAAACAAAGTTCAATAAATTAAAAAAATATAATAACCATATAACAATTAACCATAATACAAAATAAAAAAACTCCCAAAGTCCCTAGTGCCACGCTGGCAGTTCGTAGATCAGAGTTTAGTTAAAACCCGAGTTAATAACCGAGCATTCATTTGCAGTTGTACAAAAGAAGCAAGCTTAGAACTAAAGCTGGACAATCCATGGGCAATTTCAGAAACTCATTCACACAAAGGGGGGAGAAATGTCAAATTCCCTCAAGTGCTTCCTCAAACCCACCACCAAAATAATTGCTTTATTGGTCAGAAGACAAATTTTCAAAAGAAAATCGTGTTAATAATTATTATCAACAAATTATTTCCACTTTGAAACCTTGTTACCCCCGGGCATGTGCTACTATACTAAGAAGATACATTTAAATGTCTTCTGATACGAGCAGCAAAATGTACAATCGACTAAAGGGGCTGTCCCACTTGGGCGACCTAATCTGCGAGTTTAGAAGAGTGTGTTCGACCTTCAAACTCGCAGCATGGTCAACACGTGGTCCTGGGAGGTCCTATGAGGTGGCTGGAACTCTCCTTCATGCTCAAGGGAAGTTCCCGGAGACTCGTGGCCGGGAACTCCGGAGACTGTGTGTGTGGTCGGTCGATCCAGCTCGCGGTTTCAACGCGGACGGTCGATCCAGCTCGAGGCTTTCCAGGCGAGTGTCCTCGAGCTCGCAGGTCGAAGACACTCTTAACTCGCGGATCAGGTCGCCCAAGTGGGACAGCCCCTTAACTGTACACGGTGCAGGCCAAATTACCAATTTTACATTACCAATGCCATAAGAATTCTCCAAAAATATATTATAAACAAAGCAATAGTTAATCCCGTGTAGGAAAGAACTGCAGATGCTGGTTTAAATCGAAGATTGATACAAAATGCTGGAGTAACTCAGCGGGTCAGGCAGCATCACTGGAGAGAAGGAATGGGTGACGTACCGGGTCGAGACCCTTCTTCAAATTCTGTCCCGCTGAGTTACTCCAGCATTCAGTGTCTATCTTCAATTATTAATCCCAGTGGCATTCCAATAAATCTGAAACTCTACCTCATTCGAGTTCCCGATTGCATGGTGCCCTCCAAATAAATAAAGTACTCCATCGACACAAGTTGCACAACTTCCTGACATAGACTTTGGTACATCACCCCCTGTATATTTCTTCTTCCTGTAAAAAACATTACATTACAATTAGTAGGAAATTCATTTGGCAGGAAATACTTCTTAAATAATTACTGATAATTTGCACTCATTTTAGTCAAGAATGTTTGATTGTCATATCTACCGAAATGGAAAAATTACTTTGTTTACTTGCAACAGCAGAACAGTACTCAACAAATTATATAATACAATTAAAAATAGCAGTTCAGTAAATTAAAACACTCTTTACATTTTGACTCCAGATTCGGAGCAGCTGCTGATTTTTTGCTTTTGAACTGTGTGTTGTATCTCGTGTGTGTGTGGGGGGGGGGGGGGGGGGGGAGAGGGATAGACACAAAAAGCTGGAAAAACAGCAGGACAGGCAGCGTCTCTCTGGAGAGGAGGAATGGGTGACTTTTCGGCTCAAGACTCTTCGGAGGAAGTGTGTGTGGGGGGGGTTGATTGACTGCGTGTGTGCCTCACCATTCAACAACGCAGGGAACTCAAACATTTTAAAACAGACATCAATATATAAAACGAGAATAGAAAATCAAAACATCCCATTGTCCAGTTTCCATGTTGTAGATCCAAAGCTCTTCCCGTGGCAAATAGATATCATGATAGCCTTGAGCTGCAGCATTCTGCAAATAGGATGAAAAATAGGTCAGGAAAATAACACTGACACTAACGGAACAGGATAATGGGCATAACAAAACAGGCAAATGATTGGCTAAATGCACTCTTCCTCGATTATTAATGATTTTGATTCTACAAAAATCCTGATATTTTCAAGTGCAAATTACATTATTTTGACAAATTTGCAGGACTACAATCACTGCAACTTTGTACAGCACAGAAACAGGCTGATCTTTTTGCCCTTCTACACTAATTTGCCTGCATAGCTCGTAAACTTGGCTTGGACAAAACTCTGAACGTTAATAGTCCATTATGTGTTATTTCCACTTTATCAGTTTATTTATTCATGTGTGTATTTACGTATATAATGGTATATGGACACACTGATCTGTTTTGTAGTCAATGCCTACTATGTTCCGTTGTGCTTAAGCAAAGCAAGAATTTCATTGTCCTATCAGGGACACATGACAATAAACTCTCTTGATTCTTGATATCCTCCTATGTCTTGCCTATATCAATGTGTGTCTAAATATTTCTTAAACGTAGTAAATGTATCCAATTCCACCAATGTGCTGCAGATTCCAATCATTCTCTGTGAGGACAAAATCTTTCCCCTCAAATCCTTTCAACACCCCTTTATCTCACCTTAAATTACACCCTCTTTTCTATGGTAGCCCTCCCGTGGGAAAAAGGTGCTGACTATCTACCCCATCTATGCTGCTGATATGTTTTTAAACCTCTATCAGGTCAACCCTTGGCCTCTTTCGCTCCAGGCAAAACAAACTCACCCATTCAACCTGTCCCCATAACTAAAGGCCTCTAGCAGGCAACATCTCGGCAAATCGCTCCTGTACTCGCTCCAAAGTAATTCAAGTTATCCTATACTGCAGTAACCGGAAGCAAACACAATATTTCAAATATGAACTAACCAGTGTTTAGTAAAGTTGTAACAATTCACCCCAACTTACCTTCTTCACCACCTTTTCTACCAATGTTGCCACTTCCAAGGAAATATGGACTTAACCCCCAAGGTCCTCACCTTCATTAACATTCTGTGCAGCCCTACCATTTACTGTGAATATCTCCCTCCATTTGACTTAGCCAAATGCAATAGCTCACACCTGCCAGCTCTCATCCTATCTGATCTATATGCTGCTGGTCTTTGCTAACCTTCGTTCCTATCCACAACATTACCAACCTTCACCTCATCTACATGCTTACAGATCCCCTCCGTTGACCTTGTATACAAGAAGGGTCCCAGGATGAGCCCTGTGGTACACCACTGGTCACATTAATGAGGCACGCTATCACCACAATGCCCTGGTCAGCCATTGCTTTCCAAATGTACATAAATCCTCTCCAAGAATTTCCCTACCATTGATACAACGCTCACCTACCTATAGTTACAAAACTTTGTCAGGGCCCCAGCTATATTGTTTCCCATAGCAACCTGGGATGGATCACATCTAGTCTTATGTGTCCAGTAACATCTAACACTAAAAATAGACACACAATAACCGGGTAGTGCCACCAGCAGTGGCTGCCACGCCAACAGTCTGTCTTCTTTATGTTATTTTTAGTACGTGTTAAAAAGAATGTTTTAGTGTTCCTTGGTTTGTTTTATGTGGGGAAGGGGTTTGGGGAAACTTTTTTTCAATCTCTTACCTCGACGGAGATGTGATTTTTTTCTGTGTCGTATCTCCGTCCCCCGCTGCGGCCTAACATCATGGAGTTGGCGGCCTTTCCTGGAGACCAACCCGGCGCTCAAAACCGCGGGAGTCTGCGGGACTTTAACATCACGGAGCTTGTGATCCCTTTGCCGGGGATCGAAGCTCCAACCGCGGGGCCTGTGGACATCGTGAAGCCCGCGGTCTCTGGTAAGAAGAGGCCGACTCGGGAGCTCCATGCCGCGGAGAGAGTTTCAACCGCCCCGACGCGGGAGTTTCGATCACCCCGATGGGGGCTTTGATCGTCGGCTGCGGGGGCTTTGATCACCCCAACTGCGGATGGTTTGACTGCCCCGGCAGCGGTAGAACAAGAGGGAGAAGATTGAACTTTATTGCCTTCCATCACAGTGAGGAATGTGGATTCCACTGTGGTGGATGTTTATGTTAACTTTTATGTGGTTGTGCGTCTCGTTGCATTTCACTTAGTGTGGCTGTACAGTGATTCAAATTTCACTGTACCTTAATTTGTACATGTGACAATCAACTGACCTTGAAACCTTGATTAAGGTCTGAAGAAGGGTTTCGGCCCGAAACGTTGCCTATTTCCTTCGCTCCATAGATGCTGCTGCACCCGCTGTGTTTCTCCAGCTTTTTTGTGTAACCTTCGATTCTCCAGCATCTGCAGTTCCCTCTTAAACCTTGATTAACTCAGCAGGTCTGGCAGCACCTCTGGAGAAAACAAATAGGTGACGTTTTGGGTCGGAACCCTTCTTCAGACTCCTTCAGGGTCTGAAGAAGGGTTCCAACCTGTAACGTCACCTATTCTTTTTCTCCAGTGGTGCTGCCCGTCCCACTAAGTTACTCCAGCATTTTGTGTCTATCTTTGGAATAAACCAGCACCTGCAGTTCCTTCCTAAACAACCCTCACCTCTCTTTCTTAACACTGACCTACTCCAGATTACGCACATATCCTCCCTGAACACACCATCTTCCACGTCCTTCTCACGGAGAATAAACATGAGAACCACTCATTGAGGCCCTCATCCACACTTAGATGATCGCTTTAATCCCTAAAGGCATCTGCTCTTTCTCTGTTCTTTTGTTGCTGATACACATACTAAATGTCAGTGATAATAAATATAGAGAATTTCGGCAAATCACTGAAAAGATACTGCAAAATGAGCAAATTATGTCCTTTGATCTGATGTCATTTAAAATTATTGGTCCATATGTGCAATTGCAAATGCGATCTGGATTGCCCAAGCTCGTTCTCTTTTTACAAACACATCATTTTAAACATTAAGAAACATTACGGGTTGGGTGAGGTGGGTGGGGAGGGATGTGAGGCAGGTATATCACCACTTTCTTTCTCTCTCTTTTTGTCCTTTTATTTGTTTTAATATTTTCTATTCCTCTCTTCTTTCCTTCATTTGGCTGCACCACTTTGGTAGTCTAGGGGTTCTATCTTTGCACATCGCACTTTTTCTCTTGCTTGCTTTTTCTCCTTTCTTTTCTTCCAACTATAGCTAAAAGTTAAAATTGAAGCTGTACAATAACTGTATAATTTTATATGCCGTTGGTTCTATTTTTGTACATTTGATTCTAATAAATTTAAAAAAAAATGTTTTAATTAAAAAAATATTTAGGTGTGTACACTTGAGAAGTAAACAGATGACTAAATTAGTGAATATTATAAATTAAATGAAAGAGGTATTGCAGTTCACACGACCTTACCTTATATCCGCCAAGGACGTACATTTGGTTTCCATGTGCTGCAGCTATGTGACCACTTCGCTCCTCTGGGATACAATCGTGAAAATTGGACAGTGGATTTCTAGCCTGTAAATATTCCAGACCATTTTCATCCTCTTCGTCTTCATCCTCCTCCACTACTTGTAAGTCTTCATTTTCATTAGCCATGTTTCACAATTTCTAAACAAAAATAGTTATTTTTTTTTAAGTAATGCAACTTTGCTAAGGACAGTGCCCTCCGCAATGTTTGGGACAAAGACCCATCATTTATTTATTTTCCTCTGTACTCCACAATTTGAGATTTGTAATAGAAAAAAATCACATGTGGTTAAAGTGCACATTGTCAGATTTTATTAAAGGGTATTTTTATACATTTTGGTTTCACCATGTAGAAATTACAGCCGTGTTTATACATAGTCCCCCCATTTCAGGGCACCATAATGTTTGGGACACATGGCTTCACAGGTGTTTGTAATTGCTCAGGTGTGTTTAAATGCCTCCTTAATGCAGGTATAAGAGAGCCCTCAGCACCTAGTCTTTCCTCCAGTCTTTCCATCACCTTTGGAAACTTTTATTGGTGTTTATCAACATGAGGACCAACGTTTTTTGTTTAGTTTAGTTTAGAGATACAGCGCGGAAACAGGCCTTTCGGCCAACCGGGTCCGCGCCGACCAGCGATCCCCGCATATTAACACTATCCTACACATACTAGGGACAATTTACATTTATAGCAAGCCAATTAACCTACATACCTGTACGTCTTTGGAGTGTGGGAAGAAACCGAAGATCTCGGAGCAAACCGTGCAGGTCACGGGGAGAACGTACAAACTCCTTACAGACAGCACCCGTAGTCGGGATCAAAACCGGGTCTCCGGCGCTGCATTCGCTGGAAGGCAGCAACTCTACCGCTGCGCCACCATGCCAATGAAAGTCAAAGAAGCCATTATGAGACTGAGAAACAAGAATAAAACTGTTAGAGACATCAGCCAAACTTTAGGCTTACCAAAATCAACTGTTTGGAACATCATTAAGAAGAGAGCACTGCTGAGCTCACTAATCGCAAAGGCAGGCCAAGGAAGACCTCCACAGCTGATGACAGAAGAATTCTCTCTATAATAAAGAAAATCCCCAACACCTGACCGACAGATCAGAAACACTTTTCAGGAGTCAGGTGTGAATTTGTCAATGATCACTGTCCGCAGAAGACTTCATGAACAGAAATACAGAGGCTACACTGCAAGATGCAAACCACTGGTTAGCCGCAAAAATAGATGGCCAGGTTACAGTTTACCAAGAAGTACTTTAAAGAGCAACCACAGTTCTGGAAAAAGGTCTTGTGGACAGATGAGATAAATATTAACCTACATCAGAGTGATGGTAAGAGCAAAGTATGGAGGAGAGAAGGAACTGCCCAAGATCCAAAGCATATCATCTCATCTGTGAAACACAGTGGTGGGGGTGTTATGGCCTGGGCATGTATGGCTGCTGAAGGTATTGGCTCATTTATCTTCATTGATGATACCACTGCTGTTGGTAGTATATAATGAATTCTGAAGTGTATAGACACATCCTATCTACTCAAGTTCAAACAAATGCATCAAAACTCATTGGCCAGTGGTTCATTCTACAGCAAGACAATGATCCCAAATATACTGCTAAAGCAACAAAGGTGTTTTCAAAGCTAAAAAAATGTACATTTTTGAGCGGCCAAGTCGATCACCCGATCTGAACCCAATTGAGCCTGCCTTTTATATGCTGAAGAGAAAACTGAAGGGGACTAGCCCCCAAAACAAGCATAAGCTAAAGATGGCTGCAATACAGGCCTGGCAGAGCATCACCAGAGAAGACACCCAGCAACTGGTGATGTCCATAAATCGCAGACTTCAAGCAGTCATTGCATGCAAAGGATATGCAACAAAATACTAAACATGACTACTTTCATTGACATCACATTTGCTGTGTCCCAAACATTATGGTGCCCTGAAATGGGGGGAAATTGGGGGGGGGGGGGGGGGGGGGACGACGACTATGAATAACCCAAAATGTATAAAAATGGCCTTTATTAAAATCTGACAATGTGCACTTTAACCACATGTGATTTTTTCTATGACAAATCTCAAATAGTGGAGTACAGCAGCAAATAAATAAATAAATGATGGGTCTTTGTCTCAAACATTATATATTTACAAATATACAGGGCACTGTATATTTTCTCAGTGGTTTCAAATGAGCTCTCAGCAAATGGAAAGTTATACAGCAAGATACTAATTTATACTGCCATTAATATGATTGAGAATTGTGTCCGAAGAAACCGCAGTTGCTGGCTTAAATCGAAGGTTGACACAAAATGCTGGAGTCACTCCGCGGGTCAGGCAGCTTCTCTGGAGAAAAGGAATAGGTGACTTGAGGAAGGGTCTCGACCAAAAATGTCACCCATTCCTTTTCTCCAGAGATGCTGCCTGGCCCGCTGAGTTACTCCAGCATTTTGTGTCCATCTTCAATATAATTGAGAACATCCATTCAAGTATTCTACTTCATTTCTACTTGTCTGTTTATACCGGCTGGACTTACCATTGAATCATTATTTAAGTTTTCATGAAACCTGCAGCTGATATTAAGAGTTGGCAAGGAGGGCGAAAGGTTGTCAGTAATTGTCCTCCATTCACAAATTAATTTTACTTCACTTACTATTAAAACACAAAGTACTTGTGCTATAACACCAGGATAAGCACTCAACCAAGAAAACCAAGCCCAAAGCCAAAGTAGTATCTAAACGGATTATACACACTTATGCTAAGAACAATAACTAACTCCATATGCAATAATAAACTATCTACATATTAACAAGCACGTAAAAACTGATGGTGTAGATGACAGTATATCATTGGGTAGGCACCTCCCTTCACTGGTGTTTCGTTGTTAGGCCCACAACACCTCGGAAAGACTCAACAGTTAATTCCCAGAACCAACCCCCTCACTACCTGCTCTCACCACCTATGCTACCAATATCTACTAAATAAAGGAAACTACAGATGATTAATTCACTCAAACAATTGCCACACACTCGCATCCTGTTTTACACTTGTCCTAACCCATCTTTAAACAGTCGTAGTGGCACAAATATCAACCTTGCATAAAATCCAGAAATTCTATTAAATGTGGTGGGAAGAGGATGGTGGAGAAAGGATGTTTTTCGGACCGGAGGCCTGTGAGTAGTGGCCTGCCTCAGGGATTGGTGCTGGGCCCATTGGTATATGTCATCTACATCAATATTTGGATTCAAATGTACAAAGCATGATTTGTAAGTTTGCAGATGATACTGGAATAGGTATTGTGGATAGTGTAGATATCAAGAATTACGGCAGGATCTTGAACAGTGTGCATGTGGGCTGAGGAATGACTGAAGATGTTTAATACAGATGTGTAAGATGCCGGGTTTTGTGGAAGCCAAACCTGGGCAGTAGTTTCACAATGAACGGTAGGGCCTTGGAGTGTTATCAAGCAAAAGGATTGAGGAGTACAAGTACATAGGTCCTTCAAAGTGGCATCACAGTTAGATAGGGTGGTGACGAAAGCTTTTAACACATTGGCCTTCATCAGTCGACTTTAGTTTTAGATACAACGTGGAAACAGGCCCATCGACCCACCAAGTCTGCGCCGACCAGTGATCCCTGCACACTAACACTATCCGACACACACTAGGGACAAATTAAAATTTTACTAAGCCAATTAGCCTACAAACCTGCACGTCTTTGGAGTGTGGGAGGAAACCGGAGCATCCGGAGAAAACTCACGGAGGTTACGAGGAGAACGTACAAACTCCGTATAAACAGCCCCCTTAGTCAGGATCGGACTGGGGTCTCTGTAAGGCAGCAACTCCACCGCTGCGCCACCGTGCCACCTTAAGTAGCCTGGGTATTAAGTATAGAAGTTGTCATATACAAAGAACTGCAGATGATGGCTTATACCAAAGATAAACACAGAGTGTGGAGTAACTCAGTCAGTCGGGCAGCATCTCCAGAGAAAAAGATTGAGTGACTTTTGAAACATCATCTATCATTTTTCTCCAGAGACGCTGCCTGACCTGCTGAGTTACTCCAGCACTTGGTGTCTGTAGAGGTTGGGATGTTATGTCGAAGGTAGACACAAAATGCTGGAGTAATTCAGCAAGACAGGCAGCATCTCTGGAGAGAAGGAACGGGTGACGTTTCGGGTCAAGACCCTTCTTCAGACTGATGTCAGGGGAGTGTGCGATACAGAGATAGAATGTAGTTGGAGATAGTAAGATGTGGGAGAACTGGGAAGGGGGAGGGGATGGAGAAAGAGGGAAAGCAAAGGCTATTTGAAGTGAGAGAAGTCATTGTTCATACCACTGGGGTGTAAGGTACCCAAGCGAAATATGAGGTGCTGTTCCTCCAATTTGCGCTGGGTCTCACTTTGACAATGGAGGAGGCCCAGGACCGAAATGGTCAAATTGGGAATGGGAGGGGGAGTTAAAGTGCTGAGCAACTGAGAGATTAGGTAGGTCTAGGCGGTCTGAGCGGAGGTGTTCAGCGAAAACAATCGCCGAGCCTCCGCTTGGTCTCGCCGTTATACAGGAGTTGACACCTGGAACAGCGGATACAGTAGCGGGTACAGTTATGTTGCAGTTGTACAAAAAGTCATCGAGGCCACTATTGGAGTATTGTGTTCAGTTTTGGACACTTTTACTTTCGAAAAAATTCCATTAAGTTGGAAAGGGTGCAGAGAAAATTTGAGGATTTTGCCAGAATTCGAGGGCTCTAAAATGTTTGGGCAGGATAGGAATTTATTTCTATGAACACAGTAAGCAGAGAGGTGATCATATGGAGGTGTATAAAATTATGAGCGGAATAGGGTGAATGCACAGAGTCTTTTTCCCAGAGGACATAGGTGAGAGGGGAATGGTTCAATAGGAGCCTGAGGGGCAACTTTATCCAGACAGCGTAGGTACATGGAACAAGTTGCCAGAGGAATTAAGACCCTGTCCGGATTTCCTGAGTTACTCACAAACTCTCCCGAGTTTTCCCCTTGAATCGAACTCGGAGAATGTCGGGGAATGACGGCAGCAATCTCGTAGGAGGCCGGAGGAGTCCGTAGATGTTTCGTAGCGGCTCGTAATGCCAGCCGTTGGAACTCGGGGCATCAGGTAAACCGGGACGTTTTTTCAACATGTTGAAAAATGTCCACGAATTAAAAAAAAATAGCCCCGAGTACCTACGAATGGCTATTACCGTAATTCTCCGAGTTCGAATCAAGGGGAAAACTAGGGAGAGTTTGTGAGTAACTCGGGAGAGTGGGACAGGGGCTTAAAGCCCTGTTCATTCCAAGAGCTCTCCCGAGTTTGCTCTGAATCAAACTTGGCGATTTACGGTAATGGCCACTCGTCGGTACTCGGGGCTCTCGTGGACATTTTTCAACATGTTGAAAAATTTTCACGAGTCTTCCCGAGCTTACCTGCGTGTCTTCCCGAGTACCTGCCGTTAGCGTTACGAGCCGCTAAGAGACGTCCCCGAGCTCTGATGTACCCGCTACGTTCATTCTCCGTGCTTACCATGAGTTTGATTTTTTTTAAACTCGGGAGAGCTCTTGGAATGAACTTGTACCGTGGGACAGGGCTATTAAGTTGAGGCAGGTACTCTCATGACATTAAAATACATTTGGACAGGTATGTGGATAGGAAGGGTTAGAGGGATAGGCACCATATGTGAGTAAAGGGGATGGAAAAAAGCTTAGATGGAACATCTTGGTTGACATGGATGAGTTGGGGCGAAGGGCCTGTTTCGGCTGTATGAACCTATGACTCCAATGAAGGGACCAAAACCATATTAAAAAAGACACAAAGTGCTGGATTAACTGGCGGGTCAGACAGCAGCATCTCTTGAGACCATGGGTCGGGACCCTTGTACAGAATGTAAATAGTGACTGATGTGGATGTGTGTGCGGAGACGATAGGTTTTGAGACACAGACAGAGCACTGCATGATGGAGCAGCTACGGTTTATAATGAAGGAGCAGAGTAAGCTGCACTAACCGGAGCTGCCAGCGCAGAGTTGTCCACAGACACGGACTTTAACCCAACCCACCATCACACACTTGCAAACCCACATAAGAGCTCCGTCTCTACTCACAGGCAGCTCTGCTCCAACCAGCGGCCACGCACCCAGCAGCTCACGGCAGCTCGCTGGCGGCAGCGCCCACTCCCTCCGCCTGCTGGGCCCGGGCCCTGGGCCTGTACCTGGGCGGAGGCCGCGGCCGCTTGTTTACAAACCTCCTCCACACGTACCGGAAGCTGCTCTGCCGAGCACTTCCGGCCGACGGCGCTGGAAGTCCGCCCGAGTCACGTGCCCGACAGAGACCACGTGATCGCCGAGCCCAGTGCGATCACGTGACCCGGGGGTTTGATGTCACCTCTTCAGGAGGGACCCAGTGCCCAGAGCGTTGGCAACGGTGGAGCAGCGGTAGCGTTGCTGCCTCGCAGCGCCGGAGACACGGGTTCAATCCCGACTACGGGCGCTGCAAAGACATACAGTTTTGTAGGTTAATTGGCTTGTTAAAATGTAAAAAATGTCCCTAGTGGGTGTAGGATAGTGTTAATGTGCGGGGATCACTGGTCGGCACGGACCCAGTCGGCCGAAGGGCCTGTTTCCGCGCTGTATCTCTAAACTAAACTAAACTTATAAAGAAGAGGGCGACGATTTATATTGATAGATTTAGATGAGAAGACGGGAAGGTGGGGCGAGGAATTAAGCGACATGGGCTAGTTGGATTAAATGGCCAGCCTTTGTGTGGATTTCCATATGAAGCATGCCATCTTTCCCTCCTTCAGTCTGAAGAAGGGTTTCGGCCCGAAACGTCGCTATTTCCTTCGCTCCATAGATGCTGCTGCACCCGCTGAATTTCTCCAGCATTTTTGTGTACCTGCCATCTTTCACTTCCTTATGCTGCTACTTTCAGGGAGTTATGCACTTAAACCCAGGATCTCTTTATATACCAATGTTATTGTTTGTATATCAATGCTGTTAAGAGCCCTGCCATTACCTGGATACAGTTCCCTTGCATTCGACCAACCAAAGCGCAACACCTCATATTTGCCGTTTCGCTGCCCATTTCTGTAGCTAATCTATATCCCGCAGTATAGTTTGAAAGCCATCCTCATTGTCTACAACTCCTGCAATGTTGGTGCTGTCAGCAAACTTACTAACCAATCCATCTAAGTATATATGCAAGTCGTTTATATAAATCACAGAGATCCCAGCACAGATCCTTGCAGAACCTTGCAATGAATGGCGGTGCTGACTTGAAGGGCCGAATGGCCTCCTCCTGCATCTATTTTCTATGTAACTCCACTGGTCAAAGACCTGCAGCCGGAATAACACTCTTCCACTGTTACTCTGTCTTATATAGGCAAGCCAGTTGTGAATCCAAACTATCATGCCATCATAGATTTCATGCATCTTAATCTTCTGAATGAACCTACCATGAGGTACCTAGTCAAATGCCTCACAGAAGTCCATGTGAATATCCACTGCCCCACCCTCACCAACCACCTTTGCCATCTCCTCAAAAAAAAAGAATCGAGTTTCTAACATAACCTGCACTGCCTAAATCCACTGTCCCAGAGAGCCCATCCTCTTCCAAATACAAATCTTATCCCTCAGAATCCTCTGCATTAGCTTCCCTATTTCACACCTGGGACAAATTTCCCTCCTGGGATAAATAAAGTCATACCGTGTCGTATTCCCACTGATGTAAGGCTCATCAATCTATAAATTCCCTGGATTATCCCCATGTACCTACTTAAAGAGTTAACATTGGCTATTGTCCAGTCCTCTGCGATGTTGTCTGTGGCGAGAGGGGTTCCAAAGATTTATGCCAAGGTTAATGGAGTTTTCTCCATAAACTAGGAGGAATCCCAGATGGCCCTGGGAACTGATCCTCTTTAATGCCCTTCAAGAGCCCCAATAGCTCCTCCTTGATCTCAAACTAGCATTAGTAAATGCCACATTTCTATTGAAGCCAGACACAAAAAGCTGTAGTAACTCAGCGGGTCAGGCAGCATCCTTGGAGAAAAGGAATAGGTGATGTTTTGGGTCGAGACCCTTCTTCAGACTGAGAGTCAGGGGAAAGGGGAACGAGAGATATAGACGGTGGTGTTGCAGAACTCTCGTTGGAGAGAGAACTTTTTCAAAGTAGACATATCTTGAGATTTTGCAGACAAAATGCGTAGGGAGGAACTGCAGATGCTGGTTTAAACTGAAGACATACACTAAAATGTGTATGAGGATAATGGCGGCGCGTTCAGACGCAGCCGCTTTGCGCTCCCAAGTCCGAGTTAACTCGGAGCAGCCCGGTACCAAACGCGGCTGTGAAAGTAAGGTAATTAAAGACCTCAGAACCCCTAGAACCCTTAGAAACCCCAGAAACCATAGGAAGAAACTCACCTCCAGGACCAAGAAATCCAGGACCCGCATCGTAATCCCGACGGGTCGCACATGGAGCCACACCGAACTGCTCAACATCGGACGTGGCTGCGAGAAACTGGCTTGTGAGTACTACAGCACCCTCACCAAAATCCCGATGGAGCTGGGCAGAACAGCCTCCTGGATCACCACTCCGGAGGGTAGGAGACGGAGCAAGCGCTGGGAGCAAAAGCAGAAACGTGGAAAGCGAGCGGGGGTGCAGGACAGGCTACGGAGGGCTCCACAAAGACCATCGCTCCCAAGCGTCTTTCTGGCGAATGTCCGGTCACTCACCAACAAGCTGGATGAGGTGAGGCTCTGGATCAACACCCAGCGATCCCTGAAAGACTGCTGTGTGCTGATCTTCACAGAGACCTGGCTCAGCGCGCTGGTTCCCGATGGGGCTGTGGACCTAACCAACCGGTCACTGCATTGTGCTGATAGAACAAAGGGCTCCGGTAAGAGCAAGGGCGGCGGGCTCTGCATCTACATCAACAATGACTGGTGCACCAACCACACTGCAGTAGAGAGCTACTGTTCCCCAGACCTGGAATACCTACTGCTTAAATGTAGGCCGTTTTACCTGCCTCGGGAGTTTACTGTGGTTATCATCATGGCCGTATACATCCCACCACAGGCTAATGCTAACCTAGCGCTAGCACAGCTGCACTCGGCCATCAGTAAGCAGCAGGATGCTCACCCCGACGGTGCCTTCATTGTTGCAGGGGACTTTAACCAGGTCGACCTACGAGCCGCACTCCGCAAATTCCACCAGCATGTGCAATGCCATACCAGGGGCTCAAACACACTGGATAAAGTGTACACCAACATCAAGGACGCTTACAGAGCTCTCCCCTGCCATCCCTGGGACAATCTGATCACCTCTCACTGTTTCTACTGCCTGTATACAAACGCCTCATCTGCAAGACCAAACCTGCAATAAGGACGGTCAAAATATGGCCCAAGGACACCACCCTACAACTTCAGGACTGCTTTGATCGCACCGACTGGGACCTGTTTGCACAACAGGCTACCAGTGGTACAGAGGTAGACTTGGAGGAGTACACATCCACTGTGCTCTCCTACATCAACTGCTGTGTGGAGACTGTCACAGTGGACAAGCAAATAAAGATGTTCCCAAACTGGAAACCCTGGATGAACAAGGAGGTTCAGGATCTGCTATGGCACGCAACAATGCCTTTGAATCCAGGGACACTTCTGCCTACAGTGCGGCCAGGTCGAACCTGAACAAAGGCATAAAAGGCCAAAGACATCCACAGGCAAAGGGTGGAAGACCACTTCAATACCGCGGACACCAGAAGCATGTGGCAGGGTGTCGGGGACATCACTGACTACAAGAGCAGCCCCGCCTGCCCCCCACGGTGATATCACACTGGCCAACGAACTAATCACCTTCTTTGCCCGGTTCGAAACTGGCAACACCACCAGGAGTGGAATAACCCCGGCCATGGCGGAGGGACAGGCCTTAACACTGAGCACTCAGGAGGTACAGTGCGCTCTGCGTAGGATCAATCCACGCAAGGCTGCAGGCCTGGATGGAGTCCAGGGAAGGGTACTAAAGGACTGTGCTGTACAGCTGGCGGAGGTATTCACGAGAATCTTCAATCTGTCTCTATCTCTGGCAACGGTCCCCAAGTGCCTGAAAACAGCCACCATAGTGCCGGTGACGAAAAAGTCCAAAGTCACCAACCTGAACGACTACCGCCCGGTTGCCCTAACTACAATCCCAATGAAGTGCTTCGAAAGGCTGGTCCTCTCCCATATCAAATCCAGCATCCCTGCCTCACTGGACTCTCATCAATTTGCATACAGGGCAAATAGATCAACAGAGGATGCCATCTCTCTGGCTCTTCACACTGTCCTGGCTCACCTGGACAGACAGGGCACGTACGTGAGGATGCTCTTCATTGATTATAGCTCTGCATTCAATACGGTCATCCCCACCAAGCTCACCACCAAACTCCATCAGCTAGGCCTCAGCTCGCCGATATGCGATTGGATCCTGAACTTTCTGACGGAGCGACCGCAGGCAGTGAGACTGGGCCCGCACCTGTCCTCCACTATCACCCTGAGCACCGGCACACCACAGGGCTGTGTACTAAGCCCCATGCTCTACTCCCTCTTCACTCACGACTGTGTTCCTGCATTCGACACCAACACCATCGTGAAGTTTGCAGACGACACAACAGTGATTGGGCTGATCACCAAAGGTGATGAAACAAAATACAGAGCAGAGGTGCAGAACCTGGCGGACTGGTGCGCACGTAACAACTTGTCACTAAACACCTTCAAGACCAAGGAGCTGATTATTGACTTCAGGAGGTCCCATAATGGAGAATACGCCCCAATCTCCATCTACGGGGAAAGTGTGGAGAGAGTGTCCAGCTTTAACTTTCTGGGCACTCACATTTCAGAGGACCTCACATGATCCACCAACACCGCTGCGCTGGTCAAGAAGGCACAGCAACGACTGTTCTTCCTGAGGACATTAAAAAGACTGGTCTGCCCCAACAGCTGCTGACAACGTTTTACCGCTGCACCACAGAGAGCATATTAACGTATGGCATCTCTGTGTGGCATCTCTGTGTGGTATCTCAGCTGCACGGAGGCGGAGAGGAGAGCTCTTCAGCGCGTCGTCCACAGAGCGCAGAGGATCATTGGGACAGAGCTACCAGCCTTGGAGGGCATCTACCACACACGGTGCCTCAGGAAGGCCGTCAGCATCCATAAAGACTCCTCACACCCTTGTAACGGTCTGTTCGAACTACTTCCCTCCGGCAGACGTTACAAGGCCTTCTACTCCTGAACCTCCAGACTCAGAACCAGCTTTATTCCAAGAGCTATAGCAGCTCTGAACCGGCCCTGCTGAGTGCCCCCCCCATCCCCCCTGGACTGTCTCCCTCGGATGGTCACGACACACAGCTTATTTATTTATTTTACTTTTATTTTTCATCGGTTGGAAGCTGCATACTAAATCTCGTTTGACTGACGTGCAATGACAATAAAATATATTATTATTATTAAAAGCTGGTGTAACTCAGTAGGTCAGGCAGCATCTCTGGAGAAAAGGAGTAGGTGAGACCCTTTTTCAGAGTTTTCTATTTGACTTTGTCGAAAAGGAGTAAAGAGCTATTGTTGCGGTACCACTGTTCTGTCACTGCTATTTCTCTTTCTGCAGATGCTGCCTGACCTGTTGAACCTTTCCAGCATATCCTGTTTTATAAAATAATAGTTGGGAAATTTTGGAAATTCAATAAAGAGAAAAAAAGCACAAAATTAACTATTTGAACTTTGTGCACTGGGTAAAAACACTTCAAAGAGCCAGAAAAGCTATTGGTAGCGGTCCATTCTATCACTGTTATAGCATTGTTACTTTTCAAAAAAGCAAAATAAGTGAGATGTGAACCAAGAAATATTCAAACATAACTCATTAAAAAAACATGCATTAGTTTATTTTTTAAGTGTAGCAACATACCAAAACAATTAAAAGTTTTAAATCAGCAATCAATATTTAATAGTGATTCAAAACATATTTGGAACACATTCTGATGCTTTAATATGAACAATATTTGAATGCACAAAACACAAAGATCAGAGTAACATACAACCCCCCATCATAGTTGATTTATGTATATTCCCATCTTTACATTGTTTCTCATCCGATTTACAATAATGCAAAGACTTTCTAATTAGAATTAATAATGACATATCAAGAATAACAAGAACAAGCTTTCACAGTTGGTGTGAAGGTGTCACTATCCACAGTAGTCTTCAGCATCGATGAATGTGAATGACCTGAAATTCAATATAAAGTGACCTTATAGTGGTGAGAATAATCTAGTGATTTGAGATCAACAATGAATGACAAATGAAAATAAAAGATGGGCAGTTTGTACTTACCTAAAATCTTCATTTCTCTCAGAGTGCCAGCTGAAAGGCGTCTTTTGCTTTACCAGTTTATATTTATTGATGAAAAAACTTCACAACTGGCGTTATTAGTCAAAACAATTTATTTTAGAATCTGGCCCAGGATGATATAAAATGAATTACCTACTTTGTTAATCAGTCTACAACATGAATACAATAAAACTTAACAATCACATTTATATCAACCCAATTTGGGTTTGCACATTTCAAATATTACATTTGCCAATCATAATGACATACCTCTTGCAATACATCATTACATGTGATATATGCAAATATTCTTAAATCAAACTCTGTTTAAAATACATTTTCATTTTTCTTGGCGTCCGGCTGAAACCCAGAAAGTGACTTTTTTCTCCACTTGAGACAACAATTGACGTGGCAACCATGGAAGCTGACCCTGTAAAACTGTGGCGTTTTTGGCAATGCAGTCCAAGCACAATCTACAAATGGAAAAAAAAGCATGAATCAGTATAATGTATCCACATAAACATTGTACATCTATATTTCCTGACAACTCACCCTTGAAAGACGTATTCCTCATGCCCCTTTTAGGATATCCCAAGGTATTTAATACCAAGTATATTGTAAATAAACTCTTCCACATGGTGTCATAGGATCTTATGTCCAGAAATTTGCATAGAACGTCAACCTCTGATTCAGTAAAGAGAACTACTGAGCTTTAGCTTATATTACCTTGAATTTACCCCAAATGTTACACAAGAGTATTTTATAATTTGAAAAGCCTGATCTTTATTAACTAAAGCAGTCAAGTCTGGATTCCTTTTACGGGAGAAGAAAAAAAAAAATCAGCCATCTTAAAACGTTCTGATTAGTAATTTAGTGACTATTATGTGAGTTTCAACAATGGAAAACAACACGAGTAAAGAAACTGCCAAATTATTATCACTATCCAGTTTTACATACATTGAAAAGTACTGCAGAAGCAGGCCATTCGGCCCACAATGTCAATGCTGACTTTGATGCCAAATTAAACTAACCGCATCTGCCTGCACATGATGCATATCCCTCTATTTCCTGCTTGCTCATGTCTGTCTAGCATCTTAAAAGTTACTATCATATGCGCTTCCTTCATCTCTCCAGGAGTGTTACAAGTTTGCAACCCCCCCCCCGGAATGTGCATCTCCTTTATACATAACACAACATTCACATGAATTATCATTTCAAAGGGTTGAAAAATCCTCCACAGTAATCACCATGAGAACCTCCCGTGCCCAGAATCTGTTAGAATATCTGGTCTCACTAGCTGTTCTATCCCCTCCAACAGTCCCTCCCCAGTGTGTTTTCACAGTGCAAGGTCCCTTAGTGACAACTGTTCAGCTATTTACTCAAATGAAATGGAGTAAAATGTATATTAAGGTTAATTCAAGAGGGGCGCGGTCGCACTTCATCACTGGCCTCTGCATGTCTTATTTTTATCAGCCCCATCTCCAGAAATAGAAAGTGCTCCTGAAATCTCATTACAACGTAACTCTATGTAGCCTTTACCTGTAGTACCTGCATCCACATGCATGTCATCAATATACCTACCTAGGTATACTGAACAGGGTATTAAAAAAAAACAAAAAAACCATCAGACATACCTAACCCCTGCCTCATTTCAAAATCCTGCTCCTGGATTTTAACTACCTTGAAAGAAAAAAAATGTTTCCTATTATCTTCCCATTGCCAGGCTCATTCTCTCACTCTCATTATTTGCACATTATTTTTACAAAAGCAGAATGTTATGTCAAGTACTGGAAATGACAAAATATTGACACAGGATATATTTGTAGGTTTAAGCTGAATAGAAATGTGCATCATGCAGATATTCACACAGAAGAAATAGGCAGGAGTTCTTCTCAAAGGAGATAATGTTAAGAAAAGAAAATGTTGGTATTTGTTCACGCATTCAGATGGCCCACCAAGGAAAACAAGATGGAGTTTCATCTCACCTCCAAATATTCTTTCACTATCAGGTTACAGAACATCTTAAACTCAGGAGCAAAAGCAGGTGGCAGGGTAGGAAAGCAAGGACTATCTATGCTCACTGCAGCAATCTTCCACCCAGCTTCTCATTGCAGGCTGCAACTGCATATTTCACTCATTATCTTTGAGGATTTTTTTGAAGTGGTCAGTTAAGCTTGAGGTTGAATTAGACAAAATCAAAATGTTGCTGGGATCCTGCTCTCAAGGGCTGAAGAATGAGGATTTAATGGAGTTGGAGACTCTGAAGGTCAGTGAAGAGACCAAGCAGCTGAATTCCAAGAGGTTAAACTATCAAAAAGGTGCAAACCATAAAACATTACTGAGGCATTTGGGCACTTTGGTGCAGAGCTGCAATGTCTCGAGAGGATGGACCCCAATACTATCTGGTTCACAAACTCAGCCACATCACAGCCACTTAAAAAGGCCACTAACAATTAAGTGAAAGTCCACTCGTCAGTCTCCCTGAACAAGTTCAAATTGAAGGCTGAACAGTCACATGCAAATTCTATCTCATCAACATCAGCATAACCATTACCAGACCCCTCATCTGACAAGTTAGCCAGTATTGTATATTGTAAAATCTCCACTGCCATTTCATAAAAGCATGTCATCAACTGCAATTAAACAGTAAGAGGTTAACGTTAAATTACTTTCTAATCAATCCGAGTGGAGCTGCTACCTCACATCACCAGTGAAAAGAGTTCAATTCTAACCTTGGGTCCTGTCTGTATGGAGTTTGTATGTTCTACCACTGACTGCATGGGTTTCCACAAGTGCTCCTGTTTTCTCCCATATCCCATGCAGCATGTTTGTTAATCGGCTACTATAAATTGCCCTTGGAGGTGGTTGGGCGGGAGAATGTGGGAAGAGTTGAGGGGAATGTGGTGAGAATTAAATTAGATAAAGGTAGGATTAGTGTAAGTGGGTGATTTATGGTTTTCTGGATCTGTCCAGTCTGCAATGTCTTGAGAGGATGGACCCCAATACTATCTGGTTCACAAACTCAGCCAAATCACAGCCACTTAAAAAATACAGTTTCCCTGCTGTAGGGCTTAGAATGTAGTTTTAAAACGTTTATCTCAACTGAGTCAAGATAGCTCAAGAACTTGTTTTTTTCAGTTTCCTGCAGAATAGTGTACTTGAGCAGTGTACCAAAATGACAGGATAAGAACCTACTACAGGTGCACAACCTTTTATCCGGTGTTCCAGAAACCGAAAAGCTCCGAAAACCGGCCATTTTTTCCAGATGTCGTCTGCGCACCAAAGCTCGCGTTTGGCGAAACCTGACCCAAAACGACCCTCGGTCATCCAGGTCTGGTACTACTGTAAGCGGCTGCCTCCTCCCTGAGAGCCGGGAGACGCTGAAGACAATCTGTAAATCATTGCTTAAATGTTAGTCAGTTAGTTTGGAGGGCTTTTATCCCTTCCTGAAGTAAGGGGTGGGGGTAAACTTCAGTAGTTCTTAGTCCCCTACCTGGTGGCAGAGGCGGGGAGCGGTCATTGCCTTTCATAAACCGGACTCGCCGTGCAGTAAGCTCCGCAGCGCTGTGGCCTATGGGCTGCGGGCGGCGCCATTTTGTAGCTCCGCCGACCCCGGCAACTCTAACCCCTGGCTGCGAGGAGAAAGATCCAAATGTAGCTGCCTAGCCCGCGGCCGGACGCCCAAGTTTCCGAAATTTAAAATCAACTGTCGAGAGTCGGCAGCGTCCCAGCGCTGGGAAACCAGCGGGGAGCGGGCAATGCCACAACCGGGTCGCCGTGCGGCAGAAACCGAAAAAAAGCTCCGGAGCGCCATTGGCCGCTGCGCACCAAACATCGCGGAGCGTCGCTAGAACCTGAGCCGCGCGACCAGGGGTAGTCAACCCGGGGTTGTAGCTCCAACTGTAGCGGCTGCCCCCTCCCGGACGACCGGGAACTCCGCGGCTCCAAATGTAAATCGACGCTGCTTAAATGTTGTGTGTCGGCGGCCACAGCGCTCCGGAGCTTGCCGCACGGGGACCCTTTAAGGCATTGCCCCCTACCCCGCTGGCAGCGTCTGCCTTACCGGGCCGACTGTGCAGACATTCTCCGCAGCGCTGTGGCCGGTCCGGCCGCGGGCGGCGCTGGTTTTGGAGCGCCTCGCAGCCAGGGGTAGACTGCCTGGCGTCGGCCCTACAAATCCAGCGCGCCGCCCGCGGCCGGACGGAGCCCCCAGCTCCGCGAGGTTGGGAGTCGCCGACCAGGTAGGGGACTAAGAATTAAAGTTTCCCCCTTCACCCCGACTCCACCACCACCACATAAAATCCCTCCAAACTAACTGACTAACATTTATGCAATGAGTCTCCCGGTCACCCGGGAGGAGGCAGCAGCTCCAGACTTTTCAAGCCGCCCGCGCTACCTACCTAATCTACGTTAAAAATCTTCCATTCTGAAATCCGAAAATGTCCGAAATCCGACAAGTGTCTGGTCCCAAGGCTTTCGGATAAAAGGTTGTGCACCTGTACCATCAAAGCAAAAACAAAAAAACAAAAAAAAAAATTGCCTCGGTGAAATCAGTCATATAAAATTTATGGAACAGTTTCCAGAGCCAAACTCTTATGTAATTCTGGTCCCCTCTAATAAATATGATTGCTTTGAGCCATCTTTGAAGACAATCAATTGTGAATATGTATATTAAAATTAGATACATTGTTTTGTAAAGTGTCACAGTTCTATCCCTTCCTGACAAGTAACTGGTAGTAACTTCAAGTAGTTTTGGAATTTGTAGATTATTGGCATTGACAAAAGGTGTTAATGGATCACATTCACATCTTTCATAAATCATAAAGACTCTGCCTGTTGAGTGGCTATAATGTTCTTTCCAAGCAAAATCCTATGGATAACAAACAAACATATTTTACACTGGTGCCCAAACAAGTTTATCTAACTCAAAAGTTCAGGGGAGAGAAAGATTTAAACTGTAGCTGCCTAGAGTGTTAAGGAAAACATCAAAACAAGTTTCAGAAATTTAAAATCAACTGATCCAGAGAAAAAAAAAATTCAGACCCATCTCTGACAGAATCCAAGATATTTGTATTATTCACTTTGTCAGCAATAGGCTCAATACCAAATACTCTCTAAAGACAGCATGATTAAAATGTTGTAAACAATGGATGCAATACTATAATACTCAAAAACCTCAAATCTCCACATTTGATGTTATTTTCAAAGCAGATTAACCCCAATCCATGACAGGAAAAGGTTAAAAAAGGATGTATGGAAGTAAAATTGTCCATAATGCCAGAATTCTATGTCCAATGTTTGCTACAAAGAAGCTGACTACTACACTGGTATTGAATGGAAATAAATGAGAATCATTATTTACTATTTACAATTACATTTGTTAGAAACCAAGTCCTAGTTAAAACATTTACCTGAAGAGTGAATATGGCTGTGTTTGAAAGATCAGCACATCATTACAGTGACCCTAGTTAAAAAAGCAACAGACAAAATGTATTAACAATTGGAATCAGATCCCACACCACTGGCATGCAATAGTAACTCATCAAATTATTCAAATGTAGTTTTCACAAAAGGATTATTTATTTGTACTGAATATGCATGAACCATAATTTGCTACAATATTATTCAGGCTTATGCACATTCCTGCCAAAATGTGAATGAGGTTTAGAGTTGCCCTTCAAGATGGTGACAGACGGAGGAAAAGATGCCGGTGAGCAGGGCGGGGGCTTCTCTCCTACACCCTTCGGAGGCGGTCTGGTCAACTGCAGGAGACACTCCCGGGACACAAGAGATGAAGGAACGGCACGTTTAAGGAGGCATCGGAGTGGTCAGGTTGGTGGAGTGGGCCGCTGGAGGCCCTGAAGCAGCCTGGGCTCCATTAGATCAAGAGGCCGAACACGCTACAACGCCACAGAGATCCAGAGCAGTGGTAGAGCACATTGACACATCGTCTGGCCAGGCCGACCCCTACACCTCCAACCCAGTGCCGCCGCCAGGGCAACTGGCCTTTTAGGCCAAGAGAAGACGAACATTGTGTTTAAATTTCTGACGAAGGGTACAAGAAGGCACGTGTACCGACTCAGTGTGGTCTGCTACCTTACACTCTTATATTTAGTATGATCGTGCCTAATGTACAGTTGAATTGTCACTGAACTGTATGCAAAAACAAAATGTCACTGTATCTAGGTATACGTGGCAAAGTATAATTGGACCATTCAACGGGCGCAGTGGTGGAGTTGCTGCCTTACAGCGCTTGATGCGCCAGGAACCCGGGTTTGATCCCAACTACGGGTGCTGTCTGTTCGGAGTTTGTGGGTTTTCTCAAGAGATCTTCAGTTTCCTCGCACAAGACATACAGGTTTGTAGATGAATTAGCTTGGTATAAGTGTAAATTGTCCCTAGAGTGTGTAGGGTAGCGTTAATGTGCGGGGATCGCTGTTCGGTGCGGGCTCGGTATGCTGAAAGGCCTGTTTCCACGCTGTATCTAAACTAAACTAACCATTGAGTTCAATTTGGTGACATGCTCCTGATCAGAATATCTTTAGTTTCATGAGAGAGAAATTATTTAATTTTCAGTTTTATTTAGACATGCAATTCTATATGAAGAACTAGCAAATATTTGTCGATTAAGAAATAATATTGAACAACAAATACAGAGTATATTGTATTTGATCTATATCCCACTATATACTTTGACAGCGTTCCTCACAGTTCATGACCTCAGCAATCATGGTGCCCTTCTGCAAACTTACTAAACAAAATACGTTTACTTCCAAGTTATTTATATATATATATCAAAAACAACAGAGGTCCCACCACAGATCCCTGTTGAACTCCACTGAGCAGTCCTCCAACCTGAATATTGTTCTTCCACCACAACCCTCTGTCTCTAACAGAAAGCCAGTTCTGATTCCTCACCTGAATCCACTGGCCACTGTTAATTGTGTGCATCTTAATCTTTTGGATCAGTCTACCATGGGGGAATCAATCAAATGCCTTATCTACAAATGCATGTAGATAACATCCACCGTCCTGCCCTGATCTATCACCTTCATCACCTCCTTAGAAAACCTGATCAAGTTAGTAAGACATGACCTGCCACTTACAAAGCAATGCTGTCTGTCCCTAATTAACAAATTCTCTATCAAATGAGAATAATTCCTATCCTGAAGAATCCCCTACCACTGACATGAGGCTCAATAGCCTATAGTTCCCTGGATTAGCTACTCTCTAGTCCTCCAGAACATCGCATGTGGCAAGAGAAGATACAAAGATTTTAGTTAAGGGTCCTGCTTCTAATTTCTTGCCGCTCCCAGTAACCTGGGATAAACCCCATCAGGCTCTGACAATTTATCCACCTTAAATGCTCACCAGCAGCATCAATTCTACCTTTTTAATCTCACCGTGTCCTTCTTGATGAAAACAGTGCAAAGTACTTAGTTTGTACCTCGCTTACATCCCCAGACTCCAAGCACAAATTACTAAGAGGTTTCTCGACCTGAAACGTCACCCATTCCTTCTCTCCAGAGTTGCTGCCTGTCCCGCTGGGTTACTCCAGCATTTTGTGTTTATCTTACCTTTCTTTATCCTTGAGCACCCCTACCTTGACTGGTGACAATTTGGGTATAAAAAGATTTTGGGGGATATTCCTTAATCTGATTTCATGGCCCCTTTTGGCCCTTCTAATTGCTCACTTGCACTCTTTTCACCTTGTTGTATCGTCCTCAAAAGGCCCATTCTGATTCCATTCTGTTATATCTTGCATACATCTTGTCTCCATTTTCCTTTTGACCAAATTTGCAACCTCTTTGATCATCTTCTTTTACTTTGCCATCCTTATCCCTCCGCAATACCCGAATATGCCTGCCCTGAACTTTGATCAACTAGTCTTCAAACGATTCCCACATTTCATATGTGGACTTGCCCAATAACTGCTCCCAGTGTACTCTCCTGAGCTCCTACCTAACAATGTTATAATTTGCCTTATTCAAATTTAGTACCTTCCCGCAAGGTCCAGCTTTATACCGATTCTAAACAATCTTTAAACTTATGAAGGTAGACACAAAAAACTGGAGTAACTCAGCGGGACAGACAGCATCTCTGGAGAGAAGAAATGGGTGACGTTTCGGGTCAAGACCCTTCTTGTCTACTTTATACTTATGAGCTGTGATCACTATCACTGAAAAAAATAGTCACCTAGCCAGGCTGATTTCCCAACACAAGGTCCAGTATGTTCCCTGTTCAGGTTGGACTATCCATACGGTTTCAAGAAACTCTCTTGGTTACACCTAACAAATTCTGCCCTGTCTAAGCATTTGACACTGAGCACATTCCAGCCAAGATTGCAAAAGTTAAAGCAACCCACTAAGACGGCCCTATTGCTTAGTGGGTGATAATGGTAGAGCAATAATTAAAGTTGTCAGTACCTCAGAAAACAAATATAAAGAAACGTAGTCAACTTTTACATCTTTAATGTTATAGTAAGCCAAGATATTATTTTTTAATTCTCTCTCAAACAATCATCTATGTTAAATAGTGCCTTAAGCTGTTACCCTAATATAAAACTGTTTGAAGTGCTTAGTGGGATAAGAAGAACTCATCAGATGTGGAAGAGATTTTGATGAAGATTACAGGCATCCAACAGATTATATCATCTATAACTTGCTTTGATGAAAGTATGCATTTCCAGACATCTGTTTTTTTCATTTAAAACATAATATTTTGTTCTTCCTTTTCATTTTACCTAAGTGGCAAGGAATTAGTAATTATCTATAACAAAAATATCTAAGGAACAAAACCCAGAGATGGCAAGTTCATAGTGTCACTGCACCCAAATCTAGTTTATTTTTAATGATCTATTGCATTTGTTCTTCCATCTTGATTTACGAGTACCACAACGAGACAAGTCATTTCAATGTACTTACAGAATCAAATGAAAGCAGGTCATCTTTACTGCCACCAAACACCATCACTTCATACTCCTTTCCCAAACAGGCTGTATGCCACAACCTGCAGATGGTTTCAATATAAATCGATTAATATCTATTTATTATATGGCTTTTTATTTCATTCATTCTAATGTATATACCAAATAAAATATAATATACAAGTTTGATTATTGTTCTTGTATTGTGTCATCATAGGCACTTTAATGCTGAAGTCATTATTTTTTAATGGCAATAGTGGCAGTAATTATTTTTTCCAAAGTTTGACTGAAGATATAATCAATCTTGCATCTTTGCACAGAAAGTATTAAATGCCCCCCCCCCCCCCACCTCAAGAATTCTTCCATTCATCACGGTAGATCTCATAGGTACCCTATTAAAAATTGCATTTCATGTCCTTTGTTTTTTTTTTCCCACTTATTTTTAACTTAACCTTAAAATTTCATAAAATATTTTTGTTGTGTGAAAGAAAGTATATTCTGCTGTTTTGTAAAGGTGAGATAAAGGTCAGATACACACTTTTGAAGTAAATGTTGTTTTACTCACCTTTAATACTGTTATTAATGTAAAAAGGAAGCTGTTTTCCACAAACCAAGGTTTTATTTCACATCTAATAATCAGAGTTGTCGATCTTATCAGTTTGTCTGTTTTAAGTGTGATCATAAATGACTCATCCTTCCCATTTCCTATGACGGAACCCTCTTTGGTAGCAATCATACCTTCAACCAAGTAAGATGGAAACTGGCCATACGGGTCAAGTATGGAATATGAAGGAAGAAGTCCACAATGAAAAAGACAAGAAGATCTCTATAGAGTGGGGCAATTCATCTATCACAGGATGTACATCTTGTAAGCAATGAGTACTGACAGATTAGCCTTCAGCTCCAGAAGACAAAGAACATAAATCAATAGCAAGCCAGGAGTATGTAGTATTTCTCTTTGCTGTGAGCAGTTTCAGTTAATGTTTCCTCAAACAAGATAAAGGAAATTCGTGTGGCGGTGCATAAACTTGCAATGTTGTCTAACAGTGCTAAGGATCAGGGTAGAATCCTGATTTTGTATATATTCTGTATTGAGTTTGTATATTCTCCCCACGACTGCATGGTTTCTTGTCGGTGTGCCAGTTTCCTCTCACATTCCAAAGACATGCTGGTAGGTGAACCAGATATTGCAAATTATCCTCAATACAAATAAGCAGAAAACGATGCAAGAGAATGTTACAGGATTACAGGGAAATAAGGAAGATAGAAATTTCTCTGCCTCAAGACGGCGGTGGAGGCAGGTTCTCTGGGTGCTTTCAAGAGAGAGCTAGATAGGGCTCTTAAAAATAGTCAGAGGATATGGGGAGAAGGCAGGAACGGGATACTGATTGGGGATGATCAGCCATGATCACATTGAATGGCGGTGCTGGCTCGAAGGGCCAAATGGCCTACTCCTGCACCTATTGTCTATTGTCTAAATGGGACACAAGGGATTGCTCTGCTGGGAGGCATCATGGGACCAGAAGGGCAAATGGCATTTTCTATGTCATAGTAGGAAATTGAAATGAAGTGCCTTTATAAGCTGTAAGCTTTTTAAGTGGTCAAGGAAAGAGCGTTCACGTCGCGGCCCTGTTTTCACCAATCTTTCCATCATCATGCACAAGACAGACACCATTGTGCAGATGCCGAGAAGTGCGTTCAGTTCTGGCTGAACAATTTCTAATCTTGTATGTGGACTCGACAAGAAGAAGAATCTTTTTTTTTTAAATGGAATGTCACTTAAGCACAATTGGTTTGAATTGCAAACTACAAAATCATAGCATAATTTTACTGACTTCATGGGAGAATTTAAGGAATCACAAGTAGAATTACAAGAAGTGTCTCCAAGAAAAGGCATGTAATATTCCAAGGACACAATTACTATTGGAGATACTGCACAATACACAAAGATAAACATGTCTTTTTTTTTTAACATGTGTTGAAAACATAAGATAACAGAGCAGGTGCAATGGAGGAAAAAGGACTCCTGCGACAGAGAGTACAAAAACACTGAGGACTCTGCAGACACACAAAGAACTGCAGATGCTGGTTTACAATAAAAGGCAGAGTGCTGGAGTGACTCGATGAGTCAGGCAGCATCTCTGGAGAACATGGATTGGTGATGTTTTTGGTCAGGACTCTTCAGACAGAATGTGGTGGGATGGGAGGGGCAGGATAAAGTCTGGCAAGTGATAGGATGATATAGGTGGGTTGGGGGGGTTTGGTTGGCTGGCTGGACAAAGACCAGAGAAGAAAAGACAAAACGTGTGGGTTAAGGATAGAAGCGCAAACTCTGAAGCCAGAGGTGTGAATAGATCGCATGGGGTCTAACTTGTAAGGTTTGATCACATGGAATCCAGGGAAAAGCCTACCAACTGGATAGAGAATTGGCTTAATGGAAGGAAGCAGATGGAGATGATGGAAGGTTGTTGCTCTGACTGAAGGCCTGTGACTAGTGGTGTTCCTCAGCGATCAGTGCTAGGCCTATTGCTGTTTGCCGATTATATCAGTGATTTGGATAAAAATGTACAAGGATTAGTAAGTTTACAGATGACCTTAAAGTGCGTGGTAGTGTAGATAGCAAAAATAAGGATCAAAAATTACAGCAGGATCGTGATCAGTTGGGCAAGTGGGCTGAGGAATGGTTAATGGGGTTGCAGACAAGTGAGAGTGTTGCATTTTGGAAAGTCGAAGTCGGGGAGGACCTTTACAATGAAAGGCCAGGGCCTGGGGAGTGTTGTAGAGCAGTGGGATCTTGGGAGTGCAGGTACATAATACCTTGAAATTAGCATCACGGATATAGCGGGTGGTCAAGGAGGCTTTTGTTATATTGGCCTTTATCAGTCAGGGTATTGAGTTTGTAAGTTGGGATGTTTGGTTGTACTTATGCAAGACGTTGGTGAGGGTGCATTTGGAGCACTGTGTTTATTTTTTGGTAACAATGCTATAGAAAGGATGTTGTTAGCTTTGAAAGAATGCAGTAAAGATTCACGAGGATGCTGCCAGGACTTGCGGCCTGAGCTATAGGGAGAGGTTAGGCGGACTAGGACTTTGTTCCTTGGAGCATAGGAGGCTGAGGGGTGATCTTATTGAGATGTATAAGATCATGAGGGAACAAATAGTGAATGCATAGATAGGGCATGTCTTTTACCCAGAGTAGGGGAATGAAGAACCACAGGGCAGAGGTTTGTGGTGAGAGGGGAAAACTTTAATAGAAACCTGAAGGCAGCTTCTACAGAGAGTGGAGGATCTATGAAACAAGCTACCAGAGGAGGTACTATAACAACATTTAAACACGTACATGAATAGGAAAGATTTAGAGGGAGGGGGAGTTAAAATGGTTAGCAACTGAGAAATCCAGCAGGCCTTGGTGAACCGAGCACAAGTGTTCAGCGAAATGGTTGTCTAAGTCTACACTTGGTCTAGCCCATGTAAAGGAGGCCACATTGAGAACACCAAATTCAGCAGATGTTAGAGGAGGAGCTCTGTCTGATCTGGAGGCACTTCTGTTGTCTAAAATGTACACCTTTGACATAATTTGACTCAGATGAAAAAAATCAAAAGCAACAATGGCACATGGAGAGGAGATTGTATTGTAGGGTTGTTGGAGGAGCAGGTGGCAGGATGGAAACAACAGGTAATACTCAAAAGGAATTTCATTACAATAATAATAATAATAATAATAATAAATTTTATTTATGGGGGCCTTTCAAGAGTCTCAAGGACACCTTACAAAAATTTAGCAAGTAGAGGAAAAACATGTAAGCGGAATGAAATAAATAGTAGAGACATGACTAGTACACAAATTAAAGACAGAATTCAATTCAAAACACAATATGAGGCAATTCAAGCACAGATGAAAAGGGAGGGGGACATGGGGCTAAGGATAGGCAGAGGTGAAGAGATGGGTCTTGAGGCGGGACTGGAAGATGGTGAGGGACACGGAATTGCGGATCAGTTGGGGGAGGGAGTTCCAGAGCCTGGGAGCGGCCCTGGAGAAGGCTCTGTCCCCAAAACTGCGGAGGTTGGATTTGTGGATGGAGAGGAGACCGGCTGATGTGGATCTGAGGGACCGTGAGGGTTGGTAGGGGGAGAGGAGGTCAGTGAGATATGGGGGGGCCAGATGGTGGAGGGCTTTGTAGGTGAGGACCAGGATTTTGAAGGTGATCCGGTGGGAGATGGGAAGCCAGTGAAGTTGTTTGAGGACTGGAATGATGTGATTTGGTGTGGGTGATGAGTCGAGCGGCTGCGTTCTGGACCAGTTGGAGTCGGTTGATGTAGGTGGAGCTGATGCCAAGGAGAAGTGAGTTGCAGTAGTCCAGTCGGGAGGAGATGAAGGCATGGATGAGTCTTTCGGCAGCGGGAGGTGTGAGAGAGGGTCTGATTTTGGCGATGTTGCGGAGGTGAAAGAAGGAGGTTTTAATGACATGGCGGATGTGAGGTGCCTGGGGAGATGGGGAGACAGTGGTGCCGTCGATGGTGAGAGTGGGGTTATTGATTTTGCCGAGTGTGGATTTGGAGCCTATGAGGAGGAATTCTGTTTTATCGCTGTTGAGTTTGTGGAAGTTGTGTTGCATCCAGGTTTTTATAACGGACAAACAGGAGTTGATATGGGAGAAGGGGGGTTGTGGGGGGATTTGATGCCGAGGTAGATCTGGGTGTCATCGGCGTAACAGTGGAAGTCCAAGTTGAAGTGGCAGAGTATCTGACCAAGGGGGAGGATGTAGATGATGAAGAGGAGGGGGCCGAGTACGGAGCCTTGGGGAATGCCTCGAGTGACTGTGGCTGTAGCAGAGGTGTGGTTATGGAGAGAGATGAAGTGGGATCTGTTGGAAAGGTAGGAACAGAGCCAGCTGAGTGCAGAACCTTCAATGCCAAGGTCCCCAAGTTTGGTAAGCAGGATGTTACGGTTCACTGTATCGAAGGCTGCACTCAGGTCGAGGAGGATGAGGATGTTGAGGGAACTAGTGTCAGCAGAGGTGAGGAGGTCGTTGAGGACTTTGAGGAGAGCAGTTTCTGTGCTTATGGAGGGGGCGAAAGCCATATTGGAGGGGTTCGAATAGGTTATACGCAAGGAGGTGGGAAAGTTGTGCCGCAACGATACGCTCCAGGGTTTTTGAAAGAAAGGGGAGGTTTGAGATTGGGCGGTAGTTAATGAGAGAGGAGGGATCAAGACCAGGTTTCTTTTAGATTGGTGTAACAGCAGCAGTTTTGAAAGCGGAGGGGACAATTCCTTGGGACAATGAGGAGTTGAAGAGATTAGTGAGGTAGGGGCAGAGAACGGGGAGGCAGGACTTCAGCAGGAGAGTGGGGATAGGGTCGAGGGAGCAGGTAGTGGGTTTGGAAGAGCCGATGAGTTTGGAGATTTCAGTAGGGGTGACCAGGGCAAACTGGGAGAGGAAGCAGTGTGGAGGAGGGGTAAGGAGGTCAGTGGAGATGTTGAAAGGAGGGGCCTTGGTAGGTGGCGGAGTAGATGCTGGGGAGTCCGATACAAGGGATAAAGATTGATAGATGGTGCTGATTTTATCAGCGAAAAAGTGGAGGAATGAGTTGCAGAGATCCGGAGTAGAGGTAGGGAGAGTGTTGGCTCGGGGCTTGAGGAGGTTGCCCACTGTGGAGAAGAGGGTTCTGTGGTTTAGGCTGGGGTCGGTGAATATGGAGGAGAGGTAGGCAGATTTTGCAGCAATATGGGCATCTTTGTAGGCAATGAGGTGGAGTTTGTAAGCTTCATGGTGCAATGACAGAGAACATCTTTTCTGCAGTGGTAACTTGAGGCTCTCAGGTTACAAGATAAGGGATGTCTAAGGGTGGAAAGGGTAGGAAAGCAGCCTGGTATCCTAACCTTTGTAGAATTTTTTTTTAAAGCACTAGAGCAGGGCAGCTTCTTGCAAAGAAGCAAAGAAGTTGATGTTAAATTACACCTGTATCTTGAGAAATTTTAGGTCAGAGCTGATGACCTAAAATCTAAAATTCAGGTATCATAGGTTAAGATTACCTGAACATTATATTTGTACAATTGGGCTAGAAGGGGGTGATTCGAGTGTGGTAGAATAGAGATCCAAGATGAGAGACCGGAAGAGCATAAGTGCCTTTGCACTTATCTGTCAGAAAGGCAATTAATGTAGCTTCTGTGGATTAGCACGCTTGGAGTTTGATACTGGGGCCCCATTCAAATTGGAGGAAGTGAAGAGGAATTTAGTGGTAAAGGAGATAGACACTTTTTGGTGTACCTGTGATTGGGACTCCTAAAGTCTGCGTTGCATGCCTGTTGGCTGGTTAAGAACATTTCCGTGGGAATGGAGGAATGTGGTGTAGCAGCAGAAAGATACGAGTTGTGATCCATGTGGGAGCCAAAGCTACAGATCCAACAAAGTAGGTGGTTCTGCTGAAGGAAAAACAGCAGCTTGGGTCCAGAATGAAAACCAGAACTACAAAGAAAGTCATTTCTGAATTGCTAACTACACCATGTGCAAATGCACAGAGAGGCAAGATTTCTTTTTAATTTTTCAATTTCTTTCATACGATAGTGGCATTTAAGAGACTTTAGGATAGGCACATGACAGGGAATGGTGGGACATGGATTATGTGCAGGCAGATAAGAATTGGTCTTGGCATCATGTTGGTCACGGACAATGTGGACCAAAGGGCCTGTTCTTGCACTGTACTGATTTATGTTCTAATGTTTTCAGGAGTTGGGCACCACTAGCTAAGACTCTCTCCCTATCTGTCTTTGAACTGGGTGACCTAAATCGCCGATGAAATTATCTAGTAAGAGTAATTAAAATCAGAGAACTGATAATATGGTTGAAAGACCGACAAGGGAGAAGTGGATTACACAGTGGATTTAAAACGAGTTCATTTCAAATTAGTCAGAACAGGGACATGGTATAAAGACAAAATTAAAGGCTCATTATCTAAATGCAAATAATATGTCACAAGGATCATAAATTATTGGCACAATAGGAAATTTGGTGATAAAATACAAATCCTGGCGAGATAGGCAAAATAAAACTAAAACAAATGGGGTAACCAGAATTTTAAAGAATGGGTTAAAGACAGTAGGGAGGTAGAGAAGTGCCAAGGAAATAATACAAGCACAAAATAAGGGACAATGCACAACATCAAGCCCGACAGAAAAATGGTCTAGCTGTGGCTACAATGTTATGTTAGAATTATATCAAAGGAAAAGACATGATATTGCCAAGAGGAGCAGTAAACTTTAGATTGGGAACATTTAAAATTTCGCTAAGAAGAACCAGATGTCAAATAGGAGAGTATACATGGAATATGATCAGACAATATTGTTTGAGGAAATCGACAGGCGACGTTTCAGGAACAAGTTACTTTTAAGTTGCAAAGTGGGTAGGAGAGAGTTGAATAGGGGAAATGGAATATCTCTGATCAGTGTGTCCAGTATTGGTATAGTGATAAACTATTGATCAAACTGTCCGAGCTGATAGTTAAATGAGGGCGAAAACTGAGAAAGAAAACAAAGAAAGATGCATGTAAAGCTATGAAATGCTTTGTGGTATCAGACAGTTAGGATAAAAATGTAAGTAGTATTTACTTAGTTTTTCTCTCGCCTCTGATGCTGGGCAAGGCAATGATGTGGGTTGAGGATAGAGAAAAGATGGAGAATATAACACACATGAATGAGAAAGCAACTAACAGATGGATGTAATATGAAAATATGTAAGGTCATCCACACATTAGTACAAGGAGTAGAATGGAAGTTTGCATAAATGGAGATGAATCGAAAGCTGTTGGAGTTGAGATACTTGGGAACCTTGTACTCAAATCTCTGAAATTCTAGGCTCTGTTGAGGACATTTGGAAAGTGTAATTTCCTGAGTCAGGCAGATCCCATTCAAGAGTCTCAAGCACAAAAATCCAGGTAGACACACCTAGTCAGGAATGGCACTCTGATGAGAGACTAAGCCAAGACCCAAACAGACGCACTGAAGACTTTCTATGGGTTTCTCCGATACCCCGATCAAGTAAAGTACCAAGCAGTTTATCTGGCCATATAGATTTAGGGAGCATGTTCCATGCAGATTTTCTGCTGCAATTCCCACATTACGATGGTCTCTATCTTTCAAATATTATCATTGACTATTAGGAAATTTGGGACATCCTAAGGTTGTGAAAAGTGCTGCAGGAATGCAAGATTTTTTTCCTGCCGGTTGAAGAGAAATAAAATACAAAGTTAAAACATCTAAATATGACCAGGCAGATTATGTCCACAACGTGTTCTGTTGAGAATTCATATTTTGAAAGCATTCGTTGGGCAGCAAGTGTGTAAACTTGGTCTGTCAGAGGATTCCCGTGATTTAACTTGCGGTGTTTAATAATATTAATTTACCGCTTGCAAAAACAGGTCGGGAAGGACAAAATGATGGAATGTTTTAAAGGAGTGTTCAAATCAAGCATTCAGTGAATTACTACGGACCTAGTGATTTGTCTGGGTAGTGTCTGTCAAGATACAAAATCTGATTCATGGCATTATTTGTCCCACTACTGTACAATGGCAGACAACTGCTTCTTTGGTGTATCTCAATAGTCATAGCTTCTAAATCAAAATGTTGTTTCAAGACTGATATACAAGACATAACAAAGCAAACCAATCAGTAACAAAGCAAAGCAAACCATATCAGTATCAAATGTTTGCTGGTGAGCCACACTACACTGCTGAGCTCGCTTGTATTTGTGAAAAGTTCTAATTCTAAACTGCTGAAGAGAATTTTAGGCATAGATTTGCTTCTCAGAGAAAGCAGCACCACAGCATAAATTAGATATGCAAGTAGTGTGATGCTTCAGATATGATGCAATCATGCCAAGACAAGAACACTGAGAGAAGGATGTGCAATCTGTCCTTTTTTTAAATTTGTATTTGATTCTGTTTACTGGGTTAAATATTATTAATTTAAGATGGAAGATTTTACTGAGCTGCCAATTAGCGTTCTGTTCATTATAATGATCAGAATTTTAATTACAATTCATAGCTGAGTGGAAAAAAAAAAAAAAATTAGGTAATATTTAATACTTCCCCTGGTTTATTCTAAATGTTAACTCTGGATCTGCAATAAATGGTACAATGCAGGAAAAAACTAAAAGCTAAATGGTTAAACCGGCAGTAAAAATGAATGCATTGCTACAACATTTTTCTTAATATAAGAAAAAGTAAGACTACATAACAATTCCCAACAGCAGTAGCAGAGTAATATATTTGGGTGCGGGAATCTCATAAATGAGAAACTTTTGTAACCGTGGTTTTAAAATTCCTTAAAAAGGCACATTGACTCCCATCTTATTGCTAAAACCCACCCATAATTTGTTCAGTATAAACAAATTATGTAGATTGTTAAACTTTAAAAATGCACCAAGATATTTCCTTAAATTTGAACTTTTATTGCCAAAAAAGTGGAACAATTTCCAGTTTTATGTTTACAAGAATTTCTAATTGAAAGGCGTTTAAAAGGGCACAAAACATTGAGGTCATGCTTTTCTTATTACAAACTATTTCTAGTTTTTGAAGCTTTCCCTCTATATTCAGAGCTGAACCTTGTGTAGCCTTGTGGAATTTAATAATCTGGCAATGGAAAGTAATCTAAACAATATATCCAAGTAATATAATCTGAAATCATGTATTGCACTCTTAACTGATCTGCTACAAATATCACCCTACTTTAACTAGACAATATTACAATAATAATTTTTCCCACCTTGTATTGAACTACATTTCCTTGCCCTGCACTCTGCATCTGCCTTTGCTTTCCTCACCTCATCAAAACTTTTGTCTCATGACTTGCTGCTGGTAAACTCCTGCCTGGTCTGCTTCACCGTAGAACATGGAGTAGACTTTCCTGACTCGAACATGTTGAAATCCTAGCTTGCAACCTGACGCTTTTTTTTGTACAGACTGTAACAGTGCTCTATTACGCTTGGTTGCTGCTAATCTAAAACGGTGCAAAATGTCACTGCCGTAACTAGTATAAATTCTATTACAGAATGTTTCAATTATTTATTTATAATATATACACACACACACAAAATAGAATGGGAGATTTATTTTTAAACAGAAAAAATAAAACAACTTAAAAATACTTCAATTATACTTCAAGTAAAAAAATACCAGGTTTGATTTACAGAAATAATGATTAAAACTAGAAAAGTAAACAATTCCCCATATCTACATTAAACATGAATACAAAAACTATTCAATCTGCAGAAATACGTACAGTTAATAATGGTTTTTAAATTTAAATGTCCAATCAATATTTAGTAACTGCAAATGTTTTCAGGAAACATAAGATCAAAGTTTATTTATTAAATATATTATGCATTTGTACCATTGCTAAGAAATTGGACTTTGCATAATCTAATCTATAATATTAAATAAAGGTGTAGCTCCTCTGAAATGTAAATAGGACGACCATAGTCTTTTTCTAATTAAAAAATCTACAGGTCATTAAAATTAAGTTGTACAATTTTATTAATGGGTTCCTAAACTGGAAAATGAGAGCTCAGGGCATAATTCAATAGCAAAAGTATAGATCATTTTTTTGCTTGTAAAGATTAGGGAATTATGGGGAAATTCTGTTCCAAATTTATGACACTACTATCATTTAATGTGGTTTATAAGTATTTATAATGTAACTAATTTTCATCAATAGTGACATACAGTAACTTTGTTCTTCAATTTTTTTGCACATTTCCACAACCTTTTTTGTTCCTATTAGACATAAGAGAATTAGATCTGTATGACTATAAAATAACCTTGTGATAGTTAGCGTGTAGGAAGGAACTGCAGATGCCGGTTTAAACCAAAGAAAGACATAAATAACTCAGTGGGTCAGACAGCATCTCTGGAGAACATCTAGATAGTTGTGAGACTCAGTGGGTTTGTAATAAACTTCAGTCGATAGTCTATCTCCGGTGAAGGAGACGTTGAGATCAAGAAAGGGGAAGGAGGTGTCGGAGATAGTCCAAGTGAATTTGAGTGCAGGATGGAAATTTGGTGGTGAGGTTAATAAAGTCCATGAGTTCTGCATGGGTGCAGGAGGTAGCACTGATGCAGTTGTCGATGTAACGAGAGAGTTCATGGATAGGGCAGGTGTACGCCAGGAACAGAAGTTGTTCAACATACAAAGAGGCAGGCATAGTTGGGGCCATGCGAGTGCCCATAGCTATGCCTTTGATTTGGAGAAAGTGGGTGGAGTTGAAGGGGAAGTTAGTAAGAGTGAGGACCATCGGAGCAGTGTTAGTAGAGGAAAATTCCTCCGTCTATGCCACATCTGTGCCCTACACTTCTTTCCACCCAGCTTCCTGCAACGACTCTATCCCCTACTCCCAATTCCTCCAGTTACGCCCAATATGAGGTGTTCCATGCCAGGACATCCAAGATGCCCTTATTCTTTAGGGAACAGGGGATCCCCAGTTCCATCATAGATGAGGCCCCCACACCCGTCTCCTCTGTACCCCGCAGTTCCGCTCTTGATCCCCCATCCCCAAATCGCAACAGGGACAGAGTTCCCCTAGTCCTTACCTTTCACCCTAATCAGCCTTCGCAAACAACACATAATTCTCATAACATTTTTGCCACCTCCAACGGGATCCCACCACTATTCACATCTTCCCATCTCCACCCCTTTCCGCCTTCTGCAGAGACTGTTCCCTCCGCAACTCCCAGGTTAACTCATTCCTTCCCTTCCCCTCCAGGGACCCCGACAATCCTTTCCGGTTAGGCAGATTAAGGCTACTTTGACTTTGACTTTGATTTGCACCTCCTCCAAACTCATCTACTGTGTCCTTTGTTCAAGGTGTGGACTCTTATATTTCTGCGAGGCCACATGTAGACTGGCCGATTGTTTCGCTGAACACCTTCGCTCAGTCCGCCTGGACCAACCTGATCTCCCAGATGCCAAATACTTTAATTCCCCTTCCCATTCCCACACTGACCTTTCTGTCCTAAGCCCCTTCCATTGTCAGAGTGAGGCCAAATGTAAATTGGAAGAGCAGCATCTCATATTTAGCTTGGGCAACTTACAACCCAGTGATATTTTGATTCCTCCAACTTCAAGTAACCCTTGCATTCCCTCTCTCTCCATCCCTCCCCCACCCAAGTCATACCAGCTTCAAAGTCGCCTTGTTGAGTCTCATTGTACTCATTCTCACTTAGGCCACAGCTAACAATGGCCTGTTTCCTTTATCATCGTTACTTTTTTGCATATTTTTCAATAATTTGCTCTACATCTCTCTATCTCTCGTTTCTCCATATATCTTCCGTCTATATCTCTCGTTTCTCTTTCCCCTGACTCTCAGTCTGAAGAAGGGTCTCGACCCGAACCGTCACCTATTCATTTTCTCCAGCAATGCTGTCTGACCCGCTCAGTTACTCCAGCATTTTGTTCCTATTGTGATACATAGCTTCTATTTTTATAAAGCATACATTTTTTTTCCATAATTTTTTTTTAAATTCTGAAATGATCTAACTTTCTACTGCACCAATTAACATGTCAATGTACACAATTTTGTACACAAAATATTTTGTTGATTACTGACTAGCTATAAAACTATATATTAAGTATTAAAGTAGTTCAAGTTGTCTTGCCTAAATCTTCACCTTTGTAATGTGGTCAACAGATGGGATTGAAATGCAAGAACAGTTGTGGCACAATTTTCCTTTGTTTCTTGGGGTGAAAGCCCACCCACTTTCACGAAATAAACACCAAAATAGAAACTCTCTATATTGATGGCAATAGTTAGTGCTTAAGTACTCAACACGCAGTACTTACTGCATGATAGTACTTAACATAGCTATTTTCTAATCACATCAAGCAAATATTCTTTAACCATTTTAGGTTGCATAAAATAAAACTTATTTTACGAGAAATGTGCTTGAATTAATCCATTTAATGTTTTGAAGTAGGGCAGATTAATGGGATAATGCAGTTCACTGGAATGTGGAAAGAACTATTTGGTCAAAACTGAATTAAATTTCTTAAAATATTTCTCAATTTACCCACTCAAGCTTGAAGCAAGCATATTTAATAGTTAAGGGAAAATCAGCAACCAGGGCTTAAAATGTTATTGAAAAGAATGCTTGATGGGGGATTTGGTACTGGGATACTATGCATGTGATCAAGAGTTACAAAATAACTCAACTTCCTTAGAAGGCTTAGGAAGTTCGGCATGTCCCCTACAACTCTCACCAACCTCTACAGATGCACCGTAGAAAGCATTTTATCAGGATGCATCACAGCTGGGTTTGGGAACAGCTCCATCCAAGACCTCAAGAAATTGCAACGAATTGTGGACGCAGCCCAGACCATCACGCAAACCAACCTCCCTTCTATCGACTCCATTTTGTACCTCATGCTGCCTCGGCAAGGCCAGCAGCATAATCAAGGACAAGTCACACCCTGGCCACTCCCTCTTCTCCCCTCTCCCATCAGGAAGTGTGAAAACACACACCACCGGATCCAGGGATAGTTTCTTCCCAGCTGTTATCAGGCAACTGAATCATCCTACCACAACCAGAGAGCAGTGCTGAACTACTATCTACCTCTATGATGACCCTCAGACTATCGTTGATCAGACTTTGCTGGCTTTACCTTGCACTAAACATGTATCTATACCCTTATCATGTAGCTATACACTGCAAATGGATCGATTGTAATCATGTCTTTCTGCTAACTGGTTAGCACGCAACAAAAGCTTTTAATTGTACCTCGGTACATGTGACAATAAACTTAACTAATCTAAAAACACAGCATGGATCTGAAGATCTTAATGAATTCCACAGCTGTGGCATGATTAAGAAGTTAGCGGATGACACCAATATTGCTGCAGCAGTGGACAGTGAAGGAAGTCGTCCAAGTTTAGAACACGATCTAAATCAACCAGGAAAATGGGCATAGGAATGGCAGATGAATGAAGTGAATGGCATGGGCTTGGAGAGTGTTGTAGCAGAGAGCACCTTGGAGTATAGGTAAATAGTTTCCTGAAGTTAATAAAGGTAGACAGGTTGGTGAAGACAGTGCATGATACGATTGCCTTAATTGTTTGGGGTAATGAGTACAAGAGTCAATGTCTTGTCATAGCACGACAGCAAGTTTAGTGTGTGGAATTCTGGTCACAATACTATACCAAGAAACTGATTAAATGGCAGAAATGTATCTCACAGATGTTGCTGGGACTGGAGGGATTGCGGTTTAAGGAGAGACTGGACAGGTTGAGATTATTTCCACTGGAGCAAAGGATGCTGAGGCTTTTTTGAGAAACCTTATTGAGGTTTATAAAACCATGAGGGGCATAGTAGATAAGATGGATGGTCACAGTAATTTCCAGTTGGGGAAGTTTAAAACTAGAGAGCATATGTTTAAGATTTCCCGTCATGTCCCGGCGAGACACACGTGCGCAGATCCCCTGGACATTCCCCCCACGCGGGCCCCACCCACCCGGCGAACAACAGCAGCACCGACAGATGACCGGAATGTGCCCCGGTAGGCCTCCCAGGGAACTGCAGAGAAGCCGGGCGGCGAGGCCCGTGTGGGCCAAAGGAGCCTCAGCTGCAATGGGAGCCTCAACGCAATGGGATCCTCGGCGGTGGTGGGACCACAGCGGCAACGGAGGCCTCCGTGACAACGGAATATCGGCGGCAGCAGCGGGAGCCACGGTGGAGCGTGAGGGGAAGAAGACAATGGGGACCCAGCGCGGGGGGAGGAAACGCCGTGGAGAACAATGGAGGAGCCGGAGTGGGGGGACCGCCGTGAGGGACGGTGGAAGAAGGGGGACACGGTGTGGGGCAGCACTGTAGTTTTAGAATCCTATGCCCAGGGGATAAATCTGCGTTCGTTTGTGTGTTTGTTCATTCCGATTCAGGCTCTGTGCACACGGCAGCCAGCCAGCAGCCGCTTGTCTTTTTCCTTTTTTCACTTTTAATTTCAAGTTTTTATGTACCTTGTGTGTTGTGACTGTAGGCAGACCAATTTCTCTCCGGGGAAGAATAAAGTTTATCAGATTCAAGGTGGGGGACATGGTTTTTACAACTTACTATGTGGGACCTTGCCAAAGGCCTTGCTAATAATCACATAGACAACATCCACTACCTTGCCCTCTTCAATCCTTTTGGTGACCTCTTCACAACACTATCAGATTTGTGAGACTGGTGCACAAAGCAATGCCAAAGGATCCTCATCAGTCCGTGACAATCCAAATACTGGTAGATCTTGTCCCTCAGAATCCCCTCCAACAAATCTCCCACCATTGACATCAGGCTCACCAGGCTGTAATTCTCTGGCTTGTTCCTTCTCTTTTAGTCAAATAATAGTACAACATTAGCCACCATCTGGTCTTCCAGAATTTCACCAATAGCTGAAGATGATTCAAATATCTCTGCAAGGGCTTCTGCAATTTCTTCCCCAGCTTTCCTCAAGGTCTGTGGTTTCAGTTGGTCAGGCCATGGGTCTGCATAATTGTGCTCTAAAATTGCCCATACCTCCTCTTTGTTAATTCGTATGTGGTCTAAAATATTATGCTTTAGATCTCTCCTCTCTCTTGTGGCTCTACATAAAGGCCATGGTCATCTTTAAAGGGACCTATTCGCTCCCATGCCGCCCTTTTACTCTTGATATAACTGAATTTCTTAGGATTTTCCTTTAACTTGCCTGCCAATTCCAGGTATATTAAAAACTGAAAGTATCCTAGCACTGATCTCTGAGACACCATCAGTCAAAGGCATCCAATTGTAAACGCAACTCTATAATCTTGCTAGTTGTTCTATTGCCAAGCCACTTTTGGATCCACTTTGTCAACTCACCCTGGATCTCATTAACCCTAATTTTTGAACCAGTCTCCGATGCCCACCTAGTCTAATGCTTTATTAAGTCCATCACATCCACAGTCCTGCCCTCTTCAATACACTTTAATAATCTCTTCAAATGATTCCATCGAATTAGTCAAACAGGACCTGCCCTTGGCAAAGCCATGTTGGCTATCTTTGATTAGTCCTTGCATTTCAATGTAATCGTTACTCCTCTTCCTCTGAATTATTTCAACATCTCCCCTACAACTAATGTTAGGCTCACAGATTTGGTTACCAGGCTTTAATGAGCTTTATTAATTTAAATTATTTGAATGCTTCATTTTTACTTATTCCAAATAGATTGTTTTAAAATTTAGGATCAATGGTTGTTCTTTAACCAATTAATATTTGTTTCAAACTGTTTAGAACTGCACAATGCAACTTTTATGATTTGAAATTCTGCATAGGCTCAATCAATAATAAAAACAGAATTGCTGATTTGTTACTATATGCATAAGTTAGCTTAAAGTTTACCTTCATGGTCTTCGTTTACCTGTCCACTGCCTAAATATTGAAATATGGCTAAATCTGCAAGTCCTATTAAATAATAAAAATAACTGATTTCATGTGCACTATAAAAGACATTGCATTCTTCAGCAGAAATTCTGCGTTGTGTATACCTGGGTCTATTTTTAGGACAATGATCCAGTTGCCTCCATTCACTAGCTCCAACATGGTATATCCATGCATCACCTGGAAGAAATAAAGGGCAACACTACTGACAAATGTAAACCTCCAATTAACCAAATTCACTGTTAGAAACATAGAAAAATAGGTGCTGGGGTAGGCCATTCGGCCCTTCGAGCCAGCACCGCCATTCAATATGATCATGGCTGATCATCTAAAATCAGTACCCCGTTCCGGCTTTTTCCCTTGATTCCTTTAGCCCTAAGAGCTAAATTTAATTCTCTCTTGAAAACATCCAGTGAATTGGCCTCCAATGCCTTCTATGGCAGAGAATTACACAGATTCATAACACTCTGGGTGAAGAAGTTTTTCCTCATTTTAGTCCTAAATGGCCTACCCCTTATTCTTAAATTGTGACCCCTGGTTCTGGACTCCCCCAACATCGGGAAAAAATTCCCTGCATCTAGCCTGTCCAACCCTTTATGACTGTCCAACTCATTCTTTCATCATAAGTCAGTCCTGCCATCCCGGGAATTAACCTGGTGAACCTACCAGTTCTGCTGTCCATGCCCAGAGAGCTGCGGCAGCAGTGAGTTACTGACATAATCTCCAACCCCCTCCTTCTCAACACTCCTGGCCTGCCCGCATCTTTAACCCCTGGCACAGATTCTCCATACGCTGTGAAAGGAACTCTCCCTCCAATTGGTCCCTTGAATTAGTATTGTCATTCAATAAGATGACAACTGATTCAACTTGTCCCTCCCGTTTTTCCCACCATCTCTCCACCTGCCTTCATCCTCTGCCCCCCACCCATTCAATAATTAAAAAATGAAGGAGATTTAGAAGCCTTGGGCAAGTTGTTACTTATTTTTATTATTTATTTTTACTGAGAGAACAATCTGCGGATGCGCGGTTTAAGATTTTTTTTAAAAAGCCGACTGACTGCCTACCCTGAGTAATCACTCACGGCATGTGCTTGGTGGTAAGGCTTCCTTAACAATACTTCCAGCCTTCCTAATGCATCGTACGGTGAAGATGGACTGGATGGAAGAAAGTAATGAACTTGTGATCTGGACTGTGCATTACAATCTCCCAGGTTTGGGCAGTCAAGAGCTGAGCAGTTGCCATACCTGGCTGAAGTGCATCACGTCAGAATACTTTCAATTGCACATCTGTAGATGTTTGAAAAGCCTCATGGACATGCCATATCTTTTCAGCTGCCCGAGAGAAAGTAAATATGCTGATTTTTGATCATTGCATCTCTGTGAATTGACCAGGTTAGGTTGCCAGTGATATGGATGTCCTGGAACTTTAAGATGGATCATCTCTACTGCAGCTCTGTTGATAAGGGCAGGGTTGTGTTCACCGTCTTACTTCCTTAGGTTAACAAATAACTCTTTTATCTTGCTCGTGTTGAGGGTTAAGTTACTGATGTGACATCAAGACCACACAAAGTTCACAATCTCTTACCTATACATTGTCTCAGATTTGGAGAGAAGGAATGGGTGACATTTTGGGTTGAGACCCTTCTTCAGACTATATATTCAAGAAGAGTTAGATATAGCTCTAAGGGTTAACAGAATCAAGGGAATATGGGGGAAACGCAGGAACAAGGTACTGATTCTGGATGATCAGCTATGATCATATTGAATGGCTGTGCTACCTCGAAGGGTCGAATGGCCTACTCCTGCACCTATTTTCTATGTTTCTAAGTTGCAAATGTAGCATGGTTCCTTACCATTTTGTTAAACTTCAATAGTACAGCTTCCTTTGTCTGTCATATCTTTAACAATTGCAAAGTGATCATCTGGGAAGGAGTTAAGCATCACAGATTGCTCAGGGTCTCCTCAAATGGTGCATGAAACAGAGTTGTTGTTAACAGCCCAGGAGGCTTTGTGTGTTGTTTTTGGAGCTATGGGGTTTCTTGAGGGAGTGAGGAGGAGATGGAGAAAGAAGAGTTGACAGAGAATGGAGATTCTCAGTCATAGCAAGGTGGAGACAAGTGAAGAAGGATGTGGGAAAGACAAAAAGTGCAGAAGAGGAATGATGGCTCCATTGGAGGTATCATTGTTCATGAAATGCCTCGGGAGAAACAAGAACCCAAAACATAACACAGAAAAAGTATGTATACACTTACTAAGAGGTTGACTTTCTGCACTTAGTCCTCCAAAAAGGAAGATCTGATCATCTGTCACAGGAGTCAGTGTATGCCACGATCGTCCCTGTGGACGTACTCCTTTAACAGTAATCCTAAGGGATTAAAACATATATATAGTTCAACTGGGCACCATTAAAAGCATACTGATTTATTAACTGAAGTACTAAACATTTTAACATGCAATTAACTTGATCAAGCAACAGACCTACTCAGGTTTATTATCCATCCCTCAAGATCCATCTACTTATTATCCTTCAGCTCTTCTCAGTCCACCAATCACTATTCCTGCATTGATGGATAGCAATTCCACTGCCTGCAAGGGGTCACAGTTCCTTCTACAATGTATGAGTGGACTTGGGAAGGAGAGGAGTTTAAAGTTAATCTGTCCCAACTGCACATCCCTCTTCCATGGTTAAATCCCAGGTGCGTGCCTCCTTACAATAGCACAGTTGGAGGAGCTGCGGCCTCACGGTCCTGGAGACAATGGTTCAACCTTGACTCTCGGGTGCTGTCGGTGTGAAGTTTGCACGTTCTCCCTGTGATCATGTGAGCTTCCTCCAGTGCCCTGGTTTCTTCCTACATCCCAAGGATGTGCAGATTTGTAGGTTTGTTGGCCTCTGTACAAATGATCAAATTTCTGATCACAAATACCAGTCACACATTTGCGAAACAGGCAGCATCTCTGGATAGTAGCAATGGGCGACATTGAGGCCAAGGCCCTTCTTCAGACGGAGAGTCAGGGGAGATAGAGATAAGTGAAGTGTGAGAACGAGGCATCAAAGGGGATGAAGCTCAAAGAAAATGTAGAATAGATCATTGTGAGCCAGGAGTTGACAATGACCAGCAGAGGTAATGTAATAATGATACAATATACCTCTCAAAAGCACCAAGGACTGCTAGAAACCTAAATAAAACAAATATTAAATGTAAATTAATTTTACAGCAAAACTTGCATTTTTTCCACGGCAGAGGTTCCAGTTAAGGGTTGCCTCGCAAGTCCCGATGCGGGTCAGATCGGCGGCCCCCCAAGGGGCCAAGGCGTTGCTTTCCCAGCAGAACTACCAGGCTGACCTCCCCGCCAATCTGAGTTTTGTCGAATCTGCTGAAAATTAGGTAGGGCTACTCTACCCGCCATGGGCCTCAAAGAGTAGTCCAATGGTACTGGAATGGTCCGTATGGGCTGCCGGGGGCCCAAGATACTGGCCCACGCCTCGTCAGTTGGAATGGGAATGGATCTAGCCACTTCTAGCTGGACCGATGTTCCAGAGGCCTGGCGGCAGGGGGCAAGTTTGACTTGCCAATCAGATGTCCAGCCACAGAAGATAACTATTATCAGCTTCAGCCAGGCCAGAGTTTCAGAGCCCCGGCTGCAGAGGGCAAATTCCAACCGCCAAATGTCCACAGAAATCCTGATGAGGTCAAGATTGGCCTGGGTGCCATATTTTCAGGGAGGACGCCTGGGAAGGATTTCAGTGCGCTCTTGTGATTTTGTCCAGATTAAAGGAAGTGCCAGACCATCAGTTGCCAGAAAATCGGTGGTGGACCTGTACTCGCATTATACTAATCCTAATTAATGCCATTTCACATTCTCTTCCACTACCCTCACCGCCATACTAGGGACAATTTACAGTGGCCAATTAACTGAACTTATTTGTCTCGCGGGTGTGGGAGTAAAGCCACACCGTCACAGGGAGAACGTACAAATTCCACACAGGCAGCACCTCTGACAATGACTATAAATTGGACGGAAAGTTGAGAGTGCTACAAAGAGTAGTCATTCACAGCAGAAAGTGACTGTGGAGCTATTCATATTTTTGTTCCACTTGGAATCAAGAAAAAGGACACTTATTACATTTACGGATGACATTTTTTGGTGAGAGTGGTGAAGGGAAGGAGACTTCAAATTTCTCCCTTTTAACAGCACTTTTTAATTAAAATCTACAAATAATACAAAGCCTCCAATGTAGCCATTGACCCATTTCCTCCTATAATACCTCAGTTGCTATGATTTAATATAGTGCAGCTCCAATGACTAATATGCAATTACTTGGGAAACCTTGATGTAGTCTGCATATCAATTATCCAACCTAGTTTCTGCCCCGATTTGCCATCAACTGACAGCTCCAAGGAAGACCCATGGAAGCTGCAATTAGATTATTGAATTATACGTTTTAAATTGTTCCTTTCTAAAAATACAGTACGTTAGAATATTATGTAGACATCCAACCATTATGGATTTCTCCTAACGAGCTAAACTTAGAGGTTAGTAGACAATGTGGGAAAAAGATAAAGAGGCTTATGTCCAATTGGAGTGGATTCTTTAATATATTAAAGTGTATTAAAAAGCTTCAGAACATGAAAACCCGTATCAATTACAATATTAATGCTATGCTTTCATCATTCTATTGTAATTGATATGGTTTTTCATTTTGTGAAGCTTTCGCTCGTTAAGACACAAGAGTTGATTAATGTAGACAAATGAAAAACAGCATAACATGGAGCATTAACAACATTTGGACCATCATGCTCAATTTCCCTGCACTGCTTCAAATACGGTGAGGCAATCAGTTAGTTCAAAATCAAAATGAATTAATCGACAATGGCAACAATAGAAACAAAAACAATTTTTAAAGGCAGTTCATTGCTGCTTGTACTTAGTATATTTTTAAATAAAACTACTTACTCTCCGGACCATGTCCACGTGTCTAAGTCCAGGCAATGCAAATCATTAATTCTTGTTTCCTAAAAATCAATAAATTGTGTTAAATGTATATCTTATGTATCAACATAGGACAATACAGCACAGGAGAAGGCCCTTCAGCCCACAATGTTTGTGTCACACATAACACCAACCAATCTCATTTGCCTGTACATGATCCATATCCTTCTATTCCTTACACTTCCGTGTGCCTATCCAAAAGCCTCTTAAACACCACTGTCGTATGTCTCCACTGCCACCCTGGCAATGTGTTCGAGGCCCCCACCACTCTGTGTAAAAATCTTGCCCCGCACATCTCCATTAAACGTTCCCCCTCTTACCTTATAGCAATGCCCTCCAATCTTTTATATTTTCACCCTTGGTCTACCCTATCTATGCTTCTCATAATTGTATATACTTCTGTGAAGTCTCCCTCAACTGCCAACATTCCAGAGAAAATAATCCAAGTCTATCCAACCTCACTCTGTAGCTAAAATCTCATGCTGGCTTTACATTCCAGGGGTGAGGAGGATTTTATTTGCATTAAGTGGCCTAATCACTCAAGCCTTCAAGGATTCACCTGAGGAATAAGGCCTTCAACACCTTGAAGTATCCTTGTTCCCGTAGTCTTCAGCATCTATCCAATGTACCTACTACATCAGAGGAAATTTGCCTATGCTGATGTTATAGTTGTAACAGGCAAACAGCTTCAGGGATTATACCAAACCATGATGCAACCAGTCAGGATACTTTCTGCAGTGTATCTATTGAAATTTGTATCCAGTGACATGCCAAATCTCTTCAAACCTAAAAGAAAAGTAGAGGCGCTGGCACTCCAGGACAAGTCATTAAGATGTTGAATGCCCGGAATTTGAAACTGTTAACTCTCTCCATCGCTGACCCATCAATGAAAACTGGTAAAAAAATACACAAAGTGCAGGAGTAACTCTTCGTGGGTCAGGCAGCATCTCTGAAGAACACGGCTAGGTGACGTTTCAGATCTGGACCCTTCTTCAGACCGATTGCAGTGAGGTGTGGCGGGGGTAGAGAAAGCTGGAAGTTTGGTCTGCTGACCTATCCTCTCTGAAGTCAATGATTACTTCCTTGGTTTTATTGATGTTGAGGGGGAGGTTGCAGCACCAGTCAGATGTTCTATCTCCCTTCTGTATGACAACAGTAGTGTCAGCGAATTTATCAATGACACACGCCCGAGTGGTGACACAATCAAGTGTGGCTGCCTCGCCTGCAGCTGTCTGTCCCTTTCATTCTTTTTGTTATTTTTAGTCTGTTTGAAAGTTTGTTTTTGGAGGTCTTTTAGTCTTTTTTGTGTGGGGAGGGGAAAGGGGGAAAACTGTTTTTCTTAGTCACTTCCTGGTCGAGGATGCGACTATTCTCCAAGCTGCATCTTCGCCCCCTCCTCGCGGCCTACCATCTGGATTGGCGCAGCCTTTCCTGCCGGAGACCGTCCAGAGCTTCAGCTTCAGCAGCAGCGCAGCACTGGATTCCATCACGGAGCGAGCAATGCCTTACTGGGAATCGCCGTGTTGGAGCTCCGGAGTGCTGGGACTGCCGACTTTGAACACCGTGGAGCTGTGGTCTGCGGAGCTTCCCGTCGCTGGCGGCGCTGACTTTGACATCGCGGAGCCTGGGATCTCTAGCCGAGGTCGCCCAGCTCGATCTGTGGAAAAAGCGGCCGATTTGGAGGTTCCTGGCCGCTGAGAGTGTTCTTCCGTTTGAGGGCCTGAAACATCCGCTGCGGCGACCTCAAAAGGCCCTGACCACGGGTGAACAGAGGAAGGAAACTGAACTTTGGTACCTTCCTCCACAGTGGGAAACGTTGATTCTGCTGTGGGGGGGATGTTTTTTATGTTTTATGTTAAATTCTAAAGTGTTGTGTTTATCTTATTTGTGTGCTGCATGGCAACTCAAATTTCACTGCACCAATTGGTGTGTGACAATAAATATCATATGAGCTGTGTCGAGTCACACAGTCATACAGTGCATTCAGAAAGTATTCAGACCTCTTCACTTTTTCCACATTTTGTTACGTTACAGCCTTATTTTAAAATGGATTAAATCATTTTCTTTTTTATCATCAATCTACACACAATACCCTAGAATGAAGAACCTGGCCAATACCATACCTACGGTGAAGCATGGCGGTGGCAGCATCCTGCTGTGGGGATGTTTTTCAGCAGCAGGAACTGGGAGACTAGTCAGTATTGAGGGAAAGATGAACGGAGCAAAGTACAGAGAATTCCTTGATGAAAACCTGGACCTCAGACTGGGGCAGAGGTTCACCTTCCAACAGGACAACGACCCTAAGCACACAGCCAAGACAATGCAGGAGCGGCTTTGTGACAAGTCTGTGAATGTCCTTGAGTGGCCCAGCCAGAGCCCGGACTTGACCTGATCAAACATCTCTGGAGGGATATAAAAATATCTGTGTATCGACGCTCCCCATCCAACTTGACAGAGCGAGAGAGGATCAGCAGAGAAGAATGGGAGAAATTACCTAAATACAGGTGTGCCCACCTTGTAGCGTCATACCCAAGAAGACTTGAGGCTGTAATCGCTGCCAAAGGTGCCTCAACAATATACTGAGTAAAGGGTTTGAATACTTATGTAAATGTGATATTTCAGTTATTTCTTTTTAATTACTTTGCAAAATTTTCTAAACACCTGTTTTTGCTTTTTTATTGTGGGGTATTGTGCATAGATTGATGATAAAAAATGAATTTAATCAATTTTAGAATAAGTCTAACGTAACAAAATATGGACAAAGTGAAGGGGTCTGAATACTTTCTGAACGCACTGTATGCTTTCAGGATTTTCTATCATGAAAGCACATACTACTGGACTGAAGTGCAGCTTCTTCCCCACTATTATCATGGACCTCTTGTATGCTAAGGATTTATTTTAATCTGCAATTTTCTCTGTAGCTGTAGCAAATATTCTGTACTGTTTATTTTCTCTTTTTTTCACTACTGATTGTAATTGTGTATGTTATGATTGTGATGGATGCTGTTTCATTTCATTAGTATTTATATTATATACCTTCATGATTAAATATTATAACATTATTCTATTTGTCTATTCTGATGCGTCTCTTACACATTTATAGTTATAAACATTAATAGACAAAATTATATCTGAAACTGAATATTCCTTTAAATATGACTTACTTTATCTTGTAGAACAGAGTTTCACAAGTTGGCTTAATAAGGACATTAATATTTACCTGTTGGGCAGCTTGAAAACACATATGCAACTCACCAGTATCCTTCCTCCAAATAAATAACCCTTATTTCCCATTGTGGCACATGCATGAGCTGCTCGAGGTCGTGGAGATATGCCCTATCAAGCAACAAATGTTCAGGTTATACCACATTCATTAAGATAAAATGTATATAAAGGCATTATTCCATGTGGCTAAAATTGCAGTATCGTGCCATCACATGGATTATTGATATTAATTTGGAGAAATGGGAAAATTTGAGGAAATGAATTATATTGAAAGATTAATTTCTGCACCAATTATATGGCTAAATTTTAAGTTGCCCAGATATTTTTTTTCTATAAACAGATCCAGTTTGTATAAAGTTGCACCTCATGGGTATAAAAAATGAAACTTGAAGAATAACTGGAAGACTACTGGAAGAAAACTGGATTAAAAAAAAAAATTGCCTTCAAGCATTCATTATGTGGCACAGAAGTAGAATTTCAGCTTCAACATACCTTGATTGTAGGCTGGTACCAAATATTCATACTGGGATCAAAAACATGGATGTCATAATTCCAACCCCAGAACATTTCTTCTTCCTTAACAAAAGATTAAGAAATGAATAAATTTTTATTTCTAAACATTATCTAGGTACATAGAACATTGGTAAATGCTTAGGGCTCTGCTACTATTTCATTGGGTTCAACATCACGGAGATCCAAGTAAGTAAGCCATTACCAAGATTATCTCCCACTAATTATCACGCAATAAAATTCATCACAATGCATTCAAAATAAAAATTGCAAATGTACATTCTGACATTGTATTATGACATTGTGCGTGCAAAGTGTAGCACTCTGGTCTTTGTACATGAAATGGTAAGTGGTGTGGAATAGAGATCCAGGGGAAAAGGCATAGTTCCCTGAAAGTGGAGCTACAAGTGGACAAGGTGGTGGTCAGTGTATAGCACACTTGCTTTCATCAGATAAAGCACTGAGTATACGAGTTGGGATGTCATGTTACAACCGCACAACTTGTTAGTGACACTACACTTGTGTAGTATTGTGTATAGTTCTTGTCACGCTGCTATAGGAAGGATGTTATTAAAGAGGAATAAGTGCACAAAAGTCCCACAAGTACTGGAAGTTATAAAGCGAGACTGGATAGGCTGGGACTTTTCTCCTGGAGCATGGGAGTCTGAAGGGTTAGCTTATTGAAGTTAAAATAAGATCATGACATGAATGGTCACAGCCTTTTTCCCCAAAGTAGGAGTCTAAAACTTAAGGGCATAGGTTTAGAATGTGAGGGGGTAAATCTAGAAAGGGTCTCGAGAGGCAACTTTCCCATGGAGGGTAGTAGGTATATGGAATGAGTGGCCAGAGGATGCGGTGGAGCCGTGTACAATCACAAAATTTAAAAATCATTTGGACGGGTACATTGATAGGAAGAGTTTAAAGATACGGGACTAACGCAGGGAAATGAGATGAGCTCAGAAAAACAACATGGATGGCATGGGCAAGTTGGATGGAAGGGGTGGATGCTGTATAATTCACGATTCTAAATTTATTTTTCCCCAAGGGTAGTGAATCTTTTGAATTGTCTACCCAAAGGGGCTTTGGATGCTCAGTCAAAGGTATATCCAAGGCAGATATCAACAGACTTTTAGATGTTAAGGAATTAGAGTGACATAGGGGTTGTACAGACAGTAGAAAAAGGTAAAAGATCAAGCATGAGGGGAATACTTAATTTTCCTTTAGAAACAAGGAACTGCAGATACTGGTTTACAAAAGAAGACAAAAAAGTACTGGAGTAACTCAGCAGGTCAGGCAGGATCTCTAGAGAACCTAGATAGATTATGTTTCAGGTCAGGACCATTCTTCAGACTCCTTTTTAAAAAACAGTGATGACTGCCTGAATCACAATACCAGGGGTGGTGGTGTAAGCAGATATAATCATGATGTTTAACTAGTTTTTAGAAAGTCACATTGATCTGCAGGAAATGGAGGGTTATGGATTATGTGCAGGCAGAAGAAATTAATTTGGCATCATGTTCAGCACACATTGTGGGGTGAAGGGCCTATTCTTGTGCTGTACTATTCTAATGTTCTAATAGTTACATCACAGGAAAAAACTGAAACAATGAAGAGTAGTGGCGGACTGGGTCTAAAAATATTGGTTGCCAGGAGACAAAGGGACACTTCATCAGGGGCCCACTTGATATAGGGGGCCCACTTCATCAGGGGCCCACTTGCCATCGGGCAAGCTAACACCCTGGCCAGTCCGCTACTGATGAAGACCACATCAGTGAAAAAGAGTAACCAATGTTGTCTATTTGCCAATTAAGATTATCAAAGAATTCAAAAGCAAAATTAATGTAGCTCCAACAGAGTCCATGATTGCTGAGAATAAGCAAGACTCAGACAGAAATCAAGGGTGGGTCTGCTGCACAGACTTGCTCAAAAAAAGTCAAACACCATTCCATTGCTCCACAAAAATTTAGATATGTCAAAGATTCATATCAACAAACTTTGGTGAAATTGAATGACTTCATGGTTTTGCAATGGTAGATTAAATATTTATGCATCTGAAATGTTATCTATTTTGTGCCAAAAGCATAATCTATAGTAAATTAATTAAAAAGTGTTGCTGTGCCCACCGATGATAAGACAGTAAGTTCTACTGGATATAAATGGTTCACAACAATTTCCTGATTACCAAATAAGACGATAAATGAATAATTAAAAAGACAAGATCTTACCCAGGATGCTTCATTCACATCAAACGAATCATTTAGTTCACTTATTTTCTTGCATCCATAGCCTCCAAAGTAAATCAACCTGTCAAAGTAGTTTTCTTTATTTTAAAAAATGCAGATAAAATGTACTCATACTAATTTGCCATGATAGCTCTCATACATTTTGGCAAGTCCAATTTAATCAATTAATGACAAATACATGTAAAATAATTTTACATTTTCCAAACCTGGCTCTCAACGTCAATAAAACCAAGAAGCTGATTGTTGAGTTAAGAGTCAAGTATCTAGGTGTGCATATCTCTGAAGATCGGTCCTAGACCCAGCACGTTGAAATATTAAAGAAAGCCTCTACGTCCTTAGATGATTGAGGAAATTAGCTATGTCGACGAACACTCTCTTTAACTTCCACATTGACTGGTTGCATCACGGCCTGGTTTGACAACTTGAATATTACAAAAAATATTACAAAAAATGGTGAAGATTGCCCAGTCCATGATAGGTACTGACCTCCATAACATCAAACAGATCAATAGGAGTCACAGCCTCAAAAAGACAGCGATTATCATCAAAGGACCCACACCACCCTGGCCATGCTCTCATTTGTCATCAGGAAGAAGATATTGGAGTCTGAAAATTATGACGTCCAGGTTTAGGAACATCTTCTTCCCAATAATCATCAGGATATTAAACATTACGATACCAACTAACCTTCAAACTACATACTAGTTTGCACTAGGGACTTTGGGCTTTATTTTGTTTAGCAATATACGTTTTGTTTTTTAATTTATTGAACTTTTTTTTTTGCTTATTATGTTATGCTCCGTTCTGGTACATATGACAATTAAACACTTGACTCACAAGGTCATAAGAGATAGGAGAAAAATTAGGCCTTTTGGCCCATCAAGTCTACTCTGCCATTCATTCATGGCTGGTCTATTTCTCCCCATTCTCCTAGCTTTTCCCCATAACTCGACACCCGTACTAATCAAGACTCTATCTATCTCTGCCTTAAAAATATCAATTGACTTGGCCTCCTCAGCCTGTTGCAAAGAATTCCACAGATTTACTACCCTCTGATTAAAGAAATTCCTCCTCATATCCATCCTAAAGGAATGCCCTTTAATTCTGAGGCTATGACCTCTAGTTCTAGACTCTCACACAAGTGGAAACATCATCTCCACATCCACTCTATCCAAGCCTTTAACTATTCTGTACGTTTCAATTAGGTCCCTCCTCATTCTTCTAAACCCCAGCAACTAATGACCCAGTGCCATCAAATGCTAATCATTGAAATAGACTCTTGAAATTGCAGAGAGTTGTGCATGCAGCCCAGTCCATCACTCAAACAAAAATATATCCTACTCAAGAGACTTGATTACAGGTGAACCCCGTGTGACAGCGAGGAAGTTGCGTCACTAGAAAATGGTCCATATTACGATTTTCCATAATTCAAACCACATCATTTGTGCATTGATTGAAAATTGCAAAATGAAAAAAAAGTGTATTTATTTACCTTTCTCACACTAATTCCATGAAAGGAAATTTTATTCCTTATATTAAATTTATGAGTAGTGATTTGGATGTATGCAAAGACAAAATACAGTAATACTGGGGTGGTCTGTACACGTTTCAGTGCAGTAATGAGATAATCGAGTCACATTGACTTTTGAGATTAATAAGAGATCCTGCCTTTTCTCTCAAATTAACATTTAACATGGTCACCAAAGGTCTTTTGAAATCAACATGTGTCTGCATATGACATACTTCAACTTTGAGGAGGTAATCTTCAAGAATAATCAGAAGGAACTTAACCAGGTCAACACACCTACTTTTATTGACTTACTTGTCTTTATGTACCCAGCAAGAAAGTTTATCTCTTGGAGTAGGGGGAATTCCTTTATAATTACAAATCTTCTTCCATGTGAACACATCATTCTTCACTTGCAAATTAACACAATACAGCTGTAACAAACATAATAAATACTATGCATCAGTTTCTTTCTAATTTCCAACCACATAGAAACTGATGATAATTTACTAATCATATAATTTTACGAGAAATTTTGACAAATGATTAATCTATAATATTACTAAAACTCTCATCTTGACCACTTCCAGTTTGCCTTTTAATTAAAAAAATATATATAAACAGTGCCCTTTATCACACACACACCCCCCCCCCCCCCTTTACCCCTCCCCATTCCCAGCACTAATCTCTGCAGAACATCACTCTTTACAAACTTAAAGAGTGGTGGTGGAAAGGTGTCATTCTATGTGCAAGCCAGTTCTGGATTCATATAATAGTAAGATTAAACGAGAACTTACCAGTTTGAAGGTTGATCTGTATTTTATAAGTTACGATGAGGGATTACCTGAAGAACCCGTCCAACACGCATGTGCGACATACTTCAAAGCAGCGGTGTGGAATCACAATAATTGAAATAAACATAGTAAAGAAAAGGAGAACTAAAATACCAGTTGATCTCTATAATTGAGGGTGGGAGCGGAGGGCACTTAATCCCTCATCGTAACCCCTCATAAAATACAGATCACACTTCAAACTGGTAAGATCTCGTTTAATCTTACTATTTTACTTCGGAGTCACGCGAGTGACTACGTGAAGATTTTAAAGCTCTGTGATTTCAAACCGTGTAACAGTCCATACTTCACTCGCTGCCAAAGTCATCCATGGGAGGAAGTATGTTATCGTAATCAAACCTGAATCTGTTTGTAAAACAACAATGGTATTATTTGAAAATAATAACAAAGAATTTAATGCTCCCCCAGGCTAAATTATATATTTTTTGCAGCATCTAAAATTCTCTCTGCAAATGAAACAGGTTTTAATGGCTTGTTGTAGAATGTTCTTCCCATGGACCACCCCGCTGTTACCAGGTTAGGTCCAGTGGCACATCCATACTGTTAGCCGCCGACATGGATGCTGCTCTGGTGGAGTGAGATGTGTAAATATCGGTATCCACTCCAGCAGCTCCTATTACCCGAGCCATTTAGAGAAGGTTTGACTCGGTACCCTGACCCAGTGGCTTTTTTGTGGCTGACCCATTTTGTCTCCCTCGGGAATTTTAGGTTGTGTTGATACATTGTAGAAGATGAGTCATAACATATAACGGTGGTCAGGTGGGTATGCCTGGAATTTCCATAATGAGTACTGAAGTTCCTGGTCTGCTCTGTTTTACCAGCTCCTGAACGGTGAATGTTATTTGGTCTGATGTTATGACCATATTGTCCAGTCTGAGTAGGTAAAAAGACTGGACCCTTATGCTGAAACTAAGCCATCAGCATGGCCGTATACAGGGTAGCTGTTTTCAGAGTAAGAAATCTGGCTGGTGGCCATCACTTAGGTATGTCAGGACAACGCTGACATCCCAGATCTTGGTATATCTGGGTCTTGGGATTTTGAATAGAAGGTACCTCTCATTAATTTGGCCACCAGTGGACGAGACCTATGGCCGGTTTCCCTTTGTGCCTGTCTTAGATATGCTGACAGTGCACTTCTAGCACATTTGATAGTGGTATAGTTCAGACCTTCACCGTGGCAAAGGTTGGCCAGGAACTCTGGTACATAGGTATGGTGGTTGATTAGTAGGTTGTCTCTGTTCTTGAGCAGTATGTTTCCCATTTTCTTATACTGGAGAGATATTGTTTCTTCGTGGAGTCGGTGAGATGCTGTCATCGTGTTCATGGTCCTATTTGACAATCCCAGGTCCATCAAAAGGTCTTTTTGGAATCTGCAACCCAGTAGGCTTATTCTGTCATGGCATGGGTGACTTATCCTGATACAGGGTGGATCAGTAGATCTGGTCCGTGGGGAATGGTCATGGGTTTCAATGACCTCAAGGATCACTGGGAACCATGGCTGTGTAGGCCAGTCGGGTACTACCAAAAAGTCCGAAGCAAAATCCATCTGTATTTTGCATAGTACCTGACTGATGAAGTAGAAAAGGGGAGAAAAACATAGAGATTAGTCCCCCCCCCCCCCCCCCCCCAGTTCAGCGAGAATGTATCCATCGTTGCTGCCTCAAGGTCTGGTTCCCATGCAACATACATCGGTCAGTGGTGATTCAGTCGGAATACAAAGAAATCGATATCTGGTGTTCCATATTGCTTTGTAATTTCAGCAAATACTTTGGTTTAACATGTCTGCCACAGTTTTTAGCTCACCTGGTAGGTGAGTTGCTGATAGCCAAATATGTTTGAAGACATACCATTACCAAATTGTGTTAATCAAATTGTCACATGATATCGATTTTGTTCCGCCCATGTGGTTTAGTATAGGCCACCACTGTGATATTGTCAAATTATAAACGAACATGCAAAATGGTGCACTATTGAACAATATGCTTTTAACCCATAGAACGCACCCAACATTTCCAACTAGGTTTTTTGTCCAGTGTCTGTAGTGGTGATGACTCTAGACTAGTCCATTTACCACCTGTTCTGGATATGGGTTATTTTGTTTAAACGCTAGCACCTTAGCTCTAATGAAAGGTCCAAGTTAAGTAGCTGGTAATGCTGCTACTAATTTCCCAATTACTCCTGCCACTTTGTCGAATGGTCGGCTGATTGTTAATCATTAATTTGTTAGGTTTGTGCCAATTATGCTGATTCTCATTTTGGCAACGTTATAGACATGTGGACTGAGTTAATTGAATACCAGATAGTCCATAGTTGTGGATGGTGTCAACGTAGATTTATCTGGATTGTATGACAAAGCCCAGGCTAAATAAGTTTTTAGTAGCTAATGCGGCTGATTTAGCTAATTCCATGGTTTTGTCTGTTGTTAAATATCATCGAGATATGCCATGACAATGTGTTTCCTTAATAGTGTCAGGGCAGGTTTGAACATCTTGGAAAACAGTTTTGGCTCATATTTAGCCCATTAGTCAATAATTTATACTGCCATAGTTCCCCATCCAGGTAAATTTTAGGTATCTCCGATGATCTTTATGAATGGGCACTGAATAGTATGCATCTTTTAAGTCGATGCCTACCATAAAGTATCTTTAGGAAATTCATGTGATGAAGTCGAATTTTAGTTAAAAATATGAAGATATTGGCTTCTGGGCTAGCTTACAGCTTGTATTTAGTCTCAAATTAGGCTTGCCTCAGGTTGCGGTGTGTGAGATAATAAATACTATAACATTGTCTCCCAAGTGACAAGCAGAGAGGAGCTAGATCTCTTTGATGTATTGGATGTAAGATGACGTAAACCAAGTGTCCTATGTTTATGAGGGACCAAGTCACGAGAGAGGAAGCAGAGGAGCTAGCTAGAGTCATCTCTTTGAAGTAAGATGTTGTAAACCAAGTGTCCTATGTTTATGAGGGAGGAGGTAACAAGAGAGAAGCTAGACTGATCTAAGGGATTGAGACAAAATGCCTTTGATGTGATGCCTTTTCCTGTATCTCTGACCATGACTAATGTCTGTGGAATGTGCTAAGGTGACAAAGAAACACTATAAAATACAATGTAATTCTGTTGTTCAGAGAAGGTGGATGAGGACGGTGAAGTGTCTAATTGCTCACTTGACTGGAGTTCTCCCTCCCTTCCATCGGCCGATAATAAGTAAAGTTTTGAACTGGTCTACCAAACAGTGTCTTTATTAAGAAGCGAACCTGTTTAGTTGTTATAAAAGTAACTTTTTCACACGTTTGGCAGTTACACAAATGTTTTCCATTCAAGTGTGTATACCTGGTGAAAGTATTCAAAGTGGTTAAGTCAATGATGGTGCGACATTCACCATCTTTGTTTTTTTGGTAAATTAATATGGTTCTAAAAGGTTCATATTTAGACTTCTTTATGACCCCTTTGTATGTCTTCTCCAGTTCAGCTTGTCCCTCATGTTTTCCTTTTTAGTGAGAGGGTAAAACCCCTTTGGGGTGCATGCTGAACTGGTGGCAGTTTTTCTTAAATTCAATTTTTATCCTTGAATACTTTTGGTATATAACTACCAAGTGTAATAGTTCTTCATGCTTCCAAAACCAGGTCTGGTCCCCCCCCCCCCCCCCCCCTGTAAGCACAATCCCCTCACCTTTTATGTGATGGTAGGAACCATACTCACCTACCTCCACTGTTGTTTAGTGGTGTGTTCATTTCTTCGGTTTCTGGTTCCTTGTCCGTCGGGGTGGTGTTGTTGGGGGGGGGGGTGGCGCATTTTCCATGGGGTCCGCTCTGGCCCTGTCCTGAAAGACTTGCGGGGATGGCATGCGGGCCCCGAGCTTTCACCAGTACCATGAAATAGACGCCTACTGGTGGATGCATGGAGGTACTGCTGTCTGGTTTTGTGTGGTTTGCTCATTCCAGGTCCTGCCCTCATGAGGCAGAATACCTTGGATACTTCGTCCAGTTTTTAGGCTTGATTTGGTAACTTTGCCAGATAGCAGGATCTGTGGTTCTGAGGTCAGCGTTCTCACAGTCCTGTGAATTTTTTAGGTTGAGGGCAGGTTTTATGACTTCCTCCCAGAGGTTGCGGATCACATACTGAGTTGAACAGTAGGTTCAGGTGTTTTGCCATACTACCCTGCCCCTCTGGAATGAGCATGCGAAATGATAGCCGACGTCAGGGGTATCAATATTGCAAATTAAGATTTTGAGTTTTAAATGCCCTGCTCAATGTACCCCCAATAATGGTAGGCACTTTGAGCAAATGCAATTTTGGGGAGGCGTGATAAAGTTCAACGCCTCATGACTACCCGCCTTGGATAGGTTTTTAAAAAATAGGTAGTAAGCTGGCCACCAGATTAGGCTGTAACGGCCATCTCGCTTGTGGTGTAGCCACGTAGCGGTATCTCACACCCAGCAGCTCTTCCTGGTCCTGTACCTCAAGCATACTCCCAATGTTGTTCAGCCAGTGACCCCTCTTCTTGACCAGCCCAGCCCTGGTCGCCAACGATCCCCTCTGATGAGGGAGATGCGATGGTCAGTGTTGTTAGTGCACTGGAGCGGGAATGTTTGTGCTCCCTTAGCGAGCTTGCCCCAGCTCCCGAGGCAGGTCTCGCTAGAGTTTTTACTCCATGACCTTTCTCTAAGGCTTGGAAACACTTTCTCGCTCTCGGGCGGTAGTTTGAAGTGCCGGCTCTCTGAATGAGCCGGCCTGTCCGTCTTCCGTGTGTCTCCCGCCCGCCGCGACTGCTCGCCAACTTTGCTCACACGGCTGCCTCTGTCGTTGTCGCGGCGAGTCTCCTTGTCGGAGTATGCAGGGATTACCGGCCGGTCTGTATCTTGATTTGCCTCCAGCCCGCTGCTGTTGGTCAGGCAGCGCTAGCGGGCTGGGCTGGGCTCGGTATCCGTGACTGTGGACTGCAGCGTGTGCGGTCCAGGTGACGCCTCTCGCCCCCTCCACTGACGGAACGCTCCTTCCCTGGAGTCGAACGGGGGCGGTTTTCCTCTGTGCTGCTTTGTTCTTTCCAGCTTTCCTCTGGTGCACAAAGAGGAGCAAAGTTTGTGAATTCGAACCTGTGGGTAAGTACTTACCTGACGGTCCGTTCTTTCAAACTTGTAGCGGGAGCGCTCGTACTCCCGTTCGTCGCTGTTGCACTGCGTGAACGCTCATGTCGCGCATGCGTGCTGGACGGGTTCTTCACGTAGTCACTCACAAGTAAAATCAAGGATCAATAGCCTCCTAAGTAAATCAATCTGTCACAATCTAGTTTGCTTTTAAATGCTGAAAAATGTACTTAATCTTATTTGATACCTATATTAGTTGATTGATTAGTAAGTTACATCAAAAGGCATCTAGCAGCACACAGTCAGACCATCTGATCAATTTAGGGACATGTCTTGTCATTGTAATCTCCAAAACTTCAAAATATAAAAACACCAGCAAAAAACATGACAGGCAAGATACAGGCATGAGACAAGGCCTACCTCATTACTATATCCCAGATCATCATATCCTCCAAAAATATACATGACTCCGTTCAAACAAGCAGCGCAGCTTCCTGACATTGGACGAGGAAGGTCTCCCTTCATCGGTTGCCTCTGCCTATATCGGAAGAACACAGTAAAAAGTGACAATCCAAGCACTTAGGCAGCAAATTAGATAGGAGACAGAAGAGACTCCAGATGCTGGAATTTGGAACAAAGAACAAACTGATGGAGAAACTCAGCAGTTCGAGCAACATCTGCGAGGGAAAAGGAATTGTCAATTTTCAGGTAAAGACCCTTAATCATCCTGAAACGACAATTCCTTTTGCTCCCACACATACTGCTCGACCCACTGAATTCCAATTATGTCTACACACTCGGGTCAATTTTCAGTGACCAATTAACCTACCAAATGACATGCTTTTGTGATGTAGGAGGAAACCAGAGGAAACACACATTTAAAGGGAGAATGTGCAAAGTGCATGCACAGCGAATCAAAGCAGCTCTTTTAACTGTGCTATTGTGCAGCCCAGCAAGTGTAAAGTGAGGAGGCTAGCACTTTATATGGACATAAATATTGTTTAAGTGGAGAAGGCCTATACAATACTGCTGATCGAGGGATCTAGACGTCCTCTTTTTTGAAATACAATGTTGGTAAACAGACACAGCTAGTTATAGGGAAGACAAATAAAATGTTGTCCTCGATTCCAAGAGAAATGGAGTTAAAATGTAGGGGACATTTGTTGCAACTGCGCAGAGGTATAATTTCAGAGTAGAGTCACCTATTTAATTGAAATATGTGAAAGTATTTCTTCAGAAAGTTGCTCATCTTTGGAACTGTTCCCAAGAGAATTGTAGAGGTTGAGTCATTGCATGCATGCAAGGACGAGATAGATAGACTTTGTACTTCAGAAGGATAAAGGCTCACTGGGATCAAGCGAGTGTTGAGACCAAGACCAGATGAGTTTTGAAAGGCATAATATACTTGAGAGGCCATATGGCTATCTCTATTCCAACCTCTATTGTTTTGAGCAACAGCTTTATTCGTAGGTGGAGATTATTATAATGCCCACTCCCCACAAATAGATTTTCACCCAGAAGACAGCTCTGTGCAGACTCTTTGCTGAGTTTGCAGCCAGTACTTAACGGCAGCTGGAATTGGGAGATCTGCACATGGTTGGACTTTTCTCCACAGAACAGGGATGACCGTCTATTAACTCCAAACTCCAGGCCATTTTATAGTCAGTTTCAGAAGAAATAGTAGTTAGCATTCACAAAACTATAAAATAGCAGTCTTGTCCTTGTGTAATCTCCACACCATTTCATGGTAAATTGCTGCATGTGTAACTTGAAAGTCCAATAACTTACATGATTAAGGAATAAAAAGTTGTAATAGTTACTGTATCTTTCAATATAGGAATGTTCAATTTGTGGTTATTTGCAAAATTGCATTGACACGGCTTTTTCCATTTACCAAAGTTTTTCACTAAAACGAACAATAGTTAATGTAAACATGTAGAGACACTGATTATACCAATAATAAACTGCAATTGAAATCTCATGTACAGCTCTGTCAACCAAGATCATTACCAAAAAGACTGAAGGCTGAACTGAAATGGACTGCTGTTTTCGCAGACTTTTGGCATTGGTAACTAGTGAAATAAACTGACATCAGTCTGAGGAAGGATCTCAACCCGAAACATCACCCATTCCTTCTCTCCAGAGATGCTGCCTGTCCCGCTGAGTTACTCCAGCATTTTGTGTCTACCTTAGTGAAATAAACTACTGCCTATTGGCATAACATGATATAATATACCATTGTAAAATACCTTAGTTCATTTTAACAGAGTGGTGCCTCTGGAAATGGTATCTGTAATCTTAAGGCTCTCGTATCTTACCAGTTTGGATACCCATTTAGGCTCATGGTTCTAAGGCCAACCTTGCAGCTATATAACAATTTAACAAAAACCCTGATTAAATGCACAGGTCAGCCAAAATTGTATCATGCTATTTCTTCCTACCTCAGCCCTATCAATTATCAAACAATATTGTGTAAAGAATGATTGCGAGAACAATGCCTTGCTCATCTTTGATAATACTCGATATACAGTGTACACGGAAGGTGTGCACTGACAACATAAAAGCCAAGTTTATCACCAGTAATACCACTTCATTGTTGCAACCCATGGACCAGGGTACTTTGGCTAAATTCAAATAGTCAGTACGTACTGACTGGCATGCCATTTCAGTGTTAAGTGGCAATGCCAAACAAGACATTCAGGAAATTTGGAAGAGGTATAATATGCCAATGACTACATTGATGCCCCTGAAGATGATGATGCAAGAATAAAGTCAGTCATGTAGCACTGAAATATTTCCTTTATCCATCACGTACATACCAGCCTTCAAGTACCTATGTATGTCCTCTCTCATGTCCCTCTGGTTATGCCTGAAGATTCTGAACCTTGTAACGTTGAGTTGCCAGTCCTGCCCATCATTTAACCATATCACTGTAAAAGCAACAATATCATATTCCCACTTGTTAATCAATGCCCTCAGTTCAACTATCTTACTTGTCAAACTCTGTGCTACTAAAAATTTGTTTTTAAAAAATGCAACCCAGTTATGCATTCCTCATAAGCTTTTAATGAACTGACTTGTGGAGTGCAGGGGGAGGTGACAAAACAGCTATTGACAGGAAAAAACCTGTTCCATTCTCTTGCCAAATTAGTTTAAATCCTCCACAACAGCATAAGTAAATCTCCTTGCAAGGATGCCGAATCAATTTTAGTTCAGGTACAACCCAAAAGTAGTTCCTTTAGTCCTGATATCTAATGCCCTCTCTCCTGCGCCATCTCCTCAGCCATATTTTCATCCGTTTTATCCTCTATTCCCATACTTGCTAACATGTGACACCAAAGGGTATCAGAGGTTATAGAATTTACCATTTAGCTCCCTAAATTAATTTTCAGGGCCACATCTCTAATTTTTATGCTGTTAATGAGTTACATGGATGAAGTCAGGGTATGTCCATAACCCATGGGTTTCCAAACCCATATTCCAGACAACGTTATCAAGTTGACTAATGAGGTTGGGTTTGAAGGAGTGAATTTTGTACTTAACCTGCACCCTATATCTGACTTTACTCAATGAAGCAAACCAGGATCATATGGAAGAGTTAATGGAAATTGAATGACAAAGAGCTCACAACTGAGGATCTGCTAGAGGTGGAGCAAGAGGGAACAGGAAAAGGATGAAGCCACCAACAGAGCAGCATCGCCACCACTAAATCACTTCAACATGAAGAGGCTACAAAGACACATTCCACCCACATCAAGAAAGCAAGGGTTACCTCTGACAGCATTCCCAACACTGTACACATTAGACATGGCCCCACGATGGAAAAGCATCATATCGCAAAACTCTACAGTTTTCACATGAAGATGTGTTGAGCTGTGTCCAATGACACCTTCCCCGAGCCACATTTAACAGTACCCAGAAACGGTTCAGCCAGAACCCTCACCTCAACCCTCAATATCCAGAATCCTCACCTTCAATATAGTAAACAACATCCACCATCATCTGAACAGAATAAACAACTCTGCAGTTACTTTCACCACCACCATCTTGTTGTGGTAACGCAACCACAAATTAGAAATATAGGTAGACGACGCGCTGGCTTGAGCCTGTTCTGCCATTCAGCAAGAAAATAGCCAGTCTAATTGCAGTAGCCTTTTGATTCCTATGGTTGTCAAGATTTTGATTTTAACCAGCCTTTAAATAAATAATTCCAATGTCTGAAAACTCTCAGGAGGAAAAATATACCCCATAAGTTTGAAATAGTCAAATCTCGTGAAAGTGACGCAGATTTCTCTATTTTTGTTCAAGACAAAGTGTCCACTCAGTCAATATCCCTCAGGAGTTTGTATATTTTACTTAGCAAGCACCCCAAAAAGAGTACGTTGTCTATATTTTTATTCCCTTAAGATTTATTTTGTTATTATTTTATTTCAGCTATATAATTCTAAATAACTTGTTTTAAATAAACATTCCTCAGTTCCAAAATGTAACCACTACACCTTCGCAATTTTTGAATTTTTACATAATGTCTCGGCAAGTTGCACACAGCGAGGTCTTCTGGCGAGCCGCAGCTACATCCCAACAACAGGCCTGGCACCCCCACTGTGGAACCAGGAACCCAACCTGGAGAGGGAAGCTGCCAAGCCCAGGCCCAGCTAGCCCTGAAGACCGGGAATCCGAGAGGAGGATGGAGGGAGACGGCAGTAGACGTTGGACAAAAGACCCGGTAAGAAGAACTGGGGGTCTTACCTTCCAAGACCTCGAGCTCAGCTGTGCAAGGTGCACCACAGGGAACAAGGGCTGAAGAGGGACATGCAAGGGACCACAGTTCATATGACAACCAGAATGGAGTCGATGGCAACAATGGGCCTTTGTGGCCAGCAGTAGCTGGCACTGTCGAATGATGCCAAAATAGCAACTTGCACATACTCAGTGGGTTCTTCTGTACATTCTGTACTAACTGGGGGATTGTGCTTACGTATGATGATAGACTTGCTGATCTGTATGCAAAAAAAGTTTTTCACTGTACCTTGGTACACATAACAGTAAAGAAACCATTGAACTAAACCTTATCCTAGAACAACCCCTTCATAAATCAAAGAATACCCATAGTTAATTTTCATTAACAGAAGGGTTTTGCTAACAATTATGAATTGGCAGATCCTTAAGAACTAATTAAATGGAAATATACAAGTCCTAGAATTATAGTATCGATTTTGTTTTTATTTCCTAATGCAAGTGGACATTTGACAATGGGGGAGTGACAATGTGAGATGTCATATTCACACAATTTACAAATGGGTGAAACAAATCAACACAACTTCTGGACATGCTTAATAATTAACAACTTTCACCTGATGTTTATGAAACAATTTCTCATTCATATTTCCAAATACCCATTCTTATCAAGAGGCATTTGAGTCATGAGGCATATTGCTACAATTTATATTCTGCATTAAATAATGGGAAAAGATTAGAAATTGCACTCCAGGAATGAAATTAAACATAAAAATCTGAATTACGCTCGGTCCGCCAAAGCCCATTGAATCTCCCAGTTGTTAACCATTCTCCTTCCCATTCCCATACTTACATTTCTGTCCCGGGCAGCCATAGTGAGTCCACACGCAAATTGGAGGAACAGCACTTTGGACAGCTTACAACCCAGTGGTATGAATGTTGAATTTGCTAATTTTAGGTAATTTCTACATACATTCCTCTCGTCCCTCCCTCGGCTTTTCCCTCCTTCCTCCACTAGAAGAGTTATTTAGTTCAACAGTTCACAACAATGTATCCCTCTTGGGATCACACCGTCCCAGGCCAACAATTGGCAATATCAAGGAACCACCTTGTCTGAGGTCATCTGTTGCCAGCCGGCTGGCCTGGTTTGTCCTGTTTTTTTCTTCCCCCCCATTCTCCCCCCCCCCCCCCCCCAAATCAATCTGAAGAAGGGTGCCGACCCAAAATGTCACTGATCCATTTTCTCCAGAGATGCTGCCTCATCTGCTGAGTTACTCCAATATTCTGTCTCTATCTTTGGTATAAACCAGCATCTGCAGTTCTGCTTTTTACATTATAAAATTTGAAGATTGTCACCAGAGGAATTTGCTTACCATACACCACTTTCAATTTCATAAACCCAGATTTCATCATTGGGTAAGTAAACTTCATTATTTTCGTATGTCTGGAATAAAAAAAGTCACACATTCCTGTAATTGCTGTGAAACTTATACCTTTCATTATAAAAATGGTACTGTAAGAAAATATTCATTTTTTTACAAAAGTAGAATTACTTGGAATGATGTATTGAAGATGTATCTGTAACATTCTCCCATTAAAGAGACTCCCATTAAAACATACTGAGAAAAAGTTTAAAACAGACACAATATTGGTCTGATGTAACTTTGCAAAAACCCATTCTTCATTTCAACATTGTTAATTACATACTTTTCCATTAAGTGTTGGCACGAAGAGATTATTCAAATAAGATTTATAAAAAACAATATTCAGTCCTCTGTTGGGCTGTGCTTCGCAAAATTTGAAGGAACTCAATTTCAGGAGTATAATATTCACCGTAATCCTTTCAAGAATTGTCATTCGTTTAATGTGTAAATTGGTGAGTAGGTACTTATCAAATTTTCAACAGCAATCCATTAAGGATCTTTTAAAGAGACTTGACTATGATTGACATACTTAACTTCATGCAGTCATGTGGAATGACACTATATGATTGCTTTCTAGATTTCAGTTAATAAAGCTGAACTGTAATGTGTATACTATATTCCAACTCAAGAGTTAAACGGTGAAGAAAATTATCTCCAAATTGGACAAGTATATTTTACAATATTGTCATTTAAATTATCCTGGAAAAACAACATGGTTTATATGCTATAATAAAAACTATTATGCAAGTATTTAATAGCGATTCGTCAATCCTATTCACAAATTTCAGCAATAAAATGAGATTAATCACAAGTACAGTAAATGGTAACCTAGTTTTTATTTCAACATTCATCTTTTCAGCCCTGCATCCCAGAGTCTATTTCATAGTGTTCTCGTGAAATCAAAAGAAGAAATTGATGCTTTTTAACATTACTTGTAGTTTGTAAAGACAGGTCTGTGCAGACTTCAGCAATCAATTTAAAGTTAATGATAATTCTAAGGTAGATTAAAGACAGGTGATTTTCTAAAGAACAAAATGCATCCTTAAAAAGCTCTAGTGATATGTTTCAATAGCAAAACTTATGGCATAAAAATAGAATCACAGAGAGCATGGAAACAGGTCCTTCACTGACCAACTACCCATTTACAATTTTTTCTAATTCTACTCACCTTCTCAAGAAGTCCTCCCATATGTCACCATTTACCTACATACCATGGGCAATATACACAGAGGCCAATTGACCTTACAAATGGCGTATCATTGGGATGATAAAAGGAATCTGGACAAAACTCACAGCCACAGGGAGAACTTACAAACTTCGCACAGACAGGACTAGAGGTGAGGACTAGAGGTTTGAAGAAGGGGCTTTGCTTAAAAGAGAGATTAAGCTGACTGGGCCTATACTCAAGTTTAGAAGAATGAGAGAAGATTGCAATAAAATCAACACAAATTTTAAGGGACTCGTCGAGAAAGATGGGTTGCTTCTCCTCACTGGTGTTTCTAGAACCAATGATCACAGTCTCAAAACATAAGGTCAGACTTTCAGGTCACAGTTGAGAAGAAATGCCTTCATGTAGAAGGAAAGGATTAATTGAGGAAAGATGAACCATGATCTAATAGGCCAAATTACCAGGTACTTCTACTTATGTTCTTATTGCACGTAATATTCCCCAGGTTACATCAGGGTTCCATTACTGAAAACAGTGTATAAGGCAAACTGAGAACAGTTTGAGAATATGGCTGCAAACTGATTTTGCACTCTAAAATGACTGCTGAGCAGCGCTGTCCCATAGAAATAGATAATCTGCAGCAACAATTTAAATCACAAAAAAGCTGATTAAAAATAAATTTAGTCTGAGCCTTTTGCGAGCTAATATTTTCTTTTAAAAGGCCATCAAAAAATGATAAAAGGGACTTTCGCTCTAAACTGGAGGACGAGGCAGCTGTGGCAGGGCTTGCACGCCTTTACATCCTACAAGGCAATATCATGTGGCAGCACAAACATCAGCAAGGCATTACTCCCGGATTAGCTCAACGCCTTCCATACAAGCTTCGATAAGGAGGACACTGATGTGTCCTTTTGGGTCCACAATGGTATTGCAATCTGTCACCGAGACTGATGTCAGACGATCCTTCTAAGGGCGAACCCTCGGAAAGCGTATGAACCTTCTGGTGTACCGGGCAGTTTTCAAAACACGTGCGGACCAACTGGCTGACGTTTTTGCGGATATCTTCAACCTCTCATTACTGAGGTCTGAAGTTCCCACACGTTTTAAATGGACATCAATAATACCAGTGCCCAAGAAGAGTAAGTGGACATTCCTCAATGACTATCGCCCAGTGACACTAACATCATTGGTGATGAAGTGCTATTATAGATTGTTAATGGCGCATATCAACTCCAACCTCAGCAAGAAGCTGGACCCGCTATAATTTGCCTATTGCCACAATGAGTGAGCTGGGCTGTGGGAGAGAGGTGGGCTGTCGAACGATCCCAGCAAGCGCCTCAGAGCCAAAAGAGGATCCAGCCGCAGGCGAATGAGGATGGGCCCGCGTGATGGCCAGAGGTCAGACAGGTCCCAATGGGTTCCGGAGGTCAGACGTGCCCGTGGTGGCTGCCAGAGGTCGGACGAGGACACACTACCGAGACCAAAGGGGGACCCGGCTTTTGGGGGGGGGGTGCTGAGAACAAAGGGGTATAATTGGGGAATGTAATGTATACTTCGTAACTTTTACATGGACTCTTTGCATACCTTGGGTATTATATGCAAAACAAAGAATGTCATTGTGACATGTCACGTGATAATAAAGTATCGATCAATCAATAGATCAACAGGGATGACATTTGCTGGCTCTCCACTCTGCATTGGACCACTTAGACAATAAAAACTTAAGTTGGGCCGTTGTTCACAGGCTACAGCTCAGCAATCAACACCATCATCCCCTCCAAACCTGTTACAAGCTCAGAAAACCTAGAAACTTAGAAAAACAGGTGCAGGAGTAGGCCATTAAAGCCAGCACCACCATTCAATATGATCATGCTGATCATCTAAAATCAGTACCCTGTTCTTGCTTTTACCCCATATCCATTGATTCCTTTAGCCCCAAGGGCTAAATCTAACTCTCTTGAAAACATTGAACTTGAACTTGGTCTCTGGGCAACCTGTCGCAACTGTATCTTTGACTTCCTCATCAATAGAACACATTCGGTATTAATTTGCAACCACACTTCCTCTTCAGTAACGATCAGCACAGGGGAACCTCAAGGCTGTGTGCTCAGCCCCCGCTCTACAAACTTTATGCCTAGGACTAGTATGCCGAGTCCTGGAGGGAGATCGATCATCTGATTGAATGGTGACAGAACAACAACATTGTTCTCAACATCAGTAAAACCAACTGAGTTGTTGCCTTTAGAAGAGGAAGGTCAAAGATCCATCAAACTGTCTTAACGAGTCAGTGGTGGAGAGAATCAACAACTTCAAGTTCCTGGGCGTGCATATCTCTGAAGATCCATCCTGGACCCAGCACATCATGCGATCACAAAGAAAGATCACAATGCCTCTACCTCCGTAGAATAGAGATGTGGTATGTCGATGAATACTCTCTTCAACTCCACAGGTGTATGGTTGAGAGCATATTCACGTCCTGGTTTGGTAACTTGTTAGCCCAGGAACGAAGGAGATTACAAAATGTGGTGGCAATGCACGGTCCATCACTGGTATAGACCACCCACCATCCAAGGGATCTTTCGGAAGTGCAACCTCTCAGGAGAACGTGAACATGTCATGTTTCAGGTTGGGACCCTTCTTCAGATATTTGCAATTCCTCATTTCTCCATTTTACCCAATCCAAATATCTATTTGTTTTATAGCTATGAAAATAATTCTTAACATTGTTGTTTTTAAAATCACTTTTCTTTCAAGTGCCTGTAATCATGACCAGATCCATAATTTCTACATCTACACAAAAATCTTGATGGATTGGCTAATCTACACTGACATGATGCTCTTGATATAAATATGTTCTTTATTCAGATACAAGTGCAACAAGGCTGACCACTCAAAATCAATAGGCAAATAACTTTATTTTCTGATCCTCCAAAATATACTTAAAATACATATATTTATTATTATGTTTGCGCTCAGCAGAGAACGTCTAGACATTTAGCCAGCTGATGTGTGAAAGTAAAAGCTTGTATTATCACCTTACATGTTGGGAATTGCTACATTTATATAAACATGTTTTCATATTTTCATTAGTTGGTTGCTGTAACAAGCCTCCTTTCATGACATCACAAAGCAACTCAACTGCTTTGATCGCATTACCAGCCTGAAATAGTAACGTTTTCAAATGGACTTAGGTCTATTTTCCAGTTCAATGTTCAGTGGAATAGCTTTCTGATCCATTACTGATCCATATTATAAAACCTTATCCGAAAATGTGATTAAAGTTGCTCAAATTAACGCTTTCTTTACACTTAAAACTGGTTTCCTTTACACACCCCATCTAACCAGTGGCGGACTGGCCAGGGTATCAGCTTGCCCGATGGCAAGTGGGCCCCTGGTGAAGTGGGCCCCCTTTCTTTCCTGGCAACCAATATTTTTAGACCCAGTCCACCACTGCATCTAACAACTTGTTTACTGGTATTTTTACACCACAGCACCGTACAAATCAGCAGATACTCCGTGAACCGAGCTCCCTCTTTCAGGCAGCACCTGCAACGTTTAATTTTATCTCAAACAAGTGGACGCCACAAATGAGGCCACGTTCATGCAGCAGTGTCATGACACTGCAGGCCATTTTCTTTAGCTGGAGATTTCCGATCATAAAAGTTCCCAGTGTGGCAACCTGCAATTCTTCACCTGCTCTTCTCAAAAGCATTAAATGGCGCACAAATGTCATGACTGCAAACAGGAGGTTTACAATGCCACGCGGAGTAACTGGTACCGTTAGATTGCGTGAATAAAGTGATCCTTACCACATAACCTCCCCAGACGTAAAGGAAGCCATCGTTAAACACCGCGTGGTGGTGGTTTTCCTGTATCCTCCGAGACCAATTTTGTGTTTCGGCCATGGTGAGCCGGTGGGTTCACTCGTCGCCTTCACGTTGTGCCCGCAGCGGCCTCTCTCTCTCTCTCTCCCCGTGTGGTGCCCGCCGCCGCCGCCGCTATCCCCGTGTGGTACTCGCGGTGCCCGTGAGGGTTGGTGCCCGCTGTCTGCCTGCGCGTCGACAGAGCCGCCACACCCAGTCACACACCCGCCGCCGTGTCACAACACATCAACGACGGCCTGCAGGCGCCCCCCTGGCCATTCAGACGTCGAGTGCTTGGGCCCACGTGGGGGCGGGCGGGCGCGCACGAGCGCCGGGCGACCGTTGGAGCGAGTTGCGTTTGAAGCCTGGCGCGCGGCACATTAGAGAGCTGTGTCCACTCGCGGGGCAATGGCCACCGGGGTGGGCGAGGGAACCAACTCACTCCCTCACACACACACACACTTCCGATCGCTTCGTTTCTGTTTTAGGGTAGCAACAGAATGGAACTCCTAAACTCTCCTCCTTTTCATAGGGCAATCTAAAATGACAATGGACTGGGATGCAAACAAGCAACTAGTAGTTGAGGAAATTTGGAGGAAAGAGCAAATAAAAACGAAGGATAATTCTTTTCAGTCGTTCAATAAACTTACTGTCTTGAAGAATTCACTGGTTTTGGTTTAACATTAGCTCATGTTTATATTGAGATTATTAAACTAAATTCTACATTAGAAATTAAGAATTGTAAGTGCATACACACACAACATTCATACCACAGCAAATATATGATCTTGTATTTGATTTACAAGAAATTATTGTTTTCAAAGATGTCAGCATTTTAAGCCAATTGGTATACAGCACATAATCCTCCAAAATGTTTGCCACCTCCAACGGGATCCCATCACTAGCCACATCTTCCCCATCTCCGCCCCTTTCCGCAGAGACCGTTCCCTCCGCAACTCCAAGGTCAACTCGTCCCTTTCCACCCAAACCACCCCCTACCCAGATACTTTCCCCAGCAACCGCAGAAGATGCAACACCTGTCACTATACCTCCTCCCTCGGCTCCTTTAGTCTTTTCAGGCGAGGCAGAGGTTCACATGCACCTCCTCTAACCTCATCTACTGTATCCGCTTGTTCCAGGCGTGGACTCATGTATATCAGCGAGACCAAGCGCAGGCTCGGCGATCGTTTTGCTGAACATCTCCGTTCAGTCCGCCTGAACCTACCGGATCTCCCGGTTGCTGGACACTTTAACTCCCCCTCCTATTTCCACACTGACTTTTCTGTCCTGGGCCTCCTCCATTGTCAGAGAGAGGCCCAGCGCAAATTGGAAGAACAGCACCTCATATTTCGCTTGGGCAGCTTACACCCCAGCGGTATGAACATGGACTTATCTAACTTCAAGTATCCCTTGCTTTCCCTCTCTCTCCATCCCTCCCCCTTCCCAGTTCTCCGACCAATCTTACTTTCCCCGTCTACATTTTATCTCGGTTAGCTTTGTTGTTACCTTCTCCCAGCTAACAACAATCTAGTCTAAATTTTACTTGGATCTCCATTCTCTTTGCCCTGTTTTCACACTTCACTTATCTCTCTATCTCCCTCCCCCCTGACATCAATCTGAAGAAGGGTCTCTACCCAAAACGTTACCCATTTCTTCTCTCCAGAGATGCTGCCTGTCCCTCCGAGTTACTCCAGGATTTTGTGTCTATCTTTGGTCAAGGATTGTGTGTGACATACATAGGTTGTGCTCTGTTTAGAGGGGTGGCAGCAGGATGAATTCAGAGGGCGAGGGATAATTTAACAAACAGGGAGATCCGAGCTGAGCATGATACTTTTCAAACAAAAATAAAGCACTGCGGCTGCACCTCCTCCAGTAGGCCCCATTTTAAATAAATGCAAGCCTATATTGGTAGTGACCAACCCAAGTCGCTCCATGCACAGCACATAACAATTTCTCAAACAATGCTCCAAAATAAGTACCTCGTGGGATTTCTGAAGTGCATGGTTCAAATAGTAGGTACACAAAAATGCTGGAGAAACTCAGCGGGTGCAGCAGCATCTATGGAGCGAAGGAAATAGGTAACGTTTCAGGCCGAAACCCTTCTTCAAATAGTAAATGGCTACAGTTGTATTTCACTTTGCTATATTTCCATGCTATATGGTTCCTTGCAATATGACTCTATATCACCCATAGCACATTAAATATGTGTTATCAAATTAAATACATCAACAAACCAGAGATAAGGAAAAATAGCTCAAAACAAATGAAGAGATTTCTAGACATCAACAGAATCAGAGATTATGGGAATAGATCAAGAAATTAATTGCGGTAGAAGCTCATCCAAGACCTGTATTAATGGTGGAGTAGACTCAAAGACCATTCAAACATAGTTGATCTATATTTTCCTTACAACCCCATTCTCCTGCCTTCTCCCCGTAAATTTTGACACCCTTACTGATCCAGAACCCCGTCAATCTATACTTTAAAATTACCCAATGGCTTGGCCTCCACCAGAATGCCACAGATTCACCATCCTCTGGCTAAAAAAATTCCTCCTCATCTCAAAGGCATGTCTTTTTATTCTGAGGCTGTGCCACTCTCCCACTACTGAAAACATCCTCTCCAAATCCACTCTATCTAGGGGCCAGATGGTCTACTCCTGCTCCCACCTATTTTAAAATATGATAATTTTCATAAATCATAAAAAATGTCATCAGTTATCTTCCTCCTAATTTCTCAAATACATAATAATTCAAATACTAAATTAAGCAAAAACTATCAAGACAGTTACTGAAAAATAAAATGTCAAATATGAAAATACTTTCTTATTCTTGGATCCTTTACTATTTTTTTGATTTATAGATTTCCTGCAAAGTCTAACCTTCTGCACCGAACGTCATATTTTTGTTCTGTCTTCTACTCATCGTTAGATTGACAACATTAATGACACAAATTCAATGTACCGCCCCCACTTCCTATCATAGTGGTCCTCAAAACAGTTATGTTTTCAGCAGACTGCACAAATGAGATACAATTAGGCTGTCGACAGGAACATCTCTGGCCGTTTCATTACTGGGGTTCACAGATGCAAACACCGCAGTGCTGTGGGGGCGAGATAGATATATGATTGAAATACCGGCAGAAGGAGCGAGAGGCCGAAGTGGAGACGCTGGGCAGAGATGCGGCTGAACATACAACTTACCACATAACCACCCCACACGTACAGGCAGCATCCGTCCAGTACAGCGCAGTGGCCGCTCCTCTCCTCCGCCACCCAGTTCACTTGAGCCTCCGCCATGTCCTGGGCTGTGCTGTCCCGGGCTCTGCAGGCGCCGTGTCCCGGTGCTGGGCCGTGCCGTCCCCGGCTCTACAGGCGCCGTGTCCCGGTGCTGGGCCGTGCCGTCCCCGGCTCTACAGGCGCCGTGTCCCGGTGCTGGGCCGTGCCGTCCCCGGCTCTACAGGCGCCGTGTCCCGGTGCTGGGCCGTGCCGTCCCCGGCTCTACAGGCGCCGTGGCCCGGTGCTGGGCCCGTGTGGTCCTGGGCTCAACAGGTCCCGGGGATCCCTGGACCGACTGCCAAGGAAAGCCAAGCCGCTCACGGCACACAGGCAGGCGCCGTGGGTCCAAGCGCCGCCCTTCAAGGCAGGAGAAGCAAGAGTGTTTAATGGTCATATGTACATACAAGGGGGCAATGACATTCCTACTTGCAGCAGCACCACAGGCCGGGAAACTTCATGTCCGGAATTGTTATTATGCACAATCCTATTTTTAATTGGATAGAACTTCTGTTATGTTGTTCCTTGTTAAGCAGTATATATACACTTCGAATTTTATTTTTAGCAACACAAATCCATTGGCTGATAGAAGCTACCTCTTTATCTTTAAGTGGCCTATCACCTTCTGATTTCTGTCACATCTTTTTAACTGTCGAACGTTTACAGATTTATGCCAAAGATAGTGTCCTTAATCTGCTGCATCTTCTCTACTTGACAATAATCCATGTCAGCGAACCATGTGGTTATTTACTTTTTAAAAAAGCAAAAATATCATAATGTTTTGATATTACTGACACTTTTCCTCAGTATTAGCAAATATACTTATTAAGAGGTATTAGCTATAGGCAGAGGTTGGACACACTTGGATTATTTTCTCTGCAGTGGTTGAGGTACATGAGAAATATATAAAATCATGGGAGGCATAGATAGGGTTACAGTCAGAACCTTTTTCCTAAGGAAAAAAATATCAAATACTGAAGGTGAGGGGCACATTTTGAAGGTGTGGGGCATTTTTTTACATTGAGTGCCTGGAACCTGCTACCAGGACAGGTGGTGAAGGCAGATACAATAGTGGCATTTGAGGCTTTTGGATAGGCGCATGGATTTGCAGGGAATGGATTATTTACAGGCAGATAAGAATTGGTATTGTCATCAGGTTTGGCACAGACATTGTGAGCCGAAGGGCCTGGTGCAGTGCTGTTCTCTGTAATTGGCTCTTGAGGCTTTTCCAATGGCTGATCCATTAATGGGCTCACCTTTGTTTTACCAATTCACCGCATACTCTTAACTCTTCATACCTTTCCATGTTGTGCATCCAAGATTACTTTCTTTGTTTTAACATGCCTTCTCCTCTACCATAGTCACTAGAGCTCAGAATTATATTGCTTCTATTTCATGCCTCTGCTCTCAGTCTTTCCCCTCCTCGCCAGGCCAAGGATAGACTTCCAAAGTCCTCACTTACAACCCCACCAGTTTCCACATTCAACAAGATCATCCTTTGAACATCTTCAACAAAATTCCACCACGTATTCCAAGACGCATCTCTTCCTCCCCTGCCTTTCAACATTGTGAAGGGACCATATCTTTCTCAATTTCTTGGTCTGCTTTTCCATTTCCATCAACCACTCTGTCTTTCGGTACTTTCACAGGCAATGCAACATCTGCTTTTTTAAACTCTTTAATTTCTTCCATATGGAAACTTGAATAATCCTTCCATCTGAAGCAGCAATCCACATTTTTCCTTCTACTAGTTTACTACATTCGCTGGTTACATTGGAGATTAGATGACCATTTTGTGGTGTACCTGTGTTCTGTCCACAAGGGCAAATCTGAGGTATTAAATACTTTACATTAATTAATTGTCCCATTTACACCAAAACAACTGTGGTTTCATGCATTGTCCCAACAAGGCCCAATATAAGCTTGGGGGGCAGTGTTTCATCTCCCATTCTTGAGTACTCCAAGGAGTTCATAAGAACTTCGTTAACTTCAATACAGTACCATCTAATGTGCTACGGTTCACGTGTACCTGGGAACCTTCCAATTTTACATGTGGCATTTAATAACCAGCCGTTGGAGCTTCCCGACTCGGCCTTTCCCAAGGCTGCGAGCTGTTGATGGTTAGCCCATCCCAGGCATGGGATCAGCTCCGATGTTAAGTCCACGCCCCGTGGTGGGGCTCAAGTCAGTCCGAGGAGGCCTCCAGCTCCATCGACGTAGGCCGCAGAGTGACAGGAGATGCCACCCGAAAATTAATCGCATCTCCAGCAAGGTAAGAAACTGAAAAAAAAGTTCCCCCCTTCCCCCGACATAAAACAAACTGGAGAACATTTACACAGACTTTAAAAACGTACTAAAATGTTTTTAAAAAAGACAAAAAAGCGAACATAGTGTTGCCAATCGTGCAGCGCCCTTGGTGGAATCCATGTGCCTGTCCAAATATATTTTAGTTTGTGATAGTACCTGCATCAACTATCTCCTCTGACAGCTTGTCCCAGATACCCACCACCCTTTAAATGAAAATGTTGCCCTTCAGCTCAGGTTCCAATTAAATCTTTTCCCTCTCACATTAACCTTATGTTTTCTGGTTCTTGATACCACCAACCCCCAAAGTACTTGCGAAGTCTGCAGGGGTGACACTGTTGACAGATGCACGCCAGCCCCGCCCACGTGGGCGTGACGCGCCCGGACCTTGTTTTATGAATGGGCGTCTTGGCGCGCCTTCCCAGCATCCTCTCCGTGTAGCCTATCTTTGGCCAGGCAGCCCGCGGTTTGGCGCCAAAGCTGCGCCATGGCGTCCGGAGTGAAGAGCAAAGTGTCGGCTGTCTTTAAAATGCACGGCCTAATCCTGAGAGCGTAAGTGCAAAGTATCCCAAACGCTTATAGCTAGACGTGTGGGGAACTCGTCACCAGTATCACCATCATCCCGTTCTGCGATAAAGCTGCAGTGTTATGATATTATTAGATAGGGCTCGCCTCTGAATGTAAATATTTTGTACATATGAGCAGAATGATGCCATTCAGCCCATCGAGTCTGCTCCACCTTTCGAACATGGCTAGACACAAAATGCTGGAGTAACTCAGCGGGACAGGCAGCATCTCTGGAGAGAAGGAATGGGTGACGTTTCGGGTCGAGACCCTTCTTTCAGACTGAGAGAGATTTCCTTCTAAACCCCATTCTCCTGCCTTCTCCCCGTAACCCTGGACACCCTTACTAATCCAGAAGCCCATCGATCTCTACTTTAAATGACTTGGCCTCCACCGCCATCTGTGGCAATACATTTCACAGATTCACCACCCTTTTGACTAAAGAAATTCCCCTCATCTCAATTCATATTTGAATTGATTCCGATTTCTAACCAATTACAAGTATAGAAACATAGATGAACTCTCAAGTGATGTGTTCTTTGTAGAACGCATTGCAGTCTTCATATTCTAATGTAACTGTTGAATACAAAAATCAGGAAGTCATGATGGAGCTTTATACGACTTTGGTTAAGCTGTATTTGAAATATTGAGTCAATGAGTGCAGTGCAGAGGAGTTTTACCAGAATTCTGCCTGCATTAGCGGTATTTACTACATGGAAAGTTTAGTTTAAAGGTATAGCATGGAGCAAGCCCTTCAGCCCACTGAGTCCATGCTGTCCATCGATCACCTCGTCACATTGGTTGTATGTTATCCCACTTTCGCATCATTACCACCTACATACTAGGGACAATTTACAGAGGCTAATTAACCAACAACTCTGCGTATGGGAGAAAACCAGAGCATTCAGGTGAAACCTCCTATGGTCACAGGGTGAATGTGCAAAGTACACACTGACAGTACCCCCAGGGTCAGGATCAAACCCAGGTCTTTGGCGCTCTGAGGCAGTAGCTCTACCAGCTGTGTCGTTGTGCAGCTTCGTTGAGGTGTTGGAGTCTGGGGTGTTGACAGCGGAGGAGAGATCTGATAAAAATTTGAGGGGAATAGAAATGGTAGTTCCAATTTCCCAAGGTGGAAATGTCAAAAGCTAGCGGGCATAACTTTAGAGGTGGAGGGAACAAAGTTCAAAGGAGATGTGGAGACAAGTTTTTTTACACAAAGTGGTGGATACCTGGAAGATGTTGCCAGGGGTGGTGATGGGGGCAGGGATGAAGGGATCTATAAGAGGCATTGTCTCAAAAAGACAGCCAGCATCACCAAGGACTCGCATCACCCAGGCCACGCTCTCATTTCAGTCCTGCCATCAGGGAGTACAGGAATCTGTAAACTTAACGTTCAGGAGCAGTTTCTTCCCAACAACTATCAAGCTAGCGCACACTACGAACTCTCCAACTAAGCTACAAACTGCTTTGGATGCCCTGGGGATTTTGGGCATTGCATAAATATTGTTTTATAATTTATTGGATTTTTCTTGTTCATTATGTTGTACATGAGTACTGTGTTTACAGATCTGTTATGCTGCCACAAGTATGAGCTTCATTATTCTGTTTTCAGTACACATGACAAACACTCTGGACTTGTCTCTGTTATTTCCCTTGCTAGTAATGCTGCCAAATTTCTTGTGGATGTCCTGGAGTCAGTCAATGAGTCGGAGCTTGAAGATGCAATTGAGCGTATCATTGATGCAGTTGAAAAACAGCCATGTAAGTAATTTCTGAAAGGTCTAAGCAGTTAAGGGCTGAGTTGATCATCAACGATGTGGCATGTAACACAATGGTTTGATTTCATAATCTTTTTTTAAATGGGAGGAGGTTTCCATCGCATGCAACAATAAGTTTCAGATTCTGGAGATCAGTGCATTTGACCCAGTTACTATGCAAACTGAATCCATATTGGGAGTTGTGTGGGGTAGCCTTGCATACATGCAGAGGATCCAAAATTCAAACTCTGCCCTGAAGCACAATGACCTTCTCAATCTTTGAATTCTATGTATGGCAATGGGGAGATTTTGGTCACACTGTAGTGAGTAAATAAATGTTAATAATGACATGCATTTGCTTTTACTATAGAAAAATGTGGCAGCAAGCTTCAATAAAGCATTATAAAACAAAACGTGTTGTTGCACATCAGCAAATATTAGGGGCATGAGGAAAATCTTAGCCAAAGGAACATTATGAAGGTTTAGTTTAGCTTATTGTCACGTGTACCAAGCTTTTATTGCGTGCTATCCAGTCAGTAGAAAGACAATATGTGAGTACAATCGAGTCATTCACAGTATGATACATGATAAGGGAATAGCGTTTCGGGCAAGGTTAAGCCAGAAAAGTCCGATCAAGGATAGTCTGAGGTTCACCAATGAGCTAGAAAGTAGTTCAGAACTGCTCTCTGGTTGCGGTAGGATGATTTGGTTGCCTGATACCAGCTGGGAAGAAATTGTCCCTGAATCTGGAGGAGTGCATTTTCGCACCTATGCCTTTTGCCTGTTGGGAGAGGGGAGAAGAGGGAGTGGCTACGGTGCGACTCGTCCTTGATTATGCTGCTGGCCTTGCTGAGGCAGCGAGAGGTATAAATTGAGTCAATAGAAGGGAGATGGACACAAAAAGCTGGAGTAACTCAGCGGGTCAGACAGCATCTCTGGAGAAAAGGAGTAGGTGACGTTTCGGATTGAGACCCTTCTTCAGACTCAATAGAAGGAAAGTTGGTTTGTGTGATGGCCTGGGCTGTGTCCACAATCCCATGCAAATTCTTGCGGTCTTGGATGAAGCTATTCCCAAACCAAGCTGCGATGCATCTTGATAAAATGCTTTCTATGGTGCATCTGTAGTAGTTGGTGAGAGTTGTCGGGGACATGCCGAACTTCCTAATCCTTCGAAGGAAGTAGAGGTGTTGAGGGAGGAGATAGAGCACAAGCATTTGTTGTAGGGTTGTGAATGCCTGGAACATTGGTTGAGGCAGATTCAAAGGTTGTTTTTAAGACACTTTTGGATAGCCATATGGATACGCAAGGAATGGAGGGATATGGGGTATGTGCAGGTAGACAAGAGATGGTCTTAGCATCATGTTCATGGGTTATAGGAGCAGAATAAGACAATTCGGACCATCAGAGCAAGATTAGCAAGTTGCTGATGATACAAAAGTGGGTGGTTTTGCAGATAGTGAAGATGGTTGTGAAAGATTGCAGCAGGATCTGGATCGATTGGCCAGGTGGGCGGAGGAATGGTTGATGTAATTTAATACTGAAAAGTGTGAGATGTTGCATTTTTGGACGTCGAACAAGGGCAGGACCTACATAGTAAATGGTAGGCCTCTGGGTAGTGTAGAGCAGAGGGATCTAGGAGTACAGGTGCATGGTTCCTTGAAGGTCGAGTCGCAGGTAGATAAGGTGGTCAAAAAGGCTTTTGGCACTTTGGCCTTCATCAGTCAGATTATTGAGTATAGAAATTGGGAGGTCATATAAGACGTTGGTGAGACAACATTTAGAATATTGTGTTCAGTTTTGGGCACCATGTTAAAGGAAAGATATTGTCAAGCTTGAACGGGTTCAGAAAAGATTTACGAGGATGTTGCCAGTACTAGAGGGTGTGAGCTATAGAGAGAGGTTGAGTAGGCTGGGTCTCTTCCATGGAGCGCAGGAGGATGAGGAGAGATGTCATGGAGGTAAATCATGAGAGGAATAGATCGGGTAGATGCACAGTATTTTGCTCAGAGTAGGGGAATTAAGGACCAGAGGATATAGGTTCAAGATAAAGGTGAAAAGATTTAATAGGAATCTGAAGGGTCACTTTTTCACACAAAGGGTGGTGAGTGTATGGAACAAGCTGCCAGAGGAGGTAGTTAAGGCTGGGACTATCCCAATGTTTAAGAAGCAATTAGACAGGTACATGGATAGGGCAGGTTTAGAGGGATATGGACCCAGCACAGGCAAGTGGGATTAGTGTAGCTGGGACAATGTTGGCCGGTGTGGGCGAGTTGGGCCGAAGGGCCTGTTTCCACACTATCACTTTATGACTGTCTACTCCGCCATTCTATCTTTCCCTCTCAACCCCATTCTCTTGCCGTGTCCCCATAACCCCTGACACCCGTACTAATCAAAAATCTGTCAATGTCCGCATTAAAAATATTCATTGACAGCCTCCACAGTCGTCTGTGGTAACGAATTCCACAGATTCGCCACCCTGTGAGGAAAGGAATTCCTTTTCACTGGAGGTGTTCGGCACAGATATTGTGCGCCAAAGGACTTATTCCTGTGCTGTACTGTTCTATGTTCCAAATATGTCAGATGTTACAGATTTTATCTTAAGAAAGGAAAGACGGACAACCTTTGACTTGTACTTTTCTACTTTTCAGTGAGCTGCAACATGATTGAGCAATCGATGGTGGAATCGGCAGTCCAGGAGTGCAGCGAGACATATGATGAAACCATGTATGTCAGCTAGAAGATTCATCTTGTCACACGGGGAATTGTGCATGCCTATCCCAGTGGTTTTCTATCTGCCAAAACTATACTGATGTATGCCGAGAGAAGCACTGTTACTTTACCAATTCTATTAATCAAAGATGTCATCTTTGTAAAAGATTAGGGATCTGCCATTCGTTGAAATACCTGAAGGGGTTTGAGTTTTTAAAATTGAGGGCAAAGTGCATCGTTGTAAGTAAGAAGGTTGGGAGGTGAGGATGGTGGAGAAGGAGATGAACAAACACTGTTTGGTATTTTGTATCTTCAACAATACCAAAGGTTCACTACAGATTCAATTTTGTGTTGCGAGATATGCTCACTCTGTTCACCTTTGGGGTATGTAAATCCTGAGAGTTTCTTCTCTCCTGATTTGAGGGACTACTTAAGAAGTAGTTGGACTTCTTAAGCCCATGAAGAATGCTCATATTCTGATACGTCCTTTCAATACCAAATCCTGTACTCAAGATATGGGCGGCACGGTGGAGTAGAGGTAGAGCTGCTGCCTTACAGCGCCAGAGACCCAGGTTCAATCCTGACTACAGGGTGCAGAGCTTGTACGTTCTTCCTGTGACCTGCGTGAGTTTTCTCAGAGATCTTCAGTTTCCTCCCACACGTATAAGACGTACAGGTTCCTAGGTTAATTGACTTGGTATAATTGTAAATTATCCCTGGTGTGTGTGTGTGTAGGGCAGCATTAATGTGCAGGGATTGCTGGTCGGCGCTGACTGGGTGGTCCGAAGGACCTGTTTCCGGGCGCTGTATCTAAACTAAACGACATATTTCTGTGGAAAAGTGGAGGTCTTTTGAGCAGAGATGGTGAAGTGTAAATTTTCTAGATTACCAGAGATATGCATTATTTTGGTTGAAACCACTTCCACTGGCAGGGGTGTCGGAAACCAGCAGACACTACTTTTAGGTGGATAAGTAAAGTGGCATGAGAAAGTAGGTGGAGCAAGACAAGTTGCATTTTCTAAAACTGGAAAGTTGACGTTATTTAGTTTAATTTAGAGATACAACACAGAAACAGGCCTTTCAGCCCACTGAGTCCACGCCAACCAGCAATCCACACACATTAACACTATATTACACACACTGTGAAACAAACATTGAGGTTTCAGGAAAGAAACACTAAATGTTAGGTGGATGACAATTACTAGACATGCATCCTGTCCATGAGTTGTTCATTTCTGGCTGCTGTACTCCTGAGACTCCCGCAGCCCAACTCACTAATATAACCTGGAAAGTTAGATCCGTTATTTAGTTTAATTTAGAGATACAACGCAGAAACAGGCCCTTCAGCCCACTGAGATTACTTATCAAAAAATATATAATTATATTTGCAGAGAACATGTTTTCAATATAATTGGTGCATTTGACGTCCCTCGTTACATCTACAATTCAGAAAGGAAGAAGTTTTTACCGTGAGTTTTAACCTTTTTTTTATATAGACTCCACTGCTTCTGAATAATTTTGTATGACTGTAGTTTGCAGGATTAAAGTTTAATCTTTTCAAGAACAAATTAGAATTGTCGTCTTTTAGTTTCGATTGAGTGTCTGGTTCGCCTCAGTCACACAAAAACGGTGTTTATGTACCACACAAGCTTCCTCATATCTTTCTTCCATCTAAATTAATTAGCACAACCTTCACAAGTCCCGTACTTCTTCAGACTTTCCTTAAATGCATTTGTACTATGTGTTTAGTATACCACCTATGATTGTGAGTCCACGTGTTTATCACTTTGGAAATACATTTATGCGGGGCTCCCTGTTGCATGACATCTGTAGTTGTTCTCTGCTCCACAGTGGAAACATCCTCCCCAAAACTTTTCATCATTTAAATTATGTCTCGACTTTTTTTCACAAGATTAAAGAGAAATTGGCAGGACATCTCTCCATATATAAACCTTAATGTTTCTGGCATGGAACTCCGTGCAGTGCTTCTGCATTCTTTTTACAATAGGGTGGCAAGGCCATGTACAGCAGGCACGGAAATCGCTATTAACACATGGGATGGGGGGGGGGACCAGGGACACCAGTCTAGAGCCATGGAGCTAGTGCTGCTTCTCCGCGCTGGCTGTAAACCTGGGCCGTCGTTCCCGTAAGTCCAGGCAGGGCTGTAGGTGAACCTGGCGGGACAGGCAGAGTTGAGCTGGATTTAGCGCTGCTTCTCTGCGCTGGCTGGGGGCAATGCTCCCGGCGTCTCTGGCCACCCCCGGGGGTGGGGGGGGCCAGGGAACTCGGGTGGGGTCAGGGATGGTCCAGTGGCGGTTCGGCAGCGGTTGCCCGCCAGAGACCCGGGATCTATCCTGGCTACGGATGAGGCGCAGGTCTGTGTCCAGGGCTGCCAAGAGTGTTTTTTGCTGGTGACACTATGACCTAGGCATGCAATTCAAGCTCCGCTCTATGATCTTTGCCCCACGGACGTCTCCCTCCTCCAATCACCGCGCCCTATCCTCAGCCCCACTTCCCTACTTCCGCCTCTGACCGACACCTCCCTCCTCCAATCGGCAATTGGTTTTATGACAAATTTAGCATAGTGTCCCAACTTTTCAATTTTGTGTCTTTTGGAATAAATAGAAGTGGTTGGTTTGCTAACCTGTGACCCAACTTCTAGAGATTGGTGTATTTTAAATGAATACATCTGTTCTGATCCGTTCCTATGTGATTTCCCCAAATACCCTTTTCTTTAGGGAACTTATCTTTTGAACATAAATGCATAAATATCCAGCATCTTAGCAAAAGTTTATTTTCTCCTTCTTTGAAGTTTCGGCATGTCTTAGCATCAAGTTAAGTGTTGTATGTATTTGATGGAAGGAAGATAAAATGGCCTTTCACTCACAGGGAACCTTGTGTGGTCCAATCATTCTAAGAACCTTATGCTCTTATCAGTTTCACAAAATCTTGATTCTTGCTTTTAGATTTAAATTATAAATGATAACTAACTCAGATAAACAAGGAAATTTTATATAGTGGGATAGGCGACATCTCTGGATAGAAGGAATTGGTGATGTTTTGGGACAAGATCCTTCTTCGGACTGGAAACGTCACCCATTCCTTCTATCCAGAGATGTCGCCTGTCCCGCTGAGTTACTCCAGCATTTTGTGTCTACAGTGTGGACCAGCATCTGCAGTTCCTTCCTACATATAAAGCATTCATAGTATATAGAGCATTTGTCTCAGGATTGTTGTACTTGTCCTAAAATGTCATTTTTGGGAGAGTTTGGAAAAACATACTCCATATAAAACACAGTTTTAAAAAAATGTTCACTAAAATGTATTTATGTACTACAGTATTTCAATGACAGATCATAGTGAACCGTGTCTATTTGGAACTGCTCGGAACAAAGCTGAACTTTTTTGTGAGCGCTATACCATTATGCAGCAGGTAAGGGAGAGAAGAAAACAAACAACTTGTTCATGTTTTTTATTGACAACTAGACTAAGTAGGACCCGTTGGGTCCCAGTCACACAGGAAGCCTGGTCCTCCAACGCAAACCCATTCCCCAATGCAATATTCCACCACTCACATGTCCCCCCCCCCGATGCAACCCGTCCCCAAAGCAATATTCCACCACCCAGGGGAGGGGGGGGGGGGGGTGTGGGGAAGGGGGGGGGGGGGGGGGAAATGGGGGGGTGATCGCAGCAGACGCAGCTCGCACTCTGCTCACCCTGCACCTTCAGCTTTCGGCCTCACGCAGTAGATCCCGGTCCCACTCTGGCTTCACTCAGAGGCTTCCGGTTCAACTCGGCAGCTTCCAGCTGGTTGTGCTGGTCGCCGCAGAAGCAGTCCGTAGGCTGTGCGCTCCCCGCGGGCTGCACAATCTGTACGGGCTGCTCAACACACAGCGCCCCTTCAGCTTTTTATTTTCCTCGCCACGTTATTGACAGCAGGTTCTGGAAGGGGCGGTTTTTACGATTTTTAAACCTTTTGTATTATTTCACCGATCGGAACAAAACTTATTTGACTTGCAGCAGAGGAGAATGGTGAGTAAGGTGGCAAAAAATCGTAGTAGTGCTATGGGGGATGGTTTGTGTGCAAATTTAATCACATCGCAGACCGGAAGTGCACAAGTTGAGAGTTATTAGTAATAGTAGAGATAGATTTTCTGCATTTCCTATTTTACTTCAAAGGACTGAATATAATTTTAAAACCTACTAGCATTTTTAGTAGATTGCAAATTTGTTCAAGGATTGAGGAATGGTAATAATCTCTGAATGTATCCCATATGCACTACATCAGCATTTAAAATATAGGTTAAATATTAATTTCAGTCTGAAGAAAGGCCCCCACCCAAAACGTCAATTATCAATGTTCTCCAGAGATGCTGCCTGACCTGCTAAGTAACAACAGCACTTTGTGCCTCATTTCAGCTGGATTTGGATAGATTCACAGGGGTTTTATAGTTAAAATATAATTGATTCAAATATATGATTATTAAGATACTCATGTTTTTAAAATTGTTCTAAATCTGTTCCAAAGAAGAAATTTAATAATCTTATCATTATACTTTTCACATACAAATTCCCCACTATAAGAAAGGATCAGGTGCTGAGTTAAAGGACTGCTCTCACCCCAACCATGGACTGTTTACCCTCCTACCATCCGGGAGGCGCTACAGGTCTCTCCGTTGCCGAACCAGCAGGTCGAGGAACAGCTTCTTTCCGGCGGCTGTCACTCTACTAAACAACGTACCTCGGTGACTGCCAATCACCACCACTTATTATTTTTTTTTTTTATTCAAATCGTTTGCTATGTCGCTCTTCAAGGGAGATGCTAAATGCATTTCGTTGTCTCTGTACTGTACACTGACAATGACAATTAAATTGAATCTGAATCTGAAAATAAGTTGGATATATCAACAATGGAAGATTGGATTTTAGTCAAGTATTATTTGCTGTGGTGTTAATGAATCTGTTGCAACATTTGTGTTAATTTTACAGCGAACACACAGGCACGAATTATTTACACCTCCTGTGACAGGATCGCACCCTGATGAAAGCGGGAATAAATTTCAAGTAAGATATCAAATGTTCCTTAACAATTCTCTTATAAACATTAGTTGTATTTCAAAGTTTCCGAGTGGTGGCGCCATCGAATGTGGCAGCCTCGCCAGCTGCTGTCCATCCTTTCATCCTTTTTGGTATTTTTAGTCTGTCTAAAAGTTTGTTTTTGGAGGTCTTTTAGTCTTTTTTATGTGGGGGGGAGGGGGAAACGGTCTTCTCAGTCACTTCCTGGTCGAGGATGCGTCTATTCTCCGAGCCGCATCTTCGCCCCCCCCTCGCGGCCTACCATCTGGATTGGCGCGGCCTTTCCTGCCGGAGACCGGCCAGAGCTTCAGCAGCGGCGGAGCACTGAATTACCATCACGGAGCGGGCGATGCCTTACATGGGATCGCCGGTATTGGAGCTACGGAGGGCCTGCCGACTTTAACATCGTGGAGCTGTGGTTTGCGGAGATTCCAGCCACGGGCGGTGCTGACTTTAGCATCGTGGAGGCCTGGGATCTTTCGCCGAGGATTGCCAGTGTTGGAGCTCTGCCCAGCTCGGCCTGTGGACTTCGAAAGCTCCGGTAGGAAGCGGCCGATTCAGAACTCCAGGCCACTGAGAGTGTTCTTCCGACGCCAGTACTCCGATCATCCCAGCGAGAGGGCCTGAAACATCGAGCCGCCGCTGCGGCGACTGCAGAGGCCTCAATAGCCCCCGACCACGGGTAAACAAGAGGAAGATGACTGAACATTGTTGCCTTCCCTCACAGTGGGAAACGTTGATTCCTCTGTGGGGGATTTTTATGTTTAATTCTATAGTGTTGTGTTTATTTAAAAACAATTTTTTTTTAATTTGTTTAAAAAATACATTAATTAGAAGTGATGTACAATAATATAAGAAGTGAATAACATATTACATTTCATGCACAACTTCTTATTTTTAATTTAATAATTAAAAAGAAGAGTAAGAAAAGCAAGAAATAGAGAGAAAGAGAATATTATATAGCTCGAAAAAGAAAACAAGAAGGTGATGTGAAATAAGAAAGAAAAAAAAAGAACAGAGAAGAGAAAAAGAGAGATTGAAAGGGATATACCTACTTTGTATCTTTAATAATAATAATGTTATTTATATAGCACATTTTTAGTCAACTTGCATTGACCCCAAAGTGCTTCACATAATTACATTACATTTACACACAGGCAAAGGTGGGTGAAGTGTCTTGCCCCAAGGACACAACGACAGTATGCACTCCAAGCGGGATTCGAACCGGCTACCTTCCGGTCGCCAGCCGAACACTTAGCCCATTGTGCCATCTGTCGTCCCACCCCTTTACCCACCCCTCACCCGGTTCTGAAACACTAAATTTCTAAGGTTGTGTTGCACCACATGCTTGTAATAAGTCGATAAATAGAGACCATATCTTTAAGAATGGGTCTGATTTGCCTGATAGGACGAATCTCATATCTTCAAGATGTAACATTTCCGACATGTTTGAAATCCACATTTTGAGCGTCTGTGTGTGGGCGCATTTTTCCAGAATTTAAGTATGGTTTTTTTTGCCGTTATTAAGCCATAATCAAGTAGACATTTTTGAAACAAAGTCAACTTACATCCGTCTTCCCTTGATTCGAAAATAATCAGTTCTGTATTGGGGTTCAATTTTATTTTAAATAATTTTGTGCAAATTCCAAAAATTTCATTCCAAAATTTATGAAGTTTTATGCAAGAGACAAAAGAGTGTTTATTTAATTTATGTGGCTGCATGGTAACTCACTTCACTGCACCAATTTGTGTATGTGACAATATATGTAACTTGAACATGAAGGTTCAAAGGTCAGTTTATTGTCACGTGTTCCAATTAAGCTAAAGTGAAACTCGAATTACCAGTTGAATTGCATTTCTTCTGCATAGCAATCAAATGAATATTTGCATCCTTTCACCGTTTCTCTATTTTACTCTTTATTATTGTTTCTTGATGTCCTTTATGTAATTTTGAGGAAAAATGTATTTAAATCAATTTGGCATAAATGAGGCATTAGTAATCTGGTGCTGTATTATTTAAAATCTTTTATTTTTATTTTCAGTTAAAAACCATAGAATCACTCCTTGGCAATGTCTCAAAGGTCGGAGAAGTCATTGTTCTGGGAATGATAACGCAGCTTAAAGAGGTAGGATAAACTGAGTTTTTAGAATTTACCGTCACGTGTAGAGAGGTGCAGTGAAAAGATTTTTTTGCGTGCTAAGCAGTCAGCAGAAAGACAATAAATGATTACAATCGAAGTACATTCACAGTGTACAGATACATGATAAAGGGAATAATGTTTAGTGCAAGATAAAGCCAGTAAAGTCTGATCAAAAATAGTCTGAGGGTCTCCAAATGAGGTGGATAGGTTCAGGACTGCTCTTTAGTTGTAGGATGGTACAGTTATCTGATAACAGCGGGGAATAAACTCTCTCTGAATCTGGAGGTGTGCGTTTTCACACTTCTATGCCTTTTGCCCGATGGGAGAGGGGGTGTGTCTTGCTATGAGAGACAGATGAATTTCCCTGTTAAGATTCTAAAATGTTGAAAGGATCCTTGATGAGATGCTGACAGACAAATGTATAGTGTACACCACGTTCTGGAGTAACTGAATATTGATGTTTTTATTTATTTGTGTATTATTACTAGATATTTGTTCTCTATGGGTTGAAACTTGAGCTGTTCATACTTCAAAATAAATTATTGTGGAAGTTATTTAATGGACATCATTAAGTTACATTATACATCCCTGGAGTGTCACAATTTTAATACCTAGTCTGCATTGAGCTCTTTGTCAGAATTGGTAGATACAGTGCCCTCCATAATGTTTGTGACAAAGACCCATCATTTATTTATTTGTCTCTGTACACCACAATTTGAGATTTGTAATAGAAAAATTACATGTGGTTAAAGTGCACATTGTCAGATTTTAATAAAGGCCATTTTTATACATTTTGGTTTCACCATGTAGAAATTACAGCAGCACCACAATGTTTGGGACACAGCAATGTCAAATGAAAGTAGTCATGTTTAGTATTTTGTTGCATATCCTTCGCATGCAATGACTGCTTGAAGTCTGCGATTCATGGACATCACCAGTTGCTGGGTGTCTTCTCTGGTGATGCTCTGGCAGGCCTGTATTGCAGCCATCTTTAGCTTATGTTTGTTTTTGGGGCTAGTCCCCTTCAGTTTTCTCTTCAGCATATAAAAGGCATGCTCAATTGGGTTCAGATTGTGATTGACTTGGCCACTCAAGATTGACCATTTTTTAGCTTTGAAAAACTCCTTTGTTGCTTTAGCAATATGTTTGGGATCATTGTCTTACTGTAGAATGAACCGCCGGCCAATGAGTTTTGAGGCATTTGTTTGAACTTGAGCAGATAGGATGTGTCTATACACTTCAGAATTCATTATGCTACTACCATCAGCAGTTGTATCATCAATGAAGATAAGTGAGCCAGTACCTTCAGCAGCCATACATGCCCAGTCATAACACCCCCACCACTGTGTTTCACAGATGAGGTGGTATGCTTTGGATCTTGGGCAGTTCCTTCTCTCCCCCATACTTTGCTCTTGTCATCAATAAGTTAATCTTCGTCTCATCTGTCCACAAGACCTTTTTCCTGAACTGTGGTTGCTCTTTTAAGTACTTCTTGGCAAACTGTAACCTGGCCATCCTATTTTTACGACTAACCAGTGGTTTGCATCTTCGAGCCAGCACTGCCATTCATTGCGATCATGGCTGATCGTCCCCAATCATTAACCCGTGCCTGCCTTCTCCCCATATCCCCATAGAGAGAATTCTTCTGTCATCATCGGTGAAGGTCTCCTTGGCCTGCCAGTCCCTTTGTGATTAGTAAGCTCAACAGTGCTCTCTTTCTTCTTAATGATGTTCTAAACAGTTGATTTTGGTAAGCCTAAGGTTTGGCTGATGTCTCTAACAGTTTTATTCTTGTTTCTCAGTCTCATAATGGCTTCTTTGACTTTCATTGGCACAAATTTGGCCCTCGTGTTGATAAACAGCAATAAAAGTTTCCAAAGGTGATGGAAAGACTGGAGGAAAGACTAGGTGCTGAGAGCTCTCTTATACCTGCATTAAGGAGGCATTTAAACACACCTGAGCAATTACAAACACCTGTGAAGCCATGTATCCCAAACATGATGGTGCCTTGAAATGGGGGGACTATGTATAAACACAGCTGTAATTTCTACATGGTGAAACCAAAATATACAAAAACACCCTTCAATAGAATCTGATAATGTGCACTTTAACCACATGTGATTTTCTATTACAAATCTCAAATTGTGGAGTACAGAGGCAAATAAATAAATGATGGGTTTTTGTCCCTAACATTATGGAGGGCACTGTATATGGAATGAGATGGCCGGAGGAGGTAGTTGAGGCAGGTACTATCATAATGTTAAAAAAAACATTTGGACAAGTACGTGGATAGGATAAGTTTAGAGGGATATAGGCCAAACAAATAGAGGCAGGTGAGACCAGTGTAGTTGGGGCCTGTTGGGCTGAAGGACCTGTTTCTGTGCTGTATGATTCTATGAACATGCAAGTTCCTGATGGCCTATATTCCTGAAACGCTTGATGCAGGTATATCCATATCACAATTTTGATTAGCTGGGACTAGCCATGATTAGTAAGTTTGCCAAAGACACTAAAATATCGTATACAGTAAAGATGGTTAACAATAATTACAGCGGCATCTTAAATGGCTGGCAAGTGGGTTAAAAAACGGCAAATGGAATTTAATTCAGATAACTGGGAGGTGTTGCATTTTGGGAGGCCAAACCAGGGCAGGACCTTCACAGTGAATGACAGAGCCCTGGGGAATGTTGCAGAGCTGAAAGATCTACGAGTGCAGGTACATAGCTCCTTGAAAGTGGTGTCACAGGTGATGTGAAAAATATTTTTGCTATGCTGGCTTTCTTCAGTCAGGGAGCTAAGTAGAGAAGTTGGAACGTTACGTTACTGTTGCACATTGGTGAGATGCCATTAAGTTGGATGTAATGCAGAGCAGATATACAGGAATATTGCAGGAACTCAAGGGCTGCGAGGTTGGGCAGGGCTTTGATCCTTGGAGCGCAGGAGGCTCGGGAGTGATGTAATAGAGGTGTATAAAATTATAAGGGGAATAGATAGGGTGAATGCACAGTTTTTTACCCAGGGTGGCAGAATGAAGGTTGGAGAGGAAAGATTTAATCAAAACCAGTGGGGGAACTTTTCCACATAGAGGATGGTGGGTATATGGAACAAGTTGCCAGAGGAGGTAGTTGAGGCAGGTACAATTACAACATTGAAAAGACATTTGGGCAGGAGCATGGACAGGAGTGGTTTAGAGGGATATGGGCCAGGTGTTGGCAAATGGGACTAGCTTGGTTGGCCGTCTTGATTGGCATGGATGAATTGGGCTGAATGGTCTGTTTCAGTGTGCCTGACTGTTGGGAGTGGCAAACTATGCTTGAATTGCCTGTTAGTTGAGAAGTGACGCGTGCTTGAGTTCACCTCTCGTAATTGTGTACATTGGTGTTCTATGAACCTTCATTGGTACATGCTATCAGAGTATGTGTACATTGAGCAGAGCATGTTCTGAGTGTTGTGACGTGGAGTTAGCACCGTGGCTGATAAATCAGAACCCCATTCTGGATGAAAAGGATTAAGGGCAAAAAGTTTTGAAAGTGAGCAAAAAGTCCTTTCATCATGCTAAAATGTAATAATAGTTTCTATCTGTGTGCCTTCTATAAACTGAAGGATACTCGTTAATGTTGACAGACAATATTAATTGTATTTTCCATTTCAGGGGAAATTCTTTCTTGAAGATCCGACTGGAACAGTCCAGCTTGAACTTAGCAAAGCCATATCCTTTTTGTGGTTTCTATACGATCTATATTTTATTCTTTCCCCCTTAAGTGATATGAAAAGCTTCATTTTAAATGTATACTTGAAGAACATCTGCATGAAATCTTGAAGCAAAATGAGTGAAATTAGAGCTATTAAGAATTTATTCCTAGTGGTACCTGTGCTGGCAGCAAACCTTCCACTCGAACTGTTGCTAACTGAAGTATATTTCCTTTATCTATGACATGCAAGAGGCTGCAGATGCTGGCATCTGGAGCAAATAAAACCCAAACTGCTGGAAGACCTCAGCAGGCTGAGCAGCAGAGGGATGGTCGATGTTTCGGGTCAAACCTGTGCCTCAGGAATTAGTTTTTTGTCACATACCAAGATACAGTGACAGACTTTATTTGCATGCTATCCAGTCAAATCATACCTTGCACAAGTGCAATCAACCCATACACAAGTATTTAAGAAGGAACTGCAGATGCTGGAAAATCGAAGGTACACAAAAATGCTGGAGAAACTCAGCGGGTGCAGCAGCATCTATGGAGCGAAGGAAATAGGCAACGTTTCGGCCCGAAACGTTGCCTATTTCCTTCGCTCCATAGATGCTGCTGCACCCGCTGAGTTTCTCCAGCATTTTTGTGTACCATACACAAGTACAACAGGTAGCAAAGAGCAAAATATCAAGAGTACAGAATATAGTAGTACTGCATAAGTGCAAGATTCCCAAGGAGGTAGGTTGGGAGATCAGGACCTCATCCTAGTTTACGGGAGGATATTCAGTAATCTGATAATAGCTGTTTGTGAATCTCATAGTATCTGCTCAAGCTTCTGTATCTTTCATCTGCTAGAAGTAGAGGGAATGACCAGGGTGGAAATAATCCCTGATTTCACCCTGATAGGGTGAAGTGTAGATGGAGTTAATGTTGACGCCTTTCGAAAATAAGACATGGAGATTTGTCAATGCATTAAACTTAAGACCTTCCCAATGTGTGGAGGGAGGGTGGCCAGTATATGAATTGGTATGATACACTGGTCCAGAGGCAGAATATGATGATGGAGGCTCTGCCTCACCCCTTGCTCTCGTTTCCATAAACTGGCTATATTCCTTCTACACAACCCTGATGCAGGGTTCTGACATGAAATGTCGACCATATCTTTGCCTCCACAGACCCTGACCCACTGACCTCTTCCTTTTAGACTTGCGTTACCTCAGCCAGGAGAATAACATCTTGCCTCCGTTTTGTCGCTCTTTCATGAGAACAAAATACCAGAGTGCGGCAAGTTGGGCGACTATAATAGGAGCTTTCATCAAATTTGATGTACCGTATTTCCCAGCAAAGAAGATGCTATTTTTTTTTTACCCTAAAATAAGGCCGGAAAATGTACCTGCGTCTTTTTTTTTTTTTTTTTCAATTCAACTTTAATGTCATCGCACAAATACAAGTATCAGTACAACGAAATGTAGTTTTGCGTCAGTCCGTAGTAGTTGTACATAAAGAAAAACAAAAAAAATAGAAAGAGGGAAGATACAGAATAATCAGGAAATACAGAGTGATTAAACAAAGGGGACGGAGGGACCAGAGAAATCTATCGTCGGGACTCCGAGGCCGATTTGACTTGGAGGCTGAAGGTTAGGTTGTCAGCCAAGAACGATAGACTTGGCTATCCCTCAGTACAGCAACATCAAGAACGATGGTCCCGGGTGGCTGCGAGCAGCCGCCGGGACCAATGAGTGGAACTGGCTGCCACCTCAGCGCCTGCCTGCCAGCCAGCTAGCCACAGTGTCCTTCAGCACAGGAGCAACCGGTCGGTGGAGGTGGTGGTTGGTGGGTAGCTACTAAGTGGAAGGCTGGCTGCACCGTACCGGGCTCTCTCCCCCTCTCTCCTTCTCCCTCCCCGTTATATGATCGCCCTGAGCCAGGAAGTCCCTGTCCCTCAGACCTGAACCGTACAGTGCATTGTGGGACAGGCGAAGATGGAGGTGACCCAGTCCTCATTGCCTCCTTTGACCCAACCCTTGATCCTGTCCTGCCAGCCTTTTTTCAAAATTTAGCCACTCAAAATGGGGATGCATCTTCTACGCCGGGAAATATGGTTTGGTCCCCTAATTTGAGGAAGGACATTCTTGCTATTGAGGGATTGCAGCGTAGGTTTACAAGGTTAATTCCCGGGACTGTCATATGCTGAGAGAATGGAGCAGCTGGGCTTGTACACTCTGGAGTTTAGAAGGATGAGAGGGAATCTCATTGAAACATATAAGATTGTTACGGGTTTGGACACGCTAGAGGCAGGAAACATGTTCCCGATGTTGGGGGAGTCCAGAACCAGGTGCCACAGTTTAAGAATAAGGAGTAAGCCATTTAGAACGGAGACGAGGAAACACTTTTTCTCACAGAGAGTGGTGAATGTGGAATTCTCTGCCTCGGAGGGCGGTGGAGGCAGGTTCTCTGGATACTTTCAAGAGAGAGTTAGATAGGGCTCTTAAAAATAGCGGAGTCGGGATATGGGGAGAAGGCAGGAACGGGGTACTGATTGGGGATGATGAGCCATGATCACATTGAATGGCGGTGCTGGCTCGAATGGCCTACTCCTGCACCTATTGTCTATTAATGTGTTCTCCAGTGTGATATTGAAGTTCCTTTTTCCTGTGGTAATTTCTTTAACTACAGTGCACCAGTTCCATAGCGGTTTATATACAGAATCCTGCTTTGTTCTTGCAGAAGGTAAAATAAAATAATACAGTTATTTTGGCAATTGAGAAACAATGTTGAGTTCTTGAGTTAAATAGACTGGCAAATGAAATGGTGATATTTTATCAAATGCTATTTGTGAAAGGGTATTTGCAAATTGCCTCTTGATAGCAGTGATAAGAAATTAACATTATGCATGTCTACATTTCAACAAGGTACTGTAACAAAGAGGGAACTTGTATTCATGTGTAAACTCCTATTAATTTGGGATATCAAGGCACACCACATTGCAAAAATATTTCTCTAACCTCATGTTTTGGTGGAGGGAAATGTGATTGCAGCTTTGTGCATCACTAGTTCTGGAAAAGCAATAAGTTACTAATCAAGGGGACAATACAGGTTAAAGAAACAGTGCGTCAGTTTTTGCTCTGGGGATTCTGCCCGGATTATTTGCGCACCACTTTTTAATAGCCGCCTTATAGAGGCAAGCTTTTGTCCTTCCTTATACTACCTCCTCTTTGTATGACATATTGTACATTAAAATTCTTGTGCAATGAAAAGCAGGTAATAATACAGTTTAGTCATTCAACCCATTATTTGTTGTGAAAAATATTGCCGTTTACTTGCATAAAAAGAATCATTGCATTTTGCAAGTGATGCCTTTGAGGTCACTTTGAGGTGTGATAAAGAGTAATTTTTCCCAATAGTGTTGCGTTTATTTTTCTAAGATAACTCTTTAAAATTGCAGTACTCTCAAGAAGAGAGCAACTCGGGAGCCTGCATTACAATCCTGACACATTAGATATTGCATAGACTGTAGAAGCTGACATCCCGACACTGCACCATTATGTGTTGGATGATCAGCCGTTGGAGGCAGTCGTTGAAGTTCCTTAATTAACCTGCGTTGTACAGTAATGTGTGATTTAATTGCTTCTGTGATTATCAAGTTACTCGTGTGTGTGTGTGTGCAAAATTGTTTACCATTGACTTTACCAGTTTATGTTTAAGTCTTGGAAGAATGAATATACAGGTCCATTGTTATACTTGAACAGTAAGGCACAGGAACAGACCTTTTCAGCCTCATTTGTTGCCAAGATAAACTAACCTCATCTGCCTGCTGATGATCTGTATCTCTCCATTCTCTGCACATGTCTATCCAAAAGCCACTTAAACGCTGCTTTTGGGTATCAAGAATTTTTTTTTTTTCCTGAGTAATTTGGGTAACATTTTTTCGTTAGAGCTTGATTGAAATGGAAAGATATATCTGTGTATCAAAGGAATATTTTGCCAAATGTAGTATAACGATCAAATCTAGTTAACAATAACCAACAATTTAGTCGTTGTAAAATTGTTTTAGTAATTTCATAATCAGCATTAATTCTGGAAATAATAATTTAAAGTATTTTTATAGGATGGTATGAAGATGGAGTTTTTCATGTAAATGGATTTGGCTTTCCACCGACCGAGCCTTCCAGTGTTACAAGGTAATTTGTACCACTGTTTTAAAGTATTTGCTTCAAGGTGTTTATGTAATTTGGTTTATTTTAAACAAATAAAACATGACATATTTGGTGAGGGAAGACATTCTGAGGAATCTGAGGAAAGACATTCTTGCCATAGAGGGAGTACAGAGAAGGTTCACCAGACTGATTCCTGGGATGTCAGGACTTTCATATGCAGAAAGACTGGATAGACTCGGCTTTTACTCGCTAGAATTTAGAAGATTGAGGGGGGATCTTATAGAAACTTACAACATTCTTAAGGGGTTGGGCAGGCTAGATGCAGGAAAATTGTTCCCGATGTTGGGGAGGGAAGTCCAGAACAAGGGGTCACAGTTTAAGGATAAGGGGGAAATCATTTAGGACCGAGATGAAAACATTTTTCACACAGTGAGTGGTGAATCTGTGGAATTCTCTGCCACAGAAGGTAGTTGAGGCCAGTTCATTGGCTATATTTAAGAGGGAGTTAGATGTGGCCCTTGTGGCTAAAGGGATCAGGGGGTATGGAGAGGCGGCAGGTACAGGATACTGAGTTGGATGATCAGCCATGATCATATTGAATGTCGGTACAGGCTCGAAGGGCCGAAAGGCCTACTCCTGCACCTAATTTCTATGTTTCTATGTGAGACATGAGTTGGTGAAATGCTCATACAATTGATCAATAATATCCAATTCCTATAACACCACACATCACACTACTTTTAATTTATTTAATTTTTCAGTTCATTAGTTATGTCGTGTTTACATTTTTAAATAGGTTATTGTTTTGGAAACTTAATCAGCTTCATATTAGAAACTCTAGAGTCACAGTGATACGGCGCGGAAACAGGCCCTTTGGCCCAACTTACCCACACTGGCCAACATGTCCCAGCTACACTAGTCCCACCTGCCCGCGTTTGGTCCATATCCCTCCAAACCTGTCCTATCCATGTACCTGTCTAACTGTTTCTTAAACAATGGGATAGTCCCAGCCTCAACTACCTCCTCTGGCAGCTTGTTCCATACACCCACCACCCTTTGTGTGGAAAAGTTATCCCTCGGATTCTTATTAAATCTTTTCCTCTTCACCTTGAACCCATGTCCTCTGGCTCTCGATTCCCCTACTCTGGGCAAGGGATTCTGTGCATCTACCCGATCTATTCCTCTCATGATTTTATACACCCCTATAAAGATCAACCCTCATCCTCCTGTGCTCCAAGGAATAGAGTCCCAGCCTACTCAACCTCTCCTTATAGCTCGGGCCTTCCAGTCCTGGCAACAGCTTCATAAATCTTCTCGGTACCCTTTCCAGCTTGACAACATCTTTCCTATGACATGATGCCCAGAACTGAACACCATACTCAAAATACGCATAATATTAGAAATTCTACTAAGACTTTAAAGATGTTGAGCGCAAAGATAGTAAAATGTGGATTCTGTTGCGACAAATATGGATTGTGTGGCAAAGACAGAGGAGAAACTACTAACTGCTGCAACATGAACCACCCTATCACCAACTGGAGAGGGGTCCTGATCTACCATCTACCTCATTGGAGACTCTCGGACTATCTTTTATTAGACTTGGCTGGACTTTATCTTGCACTAAACTTGTTTGTTTTATCCTGTATCTGCACACTGCAGATGGCTTGACTGTAATCATGTATAGTCTTTTCGCTGACAGGATAGCACGCAACAAGAACGCTTTTCACTGTACGTTGGTACGCTTGACAATAATAAACTAAACCATCTTTGTGTTCCTTTTTATAGTGGGCTGATTTTGAGATTGTCGTCAGTTTCTTCTCGTTGCATGTGTCAGCCTGAAAAATCAGTTTAACGGTTTTTCATGATGTCAGTGTAGCATGGCACAGAAACGTCCTTCAGCCCAACAAGTCCATGTTCATAGGAGCAGAATTGGGCCATTCGGCCCATCAAGTCTACTCCGCCATTCAGCCATGGCTGATGTATCTCTCCCTCCTAACCCCATTCTCCTCCCTTCTCCCCATAACCTCTGAAACCCGTACCAATCAAGAATGCACCTATCTCTGCCTTAAATATATCCATTGATGGTCTCCACAGCCCTCTGTGACAAAGAATTCTACAGATTCACCACCCTCTGACTGAAGAAATTCCTCCTCATCTCCGTCCTAACAGAATGTCCTTTAATTCTGAGGCTATGACCTCTAGTCCTAGACTCTCCCACTAGTGGAAACGTCCTCTCCACATCCACTGTATCTAAGCCTTTCGCTATTCTAAACTTTTTTTTTGAGATAGAGCGCGGAAACACGCCCTTCGGCCCACCAAGCCCACACCAACCAGCGATCCCCACATATTAACACTATCCTACACACACACGGGACAATTTACAATGATACCAAGCCAATTAACCTACAAACCTGTACGTCTTTGATGAATGTACCCTCCTGAGCTAACCCCATTTGATTGCATTTATCCCTTATTCCTCTAAACCGTTTACTATCCATGAACCTTTCCAAATGTCTTAAGTATTGTCCTTGTACATGCCTCTATCACTTCCTCTGGCGACTCATTGCCGCAAACATGTATATCTTTTCCCCTCTCGGCTTCTACCTATGCCTTCTAGTTTTAATGTCCCCTACCTTGTGGGGGGAAAAGATCATTCCCCTCATGATTTTGTAAATCTATAAAGCCATCCCCTCCAGCCACCTTCTCCTCAGGAAAAACAGCCCCAGTCTCCTACTAACTCGAGCCCTTCCAGCCACAACTGAAATGCTAAACCTATCACCGTCTATATCTCTCATTTCCCTTTCGCCTGTCTCGACCCGAAACGCCGCCCATTCCTTCTCTCCAGAGATGCTGCTGCTGAGTTACTCCAGTATCTATCTTCCATGCAAAACTGATACAGACTGATTCCTGGGATGGCAGGACTTTCATAGGAAGAAAGACTGGATAGACTCGGCTTGTACACGCTAGAATTTAGAAGATTGAGGGGGGATCTTATAGAAACTAACAAATTTCTTAAGGGGTTGGACAGGCTAGATGCAGGAAGATTGTTCCCGATGTTGGGAAAGTCCAGAACAAGGGGTCACAGTTTAAGGATAATGGGGAAATATTTTAGGACTGAGATGAGAAAAACATTTTTTACACAGAGAGTGGTGAATCTGTGGAATTCTCTGCCACAGAATGTAGTTGAGGCCAGTTCATTGGCTATATTTAAGAGGGAGTTAGATGTGGCCCTTGTGGATCAGGGGGTATGGAGAGAAGGCAGGGATGGGATACTGAGTTGGATGGTCAGCCATGATCATATCGAATGGCGGTGCAGGCTCAAAGGGCCGAATGGCCTGCTCCTGCACCTATTTTCTATGTGTTCTGCTGGGGTTGATTTAAAACTCTTAAGAGTTGGATTTGATGATCAGCTTGGGAATGGTAAAAGTAAACCTGGAGAAATTTGACGAAAATATGGATTTGTTGGAAATCCACAGCTAGTCCTCATTACAATTATCCACGTTTTAACGGTATAATATTCATGTTTTGTATTCCAGAGCTTATTATGGCAACATAAACTTTTTTGGAGGTCCTTCTCCTACATCGGTGAAGTCTTCTGCAAAGTTAAAGCAACTGGAGGAAGAAAATGAAGATGCCATGTTTATTTTTATTTCCGACGTGTGGCTGGATCAGGTGGAAGTTCTGGAAAAACTTCACATGATGTTTTCAGGTTTTTTAAACTACATTTGTTTAACTGACATCTGATGATGCATGTAAAGACTATTCCATTGGGCAAGGATGCTGAGATCATGCAACTCCTCTCTTGAAATGAGACATCATAGTTGATCTCAATCCCCATCATGTCTGAGGGAGATATGAATTGTTCATGGGAAATTATAACTCTCTATGCAAGCAATCTTGTTGATGAGAACTTTAAATTCAAAACTAAACGCTACATGTTTTGTTTATGTACTTATTAACACGTAGGTAGCTGATTATTGCAAATTGAGTTATTGCCCTCAGCAAAAGTTTGTATAAACAGTTTAGATGCTTTGGCTTCGGGCTTGGTTGAGCACTTACAGCACAAGTATGTTGTGTTTTAATTGTAATTTAGTGCATCAATTTTGCAATGGATATTTATTGGCTGCTAAAAATGAAAAAATATTTTCTGTGTATTTAAAAAAAAACAAATTTGGCATTTCTACCATTCCAATTTGCCAGCACAGCAATAAATGGCATAAAGAATATACATAGATATTTGTAAATGGATATTCTTTGGGCTACGGTATAAATAACACACCAGTCTGTGCTCTGTGCATTGCAGGTTATTCATCCATGCCACCAACTTGTTTCGTCCTCTGTGGCAATTTTTCCTCTGCTCCATACGGAAAAAGTCAGATCAAGACTCTAACAGGTGAAGAACATTTGATACTTACAGTGCAAGGGCCAGGAAGCGAGCGGGCAAGATCATCTCTGACCCCTCTCGTCCTGGCCACAAACTCTTTGAATCACTTCTCTCTGGAAGGCGACTCCGGACTGTCAAAGCTGCCACAGCCAGACATAAAAACAGTTTTTATCCATGAGTAGTTGCTCTACTCAACAACCAAAAATCTGTAACCTCCCTTTGATCTGGTATTTTGTTGGTTCACATGCTTGATCAATGGTGTTTTATCATTAATGTTTTATTATTATTAATGTTTAGTGTTTTCTGAGTCATTCGTAACTGTCACTGTATGTCATGTTGTTACTTGTGGGTGGAGCACCAAGGCAAATTCCTTGTATGTGAATACTTGGCCAATAAACTTATTTACTTACTTACTTATAGCCATACAGCCCAACTCATCGATCCCAACAAAGAAGCCCATCTAGGGTGGTCCCATTTGCCCGTGTTTGGCTCGTATCTCTCTGAACCTTTCCTATGTATTTGTCCAAAGATCTTTTCAATATTGTTACTGTACCTGCCTCAATTATTTCCTCTGACAACTCATTCCATAAACCCATCCTCTCTATGAAAGATATTGTGCCTTTTCAATCTTTCCCCTCTCACCGTTAAGTCTATGCCTCTAGCTTTTGATTCTGTTTCCTGGGAGAAAGACATTATTCTCCTTATCTATGCCTCTCATGATTTTGTACACTGTCTCCTACACTCCAAAGTATAAAGTCCTAACTGCCCAACTTCTTCTTGTAGCCCAGATCCTTATGTCTTGGCAACTTTCTCATAAACCTTCTTTGCACTCTTTCCAACTTGATCTGTGTATGGATCTTATGTGCCACAATGCTCAGGACTATATTCTACACTCCGCATCTTCCCCTTTGCTCTATTGTACTTAAGTTTGATTTTAATGCATTTATCTCTGGTATATCTGATCTGTTTGGATTGCATGCAAAACAAAGCTTTTCACTGTACCTCGGTATGCATGAATCGTAAACCTAAAATCTAAAATAACAGTACAACATTAGCCACCCTCCAGTTTTTGCCTGTGACTATAGACATCTATTATTTGAACTCTTATTTTGAACTCCATCGTGATTTTTGTTTTTCTCTTCTTTCATTTACAGAATCATTGAAAGCACTCGCAGATATTATCTGTGAATACCCCAATATTCATAAAAAGTAAGTGCTGCAGAATATACTATCAGCCTTAGATCTATTTTTTTTTGTCTGGGCACCTGCGATTATTATTGATACATTTGACAATGAAGGACATGGATAGAGGGAGTATTTCAATTTTCAGATGTTTATGTAAACGCATTCTGGTGGTCCCAATTTCACACCTTTTTTTTAACATTAGTGTAAATGTAATATTCAGTTAATTTACCATACTCTGTTGCTTCCTCAAACTCGGTAATAGTTAAATTCTACTTGCGTGTAAACATGCAGTTACAGCAGTCCCAGTCATGCCATTAATGATTGTCGAGTGAAATAGGGAACTGGGCAGAACTGCTGACAGGGAAATGGCTAATTCTATTTACATAGAAGGTTGGAGGAGAATGCAGAGAATTGAAAACAGGAAGGGATTTGAACAAGAAGGTTAAAGATTAGAAGTGTTTAAGAAGGAACTGCAGATGCTGGAAATCGAAGGTAGACAAAAGTGCTGGAGAAACTCAGCGGATGCAGATGCTGTTGCACCCACTGAGTTTCTCCAGCACTTTTGTCTACCTATAGATTAGAAGTATTGGAGGGACCCAGAACAATTGGAGTACTAAGGAAATTATTAATCGTAACTATTTGTACAGATTATGTCATGAGCAGCCTGATTGTCAATAAACATAGAAAATAGGTGCAGGAGTAGGCCATTCGGCCCTTCGAGCCTGCACCTCCATTCAATATGATCATGGCTGATCATCCAACTCAGTATCCTGTACCTGCCTTCTCTCCATACCCTCTGATCCCTTTAGCCACAAGGGCCACATCTAACTCCCTCTTAAATATAGCCAATGAACTGGCCTCAACTACCTTCTGTGGCAGAGAATTCCACAGATCACCACTCTCTGTGTGAAAAATGTTTTTCTCATCTCGGTCCTAAAAGATTTCCCCCTTATCCTTAAACTGTGACCAATAAAGAATGGCACGGAGCATTAGATTAATCAACAAAAGACAAAGTGCTTTGAGTAACTTAGGGTCAGGCAGCATCCCTGGAGAACATTGATAGAGGATGGTTCGGGTTGAGACTGTTTCAACTGTTTCTGAAAAATCGCCCTGACACAATATATCGACTCTCTTTGAACTCCAGAGATTCTGCCTGGCCTGCTGATTACTCCAGTGCTTTTCTTTTATAAACAAGCATCTGCAGTTCCTTGTTTCTACATTGGAATAATCAAATCTGGAGGTTAAAACATGTCATATTTAATATTTCTAGCTGCAACAAATAGACTGTGGAAACATTCAGAGCTTAAAGTGAACTAGAAGGCTTTTGCAAGGATTAAAATGATATAAGGGTGAAAATTATACTCAAGCATAAATGCAGTCTGTTGATAGACACAAAATGCTTCAGACTAGCTCAGTCTGAAGAAGGGTCTCAACCCAAAACGTCACCCATTCCTTTTATCCAGAGAAGCTGCCTGTCCTGCTGAGTTACTCCCAACATTTTGTGTCGATAAGTTCAATGTTAACCAGCATATGCAGTTCTTTCCTACACCCTGCCTGTGGAACATGATTTTTGCCAGTGATCAGAATGGAATTGGTGGCCAGGATACAAAACCTGTGAGGGTGGCTAAGGAGAATGTCTTTGTCTTTGGTTTTCCATGGTAGAAGTTGTAGTTGGATAACAACACAAATAAAAGAGTCAAAACTATACCAAGATAAAGCAAAGGGTCACCTTACTAATGCTTGGTCTTAGGCTGATGTCAGAGGAGGAATATGTTGTGGCCAACACAAGGACCATAAATATCTTGTACTAAATCATTCATTTCTATAATGAACAAATTGACTGTAATTGTGTGGAAGTCTAGAAGCTACAATGTACAGTGCCCTCTATAATGTTTGGGACAAAGACCCATCATTTATTTATTTGCCTCTGTATCCACAATTTGAGATTTGTAATAGAAGAAAATGACATGTGGTCAAAGTGTACATTGTCAGATTTTATTAAAGGCCATTTTTATACATTTTGGTTTCACCATGTAGAAATTACAGCTGTGTTTATACATATTCCCCCCATTTCAGGGCACCATAATGTTTGGGACACATGGCTGTTTGTAATTGCTCAGGTGTGTTTAATTGCCTCCTTCATGCAGGTACAAGAGAGCTCTCAGCACCTAGTCTTTCCATCACCTTTGGAAACTTTTATTGCTGTTTATCAACGTGAGGACCAAAGTTGTGTCAATGAAATTCAAGGAAGCCGTTATGAGACTGAGAAACAAGAATAAAACTTAGAGACATCAGCTAAACCTTAGGCTTACCAAAATCAACTGTTTGGGACATCATAAATAGAAAGAGAGCACTTACTAATCGCAAAGGGACTGGCAGGCCAAGGAAGACCTCCACAACTGATGAGAGAAGAATTCTCTCTATAATAAAGAAAAATCCCCAAACACCTGTCCGACAGATCAGAAACACTCTTCGGGAGTCTGGTGTGAATTTATCAATGACCACTGTCTGCAGAAGACTTCATGAACAGAAATACAGAACCTATGGAGGAGGGAAGGAACTGCCCAAGACCCAAAGCATACCACCTCATCTGTGAAGACCTGTGAAGAATGCATTTCGTTGTCTCTGTACTGTACACTGACAATGACAATTAAAATTGAATCTGAATCTGAAACACGGTGGTGGGGGTGCTATGGCCTGGGCATGTATGGCTGCTGAAGGTACTGGCTCACTTATCTTCATTGATGATACAACTGCTGATGGTAGTAGCATAATGAATTCTGAAGTGTATAGACACATCCTATCTGCTCACGTTCAAACAAATGCTTCAAAACCCATTGACTGACGGTTCATTCTACAACAAGACAATGATCCCAAACATACTGCTAAAGCAACAAAGGAGTTTTTCAAAGCTAAAAAATTGTCAATTCTTGAGTGGCCAAGTCAATCACCCAATCTGAACCCAATTGAGCATGCCTTTTATATGCTGAAGATAAAACTGAAGGGGACTAGCCCCCAGAACAAGCATAAGCTAAAGATGGCTGCAATACAGGCCTGGCAGAGCATCACCAGAGAAGACACCCAGCAACTGGTGATGTCCATGAATCACAGACTTCAAGAAGTCATTGCATGCAAATGATATGCAACAAAATACTAAACATGACTAAGGTAGACAAAAATGCTGGAGAAACTCAGCGGGTGAGGCAGCATCTATGGAGCGAAGGAAATAGACAACTTTTCGGATCGAAACCCTTCTTCAGACTGAAGAAAGGTTTCGACCCGAAACGTTGCCTATTTCCTTCGCTCCATTGATGCTGCCTCACCACTGAATTTCTCCAGCATTTTTGTCGACCTTCGATTTTCCAGCATCTACAGTTCCTTCTAAACATGACTAATTTCATTTACATGACATTGCTGTGTCCCAAACATTATGGTGCCCTGAAATGGGTGGACTATGTATAAACACTGCTGTAATTTCTACATGGTGAAACCAAAATGTATAAAAACGGCCTTTATTAAAATCTGACAATGCACTATAACCACATGTGATTTTTTTTTTTCTATTACAAATCTCAAATTGTGGAGTACAGAGGCAAATAAATAAATGATGGGTCTTTGTCCCAAACATTATGGAGGGCACTGTATGCAAAGGGATTTCCACATCAGGCAGAGAGAATGTAATTTTTGATTTTGTATCAGCCCATTGCAGCGATAAGATGTCTTACTCCTTTCTACCCACCTAACGCTGGCCAGGCTTTGTCCTGTTCCTCCTCTCTTCTTGTTTTCGCCCCTCCCACAATCAGTCTGAAACAGGGCACCAACCCAACACATCACCTATCCATGTTCTCCAGCGATGCTGCCTGGCACTCTTTTCAGTATAGGAGTAAAGAGGTTCTTCTGCAGTTGCATAGGGCTCTGGTGAGAACACATCTAGAGTATTGTGTACAGTTTTGGTTTCCTAATTTGAGGAAGGACATGAAATGAAATGAAATGAAATGAAATGATGAAATGAAATGATTCAATTTATTGTCATTGTCAGTGTACAGTACAGAGACAACGAAATGCATTTTTAGCATCTCCCTTGAAAGGGAGACACAGGGCGTCGCGGTGTGCCCGCGCCTGCCGCCGTAACATTCCATTACAGGCAAAGGTGGGTGAAGTGTCTTGCCCAAGGACACAACGACAGTATGCACTCCAAGCGGGATTTGAACCGGCTACCTTCCGGTCGCCAGCCGAACTCTTAGCCCATTGTGCTATCTGTCGTCCTACGACCTTGTGAATGAGGCAGTGCAGCGTAGGTTCATGAGATTGATCCCTGGGATGGCGGGACTGTCGTATGAGGAAAGATTGAAAAGACTACGCTTGTATTCACTGGAGTTTAGAAGGATGAGGGGGATCTTATAGAAACATATAAAATTATAAAAGGGCTGGACAAGCTAGATGCAGGAAAAATGTTCCCAATGTTAGGCGAGTCCAGAACCAGGGACCACAGTCTTAGAATAAAAGGGAGGTCTTTTAAGACTGAGGTGAGAAAAAACTTTTTCACCCAGAGAGTTGTGAATTTATGGAATTCCCTGCCACAGAGGGCAGTGGAAGCCAAGTCACTGGATGGATTTAAGAGACAGATAGAGCTCTAGGGTAGTGGAGTCAAGGATTATGGGGAGAAGGCAGGCACGGGTTATTGATAGGAGACGATCAGCCATGATCACAATGAATGGTGGTGCTGGCTCGAAGGGCCGAATGGCCTCCCCCTGCACCTATTTTCTATGTTTCTTAAGTTACTCCACCACTTTGTGTCTTTGTTTTGTAAACCAGCAACTGCAGTTTCTCGTTTCTCCATTTTCATATACTCTATTGGGTTCAGAAAAAAATCTTCTACACTTCACGCTACCTTGGAAAAACAGCCTATAGGATCAAAGATTTGTCTCACCTTCTTATCCCTACTTCTTCCCCAATGTTATCAAGAGTTCTGCACAATGATTAAACTAGGTTGCTGCCCGATTCTCCTCTTCTCCATTGTGGACATTGGACTTTATTTATGAAACTGGTGCTCTACAATGCTGAGAACTATATTCTGCACTCTGGAACTTCCCGTTTACTCTATCTATCTGACTTGGGTTTAACATAGAAACATAGAAATTAGGTGCAGGAGTAGGCCATTCGACCCTTCGAGCCTGCACCGCCATTCAATATGATCATGGCTGATCATCCAACTCAGTATCCCGTACCTGCCTTCTCTCCATACCCTCTGACCCCCTTAGCCACAAGGGCCACATCTAACTCCCTCTTAAATATAGCCAATGAACTGGCCTCGACTACCCTCTGTGGCAGAGAGTTCCAGAGATTCACCACTCTCTGTGAAAAAAGTTCTCCTCATCTCGGTTTTAAAGGATTTCCCCCTTATCCTTAAGCTGTGACCCCTTGTCCTGGACTTCCCCAACATCGGGAACAATCTTCCTGCATCTAGCCTGTCCAACCCCTTAAGAATTTTGTAAGTTTCTATAAGATCCCCTCTCAATCTCCTAAATTCTAGAGAGTTTGAGCTGATTGTATTCATGTATGGTATATCTGATTTGGATAGCTTGCAGAACAAAGCTTTTCACTGTACCTTGATACACATGACAATAATAAGCCTAACTAATATTGGTATATTTTGTGTGAAGTTGGTCAATAATAGAATCTAAAATTTTTCTTACCTGAATTTGCAGCAGCCGCTTTGTGTTTGTCCCTGGCCCTGAAGACCCGGGTCCCAGTTCGATTTTACCCAGGTAATCACACTGCTTCCTCGTGTCTTTCAGCCTTGCACCATGCTGTTTGGTTTTCCCAGTAGCATCTCTGCTTCTAATCCCCATCCGTCAGTACAGCAGTGATCATGCGACTGATTGAATTTGCAGCATTTCTATTGGGTCTATGGTAGCATTGTTGTTTGTCATTTTTATAGCTTTCTTCGATGAGACAATCTTAATCATTCCAGCCAGCACTTCCTTGGTTTCTTGTTCCATTCAGCATGTAGGGGCATGAAAGACATTTGTCTTTTTACCACTATTGACATACCCCAAAATAAATGCTGCTTTCTATTTAATCTCGTGAATGCTCTTGAAGCAGATGAAATGAATGCACCATGAAATATGATTACTTTTGGTCCCTTGATGAAGTATTATTTTAATAACTTATTTTCCTTTCTTTAAAGACCTCCGCTAGCTGATTATATTACAGAAGAGTTTAGTAAGAGAGTTCCACATTCTGTTTTTACTACGAATCCCTGCAGGTAAACTTTCTGCACATTCCATCATTTCACTGTTCAGTTGTCTTTTAATTCAATTGGTTCTCAGACTGATTTTATCTTTCATCGATGTTAGAATTCAGTACTGCACACAGGAGATTATCATTTTTCGCGAGGATCTGGTTAACAAGATGTGTAGAAATTGCATCCGATTTCCTAACAGTAATTTGGATATTCCAAACCATGTAAGTTACTGCTCTTCTAATGGATTTTATGCTGCTTTTGTTTAATATAATGAGTTATTAGAGTCATACAGCATGGAAACAGGCCCTTCCCAACTCGCCCATCTAAGCTAGTCCCATTTGCCCACATTTGACCCATATCCCTCTCAAGCTTTCCTATCCAAGTACCTTTTAAATGTTGTAGTACTTGCCTCAAATCAATATGGGTGCTTCTTAATCTCTTGGGTCGGACATTTGCACACTGTCCAATAATTCATGGTAGTAAAAACATTACTCTATTCAGACCTTGCACTCCGCTTATCCAAATTGTAATCTTACGTGCAACATTTCTCGCTGACTAGTGATAATAATCAAATATTTTACTTGTAAATTATGCTTGCCACATTTTCTGGAATGGATCTTGCATTGCAAATTGACACTTCGTCCTTGTTATGTTAAAATAAGGTTAAAAAACCAAAACACAGATTTATTTAATTGTGTATAGATAAATGAATGGTGCATTGTGTAACACTGCAGACTGGGTTGGTAGAAATAGCGCCTGTTTTATTCAGTGTCCATAAACCATATGTCAAATGACATATTTTTGTTGTTCCTTGTGATACTCATGGGTAAACATCAATTGGCTTTCATTCAGAGTGTATGGATTACCAGTAGAGGTATCAATAGAGGCATCACATATATTTGCTTGTATAAATGTACGAGTAATAAACTAGATCAAATTATTAATCGGAAGAGTAAACTCGCTTCGTTTCTGCATTGGCAAGTTGCCTGATCTTTTATACTACTGTGATTCTTTTGCATCAATAATGCACCTTCAGTCCATGTGGTTGGTTATTGTACCTCAGAGTTCCAATGGATAATCATTGATAAAACTGTTGATGCTAGTTTAAGGGCCTGTCCTACCTAGGCTATTTTTTAGGCGACTACAGGTGACTAGGCTGTCACTACATGGTTGCCGAGGTGTCGCCTGTATGGTCGTGAGTCGTCTTCTCGGTCGCCAACAGAGTCGTAGCATCTTTCTGGTCGACGCTGGATTTTCAACATGTTCAAAAAAATGTTGGCGACAGTGGGTTGACGCCAACGAGTGTAGCTTGACTTCTCCTGACGTAGGTGCTGTCGTAGGTTGTTGCTGGTGCTGACGTCGATTAATTACATTGGCGACTACCTACGTCAACCGGCGGCAGGTACCGTCGACTGAGCTTGTCGTGGGTGGATGTAGGTTGACTTCTGTTGACGTTGGTTGTCGCCTGTGTGGTCGTAGGTGGACGTCCCTAATGGGTCGCCGGTTGCCATCGCTTGACGTCGACTAAGTGGTAGGTTGTTGTAGCTTGTTGTAGACATTGTCATTGAGAGATGGGGAGGGGGTCCAGTGACCGTTTTTTGCGGCGCCCTGCTACGGCAGTCGCCTAAAAAATCACCCAAGTGGAACAGGCCCTTAAGTTTTCACATGTTGTCTGACGTACTTAGAACTTTAAACATTTTTCATTTCTGATTTGTAGGACCCAGAATAATACTTTTGTAGTAATATTGGTCCACTGCATCAAAATATAACTTCTAAAATAAAATCTCTCACAATACAGGATTAACTCCTTTTTGTGTTATCTTTTAGTTTCTGAAGACCATCGTTGCACAGGGCCACCTAACGCCATTGCCGCTCTATGTTAGTCCAGTCTACTGGGCCTATGATTATTCTCTGCGAGTATACCCGGTACCAGACCTGCTGGTGTTTGCTGACAAATATGATCCATTCAACATCGTCCACACAGACTGCACCTGCATCAATCCTGTAAGCACCATTATGTAAACTTCTTTACATGTTTTACAGAGCTAAAATGAGAAAAATAACTAGTAAGATTAACTGTCTTAAAAAGGCCTAGATCGAGTGGATAGTCACAAAAAACTCAGCGGATCAGCATCTTAGGAGGAAAGGAATAGGTGACGTTTTGGGTCAAGACCCTTATTCAGACTGAGAGTCAGGGGAAAGGGAAACGAGATATAGACGGTGATGTAGAGAGATATAGAACAAATGAATGAAAGATATGCAAAGAAGTAACGATGATAAAAGAAACAGGTCATTGTTAGCTGTGTGTTTGGAGAAAAAGTCGATAGACAATGAGATTTTGAAGCTAGTACGACTTGGGTGGGGGAGGGATGGAGAGAGAAGGTGTTACTTGAAGTTAGAGAAATTAATTTTCATACCACTGGGTTGTAATCTGCCCAAGCGAAATATGAGATTTGCGTTTGGCCTGACTCTGACAATGGAGGAGGCCTAGGACAGAAAGGTCAGTGTGGGAATGGGAAGGGGAATTAAAGTGTTTGACAACTGGTAAATCAGGTACCAGTCCAAACGGACTGAGCAAAATGATCTCCCAGTCTACGTTTGGTCTCACCAATGTTTCGAGTGGATGTGGAGAGGATGTTCCCAGTAGTGGGAGAGTCTAGAATCAGAGGGCACAGCCTCAGAATAAAAGGACGTACCTTTAGAGTGAAGATGAGGTGGAATTTCTGAAGTGGTAAATCTGTGGAATTCATTGCCACAGACAGCTGTGGACGCCAAGTTATTAGGTCTTTTAGAAGCGGAGATTTATAGGTTCTTGATTAGTAAGCGTGTCAAAGGTTACGATGCGAAGGCAGGAGTATCGGGTTCAAAGGAAAAAAGATTCAATGGGCCAAATGGCTTAATTCTGCTCCTATGTCTTATGATCTTATAAATATGTTCACATTTCTCTTTAATGACTTTCAACATTTAGTTCAGTGTAACTGAAAAGTATTTTGTTAATTATTGTTGAGCCTGAAAAAAATGTTTTCTATGTATCCTTCCTTAATTTTGCTTCCCCGTTATTTCTTTCTTCTCTGTTCAAAACGATAACTAAGTTTCAATGAGATTTCAACTACAACCACAGGGTGTGTTGAGTTCAGGAAGCTCCCTCATTCGTGGGAAACAAACGGTTGGATCATTCATGGGCCAGCTGTCCGAGATATCTGGAACATATGTGGTGACAAAGGAAAGGCTCAGGGAGGGGGACAATGAAACACATGATCCGTTCTTTTAGATCGAATGTTGTAGGAAGGAACTACAAATGCTGGTTTAAATTGAAGATAGACACAAAACGCTGGAGCAACTCAGCGGGACAGGTAGAATCTCTGGATAGAAGGAATGTGTGACTTTTCGGATCTACACCCATCTTGAAGAATCCAAGAACCCCTTCTATCCAGAGATGCTGTCTGCCCGGCTGAATTAGTCCAACATTTTGCATCTGTCTTCAGTTCTTTTAGATCTTTGTCTTTATTGAGTTGTAAATTTTAAATCATAATGTCAACTGTTTTACTTGTATTTATGCATCTTTAATCAAAGTCTTATTTGTCTTAAGGGTTCGTTTCCACGTAGTAGTTTCTGCTTCAAGGTGTACTATCCCTCAAGTAAAACTGTGGAGGACAGGTAATAGAGAAACCTATCAGTAAAATATTATTTTATATTTCTACTTACTAAAATTGGACATGGTGCAAGAAGTCCATACAAGGAATACAAGTGAAACCAAGAGTTGTTGCTTCAAACATTGCTCTAGTCGGCTTTGGATTTGGCTGTTATAAGTGAGGGAAAATAAGCTTTGCCCTTGTACGTTCAGGCCTTCGTCCCCCTCTACATGACTCTTTTGGTTGTGATAGTACCTGTGTCGACTACTTCCTCTGGCAGTTTGTTCCATACAAGGTTACCCCTCAGGTTCCTATTAAATCTTTCCCCCTCACCTTAAACCTATGTCCTCTGGTTCTCTACGCAACTGGGCAAGAGACTCTGTGCGCCCACCTGATCTATTTATCTCATGATTTTATACACCTCTCTAAGATCACCCTTCATCCTCTTAATTATAAGAAGCCAAAGGAGTATTGGTCCAACTGACGCACAAACCTTCCCTGCATTTTATGGGCTGGATTTGATCTCCAATCTCAACCTGACTTTCCTACCGTCTCCATACCCTGTTTCCATACCCTGCTTCGATGTGCAAAAACACATTGATTTCAAATATGTTCAAGAAGGAACTGCAAATGCTGGAAGATCGAAGGTACACAAAATTGCTGGAGAAACTCAGCGGGTGCAGCAGCATCTATGGAGCGAAGGAAATAGGCGACGTTTCGGGCCGAAACCCTTCTTCAGTCTGAAGAAGGGTTTCAGCCCGAAACGTCGCCTATTTCCTTCGCTCCATAGATGCTGCTGCACCCGCTGAGTTTCTCCAGCAATTTTGTGTACCTTTGATTTCAAATATGCTCATCGATTGGGCGATTTCCAAATCGCTGTGAGGAAGTTGCTTTGACCTGGTCCTAAATGGAAGACCCTATTCCTGTGATTATGATCCAAGGTTGAGATTTTTTTCTGCCAATTTCAAATACGGCTATGGTTTTAAACAAAAAGTTTAATAAAACTCAATGCCTGGGCAGTCAGGACATATTAAACCAATCTCCTCTGCCTGCATATATATTCTACCAATATCCTGCATGTTCGTGCGTCCATAATTCAGAAAGCTACCAGCAATCTCTCTCTGGGAGACTCTGACCCCTCTCTCAGATCCTCCCCAAGTCTCTTGCCAAAACCAACACAAAAGTAAATATTTTCTGCTATTTTTGTTCAGTTCACAACCTTGCGACAATACAGGACTTTGGATCTAACAAAGAATTTCTTCAGAACACTGTGCTTTTGCTTGTGATTGCATTAATTCTTTCTGAAGTGGCTTCAGCTAACTAAGATGCTGACGAGTTTTCTTTTTTTTTTCAGCAAACTTCAAAATGTTTGAGTGTGAATTTTAGGAGATTGGAAAAGTATGGACACCATAAAACTGTGTGCACATCAACAGCTGAAGAAACAATTTCTAGTTTATAATTCCATGTTTATTTGTATATATTTATATTAATGCATTTTTAATAAATTAACAGAATCTGAGCCTTGATTTTGTTTTCATTATATTATTCACAACTCCTTATCTTTCAAAGTGCCATTTTACTTCGTGCCAAAGTAACTTTTGCAGTTTTCCTTTGAAAAATCTGATTATTTGTGAAGCTTTTGCTCTCTACACTTTAATTGAATAAATCCAGCACCTATTAGGTTACTCGTGATTTAAATGAAAATCTGTAAAGCACATATTCAAGAAAATAATCACTCTTAAACTAGATGAAAATCCTGCTGAATTATAATAAAAAAAACCAAACTTTGTGGTAGCACTAAGAGCTGGGGTACATTGTACTGGTGGCAAAAATGTGCAATGTACACATTATAAATGTCAGATTTATTTTTTCCAGAATAACCTCATCTACTTCATTTGTTGCTTCTGATATAGCCTTTTATTGCAGCAGTGAGACCAATCTAGGGGACTGTTTTGTCGAACATTTGCACTAGGCTTGCCAATTCCCATACTGACCTTTCTGTCCTGGGCCTCTTCTTTTGCCAGAGAGGCCACACACAAACTGGAGGAATAGGGCAAGGTCAGAGAGGGTGGTTTTGGGAGGCTGAGGTGTATTCTACCGTAGTCAATAATTATACCACTGCGGGGGGTGCAATGGAAGTGGTCTTTTCAGCTGAGGAATTTTAATTCACACTGCTGGGTGGATTTGCAGTTCATAAGTGGCAGGAGCGGAATTGGGCCATTTGGCCCATCAAGGAATAGATTGGGTAGATGCACAGTAGGGGAATCGAGGACTAGAGGACACAGGTTTAAGAAGAAGGATAAGATTTAATAGGAATCTAAGGGGTCACACAAAGGGTGATGGATGTATGGAGCAAGCTGCCAGAGGAGGTAGTTGAGGCTAGGACTATCCCAACTTCCAAGAAAGTTAGACAGGTGCACGGATAGGACAGGTTTGTAGGGATATGGACCAAATGCTGGCAGGTGGGACTAGTGTGGCTGGGACATTGTTGGCTGGTTTGGGCAAATTGGGCTGAAGGACCTATTTCCACACTGTATCACTCTTGACTCTGTCTACTCCGCCATTCAATCATGGCTGATCTACCTCTCCCTCCTAACCCCATTCTCCTGTCTTCCCCCCATAAATCCCTGACACCCGTACTGATCAAGAATCTATCTATCTCTGGCTTAAAAAGGAGGATCCTGGCCTGAAACGTCCCCCACAGACAGTGATGTTGAGTGAATCAATCCAAATTTGACAAAGAAGTCAATGCCGTGGTAAAAGCTAGCTTCTTTCAGCTTTGGACGATAGCTAAAATAAAATAATTCCTCCACTTTGATGACCTCGAAAAGATCATCCACACATTTATCTCCTCCCACCTAGATTACTGCAACTCCCTCCACACTGGCATCAGCCAATCTTCTCTGTCCCGCCTGCAACTGGTCCAAAACGCCGCAGGGCAGCGAGACCCCTGACGGGCACCAGAAAAAGGGACCACATCACCCGATCCTGGCCTCTCTCCACTTGTTCCCTGTGCGGTTCCGTATACATTTCAAGACCCTACTCTACGTCTACAAAGCCCTCAATGGGCTTGCCCCCTCCTACATTAAAAGTCTTCTCACCCACCACTCCACCTCCAGGTCCCTCAGATCGGCCGACTTGGGGCTGCTGAATATCCCGCGGTCTAGGCATAAGCTCAGGGGCGACCGCGCCTTTGCGGTTGCAGCTCCTAGACTGTGGAACAGCATCCCCCTTCCCATCAGAACTGCCCCCTCCATCGACTCCTTTAAGTCGAGACTAAAAACTAATCTATACTCCCAAGCCTTTCCTGACGTCCACTGAGCGAGGGCTATATGTATATATGTATGTAGTTTGTTTGTTTATACTGTTCTTATAACAAATGTAAAGCATTTTGGCCAACGAGAGTTGTTTTTTAAATGTGCTATAGAAATAAATGTGACTTGACTTGTCTGTCCCTGCAGCTCCCGGCTCTGTTGGCGCCGTCTCCATGGAAACAGGCGCAGCACCCGCTCCTCCTGTCTGTCACCTGCCGCGCCCACAAACGAATCCCCGGCCGTGTAGCGTTTAGAAACGTAAAAGTGCGAAGCCGGAAACTTTTAATCTTTTCACATTAGAAGCGGGTGGTGGTTAGTTAGTGTGTGTGGAGTGGGAGAGTGTGGTTGAGGCGAGGGGCGTGTGGGCAGCCGGCGGAGGGGTTGGCGGTGGGACAGGCGGTGCTGCGGGCGGCCGGCCGGCATGGCGGCCTCTGGTCTAGAGGAGCTGCAGCTGAGCCGCGACGAGGTGGAGCGCTTCTCCCGGGCGCTGAGGGACGAGAAGTTCAGGCAGCTGCTGGGCGAGTACGCGGAGGAGATCTCCAAGCCGGAAAACAAGAAGAAGTACGAGGAGGAGATCACGCAGCTGGAGAGGGAGCGGGGGGTGGAGGTGAAGTTCGTGCACCCGTCGCCGGGCCACGTCCTGAAGAGCAGCGCCGGCGGCGACAAGAAATGCTTCGTCAACGTGTGCAGCAACGAGCTGATCAACAAACCGTCCTGCCAGGCGGCCAGGGCCACGGGCGGCGGCGGCGGCGGCGGCAGCGGGGCTCCGGGACAGCACTGGGCGCTGCCCTACAGCCTCACACCCGCCAGGGAGGACGTGGGCCCAGGCGGCAGGAAGCACCTGATCTACGACGTGGTCTTCCACCCCGACACCCTGTACATGGCCGACAGGAACAAGAGGTTCCGGAAGATGGTGGACGGCGTGGCCCTGGACGCGGTCGAGAAGCAGCTGGATGCGAAACTTGACATGAAAAACGTCAAGACTTTGAAAATGAAGTACAAGGGGCTGCCCCACGCGGCTGTGATCCGCACACCTCTGCCCGGCGGCGCCAAGGAGATTCCTGAACAAGAAGGAGAAGAAGAAGGAGACGGACCTTTCAAGTTTCCTTACCCCTACGATCTTCCCAAATCGGAAGATGCTTCGCGAAGTGAAGCCAAGGAGAACAGTACAACGGAGAGATCAAACGCGGCTGGAAAAGACACGAATAAGAAAACACCAGAGAGCAAATTTACCCAACCGAAATACTCCATTGTTTACCGATCAACTTTCGACATGCAGGATTATCGACATGCCCGTGACGCTGTCCCCAGCACCAGACCCAAACAACTGGTGGTTACTATCCACCTTCCTCTGCTTAACTCGGCCGAGAGTGCTTGTTTGGATGTGACCGAGAAATTGCTATGTCTGGAGTCGCAGAAACCTGCTTACAAGCTTGACTTGGCCCTGCCGTATCCAGTAGATGAAAATCAGGGGTCGGCTAAATTTAACAAATCCAAGAGACAGCTTGTGGTTACATTGCCTGTTATTCCTGCAAAGCCAGAGCTAGAAGTGGAAAATAATCATAATGGTGATTTTGAGCCAGCAAGGAAGGACAGCGATTCCATGGAGAATGAACCGTCACTGCTGAACCCAGCATTAAATCAGGTAGAAGATTGCATTCAGAAAAATACAGAAAATGATACAGCTCGTATAAATTCCGAAGATGGGTGTGAAGATTCCAATTGGGACCCATCTCAAAATAAGGAGCACCTTGAAGTGAGTCACATTGCAGCATCTGATGCATCAGGTATTAAAGTAACTCCATCGATTTCATGTCCAAATGATGTGATTGTGACCCCCAAATTGTTTCCGAGGTGGATTCTGATGGACATCAGAACCTCCCTGAAGAGGCTGCAGTATCTTCCCGTGATAACATTTGCATGTCTTTGGAAAACCGAAGCAGTAGTACTGAGGGTGGACAAACAAATGAGCATTCACAAGTAAATTCATCTGCAAATGCTAAATGCGGCTCAGAAGGCTCTTTGAAGGAAAGTGAACCAGTGTGTCCTGATTTCCATTCCCATCAGGATGAAAGCACTGTAACATTTATACTGCTAGTGAGAAATATCAAAGAAAATAGTTTGACGTCTGTACTTCAAACCCACGATTATCACATCAGCTTTGGGACCACAGACTCCGATTCCTTATATTCTTTGATTATTCAGTTTCCTTCTGATTATCAGCTGAACACCGAGGAAAGTGTACTAAACGTGTCGGAAGACAATGCAGTGGTGGTGTTAATAAAGTCACTTGAGAGTCGAGGCTTGTGGCAGAGCTTTTGTGCCGGACATACATACAACTCATTGCAGGTAACTCTTCCACTCCAAAACGCCACCTGCCATGAAAGCATGGCTGTTAGATTCATTCTTTGAGTTTCCTCCTTTAGTCTTTTCGTTGACCTCAAAATCACTCTTTTATTTTGTAAGACAATTTTTTTTTTAATCTATAAAATCAACTTGAGGTTGTTTACTCTTGGGGACAAAGTTCCGAAAATGATAACTACTCTTAATTCAAATTCACACATGCACTGACTTCACAGCCCAACACCCGGACTTCCATCTGTATATATGTATATAGCGCCGCAGAATTGTGCACCTATTCCCCCCCCCCCCCCCCTTCTCCCTTCTGTTTTTTGTTTTTGTTTTTCTGTTTCTTGTTTTTTGTACTAAATTATATGTATGCACTGAGTACGAGCAGCTTTTAATTTCATTGTACATGTATAGTGACAATAAATGGCATATCTATCTATCTATCTATAAACCAGTAGATAGACACAAAAAGCTGGAGTAACTCAGCAGACAGACAACATCTCTGGAGAAAAGGAATAGGTGACGTTTTGGGTCGAGACCGTTCTTCAGACGGATAGTCAGGAGAAAGGGAAACAAGAGATATAGGCAGTTCTATAGAGAGAGAGAGATAAAACAAATGAATGAAAGATATGCAAAAAAGTAACAATGATAAAGAAAACGCCATTGTTAGCTCTGGGCTAGGTGAAAACGAGTTGCACACAATGAGACTCAACAGGACGACTTTGAAACAAGTGACCATGTCTTGGTGGGGGGGGGGGAGGGAGAGAGGGGATGCAAGGATTTACTTGAAGTTAGAGAAATCAATAGTCATACCATTGGGTAAGCGTACAGCTGCCCAAGCGAAATATGAGGTGCTGTTCCTCCAATTTATGTTTGGCTTCAGTAACTGGGATATGAAAAGTTGAGCATTGTCATCAGCTACATAAAGAGAAAATAAACATTTGGTTGAGATAATTCATGTAGGAATTACCAGAAGAAACATTAATGTCTCATTAATATGTTGTTGTACTCTTCACTGACTATGTCCCGTATTGTTGTAATTTACATTACATTCTTACAATTGTACATAACTCTTATTTAATAGATAAATAGTGATAAATAGAATATCATCCTCTTAACCTTCCAGACCATTCAGTTCATGAATTGGATTGATAGGATTCAGTCCCTGAAGCTAGGATTGAGCATCTAGATCAATTGGGCAAGAGGGAACCATTGACAGATGGAATTTAACTCAAACATGTGCAAAGTGATCATTTGGGTAAGCTAAACCAGGGCAGGATGTTCACAGTGAATGACCTTGGAAGTGTTGAAGGCCAATGAGTGCAAGTACATAGTTCCCATCTGAAAACGCAGCCAAATGAGATTAGCACCTTGGATGGTATGGGCGGGATTTGCCAAGGGGCCTGTTTCCTTGTCGTATGATTATAATTCTATACCTAGTAATTTTGCACTTGTCTGATGTTCTCTGTTAATCATGCAAAAGTAAAGTGTTTTTTCTGCTTAGAACAAGTTGTTTGTGACTTCTGAAAATGCTGATCAATTCCTGAGTACTTCTTTGAAGGATTCAGTCCCCAACGATGCAGCTGAAGAATGTTCAGCAGAGTTGAGTGTGTCAGAAGTCCATGAAAGTGGTCTTGTTATTTCCTGTAAGGTGAGTTACGTAAAACAACAGAAAGAAAATCCAACATTCACAAATCTGCCTTTAAACCATTAGGGATAAAAACTTTATAAGTAAGGCTTTCGAACTCATTTCACAGAGCAGAAATAGATAGCTCTACATCAAGTTAAAGGCTTTTTGTTTTACCTCCAACATTCTTGTCTACATCCAGTTCTATTGTGAAAGTCACAATTGATTTTTGTTCCAGCTTTCTTTCTGGCATTGCATTCCATATTTATACTCAACTTGTATTTTTAGTAATGCATTTGTGAATGTAATTTCTAATTCTTATTTTTGATTGTTATATGATTATCCATGACAAGTTTTCAACAGTATTACGTCAAAAATTGTCCTTAAAGCCATCAGGAAATTATTTAATAATAATAATAATAATAATAATAAATTTTATTTTCGGGCGCCTTTCAAATCTCAAGGACACCTTACAAAGATTAACAGAAGAGAAAAAAAACATATAGTCGGAGAAAAATAAATAATGACATCATCAATACACAAATTAAAGATAGAAATCGCTCCAAAAACACAAAATCAAAAAAAAAAAACACAATGTGAAGAGAGAGCAGCGGCAGCTAAAGCGCGCCAGTGTCCACTCTCCCTTCCGACAGCCATCTTGGACACAGACTAACATAGTAACTTACACACAGAAAAAATGGATACCACTGTGGGGGAAGGCACTAAGTCCAGCATTTGTCAGCATTAATATATTACCAGCTACCAAGCAAATAGTACTATGTAAATAAAAAAATGCTAAATCCCTTAATTTATCAGCAATTGCACTGTGCCCTTGTAAATATGAAATGGAACAATGATTGTGTAAACAAATGTAACTAGCATTTTAAGGTTTGAATTGAGATAAATATGATACTGGTTTTGTAGTTTCAGCAACAGGAAAATGATGAAATCAACTCTGATGCACGTGATCTGAATCACAGCACACCTTGCAGTACTCCATCAAATACTCAGCAACATGGAGAAGAAATCCACTTCACTGAATCTATTGCAAGTGACAGAGAAACAGAAAAGGAGACATCTTTGGCAGACGATGGTGTGGAATGTGTACCTAGTCAAAGAGATGAATTGGCTACTCTATCGGGGAATTGTGATCATTTTGCCCAGCTCCACGGTTCATCAGAAGGAAGTGTAATAATCCCAACGACTCAGATGGATGCGTTGTCTCTCAGCAGCTGCATGAATCCTGCTGATGAGAAGAAGCTGTCTGTGTGTGCAAAGGTGGAGGCTGGTAATGATGAACTTCTTGATGAAGATGACCTTATATCTGAGCAAATGGACAGCAACGATCCAAAGTTTGTTAAACAAATGGCTCCGCTCCAGATTCTGGAGGAAGTTAATCCTACTGATAAAAGTATGGAGATTATATATGACCATACAACACATTCTGCATTCACCTTTCAAAATCCTGAACTTTTTCAATTAGATTAAATAAATACTTATTTTGTTTCTTAATATATCATAAAATTATAGTTGTTGTACAATAAAATGTAACAGTTTAGACTTTTATACCAGTTGTGTTATTCTAGAATTTTAAACGATGTTGCGTTATAGACTGATTTCTTAAATGACATAAAATTTATGACACAAAAGGAGACCATTTGGCCCATCCTGTCTGTCAGTCAAAAAAAACAACCAACAATGACACTTTCCAGCACACAATCGTAACTCCACAGGTCACGGCTCATCACGACACATCCAAGTACTTTATAAATATGATGAAGGTTTCTGTCTCTACCATCCTTTAGGCAGTGAGTTCCAGACCCCTACCACATTTGATTATAAAGTTTTCTCCATCGCCATAAAATCATACTGCAGAGAAACAAGCCCTTCATCCTCCGTCGGATTTGCCTAATACCTCATCCCCAACAATTCCCCAGATTCTACTTCATTACAATCCAGGGGTTATTTAAAATGGCCAATTAACCTACCAACACACTTCTTTAGATGTGGAAGGAAACCAGACCACCCTCGGGAATCCCACATGATCAGGGAGGATGTGTAAACTGGAGAGAGAATCGGAAGTCTGGATTGAACCAAGGGTGGTGGAGCTGTAATGCAGCTGCTCTACTAACTGCAACCCTGTGCCCTTTCACCCCTCTGCTAAGGAAAACAGCTCTTTCCCATCTACTCAGAATCTTGTATTTAAATTTTCCAGTCCTGGCAACATCCTCATAAATCTCGCTTCTTCTATGCAATTACATCTTCCCTGCAATGTGGTGATCAGAAAACAATACATCGTCTAATTCCAGTTGTCTATAGTGCATAACTTTCCTGCTCTTGTATTCTACACATTTTTAACCACCTATTGATCTGTTTTGCTATGTTTAAGGATTTACAGGCGTACATTCCAAGGTTTCCTACTTGATACAATATCTTGCCGTGTACCTTGTATTCTCTCATCTTCTTACAACTCTATTGCATTACTTGACGTCTGTCTGTTATTTTATTTTTGCCACTTTTTCTGTCCACTTGACCAAATATCTATATCTCCTTGAAGTGTAATGTTTTTACCTTTACCAGTAATCGGTATTTAGGTGCTGATGTTTTTTAGGGAACCTTATGTTTTTAAAAAAAAAAGTCAATATAATTAATATAAGGGATTGAGTATGGAGCCCTGTGTACCAATCCCACTGGTAACACAGTCTAGTTACAAAACAACCCATCAACCATTTGCAAATACTTACAATCACTTAGTGAATATTGGAATGCAGTTTGTCATTCTCCCTTGAAAATCCATTGGTATTTTCTTTCTTTCTTTCTTTCTTTCTTTCTATTTCTTGAGCAACGATTAAAATCTATGTAGTATGCAGCAAAATCCATCCATTTGTTTAACCTCCTCAATAAATTCCAAATACCAATACACTATCTTCCCTTAACAAAACTACACAGACTTTCTATGATTAATCTGTGCCTTTCTGAACAAAAGTTTAATTTCTCGTTCACAATTGATTTAAATTTGCCCGCCACTAAGATTAAACTACCTGGCCTGAAGGTACACGATTTAACAATTCCCTCCAATCACCCAGCTTGGAAAGACTGAATCCAGATTATTTTCAGCAGCCCAGGGCAAACGCACCAGATGATTTATCCATTTACGCTCTGCAAATGCAATGCAATATTTCTCATTGGCCCCTCATGAAGACCCAACAGAGAAAGAACCCCAACCATTTCCTCCACCACCAAGCATAAGCCTTCATCTTGATCTCTAATTGGACCCACTCTTTCCTTAAATGTCCTCTTGCTCTTGATATATTTATAAAAGATCTTAATATTTTTAATTTACTCACTAGTATTTTTGGCCATTTGTAAATAAAACCTCAAAACAATCTTATGTTTTAATTAGCTATTTCTGTGGCTAAGTTTGTGATTTGTAACCAAGCCTGTTGGAGTTATTTTATTGTCCTGTGGCTTGTTTCTCGGGAACAACTGACCAGATATTTTCAGGGATGTATCATAATTGTTTTTGTTAACTCTTTTCTAATTACTTTTAGCTGACAGAAGCATGGTGTAAAAAGTCAAAACACTATTTTCTTAAAATTGTTTAATTTTGTTTTTTGGATGAAACTTGGATCAATTTATATTCAAAATTATTTTGTTGAATTACTAATAAAACGTTTTTTGAATATTTGGAAGTTTCCAATTTGTGACCGAGATGCAGCAATAGTTTGGCCAAATCATTGTTTAGCATTATGAGGTGTATAATTCACTGCTTCGTAAAGTTAAGGAAGGGGATGCGTGCTATTGTACAAAATGAATTTACAGTGCATTCAGAAAGTATTCAGACCTCTTCACTTTTTCCACATTTTGTTACGTTACAGCCTTCTTTTAAAATGGATTGAATTATTTTTTTTATCATCAATCTACACACACTACCTCAGAATGAAGGTGTTTAGACATTTTTGCAAAGTAATTAAAAAGAAATAACTGAAATATCACATTTACATAAATATTCTGACCCTTTGCTATGACACTCAAAATTGAGCTTAGGTTCATCGTGTTTCCATTGATTATCCTTGAGATGTTTCTACATCAACAGCAAACATGTGGAGGAAGGTGCTCTGGTCAGATGAGACCAAAATTGATGTTTTTGGCCTAAATGCAAAACGCTATGTGTGGTGGAAAACTAACACTGCACATCACCCTGAATACACCATCCCCACTGTGAAACATGGTGGTGGCAGCATCATGCTGTGGGGATGCTTTTCTTCAGCAGGGACAGGGAAGCTGGTCAGAGTTGATGGGGAGATGGATGGAGCCAAATACAGGGCAATCTTGGAAGAAAACCTGTTAGAGTCTGCAAAAGACTTGAGACTGGGGCGGAGGTTCACCTTCCAGCAGGACAACGACCCTAAACATACAGCCAAAGCCACAATGGAATGGTTTAGATCAAAGCATATTCATGTGTTAGAATGGCCCAGTCAAAGTCCAGACCTAAATCCAATTGAGAATCTCTGGCAAGTATTGACTCGGGGGCTGAATACTTTTGCACGCCACACTTTTCAGTTTTTTATTTGTAAAAAAATTTGAAAACCACGTATCATTTTCCTTCCACTTCACAATTATGCACCACTTTGTGTTGGTCTATCACATAAAATCCCAATAAAATACATTTACGTTTGTGGTTGTAACGTGACAAAATGTGGAAAAGTTCAAGGGGTATGAAAACTTTTGCAAGCCACTGTATATTGTAAATAGCTGCGGTCCCAGCACCGAGCCTTGCGGTACCCCACTAGTCACTGCCTGCCATTCTGAAAGGAACCCGTTAATTCCTATTCTGTTTCCTGTCTGCCAACCAATTTTCTATCCATGTCAGTACTCCACCGCCAATACCATGTGCCCTAATTTTGCCCACTAATCTCCTATGTGGACCTTATCAAATGCTTTCTGAAAGTCCAGGTACACTACATCTACTGGCTCCCCCTTGTCAATTCTCCTAGTTACAGCCTCCAAAAATTCCAGAAGATTGGTCAAGCATGATTTCCCCTTCGTAAATTCATGCAGACTTGGACCAATCCTGTTACTGCTATCCAAATGTGCCGGTATTTCATCTTTTACAATTGACTCCAGCATCTTCCCCACAACCTATGTCAGGCTAACTGGTCTATAATTCCCTATTTTCTCTCTCCCGCCTTTCTTAAAAAGTGGGATAACATTAGCTACCCTCCAATCCACAGGAACTGATCCTGAATCTATATAACATTGGAAAATTATCACCAATGCATCTAGAGCCACTTCCTTAAGAACCCTGGGATGCAGACCATCAGGCCCTGGGGATTCATCAGTCTTCAGTCCCATCAGTCTACCCAACACCATTTCCTGCCTAATGTGGATTTCCTTCAGTTCCTCTGCCACCCTAGATCCTCTGGCCACTAGTTGTTTGTGTCCTCTTTAGTGAAGACAGATCCAAAGTACCTGTTCAACTCATCTGCCATTTCCTTGTTCCCCATAATAAATTCACCTTTTTCAGTCTTTAAGGGTCCAACTTTGGTCTTAACTAATTTTTTCCTCTTCACATAGCTTAAGAAGCTTTTACAATGCTCCTTTATATTCTTCATACCTCATCTTTTCTCCCCGTATTGTCTTTTTAGTTATCTTCTGTTGCTCTTTAAACATTACCCATCCCTCTTGCTTCCCGCTCATCTTTGCTACGTTGTACTTCTCTTTTATTTTTATACGGTCCCTGACTTCCCTTGTCAGCCACGGTCACCCCTTACTCCCCTTGGAATCTTTCTTCCTCTTTGGAATGAACTGATCCTGCACCTTCTGTATTATTCTCAGAAATACCTGCCATTGTTGAAAAGAAGAGGGAAAGCACAGGCAGACTTAACTCAGAGCTCCCGTGGATTTTGAAGAAACAGGAACAAAGTGAAGCAGGGAAAAGCACTGATTGGCTCTAGCCCGAGTGGGAGGAGAGTTAGAAGTGAGTCAGAGGGGGAAAACAATTAAAAACTAAGGAATTTTGTTTGTAAATTGGTAAATTAGGCCATTTATCAGTCAATATAAGCAAGACGGCTCTTAGGGAGCGGCAGTGAGGGAGCGGCCCTGTGAGAAAAAGTGCAAGTCTTTGGCTCGAGAGTCTTCGGTGAGGAGGCTGAGGAGAGGAGGCTACGCAAAACGCTGGAGAGGGAGAGACGAAAGAAGGAGATGTCAGGCAAGCTGATTCAGTGTGATGCTTGCAGTATGTGGGAGGTCAAGGACACTGCTGGTGCCTCTGGCTGCTACAAATGTGAGAAGTGCATCCAGGTACAGCTCCTGAAGGACCGTGTTGGGGAACTGGGGAAGCAAGTGGATGACCTCAGGTTCGTCCGAGAAACTGAGTCATTCCTCGACAAGTCCTATAGTAAGATTGTTACACCTAAGGTACTGGAAGAGAGAAGGTGGGTGACGGTGAGAAAGGGAGGGAAACATGGAATGCAAACGTCCCCGGGTGTTGTACCTCTTGTGAACAGGTTCACCCACTTAGAAGCTGTTGGGACAGAAGACGTTATCACACTGAGCGGCGGACTGGCTTGCGAAGCAAAAAGGGCCCAACGTCAGGCAACGCCATTGTAGTTGGAGACTCGATTGTGACAGGGGTTTTTGCAGGAACAGATGGGATTCGAGGTAGGTGTGCTGCCTTCCTGGTGCCAGGATCCAGGATGTCACGGACAAAGTGCAGAAAATCCTCGACGGCGAAGGTGAACAGCCGGAAGTGGTAGTGCATGTTGGCACAAATGATGTCGGAAAGAAGGGGATGAATATTCTGCAGCGTGATTTTAGAGAGCTCGGAAAAATACTGAAAAGCAGGACCTCCAGGGTGGTTACCTCCGGTTTACTACCAGTTCCTCGTGCTGGCGAGAGCAGGTACAGGACCTGAATGTGTGGCTGAGGAACTGGTGCACGGGGCAGGGATTTAAATTCTTAGATCACTGGGATCTGTTTTGGAGTAAGGGGGGACTGTACAAAAGGGACGGATTGCATCTTAACAGGTGGGGGACCAGCATTCTGGCAGGCAGGTTTGCCACTGCTACAGGGTGGTTTTAAACTGAATAAGGGGGGGTGGTGTGTCAAATGGAATAGTCGAGGATGGAGTTAAAGGGAAAGAGAGTAAAGAGATAGTTAATTACGCCAGAATTAATGGGAAAGGAAGCTCACAAAGGAATAGGAGAGTATGGCCAAGTATAATAGGGATCGATGTGAAAGGTGAGGCGCAAGGAATTAAAAGTATTGTATATGAATGCGCGAAGTATAAGAGGTAAAGTAGATGAGCTTGAGGCTCAGTTGGAGATTGGTAGATATGACATTGTGGGGATTACTGAGACGTGGCTGCAGGAGGATCGGACCTGGGAACTTAATATTCAGGGTTATACATCCTATAGAAAGGACAGGCAGGTGGGCAGAGGAGGGAGGGTAGCTCTGCTGGTGAGGGATGGAATTCAGTCCCTTGCGAGAGAAGACATATGGACTGACGAGGTAGAGTCACTGTGGATTGAGTTGAGGAATTGTAAAGGCAAGAAGACACTAATTGGTGTTATTTACAGACCCCCAAATAGTAGCCGGGATGTAGGGTGTAAGTTGCAGCAGGAGTTAAAACTGGCATATAGCAAAGGTAGTGCCACTGTGGTGATGGGGGATTTCAATATACAGGTAGACTTGGAAAATCAAGTTGGCTCAGGACCCTAAGAAAGAGAGCTTGTAGAATGCCTCCGAGATGGATTCTTAGAGCAGCTTGTAATGGAGCCGACCAGAGAAAAGGAAATTCTGGATTTAGTTGTCCAATGAACCAGATATGATAAGAGAACTCGAGGTAAAGGAACCGCTTGGAGGTAGTGATCATAATATGATTTGTTTTAATCTGCAATTTGAGAAGGAGAAGGTTAAATCGGAAGTGGCAGTGATGCAGTTGAACAAAGGGGACTATGAAGGCATGAGAGGGGAGCTGGCCAAGGTAGACTGGAAAGGGATCCTAGCAGGAATGACAGTGGAACAGCAATGGCAGGAATTTCTGGGCATAATCCGGAAGATGGAGGATCATTTCATTCCAAAAAGGAAGAAAGATTCTAAGGGGAGTAGGAGGCAACCGTGGCTGACAAGAGAAGTTAGGGATAGAATAAAACTAAAAGAAAAGATGTATAACACAGCAAAGAGTAGCCGAAGCCAGAGGATTGGGATACTATCATAGGACAACAGAAGGAAACAAAACTGGCAATACGGGCTGAAAAGATGAAGTACGAAGGGAAGCTGGCCAGGAATATAAAGAAGGACAGTAAAAGCTTCTTTAGATATGTTAAGGGAAAAAGAGTAGCAAAGTCAAATGTGGGGCCCTTGAAGGCAGACACGGGTGAAATTATTATGGGCAACAAGGAAATGGCAGAAGAGTTGAACAGGTACTTCGGATCTGTCTTCATTAAGGACGACACAAACAATCTCCCAGATGTACTGGAGGACAGGGGATTTAAGGGGGTAGAGGAACTGAAAGAAATGTTCATTTGGCAAGAAATAGTATTGGGTAGGCTAATGGGACTGAAGGATGATAAATCCCCAGGGCCTGATTGTCTGCATCCCAGGGTCCTCAGGGAGTTGGCTCTAGAAATAGTGGACGCATTGGTGATCACTTTCCAATGTTCAATAGATTAAGGATCAGTTCCTGTGGATTGGAGGATAGCTAATGTTATCCTACTTTTCAAGAAAGGAGCGAGAGAGAAAACGGGGAATTACAAACCAGTTAGCCTGACTTCGGTGGTGGGAAAGATGCTGGAGTCAATTATCAAAGAGGTAATAATGAGGCATTTGGATAGCAGTAAAAGGATTAGTCCAAGTCAACATGGATTTATAAAAGGGAAATCATGCTTGACTAATCTTCTGGAATTTTTTGAGGATGTGACAAGTAAAATGGATGAAGGGGTGCCAGTGGATGTAGTGTATCTAGACTTTCAGAAAGCCTTTGATAAGGTCCCGTACGGGAGACTGATGACTAAAATAAGAGCACATGATATTGGGGGTAGGGTGTTGACATGAATAGAAAATTGGTTGGCAGACCGGAAGCAAAGAGTAGTAGTGAATGGGTCCTTTTCAGCACTTCAACTCCCCCTCCCATTCCCAATCCAACCTTTCTGTCCTGGGCCTCCTCCATGGCCATTGTGAGTCCCACCGCAAATTGGAGGAGCAGCATCTCATATTTCTCTTGGCTAATTTACACCCCAGCGGTGTGAACATTGACCTCTCCAATTTCAAGTAGTCCTTGCTTTCTCCCTTTCCCCTCCCCTTCCCAGCCTTCCCACAGCCCTCTGTCTCCGCCTCTTCCTTTCTTCTTCCCGCCCCCCCCCCCCCCCCCCACCTATCCCCACATCAATCTGAATAAAGGTCTCGTCCCGAAACCTCACCTATTCCTTTGCTCCATGGATGCTGCCTCACCCGCTGAGTTTCTCCAGCATTTTTGTCTACCTTTGATTTTTCCAGCATCTGCAGTTCCTTCTTAAAAATCTAATGCAGCCTGATACGAGCACTCATTTTTTTTTCTATTGTAGCCCCAGTGTTAAACATTGGTATTTTGTATCATAATCATCCAGAAAATTGCCACTATTAAATTTTTCATATACAGTGGCTTGCAAAAGTATTCATACCCCTTGAACTTTTCCACATTTTATCACGTTACAACCACAAACGTAAATGTATTTTATTGGGATTTTATGTGATAGACCAACACAAAGTGGTGCATAATTGTGAAGTGGAAGGAAAATGATACATGGTTTTCAATTTTTTTTTACAAATAAATAACGGAAAAGTGTGACGTGCAAAAGTATTCAGCCCCCTTTACTCTGATACCCCTAAATAAAATCTAGTGCAACCAATTTCCTTCAGAAGTCACCTAATTAGTAAATAAAGTTCACTTGTGTGTAATCTAATCTCAGTATAAATACAGCTGTTCTGTGAAGGCCTCAGAGGTTTGTTAGAGAACATTAGTGAACAAACAGCATCATGAAGCCCAAGGAACACACCAGACAGGTCAGGGATAAAGTTGTGGAGAAGTTTAGAGCAGGGTTAGGTTATAAAAAAATATCTCAAGCTTTGAACATCTCACGGAGCACTGTTCAATCCATTATCTGAAAATGGAAAGAGTATGGCACAACTGCAAACCTACCAAGACATGGCCGTTCACCTAAACTGACAGGCCGGGCAAGGAGAGCATTGATCAGAGAAGCAGCCAAGAGGCCCATGGTAACTCTGGAGGAGCAGCAGAGATCCACAGCTCAGGTGGGAGAATCTGTCCACAGGACAACTATTAGTCGTGCACTCCACAAATCGGGCCTTTATTGAAGAGTGGCAAGAAGAAAGCCATTGTTGAAAAAAAAGCCATAAGAAGTCCCGTTTGCAGTTTGCCACAAGCCATGTGGGGGACACGGCAAACATGTGGAGGAAGGTGCTCTGGTCAGATGAGACCAAAATTGAAGTTTTTGGCCTAAATGCAAAACGATATGTGTGGCAGAAAACTAACACTGCACATCACCCTGAACACACCATCCCCACTGTGAAACATGGTGGTGGCAGCATCATGCTGTGGGGATGCTTTTCTCCAGGGACAGGGAAGCTGGTCAGAGTTGATGGGAAGATGGATGGAGCCAAATACAGGGCAATCTTGGAAGAAAACCTGTTAGAGTCTGCAAAAGACTTGAGACTGGGGCAGAAGTTCACCTTCCAGCAGGACAACAACCCTAAACATACAGCCAGAGCTACAATGGAATGGTTTAGATCAAAGCATATTCATGTGTTAGAATGGCCCAGTCAAAGTCCAGACCTAAATCCAATTGAGAATCTCTGGCAAGACTTGAAAATTGCTGTTCACAGACGCTCTCCATCCAATCTGACTGAGCTTGAGCTATTTTGCAAAGAAGAATGGGCAAAAATTTCAGTCTCTAGATGTGCAAAGCTGGTAGAGACATACCCCAAAAGACTTGCAGCTCTAATTGCAGCAAAAGGTGGTTCTACAAAGTATTGACTCAGTGGGGCTGATTACTTTTGCACGTCACACTTTTCAGTTTTTTATTTGTAAAAAAATTTGAAAACCATGAATCATTTTCCTTCCACTTCACAATTATGCACCACTTTGTGTTGTTCTATCACATAAAATCGCAATAAAATACATTCACGTTTGTGGATGTAACGTGACAAAATGTGGAAAAGTTCAAGGGGTATGAATACTTTTGCAAGCCACTGTTGTTGCCCAGCAGTAATGCTCAGCATGCCAGAAATGTTTATATATCTAGGAATAGCCATCTCAGACAAAAAGATGATCCTAAACGATTAAAATTCTGAAGTGAGATGAGCAAAATGAAGTATTAATGTACTGAATAAGGCTCCCGACCTGAAATGTCACCTATGTTCTCCAGAGATGCTGCCTGACCCTCTGAGTTACTTCAGCTTTCTCTGTCTCTTTTGTAAACTAACATTTGCAGTTCCTTGCTACAATTACCTTTTATGCTACGATGTCGCAAAATACCTAACATTTTAAAAAGTGACTTCTGAAGTGCTATCACTGTTATAATGCAGGAAACGACCTACTAAATAGATGACGAGAAGGAAAAAGGGATGCAGTGAAATATTTGCTGGCTAGATAAAGCATCAGTAAGAATGTTTTCAGTGTCTCAAGTATAAGTGGTTAGGTTAGGAAAGCAGAGATATAATCAAAATGAGCTTCTTAAATAAATTATGAATGACATACTAAGAGGGATCCTTGCTGAATTATATATGCAGTATCATTTAAATCAGTTACATATATATATACACACTTTTTAATGTAAGGCAAGACCAAGCGCAGGCTCGGCAATCGTTTCACTGAACATCTCCGCTCAGTCCGCCTGAACCTACCTGATCTTCCGGTTGCTGGACACTTGAACTCCCTCTCCCATTCCCACACTGACCTTTCTGTCCTGGGCATCCTCCATTGTCAGAGTGAGGCCCAGCGCAAATTGGAGGAACAACACCTCATATTTAGCTTGGGCAGCTTACACCCCAGCTGTATTTAATATGACTTCTAACTTCAAATAACCCTTGCTTTCCCTCTCTCTCCCTCCTCCCTCTCCCCTTCCCAGTTCTCCGACCAGTCTGACTGTCCTTGTTTATATTTTAAGTACACAAAAAAATGCCGGAGAAACTCAGCGGGTGCAGCAGCATCTATGGAGCGAAGGAAATAGGCGACGTTTCGGGCCGAAACCCTTCTTCAGACTTGTTTACATTTTGTTTGTTTGCTTTGCTGTTGCCTTCTCCTATCTAACAATTATCTATTTAACATTTTCCTTGATCTCATCCCCGTTTGTCCCATTTTCACAACTTACACTTCTCCCTCTCCCACCAACTCAGTCTGAAGAAGGGTCTCGACCTGAAACTGTATTGAACAATTTGTATAGCCTCCGAAAATGTCGGATGAATTTTTCGCACGGTCCACGCATTGTATATATTTATTACTTGAATAAAGTCTATTTTGAATTAAAAAAAATTCCTTCTATCCAGATATGCTGCCTGTCCCGCTGAGTTACTCCAGCATTTGGTGTCTATCATCACAGCATTGTTGTAAATTGATGATTCAAGAGGAGTAAGTTGGAGGGCCAAGTCAGAAACTAAGAAATTACAAAATATGTAAGCAAGGAGAAAAACGCAGATGCAGTACAATCGTATCGAATACATCCCAGATCCAGAGCTACATTTATAGTTTTTATTTTTTGCCAGCTGCAGAATTTCCCTTGATGCTTTCTGTTACCGATGTGTGGAGCAAGAACGATCAAGTGCTGAGCCACCACGAGATCAGGTTGATTATTGCGAACTGAGCGGAGGTGTTGGGCGAAGTGATCGCCAAGCCTCCGCTTGGTCTCACCGATGTAGAGCAGCTGACACCTAGAGCAGCGGATGCAATAGATGAGGTTGGAGGAGGTGCAGGTGAACCTCTGTCGCATCTGCATTAAATGATCTGTTGGAAAAATATGGTGTGGCAATATTCGAAGGCACATGAGGAGGGAAGTAAATACATAGAAACATAGAAAATAGGTGCAGGAGTAGACCATTCGGCCCTTCGAGCCTGCACCGCAATTCAATATGATCATGGCTGATGATCCAACTCAGTACCCTGTACCTGCCTTCTCTCCATACCCCCTGATCCCTTTAGCCACAAGGTCCACATCTAACTCCCTCTTAAATATAGCCAATGAACTGGCCTCAACTACCTTCTGTGGCAGAGAATTCCACAGATTCACCACTCTCTGTGTGAAAAATGTTTTCCTCATCTCGGTGCTAAAAGATTTCCCCCTTATCCTTAAACTGTGACCCCTTGTTCTGGACTTCCCCAACATCGGGAACAATCTTCCTGCATCTAGCCTGTCCAACCCCTTAAGAATTTTGTAAGTTTCTATAAGATCCCCCCTCAAACTTCTAAATTCTAGCGAGTACAAATCGAATATTTGTTTCATTCACCAGTTTCTGTTCCCTGGAAGAGACAGCAGGCTTGCCTTATTGGGTGTAGTCATAACTTTATGTAATTGTGTAATGCAGTAATTATGAATCAACTGCATGTTAACATCTCTTTCACTGACTGAGGTAATTGGTGGCAGAACTGGTTAATCTCTCTGACTTTACTTGTTGAAACACAAACTCTTCTTTGTGAGAGGTCAGGAATGAGGACAGTTTGAACTATACATTTACATTTCAGGATATCATGTTTCTCCTATTGAAAATAAACTATTCTATACTTTTGTCACTTAGCAATAGACTCGAGAGTCAACTTACATTTTACGAGTGTGCATTACGAGAAATATATTACAGATGCATCTGTGGTGAACTAGATAAACTGTAAAGACCAGATCCAGGTTTGACCCTTTATCTTGAATGATGGCTTCTCCCAGTACATATGTGGAACGAGCTGCCAGAGGAAGTGGCAGATACAATTAACACGCTTAAAAGGCACTTGGACGGGTACATGGATAAAAAAGGTTTAAAGAGTGTTTGGGCAGGCATGTGCAAGTGAGACTCAGTCAGGCAACTTGGTTGACATGGATGAGTTGGGCCGAAGGGCCTGTTTCCATGCTGTGCTGCTTTATAACTCTATTCCCCAATACGTTGACCAATAAAGTAGGTATGTTGCAAAGCCTACCTGAAGCGTGGCTGAAAATCTGGCGCTGTGGGTGTGCGCGATTTTGGCGCCGTTTAGAGGGGGGCAGGTTTAAAACGCGATTTTCACTAGGCTGTTCCAATCGAAAATGTTCAGCCTAGTAAATCATTAACGAAAAATCGCTGAAAGACCCCGTCGCAAAAGGTATTATTAGTTTTTATGGCCTTATATAATAGTTTAAAAATTACTCTCTAAACCCGCGACCTCACGCAACCACAGGGCCGCATGGAGCTGTATACAGAAGGTATGTAGCTTATTTTTACATTAAAAAGGGCTTCTTAAGTACCTTTTATACAACGTTTACTATTGCGAGTAGCTAATTTTGGGCTCTTTATATCCCGCAGTATTTTTCTGGGCATTTGAGGCACAAATCTAGCGCAATGTGAACGTTCTAAACCAGCGCGTTCACAGGAACCCACTAGAAAGCTGATTTAAATGGACTTTAATTTACAGCAATTGAACACTGAATTCCTTCCATTTGGCCTATAAATTAATGTAAATGAGATTTCAAAATCATGTTTTATTGTGAATTATTTATGAATATTATTTGGACACTTGGGCTATTTAAAAATGTTAATCATTTATTAAGAAATGGATAGATGTTTAGATCTAGTAATTGAAGTTTGAAATTAGCTACACTTGGGTAACTAACTAATTATATGTTTTAATTTCAGGTCATCCAAGTAAGATTATTTTATATTTGTTTCAGAATGGTTCAATCTACGATAACTGAAAATTTCATTCAGTTCTCTTAATTTTTAAGAAGGTTATGGCCTTTTGACAGCACACGATCACAGCTTTTTTGGCTTGTCCATTGAAAATCAATAGGGAACAAGATGCTAATTTCCGAGTATGAAAATGGCCATAACTTTTTAAATACTTGAGATATGAAAGTGAATTAGGTGTCAAATTAAACTTCTTTTTATGCTTTATCTGATGGGATAAATTACAGACTTGATTTTTTAAATCTCAAAATTTTGTAACATTGCTAAATAAAGTCATGTTACAAATACATTGCCTTCTCCTACAGTTGCTTCAGCCTGAGTTTGTAACAAAACCTGACCCCCTGTTGATTTGAGGACCCCTCCCCTCTTCACTAAATTTCCTGCGATTTTATTTGTGTCAAAAAGTTGGGGTGTCGCTGTTGCCCATGTCCTGACAGCACTGCCAGTTAACTTTGGAATAATTTCTACCCTGTCCAGCTCTTGTACACTTCCCCTTTAAATCTGCAGAAAGCTATCTTAAACTCCCAAGTCACACAAAATTGGGTCACTTGAGAGACCCATTTGGCAGAACATCTTCGCTCAGTGTCCGCCTGGACCGATGCGATCTCTCAGTTGCTGAACTCTTGAACTCTCCCTCCCATTCCCACACTGACCTTTCTGGCCTGGGCCTCCTCCACTGTCAGAGAGGCTTAATGCAAACTGGAGGAACACCACCACATATTTAGCTTGCGTAGCTTACACCCCAGCGGTATGAACATTGATTTCTCTAACTTCAAGTAACCCTTGCTTTCCCTCTCTCTCTCCATCCCTCCCCCACCGTAGTTCTCCGACTAACTCTGTTGAGTTCTAAATTTCTCCCAGTCCTCCGGTTTGCTGCTTCCTCTGGCCAATTTATAATACTCTTCCTTAGATTTAATACTATCTTTGATTTCCCTTGTTAGCCACGGTTGAGCCACCTTCCCCGTTTTATTTTTACGCCAGACAGGGATGAACAATTTTTGGAGTTCATCCATGCGGTCTTTAAATCTTTACCATTGCATCTCCACCGTCAACCCTAACTATAATTTGCCAGTCTATCCTATCCAATTCCCGTCTCATACCTTCAAAGTCTCCTTTCTTTAAGTTCAAGACCCTAGTCTCTGAATTAACCGTGTTACTCTTCATCCTAATGCAGAATTCCACCATATTATGGCCACTGTTGCCCAAGGGGCTCTGCACAACAAGATCACTAACTAATCCTTTCACATTACACAATACCCAGTCTAGGATGGCCCTCTAGTCAGTTCCTCTACATATTGGCTTAGAAAACCATCCCGTATACATTCCAGGAAATCCTCCTCCTCAGCGCTAACAATTTAGTTGGCCCAATTTATATGTAGATTTGTCACCCATGATAACTGCTGTATCTTTGCTACACGCATCCCCAATTTCCTGCTTGATGCTATTCCCAACCTCCCTACTGTTTGGTGGTCTGTACATAACTCCAACAAGCGTTTTCTGCCCTTGGCTATTTTGCAGTTTTACCCAAACTGATTCTACAGCATCCAAGCTTACGTCTCTCCTTGCTATTACATTAATCTCCTCTTTAACCAGCAATGCCACCCACCTCCTCTTCCTTTCTGTCTATCTTTCTTGAATATTGAATACCCTGCATATTGAGCTCCCAGCCTTGGTCACCCTCGAGCCATGTCTCTGTAATTCTAACTATATCATATTCCTTAACTACTAACTGCACATTCAATTCATACACCTTATTTCAATGCTCCTCGCATTAAGGCACAAAGCTTTCAGGTTTGTTTTTCTTATCTCCCTTCTACCTTTTGCTTCTGACCTCCTTTTGTGTCCCCCATCTCTTTGCATTGGTTCACATCCCCCTGTTGTTGGTTTAAATGTGACATTTGCTACACTCTCTTTCCCGTTAACTGCACGCATACGCTTCCACGTTATTGACTCCACTATCCCACTGTTTTTGTTTAAACCCACCCGTGTAAACCTGCCTGCCAGAATGTCGAGTACTTAGAAGTTCACAATAAAACAGGCCAAAGCTACCATGGCTTTGTGAAGGGGAGGTCTTGCTTGACAAATTTGCTGAAATTCTTTGAGGAAGTAAACAGGAAGACAAAAGAGGCAGTAGATGTTGTTTACTTAGATTTTCAGAAACCCTTTGATAAGGTGCCACATGTGAGGCTGCTGAATAAGATGAGAGCCCATGGTATCAAAGAACATATACTAGCATGGATAGCAGGTTGGCTGGATGGCAGAAGTGTGGCAATAAAGGGGGCTTTTTCTGGTTGGCTGCCATTGTCTAGCAGAGTTCCGCAGGGCTCTGTGCTGGGGCCGTTACTCTTCACGTTGTATAATAATGATTTGGACGAGGGGATTGCAGGCTTTATGTGGCCAAGTTTGTGAATTATATGAAAATAGGTGGAGGGGGAGGTAGTGTAGAGAAAGCAGGCACTCTGCAGAAGGACTTGGACAGATTGGGCAGATGGAATATAGTGTAGCAAAGTGTGGAGATGCATTTTGGTAGTAGGAATAAAGACAGACCAGGGCTGAGAATCCAGAAATCAGAGGTGCAAAGGGAGTGCTGGTGCACGATTCCCAAAAAGTTAATCTGCAAGTCGAATCGGTAGTAAAGAAAGCAAACGCAATGCTAATATTTATTTAAAGAGGGCTTATATACAAAAACATGGATGTCATGCTGAGGCTCTATAAGGCGATGGTAAGGTCGAATTTGGAATATTGTGAGCAATTTTGGGCACCATATCTGAGGAAGGATGTGTGATGGCTCTGGAGAGGTTTACAAGAATGATCCCAGGAATGAGTAGGTTAACCTGTGATGAACGTTTGTAAGCATGAGGCATGTACTTGCTGGAGTTTAGAAGAATGATGGGGGTCCTCCTTGAAACACACAGAACAGTGAAAGGCTTGGATGTGGAGAGGGTGTTTCCACTAGTGGGAGTCTAGAAGTCATAATCTCAGAATTAAAGGACGTTCTTTCAGGAAGGAGATGAGGAGGAATTTCTTTAGTCAGAGGGTGGTGAATCTGTGCAATTCTTTGCCACAAGGCTGTGGAGGCCAAGTCAGTGAATATTTTTAAGGCAGAGATTGATAAATAATTGATTAGTACAGGTGTCAGGGGCTATTGGGAGAAGGCAGGAGAATGGGGTTAGGAGGCCGAGATAGATCAGCCATGATTGAATGGCGGAGAAGACTCGATCGTCCGAATGGCCTAATGCTACCCCTATTCCTTATGACCTTGTGTAATGCTGGAATTGCAGAGAATTGAGAGGAGAGTTTGGATTTGGGGCAGAATTATGCGGTAAGAAGAGCAATTGTTGGTGTGGGAACGATCATTCACCGAAATGTCTGTATTTACCCTGAAGGTTAAGTAGATTTTAGCACTACTTAGATTTGTCTACTAAGGTGACAATAGTTACTAGATTCTTCCAGTGGTGTTCCCAGTGACGCACAACCTTTAAGGAAAGGACTGATAAATCATTGTCATGGGGGGCAGGTGGGGGAAGGACATGATTCTTGATTTTTCAGAAGGTTTAATTCCAATGTGAATTTGCTAAATATAGTCAGTAGAAAATAGATGTGCATGGCAACAATAGTCAATCAGGATCCATCACAATTCTCTTCACGTCTATCCTACTACCTTCTCAAAATAAATAAATAGCAGGTCTTATCAAAGTGATTAATGTATGGGGAAGTCAAATTATTTCCTTGGAAAAAGCGATACAATTTGAAACTGAAATGAAATATAAATACACTTTAGAACCATTTTGAGTATCTCTTCTTTTTTGAGTAACCATCTCTTCAGTTCACAAAAAGAATGGGATTTTCCTTTTATTTTAGGAGGCTGTACAATGAAATACAAAAAAAATAATCCAACCAAGGTATTTTTATCTTTTAAAGTGTGGAGTTTCAGAGGAGCAGCAGTGTCTCAAACTGGCATGAAGCAACACCAGTCAAGTCAGATGAACCCTATTAAATGCAATCACAGGGAAAAGGCATGCTGGTTATTTTAGACACAGTTGCCAACATATAAACAAAAACATTGCACTGCAGTAATATTTACAGATTTGCCATTTAAAGAACTGAACAGTTCCGTCGCCAAGATGTCAATATAGTAACATTTTCACATAGCCATTCTTTGGGTGTTTACTCTTTACTATAACTTCAGGAACTGTATAAATCTTCATCCGTTTCCATCTCTGCAGTATAGTTGCAGATTCTGCTCTTGGATCTCTGGGTGTTTTGAGCGGTAAGCACTTTGAACTGCATAATAAAAGCACTTCCAGTTGCAGTTCAGCGCTTGCAGCAGAAGTAGCCTGGGTGATAAATTTATGATAATCACTTATACCACACATTAAGGCATGTTCAAAAAAAAAAACAAAGACACTAAACAGCAGTGACAATGCTGGGTTTGTAAGCATCACTTGTAAAGTAAACCAAAATAAAGACAAATAACCTTTACAGCATTTGACTTCTTTGTCATCATATACCGTATTTCCCGGCAATGTCGAAGTCGCATCCCCATTTTGAGTCGATAGATTTTGAAAAAAGGCTGGCGGGACAGGATCTAGGGTTTGGTTTAGTCAGTAGAAAGGAAGATGTGAAACTCCTTCAAGCAGTCAATGAGGAATGGGGAGCCTCCATCTTCGCCTGTCCCACAATGCGCTATGCGGTTCAGGTCTGAGGGACAGGGACTTCTTGGCTCAGGGAGATCACATAACGGGGAGAGAGAGAGAGCCCGGGGCAGAGCAGCCAGCCTTCCACCCAGTAGCGACGCGCCAACCACCACCTCCACCGGTTGCGCTGTGCCGAATGACACCGTGGCTGGCTGGCAGAAGGCGCTGAGGTAGCGGCCGGTTCTGGTGTCCGATCCCGGGGGGAGCTCGTAGCCACCCAAGCTACTGAGTGATTTGCTGGCATGATCCCTGACCCCCTCCTTCTCAACGCTCCTGCCCTCCCTGCAACTTTACCCATGGCGGCCCAGCCAAGTTTGGCGAACAATCTAACCTTCCGCCTCCAAAACGCAGGTACGTTTTCAGGCCTTATTTTAGATTAAGAAAATAGCGTCTTCATTGCCGGGAAATACAGTAGTTGCTTTACCTCCTCTTCAATTGCCAGAACATACAATAGGTTCAAGGAGCAATACAAAGAATGGCAACTCTTGCTAAAAGGGCTTGTTCTTTAAAAATCAAATAAAAAACATTCGCTTTCCAGCTTCTTTTGTAAAGGCATTGACCTGCATACATTGTACCAGCATTCCTCCAGCACCTTATTCGTATCATCCAATGGTAATGGCAAGTGCCAAAAAGCTACATTGGCACGGGGACCTGAATGTTTCAGGCTTCACCAATTCTGCTCTCTTGTATCGTTGCTGACACTGATCAAAAGTGTATCAGAGGATGATGAATCCAATTGTAATATCCCCTACTGCAACCTTGGTTGGGACAAATTAACTCGAGTTAGGCCAAGCCCAGGACCCCCAGCCCATAATCTTCTATTGTATTTTAAATTTGAGCCGTAGGAGCAGCCACTTTTGATTGAAATCCAAAGATTGCATCACACAGTAGTTTGATTTTATAACAGGGGAAATCTAGACTATCATAAACATGATATGGCATAAAATGTATCACATAATTACTGCAACCGACGATAACTTGCACAAAGTTCATGGTCCCTTATATCCCCCCAACCTCCATTTTTCACATGTGGAGTTATTGCACCCAATGGATAGACTTTGCTTATTGTCATTGTTTCTGGGAACAAATGCTGTGCATTGTTACTTAGAATTCTGTCTATTTTAGAAATTTCAACAGAGGGTGCGCAAGCTTTCTTGTGATGCATGCCACAATCACCAGAGTGGAAAATGCGAGGAGCTTCACAAACCATCACCTTCCAATACCGAGGCAAACAAGATACTGTTAGGTGCTGCAGTGTCCAATCCCAGTTATAGTCATCGTATTTGCAGAAAGCATCTGTGCATTCCATCAGTTTCTGGTAAGTCGCCCTGTCCATGGCCATGCCCATGTTATGCTCTGTCGATCGCCAGGTTTTCACTTCAACTTTATTCGATTTGTCTCCGTAATCACCAACCCGCGCGTATGTGCCGAGGGACAGTACGTCGCAGTCGGGACAGTTTTCAGTCTTCAAGCTCCACATGGCTTTGAGGACGTGGTAAAAGTCGGGCGAGAGGTAGTGGTCCTCCTCAATGAAGAGCACCAGGCCCTTGTAATCCTGCAAGGCCTTGACTTTGTCCCAGACGAAGTGCAGCTTCCACCACCAGTGGTGCTTGGTCTGGCAGAAGTGCGCCTCCCGGTAGTGTCCGAAGGAGTCGGGGAACTGGGCGTTGTTGCAGCCCATCCGCAGGGCGGCGGTGCGGCCCACATCCCGCGAGCAGTCTCGGGGGTCGTGGCCCGGGAACTCCCCTGGGTAGAGCTGCAGGCTGAAGGGGAAGAAGATCTGCAGCACGGGGCAGAAGTCGACGGAGTCCACGATGCGGTTGATGCGGGGCGACCACAGGTCGTGGCTGAAGATGAGGAGCAGACGCTGCAGGCCGCGGGCCCTGCGCAGTGAATCCACCAGCAGCTGCAGGTGCTCAGGCCGGTCGTGGACCTGGACCACCATCACCAGGTCATGGCCGGCGGGAGCGGCGGCCCGTGTCCCCGGGGGCACTGACCCCAGGCCGTTCCTCACCACCTGGTCGAAGTTGAGCTGGTAGACCAGCGCCCGGTAGGCCAGCGTGCGGTTGTCGGGGGCGTCCGCCCGCGACTCGTTCACCGCCGGCCCCAGGCCCTGCCCCGGCCGCGCCGTCGTCGCCGCCGCCGCCTCCTCCCGCACCACCGCCTCGGCCTTCCTCTGGCGGCCGCCCGTCCACAGGGCGCAGGCGGCCACCAACACGACCAGCGCCAGCAGCAGCACCTTCCTCTTGTACACGCGGAACCTCATGACGGCAGCGGCGGCGGGGTCGGAGTCGGGCCCCACAACCGGCCGCCCGGGGCCCGCTGCCCAGACCCGGGGAAGTCCCGCTCTCACCTGCCGCGCTTCCTCTTCAGTAGCAGCAGCAGCCGCCGCCGCCGCTCCCTCCTCTCGTCACCAGCGGACTCCCACAGCGCGCGCTCCCTCCTCTCGTCACCAGCGGACTCCCACAGCGCGCGCTCCCTCTTCTCCTCTCCTTACCAACGGTCTCCCGCCTTCCGTGAGCGTGCTCCCTCCTCACCTCAACGTTCGTCCGCGAGCGAGCGCGCTCCCTCCTCACCAACGGACTCCCACAGCGCGCGCTCTCGCTCCGCCCCCTGCTCCGCCGCTCCACACGAGGCGCCTCCTGATTGATCGGCCCGCCGGCGTTTCCGGCACACGCCCCGCCCCCTGGGACAGCGCATCCTATCACCGGGCCGATGGCTCATGGCGCGTCACGCCCCCCCCCCTCGCGCCACCGGACACGCCCCCCTTCATGTGCCGGTAGGAACTGCAGGTGCTGGTTGACGCAAAATGCTAGAGTAACTCAGCTGGAGGGAAGGGATGGGGCGACGTTTCGGTTCCAGACCCTACTTCAGAACAAAATCTGCTGGAAAAAGTCTGGAGGACCAGTCGGAGGAAGAAACGTCAGCTGGTCATGTTGTCCAGAGTTGCTGCTTGACCCGTGACTGCTGCTCGACTGTTGGGTCCGGTATAAGGGGAGGGGTTGTAGCGGATGCCGGTCCAGTGTTCGAGTCAGGCAGCAACTGTGGAGAAATCCCCAGGGCCTGGTGGTCTGCATCCCAGGGTACTTAAGGAAGTGGCAGTGAATAAATCGAATGGTATGTTGGCCTTCATAGCAAGAGGAGTTGAGTATAGGAGCAAAGAGGTCTGCTGGAGTTGTAAGGGACCTGGTGCGACGTTTCGTGTTCCAGTCCCCAATTTCAGAACAAAATCTGCTAGGGGATTTCACTAAAGGTCTGGAGAGTAGATCCCAGTCGGAGACCAAAATTCTCAGCTGGACACTCATGTTGTCCATGAGTGGCTGGAAAAAACCCGTGACTGCTGCTCGAAAACTGCGAGGTTGTGAGCCGGTATAGTCGGGGGGACCGTGGGCACAGTACCTAGATTTACAGGAAAAAAAAAAGATAGCAAGTAAGGTAAATTCAAGAGGGAACCAGGTGCAAACGGCGGAAAGAACAGCCGACATTTGCCGTGAATATTTACAGGTCCAAAATATCGGGAATTATCGCGTTTGCTCGCTGCACTTAATCAAAAGTAAGACAGTGAATAAATCGAATGGTATAAATTCAGCGAGCATAGCAAGAGGAGTCCCGATATAGGAGCAAAGAGGTCCGGCTGTTCATTTCCGCCGGGGACCTGGTGAGTTCCCTCTTGAATTTGTACTTGCATTTTTGGTCCCCAAAAGGTTTGACGGTCACCCCCGACTGGGCATTCTTGCAGCTCACAACCTCGCCGTTTTCTATGTTTTTAACGGGTGGGAAAAAGGTTTTTTCACAAGGTCGAGATGGGGGGGGACTGTAGTATGTTCACAAGGTCGAGATGGGGGACTGTCGTATGCTGAGAGAATGGAGCAGCTGGGCTTGTACACTCTGGAGTTCAGAAGGATGACAGGGTATCTTATTGAAACATATAAGATTATTAAGGGTTTGGACACGCTAGAGGCAGGAAACATGTTCCCGATGTTGGGGAGTCCAGAACCAGGGGGCAGTTTAAGAATAAGGAGTAAGCCATTTAGAACAGAGATGAGGACACACTTTTTCACACAGAGATGCTAGTCTGTGGAATTCTCTGCCTCAGAGGGCGGTTCTCTGGATACTTTCAAGAGAGAGCAAGATAGGGCTCTTAAAAATAGCGGAGTCAGAGATGGCAGGAACGGGCTACTGATCAGCCATGATCACATTGAATGGCGGTGCTGGCTCGAAGGGCCGAATGGCCTACTCCTGCACCTATTGTCTATAACATGGATAGGTGACGTTTCTTCTTCAGAATGAATCAGTTTTGCTCCAGATTCCAGTAACTGCAATGTCTCGTCTCTTTTCATACGCTTTCCATTTTATATTTGCCCCTCTGTCATTTTTTCTCTATAACTTAGGACTGGTTTCCACTCTTGATCTGAAACATTCATCTGTCCTTGGATGTTACGTAATATGATGAATATTCTCAGCAGTTTTTGTTCTAAATTGTAACTCTTTAAATAAGCCTACCTATCTACTCATGGGAAAGTGAGGGCTTTACATATACTGAAAAATATACAAAATGTTGCTAATGGAGCTACGACCAGAATGATTATGCAATTGTAGAAAATGACCGGAATGATCATCAGCTGATTTCAGTTGCAGCAGTAAAAAGGTAGAAGAATTCGTTTTTACCTTTGAAGCTTAAATTATTTGCAGGCGCTTTTATACAGTAATGCACCTGTCCCACTGTGCGAGGTAATTCAAGAGTTCTCCCGAGTTTAAAAAAAAACTTGTGGTAAGTACGCAGAATGTACTTACCGGGAACGTCGGAGCTCGGGACGTCCCCTAGCGGCTCGTAACGCTAACGGCAGGTACCCAGGAAACGCTGTAAACTCGTGAAGATTTTTCAACGTTGTGAAAAATTCCACAAGAGTTTTGAGTACCCACAAACAGCCATTACCGTAAATCTCCGACTTCGAATCAGGGGAAACTCGGGAGAACTCTAGAATTACCTCGTACAGTGGGACAGGGGCTTAACTAATAATTGTCTACCAATTTAAGGTAAAGGACTGAACTTTATTGCCTTCCCTCACAGGGGAAACATTGAATCTGCTGTATGGGAATGTTCATGTTAAATTCTATCGTGTATTGTGTTCTTTTTTTTATTCGTATGGCTGTATGGTAACTCAAATCTCACTGTACCAATTGGTGCCTGTGATAATAAATGTCTCTTGAACTAAAGAGAACAACCTTTTTCCCTTCAGTAGGATGTCTGACTTGGTTTCAAATATCAAATTAGGGTGCATTTCAGGTCTTTAAATAAACGATCTGAAGTAAATACCAAGCACGTGCACATTTTTCATGTCCATGCTGACACTTTGTATCATCCTTTTATCTTAAGACACTTTTACATAATACTTGTACATTCAGAACAATCTCCCTATACTGTACCATTTTGGCCAAGTAGGTAACAAATACCAAAAGATTGGAATTTCCTCTATCCACCTTTACAGGTGCAGGAGCTAGAGTGTGGTTACCTGGTGTGGTGTACTGTTCACCAGTGGAGTGCACCTGCCTTCACCAAGACTTCCTGTGAAATGTCACGCTTTGGTCAATTGACAAATCCAACGCAGGTGTCGCTGCCATTCACAACCTAGCGGTCGTTCATAGCTTTCCTGTCAATGTCCATGTTTCATTCATCCATCATCTCTTTGCTCGTTGACTCGCACTGGTTCTTGGTTACGCAATTCCTTGATTAAAAAAAATCTTCCTTGTTTGTAAATCCCTTTACCTCTTTCTTTCTTCAAGATGCTCCTTAAAACTAAGGCTATTGATCATGCCTTTGTATATGTGGTTCATTGCAAATTATCTGATGCATTACATTTTATTGAGCTCAGAATTGGGCCATTGCCTTCAATCTACATAAAAATTCAGATCTAGACCACATTGGGCCCCAATTATTTCTTTCCCCACCAAATTTGATCAAATAAATATGCAAATTGTCATAAATAATTTTATGTTTTTTGACAACCAAAGTGGCCCCTTGGTTTTGTGATCCATGATTAAAAATTGCTCCTCCCCCCGGACTGGGCAAAACAGTCATTGCAAAAGAGGAAGGATTCACACACACACCTTAATACAACCAAAGCTTAACCACAAGTGCCTTTGAACTGGAAAATACAGAATGTTTTAGCACAGAGCACAGAAAGTAGAGCACAGGAAGAGGGCCTAAAGCTCACACTGACCAAGCCAGCCATGATGCCAGGATAGATCCGTCTCCCCTGCCTGCACATGATCATTTCCCTACATATCCAAGTGCCTATCTATGGGGTTTTTTTAAAGCCACGATCATGTCAGCCTCCACCACTACCTTTAACATCATGTTCCAGGCTTCCATCACTGTAAAATAAATTGCCCCACACACCTTCTTTAAACGTTGTCCTTGCACCTTAAAGCTATGGCCTCTAGTCTTTGATATTTCCACCTTGTTAGAAAAGGTTGACTGTCCATCCCCATAATTTTATCACACTCCCCGCAGCCTCCAGCATTCCAACCTCTTGTTATAACTAATACCTGCTAGATGCTTCTGCACCCTCCCAAAAGCCTCCACATCCTTCCTGTAATTATGCGACCAGAACTGCGCACAATACTCCAAATGCAGACTATCAAAAGCTCTATAAAGCTGCAGCACAACTTCCTAACTCTTATATTCAATGGTCTGACTATGAGAGCAAGCATTACATATACTTTATTTACTACTCCTCTACTTGTGTTGCCACTTTCAAAAGTTATGGATCTGGACCCCGAGATCCCTCTGCACATTAACATTGAGGGTCTTTCCATCAACCATCTACCTTTCTCTTACCTTTGACCTACTAAAGTGGTCACACTTGCTCAGATTAAACTCCATCTACCATTTCTCTGCCCTTATCTGTAACTGATCCACATCCCACTGTGCATTTTGACAACCTTCCTTACAGTCCACAACCCCAGCAACCTCCCCATATATCATACACCAACACATTTAACCTCGCCCATACTTTGACAACTAGGCACCTGTCAAAGCAAAGCCACTGTTCGGTCTGAATGTCTGTTTTTATTTCAATTTTTATGCCTATTTTAGATATGGTAATTTTAATTTCTTAAAGCTATATGTATTTATTCTGTTTTTATTAACCGCACTGATTAAGAAACATTTTTTTCATTTCATCTATGAATGTAAGCACTCAGTTAAAATGACATTAAATTAAATACTGAATACTGAATTGATGTCAACTGAAAACCTACTATCTTCTTCTTCCTTCTTGCGTATGGCATACACAGCCTAAAGTTGTATGACAACTTGTTCTATTTGATCTTATTTACCTACTAACTAAATCAACATTTATGTAGAAGACCTCTAGCCTCAATGTTGTCCTTCCGCCGCACCCCTATCTTCCATCAGCAAACCATTTCTGAACCCATATCACCAAGTCAATGAATCCTGTGCATCTTACTTTGAGATACAGCGTAGAAACAGGCAGACCTTTGATCACTGGCATACTAGTTCCATGTTATCCCACTTTCTCATTTTACACATTAGGGGTAATTTACAGAAGCCAATGAAACCTGCATGTCTTTGGGATTTTGGAGGAAATCGGAGCACCTGGAGGAAACCCACGCAGTCACAGGGAGAACATACAAACTCTGTGCAGACAGCACCCAAGGTCATGATGGGACCCAGGTCTCTGATTCTGCGGGGCAGCATCTCCGCCACTGCGCCATTGGATCAGTGAAATGGTCTTGAAATTGGGTGTCACTAAAGAACAGTAGATTGTGAGAAACAGATTTTCTAAAAACAAACGTGAAGGACAAAATTGTTAAAAAATAAATACAATTTCTAAGAACATACATTTTAACATACTGCTCTGATAATTTTAGTGAACACAATAACAATTTTTTTTTAATTAAATATAAATGAAAATACCACACATTGGAACAAATTCCTTTATACGTTAGTCTTCTCAATAAAAAAGATATGCATATTTAAGAGTTGCTATTGGAAAAAGGCAGCCAGTATTCTATATACACAGAATACTGCTGTGCCAGTTTATTTTAGAAACTTTAAATGTAACGTAATCTACTCAAGGCCCACTTAAATTACTATGTTAACTAATGCAAGTTTTCCTTTCAAAAAATTATCGAAAGAGTACAAAATATGGTAGCAAAACTGCTAAACATCATATTATGCTTAAAATGGAAACCTTTTCCAGTTAAAGGCTTTGTCCCGAAAAGACTGCAATACTGATGTGTGGTCCCAAACGACAGTGGTGTTCTTAGAGTGTACATTTTGTTTGGCCACTAAAGGAGTAAGCACCAATGTTAGATAAACTTGCCAACGTGAACATTGATTGTGGTGTTTGCGCATCACTTGAAATCGTTACACATTAACACAATGGCCCAATATCCCACAGCCTACCACGCAGCTTGATTATCTGTTGCGTTGATGGTACTTATCAAGGAACTCAGAGTAACAAGTTAGTGAACAGAAGTAGCAGAGAATGGGGGCCTCTGTGCTGCCCATGTTATCCACCAGGACGACCGTGTGGGAGACCTGGTGCAAGTTCAGATTGACAACGACTTGAATGAAGGAGTCCAGGCAAGGTCTTCGGCAAGGGCACGTTTTGATCAAGTCCAGATCTTGACACAAGTGAGCTGGAAGGATGTGTGGTCCATAAGCAAGTCTTTATAAAAAAAGGGGGGGAAAAAACACATAATCAGTTAAAGCGGAAAGAGCCTGAACAACATACACAAACACAACACAACCATTTAGGTGATGGAAATAATTGATAAAGTAAATTTAAGACATTTGATCATGCATAATATTAGATTTTACATAGTAAAATGCAGAACACTGACGGATTAGTAAATAAATGCAGTAGATTTTCATATCTATGTCTTGTTTTAAAAGCACCTGTTCTTTTGAGACATCAGAGTGTCATTTGAAGATTATCCAAGCAGTGTATTTGAATCTATGTTTCTTCAAACTTTCAAGTTCATCTCTTTCATATCAATGTCATTAGGCTGCAGCTGAAAATGTAGGCACAAAATGCTGGAATAACTCAGCGGGACAGGGATAGAAGGAATGGGTGACGTTTCGGGTCGAGACCCTTCTTCAGACTGAGAGTCGGAGGAGGGGGAGACACGGTGTGAAAAGTAGAGATCAATGGGGAAAAAGTTCAAAGATCTCCCGTTTTCACACTTTACCCATCCATATCTCGGTGTCTTCCTCTCCACTGACTCAATCTGAAGGGTCTCCACCCGAAATGTCACCCATTCCTTCTCTGCAGAGATGCTGCCTGTCTCGCTAAGTTACTCCGGAATTTTGTGTCCATCTTTGGTGTAAACCAGCACCTGCAGTTCCTTCCTACATTCAAAGTTGGATTGATGGTCAGCTCATTGCTTTGGATTATCGTTTCTCTTTGCTAACTTATTCATTGGGCATATAATCTTTCATCGGACTTTAACTTGCATTAGACATTATTCCCTTTACCCCAATATCTGTACTGTGAATGGCTTGATTGTAATTATGTATAGTCTTTTTGCTGACTGGATAACGTGCAACAAAAAGCTTTTCACTGTACCTCGGTACACATGACAACAATAATAACAAACTAAACTATTCCACAGAGTATTTCTGAGGTTTTATCATTAAGGAGGCTTACTGGATGATAACCAAATAAATATATGCTTGGAATCAAACTGCAGAGAATTCGTGGAAATTTGTGAATCATTTGACCAAAGTTCGATAGTACAGAACAGTTGGAAACAAAACTAATGTTTGATGTTTTCCCAGAGCACTGCAATATTGCCTGTGTGTTCAAATTCTGTTTTTGGCTAAGCCCAAGGGAATCACATTGATAATGTACTACCTGTTCACTTAAAACCAACTGATGTTGCTGCTAAACTAATGGGAGATGCATTGGTAATCATTGTAATTTGAAAGAGTGTGAAAATATACCTGTACTTTATTGTTGCTCTTGCTGCAACCTCTAAGAGAGTCATTGGAATCTGTAAATGAATAGTCGGAAGCAGAGGGTTGGGGTGGTCAAATAGGTTTCCAAATAGATCCACATTCTCAAGGCACAGCAGTTGAAAATCGCACGGGAGGTAAGGCAACTTGTTGCGTGCTGCTGTAAGGAATCGCAGTTTGGTTAGCTGTCCAATATTGGAAGGAAGCCGGAGTAACTCATTGTCATCAAGCTTTAGGTGAACCAGTTCTTGCAGTTGACAGAACTGAAGAGGGAGAGCGCGCAATCGGTTGTGGCTGAGGTCCAAAAACTGCAGAGATTTCTGCAACGTGGAATTACACAATCCAATGCTGAATATTTCTAAGTAGTTATTGTGCAAAACCAGCTCAGATAGGCAAGCCAGATCCCCAATGATGGCTGGAAGTTTGCGTATGTGGTTGTTACTGAGATCCAGCTTCCGTAGTCTTCGTAGGCAGAGCATACGCATATCCACACGTGTCAGTCTGCAGTAGGACACTTGCAGCAACTCAAGAGAGTAAGGGAAATTTGTGGTCAGGGGATAATCCTTCCTGGATGTTATTACCATTTTGGCTTTTGGTTTTTCAATCTCAGAGGTTTTGGCAGGAGCCAGGTTTGACAACGGTATACTGTCTATTTCACTACCTCGGTGAGCCAGCCTTAAAACGGAAAGGAAGTTCTTCAAATTATTCACATCTGCCTGTTAACAATAGAAAACAGTTGATGAAAGATTTGTTTGCGGTTTACATTGCACAGTTACATTTTTTTAAATGTCACCTTTGTTTGGTGATAAGACATTTCTGTTTAAGCTGTGTAATCAAGTAATTATTCTCCCAATAAAATACAATAGAATCTCAATGTAACAATACTGCCAGTTTATATCATTTGAGTTTCACCAAAGCCAGGGAATTCCCCAAAGCCCCAATTCCACAAATTGGATTTTGTGTAGGAAGGTACTGCAGAACTGCACTGAAGAGAGACTCAAAATGCTGGAGTAACTCAGCGGGACATCTCTGAAGAGAAGGAATGGGTGACGTTTCAGATCAAGACCCTTCTTCGGACTTGACCCGAAATGTCACCCATTCCTTCAATCCAGAGATGCTGCCTGTCCCGCTGAGTTACTCCAGCATTTTTTGTCTTCCCTTGGGATTTTAGTGTGCAGGATAGGCAGATTTTCCAATCATTGGATTTTGCTCCCATTTGCACACCATTTTGTTTTAGACATTGCATGGTAGCATAATAAATGTTCCTCTGAACCAGGAGTTAAAGGGAACACAGGAAATAGTCACAGATATTTGCACAGACCACAGGCAGAGATCTGACCACCTGACCTCCCGATCTCCAATGAGGTAGATGGGAGGTCAGGACCTTTGAACTATCTTTAATCGGACTTTATCAGACTTCAATGTTATATCTTTGCATTTAAATTGTACCCTTTATCTTTGCACTGTGGACGATTTGATTGTATTCATGTATAGTCTATTTTAAGAACTGGATAGCGTGCAAACAAAAGCTTTTCACTGCATCTCGGTACACGTGACAATAATAAACAAACAAATGGGGCTCTGGTGAGCTGATGCAAAACAATTGGGACTTCTGAACAATTTGATAAAGGATTATCAGAGCTTTATTGTATGGCAAAAGTTTAGTTTAGTTTAGAGATACAGCGCAGAAACAGGCCCTTTGGCCCACTGAGTCCGCACCGACCAGCGATCTCCATACACTAATACTATCCTACACGCAACAGGGACAATTACATTTATATTAAGCCAATTAACCTAGAAACCTGTTGGTCTTTGGAGTGCGGGAGGAGACCAAAGCTCTCGGAGAAAACCCACGGGGTCACGGGGAGAACGTACAAACTCCGTACAGACAAGCACCCCTAGTCAGGATCGAACCAGGGTTTCTGGCGCTGTAGGGCAGCAACTCTACTGCCCTAAAGTTATTAATAATCTTGACATCATTTCTTAATATAACGTGCAACTGTAAAAACGAAATGGTTTAACCTTTTCTCAAAGGTGGTACATGACATCCAACACATTCAAGGCAGGAAAGCTGGCACATATTGATGAATAAATTATGTTACTTTCAAAAATTATCTGCTGGAGGAACGGCAGCATCTAAGAGGGTGGGGGAGGGGCTGAATGAACTATCAATTTTCAGGTCGAAATCTCTTCCTTCCCCTGCTGTCCTCTCTGTCAGGCAGCATCTCTGGAGAAAAGGAATAGGTAACCTTTTGGATTGAGACCCTTCTTCAGACTGAGAGTCAGGAAAAGGGAAACAAGAGATATAGAGTGTGGATGTAGAGATATAGAACAAATGAATGAAAGATATGCAAAAAATTGAACGATGACGAAGGAAGAGGCCATTGTTAGTTGCGTGTTAGGTGAGAACGGGTTACAAACTAGACGACTTTTGTGTCTATCTTCGGTTTAAACCAGCATCTGCTGTTCCTTTCTTCACCACTCCCTCTCTGATGCCGAGACCCGTCCTCGGTGGAGGCCCTACCTTCCCACCTCTTCTTCCGATCCCTCAGCAGACACACATCTCATTCGCTCTTCTTCCTCCGACTCTCCCTTCACACGTTCTGCCCGCTTTCTACCATATCATTTCCAATTGCCATGGCAACATCACACCTTTCAGCTTCTCCACACTGGCTCCAACTCACTCTTCCAGATGCACAGCACTCCACTCACATCACATCAATCCCAACCTACACACCCAGATCTGATGCTGGGTCTCCACAATTCCTTTCACCCCTTGGATGCTGTCTGGCCCACCCAGTTCCTCCAGCACTTTGTGTTTTGCTCCAGATTCAGCAGCCGCAGTCTTGATCTTTACTTTTACACCAGCCGAGCACATAATTAAACGTCCTGTTTCAAGTCTGCTTTGGCTGCTGTGGTTAATGTGGTAGGCACTGAAGACTTGCACTGAAATAAAAGCTGATCTCAATGTTAACATAGAAAATAGGTGCAGGAGGAGGCCATTCGGCCCTTCGAGCCAGCACCGCCATTCATTGCGATCATGGCTGATCGTCCCCTATCAATAATCCGTGCCTGCCTTCTCCCCATATCCCTTGATTCCACTAGTCCCTAGAGCTCTATCTAACTCTCTCTTAAATCCACCCAGTAACTTGGCCTCCACTGCCCTCTGTGGCAGGGAATTCCACAAATTCACAGCTCTCTGGGTGAAAAAGTTTTTTCTCACCTCAGTCTTAAATGGCCTCCCCTTTATTCTAAGACGGTGGCCCCTGGTTCTGGACTCGCCCAACATTGTGAACATTTTTCCTGCATCGAGCTTGTCCAATCCTTTTATAATTTTATATGTTTCTATAAGATACCCCCTCATCCTTCTAAACTCCAGTGAATACAAGCCTAGTCTTTTCAATCTTTCCTCATATGACAGTCCCGCCATCCCAGGGATGTTAAAGCAGGATTAAGGCTAAGTAGGAAGTTTATGTAACTGTATTTAAAATAGTAATGAAGCCGTTTGTGTTGATCCTTTACTACACTGTAATAATAGAAATTACCAGCATCGAAATGATTGGTGTGCACATTTGTGAATCAAAATAAATACGTACACACCAGTTACTATAATTCCTTTCATCCCCTCCTGCAATGGATTTATCCACACTCAATCCTTGGAATGATTGGGTTAACATATGACGAGCATTTGACGGCACTGGGCCTCTACTCGCTTTAGTTTAGAAGGATGAAGGGGAGGTTCTCACTGAAACTTACTGAATAGTGAAAGGTCTGGATAGAGAGGATGTTTCCACCAGTGGGAGAGTCTAGGACCAGAGGCCATTGCCTCAGAGTTAAAGGACGCACCTGTAGAAAGATGCGGAGGAATTTCTCTAGTCAGAGGGTGGTGAATCAGTGCAATTCATTGCCACTGACGGCTGTGGTGGCCAAATCATCGAGTACTTTTAAGGTGTTTAAGAAGGAACTGCAGATGCTGGAAAATCGAAGGGAGACAAAAGTGCTGGAGAAACTCAGTGGGTGCAGCAGTATCTATGGAGCGAAGGAAATGGGCAACGAAGGAAATAGGCAATGAAGAAGGGGTTTGGCCCGAAACGTTGCCTATTTCCTTCGCTCCATAGATGCTGCTGCACCCGCTGAGTTTCTCCAGCACTTTTGTCTTCCTTCGAGTACTTTTAAGGTGCTGATTGTCAGATATCCGATTAGTAGGGGTGTCAGGATTTATGGGGAGAAGGCAGGAGAATGGGGTTGAGAGGGAGAGATAGATCAGCCGTAGAGTAGATGGCAGAGTAGACTTGATAAACTGATGGCCTAATTCTGCTATCACTTATGAATCTAATTTTTTGACATTCTGTTAATAATTTAGGCATGCCGGTTCATTTGATTTAGTTGGGGGCAAAGTTTTCCAATTAGTGTTAGGGTTGTAAATAGAGAACTGTGGAAGGCAAACTAGGTGGAATTGGTAGCAGAGGACATGACAACATTCAACTTGCATGAATCATGCAGCAGTACAGTGGTAGACAAAAATGCTGGAGAAACTCAGCGGGTGAGGCAGCATCTATGGACCCTTAAGGTTGTCGACCTGAAACGTTGTCTATTTCCTTCGCTCCATAGATGCTGCCTCACCAGCATTTTTGTCTACCTTCAATTCTCTAGCATCTGCAGTTCCTTCTTAAACATGCAGTACAGCGAGTCACTTTGGAGCAGAGATTTGCGTTCAGCTCCTAAACAAGAGCAGCATACATGTATACAGATTCCTCACTATCGTAATACAGAGCCAAACAAAGAGGTATAAATAGGGGATATTAAAAGCTTACTCAGAATTGTGGGTGCTCTAAAGAACACAAGAGGCAAATACCTTTAAGAAAGCAATTGCAAAGGAGTTTGATTCATTTTTTACAAAATAATATTTTGGGCATTGCAGGAGGGAAGATGTTTGATTTAGGGATAATTGGCCAAATCTTACTGTCCACAGTTTTATACATCAAACCCAGTTTTCCTCAGTGGACCTTTTTGATGCAAATCCTCTATCAAAGTTCATTCAGTGTTGAGACTCCATGTTAAAGTAATGCAGCCATTCGTCCTAGAAATTTATTTGGTTTACTTGTAAAATACACAAATGCTGATGAAGATCTGTATTGTAGAACCAGCCATCATGGTTTGCTTTAAATGTAGAGCATGTATACTTTTCTGTATGACATTTGGCTGTACGGTGACATATTATTTGCCTGCAACCAGGTACCCAAGGAAATGCTTCTTTCCAAAGCATCGAGATCTAGATTTTGCAGGTAAAGCAAGTCCATTATGAAGTGCGGTAAAGTGGCACAGCGGTAGAGTTGCTGCCTTACAGCGTCAAAACCCCGGATTCGATCCCGACTACGGTGTTGTCTGTAAAGGAGTTTGTACGTCCTCACCGTGACCGCGTGGGTTTTCTCCGGGTGCTCCAATTTCCAAAGATACGCAGGTTTTTGGGTTAATTGTTTTCTGTTTTCTGTAAATTGTCCCTAGTGCATTGTATGGATGATCGCTGGTCGGTGTAGATTCAGAGGGCCGAAGGGCCTGTTCCCAAGCTGTATCTCTAAACTAAATTCTTATTCTTAAAGAAAAGTGTTGAAGTAACTCAGCAGGTCAGGCAGCATCTCTGGAGAATGAATAAGCAATGATTCAGAGACATAATTTATCCACGTTCTCCAATGATGTTGCCCAACCTGCTGAGTTACTCCAACACTGTTTCTTTTTTGTAATCCTACATCTGCAGTTTCTTGTTCCAATACCACTTATTCTTTTCCATTTAAATGGATAAGGCAGCACGATGGCACAGCGGTAGGGCAACTGCCTTACAGCACCAGAGATCTGGGTTCGATCCTGACGACGTGTGCTGTCTGTACAGAGTTTTTACGTTCTCCCCGTGACCTGCGTGGGTTTTCTCCGAGGTCTTCGGTTTCCTCCTACACTCCACATTTGTACAGGTTTGTGGGTTAATTGGCCTGATATAAATGTAAATTGTCCCTAGCGTGTGTTAATGTACGGGGATCGCTGGTCAGTGTGGACTCGTTGGGCTGAAGGGCCTGTTTCCACGCTGTATCTCGAAACTAAACTAAGTCTGCTAAATCTTTCACAATAACAAATCCACAATTTCACAAATAAATCTGGTGAAGTATTCTCTCTATTACATTTGCAGCATAGCTCAGCATGTGCATAATATGTGAGATGTGATCTCATTGAAGCTCTTTAGAATGCAATAACACAACTTTATCCTTGTGTTCACACCCTTCTACAACAAACGCTAACACGCTGACTGTCTTCCAAATTATTTGCTGTTCTTCACCAGCATATCATCTACAAGGACAGTCCGGTCCCTTGGAATATTAATTCTGTTCAATTATTCATTTCAAACATAACTCTGCCGTTTTATTTTATCTACCAAAGTGGATGAGCACGCTTTCCCATCTGCCATGCATTTCTGATTCATTATTTTTGCCTGAAACCTCTCTACATCCAAGCATCACCTAGTTTTTATATCAGCAACAAACATGGATTTTTTTTTTCATACGTCATCCCTGAAGTCTGTTCATCCAGTCACACTACTGTAACTCTAATCAATACAGTCACCTTGCCTTATCAATAGTTTCTTTATAGACACATGTACCAGGTCCAGTGAAATGCTTTTTGCATACAGCTCAGCAAGACTATCCCTTTACACAAGTACAAACTCCCCAGTCAGTGCAGAACAGCCCACTGAGTTCACATGCAACAGGCGCAATTTTACAGTCCCAACTGCAGCTGGTAACAGAGGCCCGTTGTAGCCGTCACCTCCATTTCAGTTGTTCCCCTACCTGAGGTCCCTCTCCACACCATGATCATCTCCATGCTTATATCGCTTAATATTCTTTTTCTACACAGGGAACTGCAGATACTTACCCACTAAATAAAAAAAACAAGGTGGTGGACTAACACAGTGGGGCAGGCAGCATCTCTGGAGAACAAGGGGATAAGTGATATTTCAGGCTGGGAGAAGATTCCGATCCGAAAAGTCACCTATCCATGTTCTCCAGAGATGCTGTCTGACCTGCCGAGTTATTCCAACATTTGCGCGATTCTTATGTTTTGTTTGAACACTGGCTTAGAAATAGCTGTGGGTCTGAGAGAAGATCAAGAGACGTTGGAGTAACTCAGCGGATCAGGCAGCATCACCGGGGAGAAGGAATGGGTGATATTTCGGGTCTCGACCTGAAACGTCACCTATTCCTTCTGTTCCGAGAAGCCGCCTGTCCCGCTGTGTTACTCCACCTTTTTGTGTCCATTTTCGGTGTGTATAATCTGCATCGGCATGTTTCTTTCTAAGGGTGGTTTCCTGGCTCAGGCAAGGCAGAAAGTGACTAGTTTAGGGTCTGTGCAAGACAAAGTTAAATCCTTCAGATAAGAGGGTTATTCTTGTCAGCAGATTTGATGACAATAACAGGGTTCTCGGAGAATGTGTTGAGAGCCCAAAAGAACACTGGCTGAAGCGCGTGGAGAAATGGGGACAACGAAGATTTAACGTGGGCAAAGGGTGAGAGAGACCACAGAGAATGGTAATCCTGAAGTGGGGATATGCAGGTCTGGTCTTCAGAAGAGCAAGTGCAGAGAATGGATGTGAATACAACAGAAGATGACTGAGCATCAGGTCAGGCTCAAAATATTGAACTGGGGGGGGGCACAAGAAAAGGATTGCGGCACGACCGAGGACATTTGATATCAAAGAGGCAGCTGAGAGAGCACGACAAAGGGCCAAGCAACGCATTGGCATTGCAGTGTAGGTAGGTACACAAAAATGCTGGAGAAACTCTGCGGGTACAGCAGCATCTATGGAGCGAAGGAGATAGTCAACGTTTCGGGCCAAAACCCTTCTTCAGACTGATAGGGGGTGGGGGAGGGGCGGGGTGAAGATAGGAAAAAGGAGGAGGAGCCCGAGGGCTGAGGTAGGAAGGGGAGGAGACAGCAAGGGTTAACAGAATTGTGAGAATTCAATGTTCATGCCACCAGGATGCAGACTACCCAATGCGTGTTGCTGTACCTACAATTTCTGGTGTTGCTCACTCTAGCTATGGAGGAGGCCCAGGACAGAAAGGTCGGATACGGAATTGGAGGGGGAGTTGAAGTGCTGAGCCACAGGGAGATTAAGTTGGTTAGTGCGGACCGAGCGGAGGTGTTCGGCGAAACGATCGCCAAGACTACGCTTGGTCTCACCGATATAGATCAGATGACATCTAGAGCAGCGGATGCAATAGATGAGGTTGGAGGAGGTGCAGGTGAACCTCTGTCGCACCTGGAACGACTGCTTGGGTCCTTGAATGGAGTCGAGGGGGGAGGTAAAGCGACACGTGTAGCATCTCTTGCGGTTGCAAGGGAAAGTGCCCGGGGAAGGGGTGGAGCGGGAGGGAAGGGAAGAATTGACAAGGGATTTGCGGAGGGAGCGGTCTTTGCGGAGGGCAGACAGGGGGAGAGATGGGAAGATGTGGCGAGTGGTGGGGTCACGTTGGAGGTGGCAAAACAGTGCAGGAAGGACTGGTTTACACTGTAGATAGACACAAAATGCTGGAGTAACTAAGTGGGACAGGCAGCATCTCTGGAGAGAAGGAATGGTTGACGTTTCGGGTCGAGACCATCTTCAGACTCAGCATTGGTATTACAGTGTGGGGTAGTTAATGCCTTTGCATTTTTTTTTTAAATGGCACTTAGTACATATTTATTTTATTCGCACAACCCACGTTAGACAAGTGGAACAGTAAAAATAAACCACACCCCCCTCCTTCCCCCATACAATCCCCCCTTCTTCCCCCCCCCCCCCACGTGCTCCACCTGGATCCACATCTATTTCTCCCCTCCCTCGTCCATTCCACCCAGATTTATTTCTCCAGCTTTACAATTTGAAACTCTTCAATGCTTTTATCTCACACCCTCCTTTTTTTAGCCTTTGTCCAACCATCTGTCTATCAAACATGCTCCCCCCCCCTCGTCTATGGTTACCTATCACTCGCCAGGCTTTGTCCTGCCTCTCCTCTCTTCCAGCTTTCCCCCTGTGCTCAGTCTGAACAAGGGTCGCAACCTAAAGCATCATCTATCTGCCTTTGCCAGAGATGCTGCCTGTCCCGCTGAGTTACTCCAACACTGTCATCAAATGGAGACCACTATTTTTTCCATCTGACTTTTCCAGATACCACACAGTGCATTGTGCAGGAACACAGTCATGGGTAGTTTATTTTTGACTGACTGGTTTCCCATGTGTAAAGGATGTCCAGCACCATTCCACTCTTTCCACCGGGTGGCGCTGTCAGCAATGGCAGCCTCGCCTATGTCTGTCTGTCCTTTTCTTTTTGTTGTTGTTATTTTTAGTTAGTTTAAAAAGTATGTGTTAATGTTATCTGGTTTATTTTATGTGGGGGATAGGTGGGAGGGTGGCAGGAGAATTTTCATTTCCAATCTTTGACCATGCTGGAGATACGATTGTTTTCCGGACCTTATCTCCGGTCGCTCTGTGGCCTCATCATGGAGCTGGAGGCCTTGCTCGGGACTGACTTTGAGCCCCACCGTGGGGCGTGGACTTACCATCGGAGCCGATCCCTTGCTTGGGATCGATGCTCCAACTGCGGCCTGCAGACTTTAACATCGAGGAGCTCGCAGTCAGGGAGTTCCAAAAGCCGCATGACGTTTGACTAGCCCCGACCAGGAGTAGATCAATCGGCGCGGTGGAGCTGAGAATCCCCCCCCCCCCCCCCCCCCCCCCCCCCCCCCCTGATGAAGGAGCTAATTGCCCCGACGAGGAGGCCCGCCGCCGGCTACGGGTGTAAGATCGTCCCGTCAACAGAAGGTTAGAAGCCCCCGACCGCTGGAGGACAAAGAAGGGAGAGATTTAACTTTTTTTTGCCTTCCACCACAGTGAGGAATGTGGAGGAGTCACTGTGGTCGATGTTCATGTTAAAATGTATTTTGTGTGTTCTGTTACTTTTTATTGATATGACTGTATGGCAAATCAGATTCTTCGTATGTTGCGAAACATACATGGCTAATAAAGTATGATTACGATTATTAAATTATTTTCGCCTTCCAGATTCACTGCCTTTCCTTTTAGCAAATTCTGAACTAGGCAAATCTTTTCTCCTTTGTCTGCTTGTGCCACATTAAAACTACTTGGAACCATTTCCAAATGCTGTTTTCACCATTCTACTTTAACTGAAATATCTCAGCAATAAAAGTGCTGACTACACGGAAGTCAAGTGACTACATCCTGGAACACAACAACTTTCCCTTGTATCAAAATGCGTGCCGAATACGCTTTCATTTGGGAACTGCATAAATAACAAAAGAAACAATGCCCGGTGAGTAACTACCAGACTACACTAACACACTTCAAATGTGACAGAATGAACTCATGTATTACATTTTGTACATTACTGAGATCGTGCTACGCTAAATGAAGTCAGAGCGATAATGAAATCTTTCCTTTGTTTAAATCGTCCTGGTTCAAAACCAAAACCCGTAACAAGCAATTTCCAGCATTTGTCCGTCAATACACACTGCCGAACAACATTGTCGAAAAATGAAACTTTACTAATGACATTTGCTTAAATGTTAAAGAAGAATTAACGTTCCAGGTAGGAGCGGGATAATGCCTTTGGCCCCTTGAGACTATTCTATTAAGATGCAACGGAGCAATTTCAACTTCACTTTCCTGCTTGCTCCCAGCGACCAGACTTCACAGCGCGGAAACAGGCCCTTAGGCCCACCGAGTCTGTGCCGACCAGCGATCACCCCATAAATGAGCACTATCCTACACACTAGGGACAATTTCGATATTTTTTTTACCAAAGCCAATTAACCTACAAACTGTACTGCTTTGGAGTGTGGGAGGAAACCAGAGCACCCGGAATGTACAAACTCCCCTTACAGACAGCAGCCATAGTCAGGATCAAACCTGGATCCCTGGCAAAGTAAGGCAGCAACTCCACTGCTGCGCCACACTACTGTCCTCCTTGTTGTTCATCGGGAAGCTGTTTTACGTCTTTCTCAAAAGGCAGTGGAAGTAGACTTTGAATATGTTTAGTGTAGAGATTTCCAAAGACACATAACTTAACTCTCAACTTAAAAAAATAAGTTGTTGCATTGGTCTTAAATGGGCAGCCTCAGGAACTTGCTCAAGTAGCAGCATGTTCAACACAATCACCTCGTTAAAAGACCTCAGGATCAGCCGCTTCAGTCAAATAACCTCGCACTTCAAAAATATCAATCAATCACATATCAATATCAAAACAGTTGACAATACCTCCAAATCTTTAATATGGAAAAGTATCCTATGTTCCAAATTCGGGAACCCCATAATCAGGTAGAACTCAAGGTCCCACAAATGTCAATGAAAAAAAAAGTTTCAAAGATTAATGTTGATTATAGCAACTTTCCTGTCTTTCTCTAAATAACACAAGATCAAAATGTCTAGCCACCTGTGGATTATCTGATCATGCAAAACTCCCTCATTGCATTGAAGTGTTGGCCTGAATTGCATGTCCCTGGAATGGGTCTTCAAACCATTGTGTAGCAATCCAAGATGGAATGCTTGTTCTAAACCATGGCATTCATACGGCATCTTCATGTAGCCTGACATTTAAAAAGCAGCAGAGCTCTGCATCAGGGTGAAAGTGGGAGTCGTGTTTCGGAATGGTGTTGAGGTAAAGACATCGGAAGAGAATGGCAAAGTACAGGTCTGAAGTCTCCACCATTGTTTTATGCGTCACAGGCAGTCAGGAAGGAAGAGCTTGTCTTGGGGCAAAGCAGCAAAGATGTTTGGAGCAGTTATGAAAAAATAAATCAATGATGTAAAGCTTATGGCTGATATCTTGGGAATGTCAACATTCGACTTGGACTACGGCAAACAACTTTGTAGAAGAGGTTTTGCTGCACAAGCTGAAAAAGTTTAACTTATTTGAAATGTGTTTAATTGTAGAGCGATTGCAAGTAAGTATTTTGAAGGAACTAGCTAAACTATGAATGAGATTGTCACGAATATTGCAGTGAAGGAGACGCAGGATGTTAAAACGGAGAAGTGAAAGTTTCTGCCGATATATGATATGAACATTAACGCTTGGCTTTGGTGGTTTAAAGTATGATATGAAAATCGATATGTTCTCTGCACACAATTAATAAAGTGGTGGATGAATGTAGTGCCTAAGGATGCCTGGTTTCTGAAATAAAGTAGAAAATGCTGGATTTATTCAGCAACCGTGGAGAGAAAAACTCAGTTGATGATCTGTCAAATAGGAAAAGCTGGACACCAAACATGTTTTAAGTTACAAAGAACAAAAGGGATCATCCATAATTGGGTGGAGCCTCAGCGAGACTGAATGGCACGTGGTGGAAAGAGGCCAACAGAGACTGATTAACTCCAGCCAACACTGGAAGAGATGTAAATAGAAGGACAAAAGTGTTCAGAAGAGGGAATAAAAAAACTGAAACAGAGAGAAACTCAGCAGTTGCTGGATGCAACTAAATAAAAAGAATGGCGTAAATATTCAACAGGTCAGGAAATATCTCAGTGGAGAGAAAACTCCAATTAACCCATTGATTAAACAAAAAATGAAAACATTGGTTATCTAAAATTGTTGAATTTAATTACAGACTCTAAAGGCTGTAAGGTACCAAGTCAAAGAGTGAGATAGACACAAAAACCTGGATTAACTCAGCAGGTCACACAGCATCTATGGAGAAAAGGATTAGGTGACATTTTGGGTCGTGACCCATCTTCAGGACCCTTGGGTCTCGAGCCAAAATGTCACCTATTCCTTTTCCCCAGAGACCTGCTGACTTACTCCAGCTTTTTGTGTCTATCTTCGGTTTAAACCAGCATCTGCAGTTCCTTCCTACACATCGAAAAATGACATACTGTTTCCCGAGCCTCCGTTGGGCTTTCCTGGGGCACTGCTGTAAGAGACCGGAGTGAGAATGGGATGGGAACTAAAATGACAGGTAAAGGAGAACACGGCCAGTTTTGCAGACTGCTCAGATGCATTCTGCAGAACGGTGACACCGACTGTGCTTGGACTGGGTGGCAAGGATTAATTGTGAGCTCCACATACCAAGCTTCTCCTGGACCTCTGCAATCTTGCTGATACCATATTTACCACTTTTAAATCACAGCACCAAACTTCTGAACACGTGCACAATTTCTTCTTGAACTTGGCCTATTAGCATTGGTCAACAATGATCCATTTCAATGTACAGTCACACAACACAACAGAGAAGGGAGAGCTACCGCAGGGTTGACTGTATCGCGTTTACATATTGAGAAAATCCCAGCTTCTACCTTATTTAGACAGACGTCCACTGCTGGTTCTTTAAGTCGGATGGTCGCCTTTCCTTCGTCCACGAATTTAGTGAAAAAATGCTCTATATTTTCTTTTAGCTGCGAAAATATGTTTAATTAAAATGCATTGCAAGCTTCATAAAGTTAAATTGGTAAGTTGGGGGGAAAAAGAGTGACCACGCACCTTGTATTTGCTACCCGATTTGTCTTTCAAGGTGCAGATCAAGAGATGTATGGTTGCCGCGCTGTTTTTGATGCCCCGGTCGTGGTGTTTCCCGATCGACAGAACGGCTCGGTTGCCTTTGCCCCTGTTCCTCATACCGAAGGTCGGCAGCATCCGACTGATCACTTCCACCTCGCACTGCAGCTTCATGGTGTCTAGGATGAAATAATCGCCCACTGTAGACATAATTCTGGTCTGTCGGGAGAGCAGCATTCCTCGGGCGCTCAGCACATAAACAAGTTAGCAGTGTGGATGCACGGTGTGTTTTTACCATCGCAATTGGCCGATTCCGCGTTTAAACTGGCCGTGTCACACAATAGGGAGAACGCCCCTGTCCGGCCCCTCGCCTTCACTCAACACACTAACGCTAACCCATTGGCAATTACACCAGGCAGGCAACTGGCAGCTGGAAACACAGGCGGGGAGGGGGGAGAGAGATCCTGCAGGAGGGAGTGGAGCTGAAAGGCGGCCCCGCAGAGATTGGGGGGGGGGGGGGGGGGAGGGATAAATAAACACCGGGGAGGTGGGGGAAGCAAAGATCTTTGGGGGGGGAAGTACTCGCTGAAGTTCACGTCGTTCACCTTAAACCGTGCGAAATGCGTTTCTTTTTTTTAAAATGATGTACAGGGTTCAGTGTAAAAGTGTGGGACGCGCCAACTGGGGGAAAGGTCACACGCATCCATCTATCAAGGATTCATGTTCCCAGTCCCCAGTCTCTATCGCTGCAATGTTGCTGTTTTGCCGGCGCGACAGACAGGGTTTTAATCCACTAAAGTTTTAATCCATTCCCGCACATATAATTATTATTTTTTAATGCAAGTTTGGTTATTAAAAGGCAAAGATGAGCTGGTTTGTTAGCGAGGGTTTAGTTGTGCAGGCGGCCGCGTGTAGCTGTGTGTGTGTGTGTGTGAGGCTGGGATGTGTTTACAAGCTACGCCGCCATGAGCAGCAGGCGCCGAGGCACGTAGTGTGTCCCAGCCCACAGTGGCAGCTCCAGGGGGCTGGGCCAGCTCTGTACTCTACTGTACCAGGGAACATCCTGAACGGCAGACAGTCACGTTCAGCGTGTTCCACACAACACCATTGGAAATCAGCGTTGGCGAGGAGCGAAAAACAAACCAGTTCACCACCCACACGCACAATGCAAGCGAGAAATCATTCTGCTGCTGCTACAATTCACCCGTGACCCTGTTTACCCGCATTATTCATGACCCATTTATGGCTACCACACCGTCGTGCCATTTCCCAGAATTATTTGAGAGTAGAAATACCGAAGTGTATACACAATGTGACAATGTAATCGTTATATCCGAGGAGGTTTCGAAGCGAAATGACAATGTAATTCTGTTGTATCGAGGGACGTTTCGATGCAAAATGGCAATATCATTCTGTTATATCCAAGGAACTTTCGACGAAAAATGACAATGTAATTCTGTTATATCGAGCCAGGGACGTTTCGATGCAAAAGCCAACATTTCCTGCAAATGGTCCACATGTTTTAAAGCGCTACAAACATGCAAAGGAAGGATTTACCTCAAAGGTGCCTTTATCCCCTGAATAGAACATCTATACGTTGCACACTTAGCAAGGGAAATACAATAGAACATAAATTTTAGCTATATAACATGCATTTCCAAAAAAAAATTTAAAATTTGTATATTTAAATATACACCAGGCAACGATTAGAAATGCAATATTTCTGACGCGAGTCAGATTCAATCCGTAAACAGCCAGAAGACTGCTTTGTTCAAGCAGTTACAGCTTTGTTGTAGTGTGAGGCTGGGACTAGCTTCAGTGTATTTGCCCGTAGATACGGTAAATACTCAAACGAACATCTGCTTTACACTTCAATCTTTTCACAGGAATTATTGTTTGGAGACAAATATGGGAACATTTTACAACATGCTTTTTACTCTTGGTTCGTGAATCTTTGCACTCAGCGAAATTAATGTTATTCCCAAATTGACGTGTTTTTGCACGTGGATGTTGCAAACACGCACTAAAAGACGTGAGGACTGTCCATTTTTTTTAAATTTCAAAATACCATTTGCCATACACGCCGGATATGAGCCAGAACAGTGAACACGGCAGCTGTGCAAATGACACGCAGTGTAGCTCAACAAAACGTCACGAATTGCCCTGCAATAAACTTGCCCTTTGTCTTCAATGTCGACACACTATAGAGTTACTCCAGCTTTTTGCGTCTATCTTCGGTTTAAACCAGCATCTGCAATTCCTTCCTACACATTTTGTCTGCTTCACTGCTAATTCTCAAGGTGTGCCCACTCTGAAGTAGTTCTTCTCCTCTTTCCAACCAGTTTTGCAACGACTTATTTTGCTGCCTTCATTCATTTGTTCTATATCTCTCTACATCACCGTCTATATCTCTCATTTCCTTTTCCCCTGACTCTCAGTCTGCTGAAGGGCCTCAACCCAAAATGTCACCTAATCCTTTCCTCCAGAGATAATGCCTGACCCGCCAATAGGGTTGCCAACTGTCCCATATTAGCTGAGACATCCCGTATGTTGGGCTAAATTGGTTTGTCCCGTACGGGACCGCCCTTGTCCCGTATTTGACTGCTACTACTCGGGTTGAGGGGACTGTCGGGTCGGAACGCCGCGTCCGGCCCCGCCTCACCCGTCCCGACGTAGTGCAGCCCATGGAGTGCAGCAGCAGCGCCTCGCCCGTGGCTCCATCAGTCGGCAGCCCGGCCAGCTGTCCGACCTTCGGACCTTCGCTTACCGCCGACACCACCACCCCTCCTGCTCATGGCCGATCATCGATTCACGAGTTGGACGGGGCGCCGGACTTTGCGCACGATGTCGCGCTGGCCCGCCGGCTGGGCTTTGTGTGCAGTCCAGCACCCGGGCCAACTCATCATTCACCCAGCCACGGCCGAGTCGGTCAACGAATTGCCGTCGGGAATCTGTCCCGTATTTTGACCATTTGTCCTTTATTGGGAAGTGAGAAAGGTTGCAACCCTACCCGCTGAGTTACTCCAGCTTTCAGTGTCTATCTTCTAATTAGAGGGTGTTTTTGTTCGGATACTACTGGAAATTTGGAGTGTGGGCTCTGGCCATTGTATCCAACAAATGGCACTGTTAAGAGTCCATTCCCGGAGACTCGGAAACATGCACTCCTCTTCCATGACTGATGAGCAACGGTGTGGTTGTTAGAAATGCAAAATAAGAATGTAAACACTGGAAGCATATCGAGCAGCGTGTGTGGAGAGAGAAAAACAGTTAACATTAAAGACCAAGATTCTGACTATGTACCCTATCTACGCAGGGCTCAAAATTAATGGTTGCCCGCTGGGCAACCTAAATGCCGTGCCATTTTGTCCGGCTTGGCAAGCACCCGAGACACCAACCATTCAACTCTGAGTGGCCCCCCCTCTGTATCTCTCTCTGTCACTCTCCGTCTCCACCCACCGTGTCTGGGCCGCCGGGCTCCGCTCTATGATCTTTGGTCGCCCTGCACATGTGCACTGCCACGGCAACTGGTCGGCGCCTGGCACTTTGCATTGTGGGAGATCTGGCCGCCATTGCTGTCCGGTCGCCGCCTCACCGCGACCGCTGAAAACCAACGCAGAATCACTCCCTGGAGTAACTCTTGTTTCTTGGTTTCCTGGTCCTCCAAAAATATTTCAAATGGAATTTAAACTGGAGTGGACCCTCCACCGCCAAACTCCAAACTCTGAACAATAACAGCCTATTGCATGTTATCTGTTTATTTATTGTGTATAAAAATATGGTCTATAGTATATAGACACACTAAACTTTTACCTCCTGTTCTGTATTATGTTTACAAATTCTGTTGTGCTGTAGCAAGCAAGAATTTCATTGCCCTACCTGGGACACATGATAATAAAACTCTCTTGACTCTTGACTTGGACTTAAGCAAAAAAGGCTTCTTGGGGGAAAAAAAAAGAGCTACTTTAAATTTAGTTGCGTCTGGTTGGGTAACTAATGTAGGGTGAAGACTATTCCATGCATTAATTGCGCGGGGGAACTCCATGGACCAGCCAGCATCTCTGGATAGAAGAAATTGGGTGACATTTCTTTAGACTCCCTCTGACTAGTGTTTTTAGTTTAGTTTACAGTTACAGCGTGGAAATAGACCCTTCGACCCACGCCGACCACCCGTACACTAGTTCTATCCCACACATTAACGACGTAACTCAAGAGTCAAGAGTGTTTTATTCTCTCACGTACTAGTTAGAACAATGAAATCCTTACTTGCAGCATCACAACAGAATATGTAAACATGGTACTATGTAAACAATGTTATAAACAAGAAAACAAAACGGTGAATATTATATGAATATATAATGTGTGTGTGAGTGATATATATACCCACACATTATTGCGTGTGTAGGAAGGAACTGCAGATGCTGGTTTAAACAGAAGATAGACACAAAAGCTGGAGTACCTCAACAGGTCAGACAGAATCTCTGAACAAAAGGAAAATATAACGTTTTGGGTTGGTTCTGAAAAAGGTTCCTGCACACCTTTAGAATGTGGAAGGAAATAAGAGCACCCGGAGAAAACCCATGTGATCAAAGGGAAAAGGAGCAAACTCCATACAGACAGCACCCATATTCAGGATCAATTCCGGGTCTCTGGCACTTTTAGGCAGCAACTTTATGGCCAATGTACTGCCCCATAGTCTTGAACTGAATTAAAACATACAGTAGCTGTAATGGGGGACATAGTGTCACTTAGAAATTTAAGACTGAAAATGGATTGTTTTTTTTTAGTAACCAGTTATCAACGTATCATTTTTTGTGTGTTGGAAAACAAAATATAGTGGCTCAGCTGGTAGACTTGCTGCCTCACACGCCAGAGATCTGTGCTCGATCCTGTCTTCGGGCATGTCTGTGTTGAATTTGCACAATTTCCCACATCCCAAAGACACATTGGCTTTCTTTGTAAGTTAACTTATCTCTGTAAAATTGCCCCTAATGTGGAGGGAGTGGGTGAGGAAAGTGGGATAACAGAACTTGTGTGAATGGGTAGACAAAAATGCTGGAGAAACTCAGCGGGTGAGGCAGCATCTGTGGAGCGAAGGAAATAGGTGACGTTTCGGGTTGAGACCCTTCTTCAGACTGATTTGAGGGTGGAGGGAAAAAGAAAAGAAGATGCGGAGACAGGAGGCTGGAATGAGAGCTGGGAATGGGAGGGGAAGGAGGGAGAAAGCAAGGACTACCTGAAATTGGAGAAGCCAATGTTCATACCGCTGGGGTGTAAACTGCCCAGGCGAAATATGAGGTGCTGCTCCTCTAATTTACGGTGGGCCTCACTCTGGCCATGGAGGAGGCCCAGGACATAAAGGTCGGATTCAGAATGGGAGAGGGAGTTGAAGTGCTGAGCCACCGGGAGTTCAGATTGGTTATCGTGAACCAAGCGGAGGTGTTGTGCGAAGCGATCGCCAAGCCTGTGCTTGGTCTCATCGAGGTTGATCATACGCTCAATAATCCAACAACATTTTTGTTTGGAAGTGGAAAGAAATAATAGAAATTGCATTCATTGCAACGTGTAAAATGGGTTGAGAAACTGTATTATAATTTTGCTGTATGTCATTGCGGTATATATGGATGAGAAGGGAATGGAGGGTTATGGTATGAGTGCAGGCAGGTGGGACTAAGGGAAAAAAAAGTTGTTCGGCACGGACTTGTAGGGCCGAGATGGCCTGTTTCCGTGCTGTAATTGTTATATGGTTATGGTTATATATCATGTCTTGATTGGTGAAAAATCTTCACGAGTCTTCCCGTGCTTATCTGCCGTTAGCGAGCCTTCCCGAGTACCTGCCGTTAGCATTACGAGCCGCTAAGAGACGTCCCCGAGCTCCGACATAGTCGCTACGTTCATTCTCCATGCTTACCACGAGTTTGATTTTTTTTAAACTCGGGAGAGCTCTTGGAATGAACTCGCACCGTGGGACAGGGCTATTAATATATTAGACTGAAAAAAGGGAACAGAGATGGCAACATGAGCAAGTCTGTAATATATATGATGCAGACATTGCAATTAAGGAGGAAGAGTGCAAAATGGTGGATATGCCAGAGATTAGTGACTTGGAAAATGGAATATACAAGTGTACAATAAATTGGAGCAAGCTGTAGGATCTATCGGCACCTTGAATACATTCAGTAATCCACAGGTAGACAAAACTGTTGGGGATACTCAGCGGGTGAGGCAGCATCTATCGAGTGAAGGAATAGGTGACGTTTCGGGTTGAGACCCTCTTCAGTCTGAAATGTCACCTATTCCTTCGCTCCATAGATGCTGCCTCACCCGCTGCATTTTTGTCTACCTTTGATTTTTCTAGCATCGGCAGTTCTTTCTTAAACATTCAGTAATCCACAACTCTCTGGATTGAAAATTGTAAAGAATTGTATTAATTCCTCAAGCTCATATTTTAAATGCACAAAATTTAAAACCGTACCCCCAATGAAACAATGCTCCTTTGTTCTAGATTATTCCACAAAGGGAAACATCCTCACAATATCTACTTTGTCCGCTCAGAACTTTTAAGGTTTCAATGAGACCACCTTTCATTTTTCTAAATTCAATGAACATGGCCCAGTCTTTCTGCACACAACAATTTGTTCATCCCCAGAATCATCTGGGCAAATCTTCTCCAAAGCAAATATATTTGCCTTTAAATAAGGAGGCTAGCGCTGTACACAATACTCCAATTGTTGCCTCACTATGCCTCTATTCAGTGGTGAGTGTCAAGGTTCGGTGCTGGGCCCATTACTGTTTGTCATCTATATCAATGATTTAGATGAGAACATTCACGGCAAGATTAGCAAGTTTGCAGATGATACAAAAGAGGGTGGTTTTGCAGATAGTGAAGATGGCTGTGAAATATTGCAGCAGGATCTTGATCAATTGGCCAAGTGGGCTGAGGAATGGTTGATGGAATTTAATGCAGAAAAATGTGAGGTGTTGTATTTTGGGACGTCTAACATGGGCAGGACCTACACAGTGAATGTTAGGGCTCTGGGTAGTGTTGTAGAGCAGAGGGATCTAGGTGTGCAGGTGTATAGCCCCCAGACGGTGGAGTTGCAGGTAGATAAGGTGGTCAAAAAAGCTTTTGGCACATTGGCCTTCATCAGCCAGAGTACTGAGTATTGAAGTTGGGAGGTCATATCGCAGTTGTATAAGACATTGGTGAGGTCACATTTAGAGTATTGTGTTCAGTTCAGGGCACCATGTTATGGGAAAGATGTTGTTAAGCTGGAAAGGGTACAAAGAACATTTACAAAAATGTTGCCAGGACTAGAGGGTCTGAGCTATAGGCAGAGGATGAGTAGGCTGGGACTATTCCTTAGAGTGCAGGAGGATGAAGGGCGATGTTATGGAGGTGTATAAGATCACACGAGGAAATAGATTGGGTGGATGCACAGAGTCTCTTGCCCAGAGTAGGTGAATCGGGAACCAGAGGACACTGGTTTAAGGTGAATGGGGAAAGATTTAATAGGAATCTGAGGTATAACTTTTTCACACAAAGGGTGGTGGATGTGTGGAACAAGCTGCCAGAGGAGGTAATTGAGGCAGGGACTATCCCAACATTTAAGAAACAGTTAGACAGGTATATGGATAGGACAGGTTTGGAGGGATATGGACCAAATGCTGGCAGGTGGGACAAGTGTAGCTGGGACACTTTGGCCGGTGTGGGCAAGTTGGGCCGAAGGACCCGTTTCCACACTGTAACACTCTATGACTTCCTTAGTTTTATTTGCAATAAATAACATTATTTCCCATATTAATTCCTTGCTGGACTTGCATACCCAGACCCCTCCTTCCCCACAGAGCTATGGCGTTGGTTGCTCCAAGCAAGTGCTCAGCACATACTCCTGCAGTCTGGAGCGGGCTAGTCAGCAACATTCCCTGATGGACATCTCGCTCTGCTGGGAGGTCAACATAGTTCGTGCAGACCACAGAGCGTCTATCACAGAGTTGATGACCTTCCAGTAGCACTTGATGTCCATCTCTGAATGCGTCCCTGGGAACAGTCCGTAGATCAGAGAGTCCTCTGTTATGGAACTCTTCGGGATAAATCGTGACTGGGATCCTTGCTAACTTCTCCAGACTCTCTTTGCAAATCCACTCTGCGACGAGGTGGGCAACTATCTCCTCGCCGTCCCGAGGAGACAGTGCGATGAGACAGTTTGCCAGACAAGCTGGGCAGTCTGCTCTGGGAACCACACCACAGGATCCATGGAGTCTGCAGTGCCTGCAGGACGTTACGTGCTGACCACTGCCCGATGGAGTTGTGGTCAAAGGTGTTGGTCTTTCCACAAACGGCAGCCATCTGTCACCCCTCAAATAAGGGAAGGGATATCACCCCAGGGGGGCACATGAGTGGCAAGGGTGTCAGGTAAAATGGTTGTGAACACTGTGATACGACACAAATCCTCAGCCTCCGAGTGTGTCAGAAGAAATTTTGCACAGTTATATATATTCTTTACTATGAATTATGTTTATTGTGATTTATTTTTTTTAAGATGGGAAAGCAGGTTTTGAGAGGCATGTTGAGTGGGTGAAAATTTGGCACGTCAAGAACAATGCAGTTAACTGCAAAGTTTTCGTAAACTAATAGAAAAGCAGAATGCATAAATGCAGAGATTTATGAATGGTGCTGTGCAGGAGGGTCTGGGTGTTCTCATAGAGGTTAGCATGCAAGTACAGCAAGGAATTAAAATGGTAAATAATGTTATTTAATGCAAAGGGTTGGTGCTTAAAACTAAGGAGGTCATGCTAGCAGCGAATAGAGCCCTAGTTAGGCAACAGTTGGAGTACTGCAGAATCCAGAGTACTGCAGACAGGACCAAAGGCCCCTTGGGTTCACTCCAATCATCAGCACACACTCAAACCAATCCCACTTTTATTCTCTTCACATACCTTTCATCTCCCCTCACATTCCACCCCTCACCCTACAAATGAGGGCAATTTGCAGAGGTCCACTCACTTACCAACCCACGTCTTTGGAATGTGGGAGGAAATCGGATCAAACAGAGGAAACCCACATGATCACAGGGAGAGCATGCAAGTTTTCACACAGACTGCACACGAGGTCAGGATTGAACCTGGGTTCTCTGGAGCTGTGAAGCAACAGCTTTGTTAGCTCACAACTGCGCTGTCAAAAACATGAACAAATTTGGTTACAAGCAGCCCATGACTTTCATCGGGTCAATAGACATAGGATATTCAAATGTACAGGGATCTTAAATGCATGCCAGAACCTTGTCAAGAAGATAATTAATGGGGCATATGAGATCCGTGCTTGTATTGGAGGGTGGTAATGCTAGAGCTGTTAGGCTAATAAAGTACTTAGGTTTTCAGACAGAGAACTGTGTACCTTGCCAGTCCATATGTTGTAGGAGAGAAGAGATAACACCCAGAAGGTTGCAGAAGAAATTTACCAGAAATAGACACAAAATGCTGGAGTAACTCAGCAGGACAGGCAGCATCTTTGGAGAGAAGGAATTCTTCATTCTGAAAAAGGGTCTCGATCTGAAACATCACCCATTCCTTCTCTCCGGAGATGCTGCCTGTCCCGTTGAGTCACTCCAGCATTTTGTGTCTATCTTCGGTGTAAACCAGCATCTGCAGTTCCTTCCTTCATATTTAGCAGATTGTAGCCATGGCTGAAGCCCAATTCTATGAATAGGAAGGAACTGCAGATGCTGGTTTACACCAAAGATAGACACAAAATGCTGGAGTAACCCAGCGGGACAGGCAGCATCTCTGGCTAGAAGGAATGGGTGACATTTCGGGTCGAGACCCTTTGGAAAGGTTGGGAATGTTTCATATCGTATAACGGAGACGAGGAATATATTTAATCAAGATGTATTAGAAGTACAACATCCCTGGGAACCCTCAAAAATAAAGGATTATTCATTTTGCAAAGAAGACAACAAGTTGTGAGCACTGGAAGGAAGAGGGGAGATGAGAAATGTTTCTTTCTTCTTCTTCCTCTTGCGTATGGCGTACACAGTAAAGTTGTAGGACAACTTGTTCTATTTGATCTTACTTGATTGTGCATGCCAGGTTGATTGCATTTGTCGAAACAGGGCGGACCATGTGGAGGTTGCAATCTCCCACCCCAGAAATGTTTCTTTCATCTGAAGAGTAATGCTGAATGCAGAAACCTTCACCACATTTCAGAAGCACTTGGATCAGGAGTTGAGTGAGCTCTCACCTGCATTGTTATGGACCCACGGAAAGGATGATTAGACCAAATAATTTTTTTTCTGGCCAACATGAGCACAACGGTTCATGCTGCCTCCTTCGGTGATGGTGTACCAAAGGAGAATCTAAGGATTGTAGGGTTTAGGATTGTAGAGTTTAAAGAAGGATATGAAAGGAAAAATAGTATACTATTTTGGAAATCAAGGAATCAATGCAGGTTCGGACCACAAGTTGAGGAATGAATGAGATTGTGCAAGTGAAATTCCAGATTGTCTCCTTTTTAAAATGCTAGTTCAAAAATGTGAAAATCACGAGTGAAATCAACAGCTTGAAAAAGGGACTACAGGTGCACAACCTTTTATCCGAAGATCCAAATAACGAAAACCTCCGAATAGCGACATTTTTTCGTTCCTTGAAGAAAGGTCCTTGAAAACGTTCACCGAGGGCGGCCCGCAGAGGTGACAGCGGAACCTCCGGTCGGTCCTCGAAGAAAGGGGAACTAAATCCCCATTCATAAAAGAGAAGGTGAGGGTATATTGCGCGGGAGGGTTAATAATTGACAATATGCTGCTGCCTGCCCGCTGAGTTAAAAAGTTCCCACGGTAGACACGATACACAGTGTATCGTGAGTCTTGCGTGGGAACTTTTTAACTCAGCGGGCAGGGAGCAGCAGATTGTCGCTCCCTTCACCCCACCTACACCCCTCTGCTTCCCGGCCATGTGTGTGACCCCTTCCCTCCCCTCTCCAGCTCCCCGCCCATTGCACCGGCGTGGGGGCTTTGCACTGTCTTCACGTTGGCGATGCCAGCATAAAGTGCCAGTCACCGGAGACGTCAGGACCAACGGGACACCGATCCCCAGGCCCACTGCAAGCACGGAGATCCCAGAGACCCACAGCCAGCAGCAGCCCAGCCCCGTTCCAACTCCAGAGGAAAACTGCGAACTGGCCGGAGCCATCAGGACCACCAGAAGCCACTCCCCGATGGGCCGCTACGGCGACAAGTGGCAGTTCGCCCACAGCCCGAGCTGCGCCCCCTCATCGGGACACCGACCCCCAGGCCCACTGCAAGCACGGAGATCCCAGATCAGCAACTCCAGCCCAGCCCTGCTCCAACTCCAGAGGAACACGTATGGGCAAAAGCTGATGGTGTGCAAGGTTCTGCCACTTGTCGCCGTAGCGGCCCATCGGGGAGCGGATTTCTCTGGAGTTGGAGGGGGAGGGGGGTATTGTGCTGTTTGATCGCCCCCTGCTATTCCAGGGACAGGGAGACAGGACGTTCACCGAGGGCGGCCCGCAGAGGTGACAGCGGAACCTTCGGTCGGTCCTGGAAGAGAGGGGAACTAAATCCCCTTCATAAAAGAGAAGTGGAGGGTATATTGCCCGGGAGGGTATATCGCCTACCTGGAAGAAACCGGACATTTTTTCCAGGATGTCGTCTGCATACCAAAGCTCACGTTTGGCGCCAAACGCACGTCGCCTCTGCTGCACACGGATATAAGAGTGTGAAAATATCGCCTTAGGCATGTAGCCCCGCTAGGGTGGCATGAGTGCGAGAGGTGATTCAATGCTGCGGTCACATTTACAAATTCAGGAATTCATTCAACACACTGCATTTCATACAGACATTTATTCTGCAAGAAAAAACTACATTGAAGACTCAAACTCGCGACCGAGTAACTGCCGGGATCAAGGCGCAAACTCGCGACCTTGCGGATATGAGCCGAGCACTCTACCACTGAGCCAGCCATTAAAATCTACGCAAAAAAATTTCCATTCCGAAGGCCGACAAATTCCGAATTACGAAAAGTGTCTGGTCCCAAGGCTTTCGGATAAAAGGTTGTGCACCTGTATTTTATTTCACTAATTTGTGTCATGGGCTGTCCAAATTTTCTATAGTTTATATTTTAAAACTCTAATTGGCTACGGTAAAACAAACAAATGAAGCTATCCCTTTAAACAAATAATTCTGCTCATTAAGAATCAGTCCTGACGTTGTCTTCAAACTTGCCAACACGAGTTCTGTAGAGGCCAAATATCAGATCTTAGACACCCTCATACCTCCCTCTGGACCATTGGTACATCAAACATTTCCTGGATGTGAAGAAAGAACCGTAGATACTGGAAAAGTCGAAGGTAGATAAAAATGCTGGAGAACTCAGTCTGAAGAAGGGTCTCAACCCGAAACGTCGCCTATTCCTTAGCTCCATAGATGCTGCCTCACCTGCTGAGTTTCTCCAGCATTTCATCTATCCAGGATGTGAACAGGATGTTTCCACTGGTGGGGGGAGAGTCTAGGATCAGAGGGCACAGCCGCAGAATAAAAGGACGTACCTTTAGAATGGAGATGAGGAGGAATTTCTTTAGCCAGAGGGTGGTGAATCTGTGGAATTGATTGCCAAAGGCAGCTGTGGAGGCCGTCCTTGGGGATTCTTTAAGCGGAGATTAATAGATTAAGGATTAGTAAGGGCGTCAAAGGTTAAGGGAGAAGGTAGGATGAGGAGGTTGAGAAGGAGAGTGGGATCAGCCATGATTGGATGGTGGAGTAGACTTAATGGGCCGAATGACGTAATTCTGCTCCAACGACTTATGAGCATTAAGGCATTTCTCCCCAACAGTCACAAACTTTGTTTCAGTAGAGTTTCCCTCCTTTACCTTCCAAATCAGACAAGTCCCACGTTTTCCTTCTGCTCAAGATGCACAAGCAGGACCATTGTTTCTGCCGGCTCTCGTCCCATCAAACTTACTTTTCCAACCGTGACTTCATCCTTTCCTCTTTGATGCTCTTCGATAGTTCAGTTCCCTGGCCACAACGAGTTCAGTTTCACCTCCATTCCCTGAAGGCTCTCTGCTCCTTCCCCGAACAGAGAGAGGCCCAGCCAGTTCCCCATCTCCAGCACTCAGTCACCTAGTCGAAGTAAACTATTTCTCCTTCAACTCCTCTCACTTCCTGCAAATGGACGGTGAAGTTACAGATATTTTTTGTGGGCCCAATCTATAGTTGTCCTTTCCATACGTGGCAGACCACTCCTTCCACTCTGTTTCCACTGCATCGACCATTGCATTTGATTGACGCTGCCTCCAGCACTCAGAATTCAAAACGTTCTTCACTGATTTCCACTCTGCCCTCATTTTGATGTCCATGCCCGACTCTGCCCTTTTTTCTCTCAGTCTCAGAGGCAGACAAGACAGAAACATCCATTTCAAGCCTACAGATGCCGTGCAATCCTTACACTACCTCTCCCACCCCACTTCCCACAAGGACTCCCTTCCACTTTCCCACTTCCTCAGTTTGTTGCATTTTAGTCATCCCTCAAAGATGCCTTGGGAATCCTGTCTTGCATATCCACATACCATTGGGCAGGGGGTACAGAAGTCGGCGGTCCCACACCAACAGATTCAGAGATAGTCAAGTCAAGTCAAGTCAAGTTTATTTGCCACATACACATACGAGATGTGCAGTGAAATGAAAGTGGCAATGCTCGCGGACTTTTGTGCAAAAGACAAACAACAAAACAACCAAACAAATTATAAACACAATCATAACACACATATTCTTTTACATAATAAATAATGGAAGGAAAAACGTTCTGTAGAGTTAGTCCCTGGTGAGATAGGCGTTTACAGTCCGAATTGCCTCTGGGAAGAAACTCCTTCTCAACCTCTCTGTTCTCACCACATGGCAACGGAGGCGTTTGCCTTACCGTAGCAGCTGGAACAGTCCGTTGCAGGGGTGGAAGGGGTCTCCCATGATTTTGTTTGCTCTGGAGTTGCACCTCCTGTTGTATAGTTCCTGCAGGGGGGTGAGTGAAGTTCCCATAGTGCGTTCGGCCGAACGCACTACTCTCTGCATAGTAGTGCAGAGAGTATCTGTAGATACTTTCCTACAACTACCACATCCCTGAACTAACCTGCACTACTCTAAAGATAGACACAAAATGTCGGAGTAACTCAGGGGGACAGGAAGCATCTCTGGATAGAAGGAACGGGTGATTTTTCTGGTTGAGATTCTTCTTCAGACTGAAGACACAACCCCAATTCCATCTCAGTAACAAAACACCTCTTACACTGACATGGTCTCGTTTCCCAATAGCGTTTTAGTTCAAATATTTTGTTGGGTTTTTTTTTGCAGTCTTTGTCTACTGTCTACTGTCTTATATAATTTGTCTTGTGCATTGTCAGAGTTTATGTGCCTATAATGCTGCTGCATGCAAGAGTTTTCATTACACCTGTACCTCATCTCTTTGGAGCACTTGTGTCTTCTGACCATCAAACAAGAAACAATTTGCTCTTTACTAAACCATCGTTCATCCTTAGTACTAAATCTTAGTTTGTCTGTTTTCGCAAACTGATTGCATGTCCACAAAGCAATCACCATAATCACAATGAGATGATAATTTAATCTGGTAAAACAAATCTGGGACTTGCAGATATTCCATTTGCCACACGTTATCCCATGAGCCTTGGTCCTGACAATCTATAGACGAGTATGAATCAGACAAGGTCCAGAACATCACACATTGACAGGGCTTCTACTGAAACCTATCTTACTAAAACTTGATTTTATAGGGGTGTATAAAATCATGAGAGGAATAGATCGGGTAAATGCAGTCTCTTGCCCAGAGTAGGTGAATCGAGGACTAGAGGACATACTGTAGGTTTAAGCTGAAGGGCAAAAGATTTAATGGGAATCTGAGGGGTAACCCTTTCACACAGAGGTGTATGGAACAAGCTACCAGAGGAGGTAGTTGAGGCAGGGACTATCCCAACATTTAAGAAACAGTTAGTCAGGTACATGGACCAAACGCGGACAGGTGGGACTAGTGTAGTTGGGACATGTTGGCCAATGTGGGCAAGTTGGGCCAAAGGGCCTGTTTCCACGCTGTATCACTCTAGGGCTCCATGACTCTAAAACCAACAGTTTAAGGAGTAGCAACAACTCACTCACTGCACATTATATTCAATCTCTTCATCACCAGCGGAACTTGTCTTCAGTCCGTGTCATCTACGAAATGCACTTGTCCTTCAGCCAGATGACTCTAATAGTCCTTTGGGTGAAGGCAACCCCACGAAAATTGGGTGGTGTTGGGGATAGTGAGGAAGATAGTTATAGGCAACAGGATGATATTGGATACATCATGGATGGCAAGGCCATCAGGATAACAGTCCAAGGATCCACACAGTGAACAGCACAGGGAGATAAGGCAATGGGTGCATTCATGAACCAAAGCATTGAATCTGCAGCAGGAGGTAATGTACAACTTCACAAAACATTGGTTACAGCTGGAGTACTTGGGACAGTTCTGGTGACCAGGCTGTGGGACCTTGGAGAGACCGCAGAGGAAATTCACCAGGGTGTTGCCTGTAATTAAACATTTCAGTCGTGAGGAGAGAAGGCTGGGAAACCCTTCCCCTCACAGCGGCATCTACATTTAGATGCTATAGGTTTCGGGGAAAAGGTTTTGAGGAGATGCAAGGAAGAATCTTTTCACCTAGAGGGTGGTTGGAATCTGGGGAAACTGTCTGATGGGGAATAGTACTCTCAATATTTAACAAATTAGGCAAACACTTCAATTGCCAAGGCACTGAAGGCTGCAAAGTCCCAGTAATTGAAATTAGTGTAGATGGGTACGTAAAAACAAGGAATTGCAGATTCTGGTTTACAAACACAAAAGACACAAAGTAATGGTAACTCAGTGAGTCAGGCAGCGTCTGAAGAAGGGTCCTGACCCTAAACATCACCTATCATGGTTTTCCAGAGGTGCTGCCTGACTTGCTGAGTTACTCTAACATTTTGTGTGTCTTTTAGTTTAGCTTAGTTTTAGTTTAGAGATACAGCATGGAAACAGGCCCTTTGGCCCACACTGACCAGCAATCTCCGCATATTAACACTACCCTACACACACTAGGGACTATTTTACATTTATAACAAGCCAATTAACCTTCAAACCTGTACATCTTTGGTGTGTAGGAGGAAACCAAAAATCTCGCCCTTTAGATGAGTACTTAATGGGCCATATGTACTCGCTAGGCTGAAAGGTTCGATTCTGTGCTGACTCTATAAGGGGGTTGCATGTAAGGTCACTGGGTCAGAGGGCTTGACACACGGAGCCGCTCAATCCATCTGGAGGACATCCGTCACATGTTATTAATGCAAGAAACGCGTACTTTCCTACCTGTTAAAAACCGCCAAAATGTTGAAGTTTTACGCTGAAAAAAATTGTGGAAGTCGGGGTAAGTGTGAGAGACATGTACCCAACTTTAGAATTCCAAACGTGAAGCGAAATGAAGCTAAAGAGAAGCAAGAGCTGAAGGGACAACAGCAGCTAAAGTGCTTGGTAAACATTGGCCGTGCAGAAATCGTAATTGAAAATAATGGGAATTATCGCGTTTGCTCACTGCATTTCATCAACAGTAAGGCATTATTTGTGTTTTTTTCTTGATTCCTTTGGTATCTAAAAAGTCTCAGAAGTGATCAATCTGGCTGTAAATTTTTCTTCAGATGCGTTTTCATTTTGTATGTAAAAACCCACTTGAGAACCGTGGGCAATTTAAATAAATTTACAGCCAGATTTATCACTTCTGAAACTTTTTAGATGCCAAAGAAATCAAGAAAAAACAAATAATGCCTTAGTTGATGAAATGCAGTGAGCAAACGGCCAATGTTTGCTAAGCACTCTGTCTGTTGTTGTCCCTTCAGCTCTCACTTCTATCTACCGTCATTTCTCCTCACTTTTGGAATTCTGAAAAAGGTTAAATGTCTCACACGCTTATCCTGATTTCCATAATTATTTGCAGCGCAAAAATTGACATTTTCGACGGGTTTTAATGGGCCCACTCTACGTTGGAAACAATGGTAAGTGCCTACCAGCAGTACATCGCGTGTACTCCATTTGGAGTAGCAACATTACGGGTCATGGGTCGTGACCCGACTGCCGTGAAACCTCCCTATAACAGCACCTTCCAAACTTGCAACATCTGCCATCATGAATGCCAAGGACAACACATTCTTGGGAAGATCACCATCATCAATTTTTCCTCCAAGTTGCAGAAAATTCAGACTTGGAAATATCACTGAACACGAGTCTAAATAATGGAACACCGTCCCCAACAATAGTCTGGGGGGGCTCAATCATCCTTAGTTCATGACCAGCTTCAAAGACAATTAGGAATGGATAATAAATGCTGAATGTGCCAGCAAATATCCATATTCTAAAAAAAGAAACGAAGAAACATACTTCTGAGGCAAACATCATAGAACCGGACACTGGATATCTGAAGAAGCATTCAGCAGATTGGGGAGCACCTGCAAGCTCTCTCACTTGTCCAGTGTTATACAAGATCACTGACGCAAACCGCCAGCTGTTTCTCTCCACAGATGCTGCCGCACCCACCGAGTAGTGCCAGCCTTCTGTCTTTACTGACATTTTGTAACACATGGGGCAGATTCAAAGCCCTGTCCCACGGTACGAGTTCATTCCAAGAGTTCTCCCGAGTTTGCCCTGATTCGAACTCGGAGATTTACGGTAATGGCCACTGGTCGGTACTCGGGGCTCTCGTGGACATTTTTCATCATGTTGAAAAATCTTCCCGTGCTTACCTGCCGTTAGCGAGTCTTCCCGAGTGCCTGCCATTAACGTTCAGAGACGTCCCCGAGCTCCGACGTACCTGCTACGTTCATTCTCCGTGCTTACCACGAGTTTGATTTTTTTTAAACTCGGGAGAGCTCTTGGAATGAACTCGCACCGTGGGACAGGGCTTTAACTCCAACTTTGGGGAGAGAACCTTATTGAAATGTACAGAATAATGAAAGGGCTGGATAGAGTGGATGTGGAGAGGATGTTTCCACTAGTAGGACAGTCTAGGACCAGAGGTCGTAGCCTCAGAATTAAAGGACGTTCCTTTAGGAAGGAGATGAGGAGGAATTTATTTAGTCAGAGGGTGGTGAATCTGTGGAATTCTTTGCCACATAAGGCTGTGGAGGCCACAAGTCAGTGGACATTTTTAAGGCAGAGATAGATAGGTTGTTGATTAGTGCAAGTGCCAGGGGTTATGGGGAGAAGGCAGGAGACTGGGGTTAGGAGGGCGAGATAGATCAGCCAGTGGTTGAATGGCGGTGTAGACTCGATGGGCCGAACGGCCTAGTTCTGCTCCTGCCAGTTATAACTTTGTTCCCTTCTGTAAGGAGAGCGATGGGATGGGGTTAAGTACATGGAGATTTCAAACAGGGACCGGCGAGACAACTGAAAGCCGCTTACCGTGAGGTCCCGGAGCCCCGGCACTGAGCTGACAATGAAAGCCGGGCGCTGGCTCTGGCGATGCCGGTCACTCGCCGACAACAAGCCACCGCCTTCCGGCCTTCCAGTCTCCCGCCCAGACAGCCCGTTGGTCCACACACCGCCACCAATGGCAGCAGCAGTAGCAGTGACCGGCCGCGGCCACAGGTGGCGCTGTAGTCGGTGTAGTGACCGGCCGCGGCCACAGGCGGCGCTGTTAGCGGTGTAGTGACCTGCCGCGGCCACAAGCGGCGCTGTAGTTAGTGTAGTGACCGGCCGCGGCCACAGGCGGCGCTGTAGTCGGTGTAGTGACCGGCCGCGGCCACAGGCGGCGCTGTAGTCGGTGTAGTGACCGGCCGCGGCCACACGTGGCGCTGTAGTCGGTGTAGTGACCTGCCTCTGCCACACGTGGCGCTGTAGTCGGTGTAGTGACCGGCCGCGGCCACAGGCGGCGCTGTAGTCGGTGTAGTGACCGGCCGCGGCCACAGGCGGCGCTGTAGTCGGTGTAGTGACCGGCCGCGGCCACACGTGGCGCTGTAGTTGGTGTAGTGACCTGCCTCTGCCACAGGTGGCGCTGTAGTCGGTGTAGTGACCGGCCGCGGCCACACGTGGCGCTGTAGTTGGTGTAGTGACCGGCCGCGGCCACACGTGGCGCTGTAGTCGGTGTAGTGACCGGCCGCGGCCACACGTGGCGCTGTAGTCGGTGTAGTGACCGGCCACGGCCACAGGTGGCGCTGTAGTTGGTGTAGTGACCGGCCGCGGACACAGGCGGCGCTGTAGTTGGTGTAGTGACCGGCCGCGGCCACACGTGGCGCTGTAGTTGGTGTAGTGACCGGCCGCGGCCACAGGCGGCGCTGTCGTCAGGGTGTAGTGACCGACCGTGACCACAGGCGGCGATGTGGTCACACAGATTCCAGATTCAAGATTCAAGAGAGTTTATTGTCATGTGTCCCAGATAGGACAATGAAATTCTTGCTTTGCTTCAGCACAACAGAACACAATAGAAGGCATAAATAAATACAGAACAGATCAGTGTGTCCACATACCATTGTATAAATATATAAACACATCAATAAATAAAACAAATAATGTGTAAATAAACAGAAAATGGGCTAATTAGTCTGAAGAAGGGTTTCGGCCCGAAACGTTGCCTATTTCCTTCGCTCCATAGATGCGGCTGCACCCCCTGAGTTTCTCCGGCATTTTTGTGTACCTATTAATGGTCAGAGTTTTGTTTGAGTTGAGTTCAATAGCCTGATGGCTGTGGGGAAGAAGCTGTTTCTGAACCTGGACGTTGCAGTCTTCAGGCTCCTATACCTTCTACCTGAAGGTAGCGGGGAGATGAGTGTGTGGCCAGGATGATGTGGATCCTTGATGATACTGCCAGCCTTCTTGAGGCAGCGTGGGTTTCTTGAGTGGGTTGTGGGCAAAGATTTTGCTCTAGTATCTTTGGTTGTGGGTATCCGGAACAAGGAGGAGGTAGTTGATATGCATAGAAGGAACAGCAGATGCTGTTTTAAACCGAAGACAGACACAAAATGCTGGAGTAACTCAGCGGGACAGGCAGCATCTCTGGAGAGAAGGAATGGGTGATGTTTCGGGTCATCACTCATTCCTTCTCTCCAGAGATGCAGCCTGTCCCGCTGAGTCACTCCAGCTTTTTATGCCTAAGGAGATAGTTGGGGCAGGTACTATAACATTTCAATGACACGTAGACTGGCACATGGATAGGAAAAGTTTAGTGAGATATAGGCCAAATACAGGCTGGTCAGAGTGGTGTAGGTGGGGCAACTCGGTTGGCATAGGCAAGTTGGGTCGACACAGGTTTGCTTTTGTACCCTACATCTAATTCGCTCTTTTAATGTAGTGAAACATTCCAAAGGAACTTCATGTACATTATCAAAAAGCTTTTCACTGAACCTCGGCACACATGACAATAAACAAAACAAAACTAATCAAATACATTCAACACATGGATCATACTGTATGTGGATGGATGTTTTGTTTAAGGAGTTCCTTAAAGGAAGGAGAAGAACAGAAATGGCTTAAGGAAGGAATTCCAGAACTCAGGGGAATCAAGTCTTGTCCAGCAGTGGTGAAGTGACTAAAACAGGGTGAGCATGAGGACAGTAATGAAAGTCCACAGATAATTTGAAAAACAACTATGATCTCAATTTCAGTTTAGATTATTGTCACGTGTACTAAGGTACAGTGAAAAGCTTTTGTTGCATGCTATCCAGTCAGCAGAAAGACAATACATGATTACAATCGAGCCATTTACAGCGTATTGATACATGATAAGAGAATAAGTAAATGGCTCGCTTGTAATCTTACTGCTGACAAGTTAGCACGCAACAAAAGCTTTTCACTGTACCTCGGTACACGTGACAATAAACTAAACGGAACTGAACTGAACACAAGAGAGTGCAGATGCTGTAATCTTGATGAAAAAACTGCTGGAGGTACTCAGCAGGTCAGGCAGGATATGGGAAATGAAATGGATGGACGACATTTCTGGTCAGGTTCGTTCTTCCCATAATGTTGTCTGTCTATTTCCCTCCACAAATGCTGTGTAACCCATTACGATTCTCCAACAGATAATTTGAAAATCTGTAGGAGCAGATTTTACATTTTGAATTAGAATTAGAACACTTGGAGACACAAGAAACAGCAGATACTGGAATGTTTGTTAAAAAGCAAATGCTTGGAAGAACTCTGTGAGTCAGGCAGCATCTGTGAAGTGACGGTTGATGGTTCAGGTTGGGTTCTGGTTTGTGTCTATCTTTGGTGTAAACCAGCATCTGTAGTTCACTTCCTATGTTCACATGATCTTTTTTGGACTGTGTCTTTGGTTACACTATTGACTTTGGTTTTGCACTGTTTATTGATTATTGAGTGATTGTATTATTGTATATTATTCTATGTTATTGTGTTTATGGGCCTGATAACCTGTAGCAAGTAAAAATGCCATAATTCCATTGCCATTACACATGACTATCTTCGTTGGTGAATCTGCAGAATGTTTTGCCACAGAAGGCTGTGGAGGCCAAGTCAGTGGATATTTTTTTAAGGCCTGATAACCTGTAGCAAGTAAATATTTTTAAGGCAGAGATAGATAGATTTTTTGATTTGTACGGGTGTCAGAGGTTATGGGGAGAAGGCAGGAGAATGGGGTTAGGAGGGAGAGGTAGATCAGCCATGATTGAATGGTGGAGTGGACTTTATGGGGCCGAATGGCCTAAATTCTGCTCCTGTGACTTGAGCTTATGAAAATGCAAACCAAAGATCATATCAAGAAAGCACATCAACGCCTCTACTTTCTAAGAAGATTACTGAGTGTCGGTATGTCAAGGAGGACTCTCTCTAACTTCTACAGGCTCACAGTAGAGAGCATGCTGACCGGTTGCATCGGGGCTTGGTTCGGCAGCTTGAGCGCCCAGGAGCGGAAAAGACTACAAAAAGTAGTAAACACTGCCCAGTCCACAATCAAGGGGATCTATCGCAGTCGCTGCCTCAAAAAGGCTGGCAGCATTATCAAGGACCCACACCATCCTGGCCACACACTCATCTCCCCGCTACTTTCAGGTAGAAGGTACAGGAGCCTGAAGACTGCAACGTCCAGGCTCAGAAACAGCTCCTTCCCCACAGCCATCAGGCTATTAAACCCAACTCAAACAAAACTCTGAACATTAATAGCCCATTATCTGTTTATTGCACTTTATCAGTTTATTTATTCATGTGTGTATATATTTATATAATGGTATATGGACACACTGATCTGTTCTGTATTCATGCCTACTATATTCTGTTGTGCTGAAGCAAAGCAAGAATTTCATTGTCCTATCTGGGACACATGACAATAAACTCTCTTGAATCTTGAATATACCGCTTTTTGATCTGTGGCACAAACCAAAGATACTATAGGATCTTTGGTACAAACCAAAAATACTAGAGGAGCCCCTATAGAGGAGCCCCTATAGAGGAGCCCCTATAGAGGAGCCCCTATAGAGGAGCCCCTCTAGCAATTATGGTATAAACCAAACCATCTGTGGTGCAAATACAGGCGCTGCATCTGACGTCATCACGCATGCGGGGCCAGGGTCCCAACGTGACGCCACGGCGCAGGGGCGTGCGTGGTATGCAGATGAGGGCGGGCGGGGTAAAGCGCATGCGCGGGCCCGCCCTCCCCCTCTCTCTCTCGCCGCCGCCGCCATCATGGGTCACCAGCAGCTCTACTGGTCTCACCCGCGCAAGTTCGGACAGGGCTCCCGCTCCTGGTGGGTCCCCGCTCACTCCCCCTCCCCCCCCCGCACACCGTGCACGGCCACCGGCTCCCGCCCACGACCCAGACCCCAGGCCCGGCGCGGCCTAACGCGTGGAGCCCGGGGCCCAGGCCGCGGTTTGGCGCCCAGTCCCAGTCCCGGGGCCCAGCGTCCAGGCCGCGTCTATATCTCTCTCTCTCTCTATCCATCCCCGGGGACTCTCTTTCAACAGCGAGTTAGAGGAAATCCTCGCGGAATCAAGGATGTGGGGAGAAGGCAGGGACGGGGGGAGCAGCGTGTGTGTGTGTGTGGGTGATCACAGTGAATGGTGGCGCTGGCTGTGAAGGGCCGAATGGCCTCCTCCCTGCCCCTGCACCATGTCCCCGTCTGGTCTGGTCTGTTCTGTTCTATCCCGGGGGTCGGGCCCATCTCTGGCCGCCGCTAACTCTCTGTCTCTCCCGCAGCCGGGTTTGCGCCAACCGCCACGGGCTGATCCGCAAGTACGGCCTCAACATGTGTCGCCAGTGCTTCCGCCAGTACGCCAAGGATATCGGCTTCGTCAAGGTGAGTGAGCAGCGGCCACTCACTCACACACACACACACACACACACCACGGCCACTCGTATATACACTCACCGCGCACCCATCCCCCGCGTGTGGCCTTCAGCCGGTTCCCCGAGGAATCCATTCCCATCCCCCGTGGGCAGCACAAAGCAAAACGCTGCCGTGGAGATGGTGGCCTCTGATCCCATGTCTCTGGGGTACCTCTCGTCTGCCCCCCCCCGCCCCGTCTTGTAGAGGTTAGGGCAGGCTAACTTCTCTCAACATTACACTGTAATTGCACCCCCCAGGTTAGGGTGGGCTAACTTCTCAGCGTTAAACTATAATTGCACCGGTGTTCATAAATGACGGGGGCAGGATTAGCCCGTCAAGTCATGGGTTGTGTATTTCTCCCTCTCAACCCCATTCTCCTGCTTTCTCCCTACAGCCCCTGACAGCCATACGAATCAAGAATAGCTATCTCTGCACTCAAAACAAATATCTACTGACTTGGCCTCCACAGCCCCCTGTGGCAATGAGTTCCACAGATTAACTATTCTCTGACTAAAGTTCCTCTTCAATTTAGTAGCCCCCTCACCTCCTAAAATAGTGCCCTTTAATTCTGAGGCTCTGACCTCTGGTCCTAGACTCTCCCACTAGTGGAAACATCCTCTCCACATCCAAGCCTTTCACTATTCTGTATGTTTCAATGAGCCCCCCCCCCCCTAACTCCCAACGAGTACAGGCCCAGTGCCATCAAACACTCATCATATGTTGACCCACTCTTTCCTGGGGTCATTCTGGCAGCTGCATCAGCTCCTGTTGATGGCCATTACAGTGGATGCTGGAAATGTGTCTGCCTTGTGCTGTTGATTTGACATGAATGCCTTTGTCACAGAAATGTCTAATCTAGCATTTTCTTTTTAACAGTTGGACTAGATTATGAATGGAGCTGAAATGAGAAAAGGAATACTCAGTGGCACGCAGCTGTGATCATCTGACAAGCAAACTTTGTAATGCTCCAATTTTGTAAATAAAGTTGACTTGCCATTAGCACTCAGACCTGTTTTTCATGATATGAGATATATTGGATGTGACTGACATTTCCTTTCAAACATAATATTTTTCCAGGTAGCTACGGGTCTTCCCATAAAACACGTTAATGTGATAAACAAAATGGAGTGATGCCGCTCCATTTAGATGCCATTCAAACAACGTTGATAAGGATGAGGGGCAGCATATACACAGTGGCGCAGCAGTGGAGTAACTGCCTTACAGCGCCAGGGAGCCGGGTTCGATCCCGACTACGGGTGCTGTCTGCAAGTTCTCCCTATCATCATGTGGGGTTTCTCCCACGTCCCAAAGACATTCGGGGTTGTAGTTAATTGGCCACTGTACATTTTCTAGAATAGAGCTGGTGTATAGGTGATTGCTGGTCGCCGTGACTCGGTGGGCCAGAGGGCCTGTTTCCGCACTGTATCTCTAAACTAAACATCTTGGCATGAACATCGTAGTGGAACTGTCAGAATTGGGGATAGACATGAAATGCTGGAGTAACTCAGTGGGACAGGCAGCATCTATGGAGAGAAGGAATGGGTAAAGTTTCGGATTGAGACCCTTCTTCCTAGATGCCAGTCGATAGTCTATCTCGGGGGTGGGGAACCTGTGGCCTTTTGAATGAATCCAAATTTTGTAGAACAAAACCTTTTTTTAAATTAATGTTCGTCTTATTATTTTTATTTTAATCTTAAAATGAACATATTTAAAATACCAAAGAGTAAAAGAAGATTCAACTAAATAATCCTTACTGCATGAAATGCTTTCTTGCTTTTCAACCACTTATTGTTGCGAATCTACATTCTCCTACCTAACCCAAATCAAGAGGCCCTTAAGGTCACAAATGCCAGATACCCATCCAGAGGATCAGCTGAAACTGCGTACCTCCATGTTGCAACTAAATATTCAAATGCTTTCCCACAAAAAGCAGTCACACAAGTCATTAAAAAGTTAGTTAACTTTAGAATGAACCATTTTTTTTTCCATTTTCCTGAAGTTAGTAGATAGTAGTTAGATTTTTACAAAACAATATACATTTTGAAGTATATCTAATGTAGTTTAATGGATGCGGCCTTATTAGATTACAGCTAACAATGCGGCATTCCAACATGAAAAGGTTCCCCACCCCTGGTCTATGTCCTGTCATTGCCCATGACAAACAGACACTGGAGGAAAGCAGGCAGAGAGGCTGGTTTAATGTCTAATCCATGTTCAGGTGCAAGTGTGTGGGTTGGTGATTGGCTGCAGCATGTATCGAATATGCGACCCAAAAAATCTGACGCATAGGCACCCGACCGGAAACTACGCTTGTCCATTTCCCCCTCCCCCCGATGCCTGATTCAGTGAGTTCCTCCAAGCATTCAGTGTTTTACCCAGAAACAGGATAGAAATTGGTAGTGAAGTTAATGAAATCCATGAGTACTACATGGGTGCAGGAGGTAGCACCGATGCAGTCATCAATGTAGCAGAGCTAGAGGGCCAGTGTACACCTGGAACGGATTGTTCAACGTACCCAACAAAAAGGCAGGTATAGCTGGTGCCCATGGTTATGCCTTGGATTTGGAGGAAGTGTGGAGTCAAAGGAGAATTTGTTGAGAGTAGGGACCAACTACTAGGTGGAGGTGAGTGTCAGTAGAGGGAATTTGACTGATTCTGTGGAAGAAACAGGACTTTAATGTCTTCCGGGTGGGAGATGGATGTGTAGAATGACTGAACATCCAGATGAGGGAGTGGGGGCTCGGATAACGGAAGTAATTGAAGAAACAAAGGGTGTGTGAGTTGCCTTGGATATAGGTCAGGACGGATCGAAGCAGATGGGATAGGATTGAGTCGAGGTACGTGTAGGATATATTTGCATATGTTGAATATGCAGATTCCACACCTGCAGTTGCTTGTGTGTCTTAACAATCGGCCAACAATGGGATGGAGGGGTTAATGGGGTTAGGAGGGGAAGAGATAAGCCATGATTGAATGGCAGAGTAGGCTTGGTGGGCCGAATGGTCTAATGGTCCATCTGGTGCTGGCTCAGTCTGGTGAGCCGGGTGGGTCCGCTGGTGTTTCACAATGCAGTGAAACTGTGTTGTGTCAGCACAGGCGGACAGCCGCATCGGTAGAACCGCTTTGCCAGCCCATGAATCTTTATCCTTGGCCTATGCTGCTGTAAAAACAGTCGCTGGGAATTTGCTGAAAACTATTAAACACTTTGCCACATATCTGGGGAAAAAAGCTCACAATGAAGTTGCAGTTGTTACTTTTTCTCCATACATTATGTACTGACTTTTAAAGCTGTTGGCCAGGGCTGACAGGTTCTGGGTTGACTTGCAAACGGACATTACCTTGTCTCCCAGTTACTTCAAAGCTGACATACTGTAAGCAAGACTTTAAAACTGCTTTGTGCCTACTGTGCTTTGGGATCTGGATCCATGCAAAGCTTCCAGTCACGGCAGATCCTCAGATCCACACTGAACTTAGAAACATATAAATTAGGTGCAGGAGTAGGCCATTCGGCCCTTTGAGCCAACACCACCATTCAATACGATCATGGCTGATCATCCAGAATCAGTACCCTGTTCCTGCTTTCTCCCCATATCCCTTGATTCCGTTAGCCCTAAGAGCTACTATAACATTCCGTTAGCCCTAAGAGCTACTGTAAGACACTGAAGAAGGGTCTCAACCCAAACGTCACCCATTCCTTTTCTCCAGAGATGCTTCCTGTCCCGCTGAGTTACTCCAGCACTTTGTGTCTATCTTTAGTGTAAACCAGCATCTGCAGTTCCTTTTGATAATCCGTATCAATAGTTGGGCTGCATGGACAAGCGCAATATTCGGAGGAATCTTTTGTTTCGGTCATGTAACTCTGCACGTGAAAGGAGTCGAGAGTGTTTTAATTGTCATATGACCCAAAAGGGAACAATGAAATTCTGAAAAAGAGTCTCGACCCAAAACTTCCTTCCGGAGATGCTGCCTGTCCCGCTGAGTTACACCAGCACATTGTGTCTAACTTCAATACCATTCTTACTTGCAGCAACTTAACAGATAGGTAAACACAGTACTGAATAGACATCATAAAAAAACAACAAAAACAAGTTCAACATATAACAAAAAAGATTCAGTGCCAATTCCAGTAAAAACAGAAGATAAGCTGAATGAATTGTGTGTGCATGGCATTTTAGGTGAGCTGCATATAATAAAAAATGTTGATCAATAACATTGCCTGGTGTGTCAATTCCAACGCATGAGATCACAAGAAGTTGCAGAGAGTGTGGACTCAGCCCGGTCCATCATAGGCACAGCCCTCCCCACCATCGAAAGCATCGCCACCGGGCGCTGCCTCAAGAAGGCAGCATCTATCATCAAGGATACCCACCATCCAGCCTGTACCTTCTTCTCACCGCGACTGTCGGGCAGGAGGTACAGAAGCCTGAAGCCCCACACCACCAGCTTCAGGAACAGTTACTTCCTTACAACCGCCAGGTTCCCGCACAACTCAAATCCCACCACGTCCACGGAACACCACGGACTTCTCGCACTCCCATAGACATTTTGTGCAGTTATTCTTTGAGAGATTTTTGTGTGTAATTTATATTATTGTTTGTTTGTTCTAGTCTAAGTATCTGTGATGTTACTGCAAGGAAGAATCTCATTGTACCTATACCTCAATGTACTTACCTCACGCTGCCTCGGCAAGGTTGGGGAAGTCCAGAACAAGGGGTCACAGTTTAAGGATAAGGGGGAAATATTTTAGGACCAAGATGAGAAAAAAATATTTCACACAGAGAGTGGTGAATCTGTGGAATTCTCTGCCACAGAAGGTAGTTGAGGCCAGTTCATTGGCTATATTTAAGAGGAAGTTAGATGTGGCCCTTGTGGCTAAGGGGATCAGAGGGTATGGAGAGAAGGCAGGTACGGGATACTGAGTTGGATGATCAGCCATGATCATATTGAATGGCGGTGCAGGCTCGAAGGGCCGAATGGCCTACTCCTGCACATAATTTCTATGTTTCTATTTTCAATGTTTCTATGTATTATGTAACTTTTCATTTGGGCACTTGGTGGTGCTGCTGAGCTGAAAATCCTTCCTGCTGAACTAATTAGCAGCCAGCTGGTGAACTAATCACCAAAGGTCATAGAGCGCAGCAAGATGGTTCACTCCGCGAAAAAGCCGTAGTAGGTGATGGGTAATCTTCAGCGCCATTTCTGTAACCGGCTTCCGTCATGGCGTCAAGCTAATTCAGGGAGATTCTGCTATATCAGGCTGAGATTAAAGGATAGACACAAAATGCAGCGGGTCGGGCGGCATTTTCTGGACAAAAGGAATAGGTGACATTTCGGGTTGAAACCCGTCCTCAGACTGAGTTGGGGGAAAGAGGAACTCAAACCATCCTCCCCCCCCCCCCCTTCCCTCCGACACGGACACGGAGTGATCACTGGCCCCCCTTTTTCTTTGGGTATTTTTAAAAATTTCCCCTTACCATTTCCGTACTTTTTCGATAGCTGCCATGATCCGTTTGATGTCATCCTTCGCCCTGCTCCTGGTCTCGGCCCGCACCCATCAGCCGGACATGCTGTATGTGTGTGTGTACCTGATCCGCTGATTTACTCCAGTCTTTTGTGTCTGTCTTTGGTTTAAACCAGCATCTGCAGTTCCTTCCTGAACAAGGCGTGTGCCGTTTATGTGTGTATTAGCGTCTGTCCAGTCACATTTGGCTTCCAGTCAGATCAACAATCGCGCAAGTCTCCACACACACACGCGCACTTATTTCGCCAAATAGCGACCAAGGCAGTGCTGACTGATGGGGGAAATTGATGAGGTTTTACTGTGTTTAAAAATAAAATAAAAAAAACATTTAAAAACACACAAACTGTTCCCCCGCAACGCTAATTACACTGCAAGAGGCATAACTGAAGTTGGGTCAGGGTTACTGAAATGGCGGAAGTTACGCTCCAGTGCGTACTACACGTCAGTCCATTGGATCTCGCAGGAGTGGACCATCTTGCCCCGCTCTATGATCTTTGCTAATCACTGTGCCAAGAACGGAAAAGCATTTTAGTGGAACTGTAAGAAGATCAACAAGAATTGCCTGAGCAAAACACAAAGTGCTGGAGGTGGACACAAAATGCTGGAGTAACTCAGCGGGACGGGCAGTGTCTCTGGAGAGAAGGAATGGGTGACATTTCGGGTCCCTTTTTTTGGTGTTTCACAGAGGAAGAGGTCTTAACTTTCTGGTGCCTTTCCCCACAGTGGAAAGTTTTGATTCTGCTGTGGGGGGACGTTTGTGTTGAACTCTATAATGTGTTGTGTCCATTTTATTTATTTTTTAACCTTTTTCTATGGTTTGTAATGGAACTTATTATTTAATTTATGTAAAGCACTTTGGTGTCAATGCGAGTTGACTTAAAACGTGCTATATAAATAAAACTTACTTACTTACTTACTTACTGGGAGTCGGGGGAGAGGGAGGCACAGAGATAAGGAAGTGTAAAGTGTGAAAGCAGGACATCAACAGAGATGAGGGTCAAGGAAAATGTAGAATAGATCATTGTTTGCTCAGGGAAGGTGATGATAACGCAAACAGAGATAAAATGTAATCAGGGCGACAGTCAGACTGGTTGGAGAACTGTGAAGGGGGAGGTATAGAGAGTGAGAGAGAGAGGGAAAGCAAGTGTTACTTGAAGTTAGAGAAGTCAATATTCATACCGCTGGGGTGTAAGCTGCAAACTGTTCCTCCAATTTGCGCTGGGCCTCACTCTGACAATGGAGGAGGCCCAGGACAGAAAGGTCAGTGTGGGAGGGGTAGTTAAAGCGTTTGGCAACCGGGAGATCAGGTAGGTTTAGACGGGCTGAGCGGAAGTGTTCCCACACGTACACACTTCCTACACAAAGAGGTCAAACAGCGTCTGTTGAGGGAATGGAATAGGTGACATTTTGGGTCAGTACACTTCCTCAGACCATGTAGCCCAACTATGGACAAGGTGTGTCGGAAGGAACTGCAGATGCTGGTTTACACAAAATGCTGGAGTAACTCTCTGGAGAGAAGGAATGGGTGACGTTTTGGGTCGAGACCCGTCTTCAGACTGATGGAGTAGTGGGGAGAGAAAGCTGGAATAAAAGTTGAGGGTGGGACACAGCTTGGCAAGTGATAGGTAGATATAGGTGGTGGGGGGGGGTGATTAGTAGATGGGTGGAGTAAGTAATAAAGGCTGGAGGTGTAATGCCTCTGTCCCACTTAGGAAACCAGAATGGAAATCTCTGGAGACTTTGTGCCTCACCCAAGGTTTCCGTGCGGTTCCCGGAGGTTGCAGGTGGTTGCAGGTAGTGGAAGCAGGTGGGAGACTGACAAACACCTCCGGGAACTGCATGGAAACCTTGGGTGGGGCACAAAGTCTCCAGAGGTTTCCGTTCAAGTTTCCTAAGTGGGACAGGGGCATAAGGGTGACAAAAGGAGTAAAGGGGGAGAGGGGAGGGCAAAATATATCCTGTGATCCTTAGTCCACACCAGTCTATTACTTCATATCAATGATACTCTCATTTTGTTTAGTCATTTACAGTGCGGCACTTTATTGAAGGGCTTCTGAAATTGCAACTGCAGCACATCCACTAGTTTCACCCTCATCCACTCTGCTGGTTGCAACTTCAAAGTTATTCTAACGGATCCGTCACAGGTGATTTCCCTTTTATCATTCAACATTTTAGTTTCGAGATACAGCGCGGAAACGGGCCCTTCGGCCCACCGAGTCCACACCGACCAGCGATCCCTGCACAGTGAAGGGCCTGTCCTACTTTCACGACCTCTGCCGAGTTTGCCCTTGACTTATACTCGCAGCATGGTCGGTACGAGGTCGTAGGGAGGTGGTAGCAGGTTGTGATGCTAGTCGTAGGTACTCGTGGCATCAAGTAGGTCACGGCGTTTTTTCTAACCTGATGAAAAATGGCCACGAGTAAAAAAGGTGGTGAATTAGGTCGTGAAAGTGGGACAGACCCTTAACACTACCTTTTCTGCACTAGGGACAACTTTACATTTACAACCAACCCCAATTAGAAACATAGAAACATAGAAATTAGGTGCAGGAGTAGGCCATTCGGCCCTTCGAGCCTGCACCCCCATTTAATATGATCATGGCTGATCATCCAACTCAGTATCCCGTACCTGCCTTTTCTCCATACCCTCTGATCCCCTTGGCCACAAGGGCCACATCTAACTCCCTCTTAAATATAGCCAATGAACTGGCCTCAACTACCCTCTGTGGCAGAGAGTTCCAGAGATTCACCACTCTCTGTGTGAAAAAAGTTCTCCTCATCTCGGTTTTAAAGGATTTCCCCCTTATCCTTAAGCTGTGACCCCTTGTCCTGGACTTCCCCAACATCGGGAACAATCTTCCTGCATCTAGCCTGTCCAACCCCTTAAGAATTTTGTAAGTTTCTATAAGATCCCCTCTCAATCTCCTAAATTCTAGAGAGTATAAACCAAGTCTTTCCAGTCTTTCTTCATAAGACAGTCCTGACATCCCAGGAATCAGTCCGGTGAACCTTCTCTGCACTCCCTCTATGGCAATAATGTCCTTAACCCACAATGTCCAATTAACCCACAAACCTTTGTTTAAGAAGGAACTGCAGATGCTGGAAAATCGAAGGTAGACAAAAATGCTGTAGAAACTCAGCGGGTGAGGCAGCATCTACGGAGCGAAGGAAATAGGCGACGTTTCGTGCCGAAACGTTGCCTATTTCCTTCGCTCCGTAGATGCTGCCTCACCCTCTGAGTTTCTCCAGCATTTTTGTCTAACCCACAAACCTGTATGTCGTTGGAGCGTGGGAGGAAACCGAAGATCTCGGAGAAAACCCACACAGGTCACGGGGAGAATGTACCTACTCCATACAGACAGCACCCGTGGTCAGGATTGAACCCGGGTCTCTGGAGCTGTAAGGCAGTAGCTCTACTGCTGTGCCGCTCAATTTTCATCAGTGCTGCTGTTATTTTGTCAGTGTCCTACCATCACTTACTTACTAATAAATTCTAGCATTTGCTTTCTACTGACGACGTCACTACCTGGGCGCTGTCACCCCAGTTCCTCTCTTCCTCCACTGTTTACTGTGACAAACTGCGGGGAAATAATCACCAGTGTACCCACTCTCTCACCCACTAACTCTTTCTTGCGCTGTTCAAATCTCCTTTCAATGGGGAAAGTGCTCTGTCATGGGAATCACACGGTACAGAAACAGGCCCTTCAGCCCAACTCTTCCATGCTGACCTACATGCCCCATCTGAGCTCATCCAATTTTGGCCACAACCTTCTGAACCTTTCCTATCCATGTATCTGTTCAAGTGGCTTTTAGACAATAGACAATAGACAACAGGTGCAGGAGTAGGCCATTTGGCCCTTCGAGCCAGCACCGCCATTCAATGTAATCATGGCTGATCATCTCCAATCAGTACCCCGTTCCTGCCTTCTTCCCATATCCCCTGACTCTGCTATTTTTAAGAGCCCTATCTAGCTCTCTCTTGAAAAACATCCAGAGAACCTGCCTCCACCGCCCTCTGAGGCAGAGAATTCCACAGACTCACCACTCTCTGTGAGAAAAAGTGTTTCCTCATCTCCATTCTAAATGGCTTACTCCTTATTCTTAAACTGTGGCCCCTGGTTCTGGACTCCCCCAACATCGGGAACATGTTTCCTGCCTCTAGCGTATCCAAGTCCTTAACAATCTTATATGTTTCAATGAGATGCCCTCTCATCCTTCCAACCTCCAGAGTGTACAAGCCCAGCTGCTCCATTCTCTCAGCATATGACAGTCCCGCCATCCCGGAAATTAACCTTGTATTTAAACACTGTTATAGTACCTGTCTCAATTACTTCCTGTGGCAGCTCGTTCCATAAACCCCCTGCCCTCTGTATGAAAAAGTTGCCCCCCAGGTTCCTAATACATCTTTCTCCTCTCACCTTCAAGAGTTCAAGAGAGTTTATTGTCATGTGTCCCTGATAGGATGATGACATTCTTGCTTTGCTTCAGCACAACAGAATATAGTACCTTAACACCTTAAACCTATGTCCTCTAGTTCTTGATTCACCAACCCTAAGCAAAAGGCAATGCCTGCCCCTCATGATTTTATACACCTCTATAGGATCAATCCTCATCCTCCTGTGCTCCAAGGAATTAAAATCCTAGCAACCAAACCTCTCCCTGTAGCTCAGGCCCTCGAATCTTGGCAACGTCCTCGTAAATAAATCATCTCTGCAACCTGTCCAGCTTCTATAGCAGTGTGACCAAAATTGAACATAAACTCCAAATGTGGCCTCATAGAGGGAGTGCAGAGAAGGTTCACCAGACTGATTCCTGGGATGTCAGGACCGTCTTATGAAGAAAGACTGGATAGACTTGGTTTATACTCTCTAGAATTTAGGAGATTGAGAGGGGATCTTATAGAAACTTACAAAATTCTTAAGGGGTTGGACAGGCTAGATGCAGGAAGATTGCTCCCGATGTTGGCGAAGTCCAGGACAAGGGGTCACAGCTTAAGGATAAGGGGGAAATCCTTTAAAACCGAGATGAGAAGGACTTTTTTCACACAGAGAGTGGTGAATCTCTGGAACTCTCTGCCACAGAGGGTAGTCGAGGCCAGTTCATTGCCTATATTTAAGAGGGAGTTAGATGTGGCCCTTGTGGCTAAGGGGATCAGAGGGTATGGAGAGAAGGCAGGTACGGGATACTGAGTTGGATGATCAGCCATGATCATATTGAATGGCGGTGCAGGCTCGAAGGGCCGAATGGCCTACTCCTGCACCTAATTTCTATGTTTCTATGTTTCATCAGCATCGTGTACATCTGTAACATAATGTCCCAACTTTTCAGGTCATAAGTGATAGAAGCAGAATTAGACCATTTGGCCCATCAAGTCTACTCTGCCATTCAATCATGGCTGATCTATCTCTCCCTTCCCTCAGTTCCCTGACTGATGCGGCCCTGTCCTCCAAAAGCCTTCTTCACCACCCTGTCCATGAGAGCTCTCAGAATAAAACAACTTCCCTAAAACCTTGGGATGCAAGCCATCGGGAACGTGGATCCATTGGAATATGGTTACCTTAGGGTTCCCCTTTCTTAAAAACAAACCAAAATTTATTTTTGTGCCCTCTCTGGAACTTCTACATCCTTCCTGAAATGAGATGCCCACAATTAGTTGCTGTGCTGCAACTATGACCTAGCCAGAAAAAAGACACAAAGTGCTGGAGTAACTCAGCGGGTCAGGCAACATCTCTGGAGAACAGGGTGGCACGGTGGCTCAGCGGTAGAGTTGCTGCCTTGCAGCGCCAGAGCCCTGGACTCAATCCCGACTACGGGTGCTGTCTGTACGGAGTTTGTACGTTCTCCCTGTGACCGTGTGGGTTTTCTCCGAGATCTTCTATGTCCTCGCACACTGCAAAGACGTGCAGGTCAGTAGGTTCATTGGCTTGGTATCAATGTAAATTGCCCCTAGTGTGTGTAGGATATTGTTAATGTATGGTGATCGCTGGTCGGTGTGGACTTGGTGGACCGAGGGGCCTGTTTCATCCTCCACTTCAAGGGCCTGCACTTCATCCTCCAGCACCTAAGCCGCCAGGGGACCTATGCGAGGATTTTGTTTGTTGATTTTAGCTCTGCATTCAACACCATTGTGCCGGACTACACTCCAAACTTTCTGAGTTGACTGTGCCTGAACCTCTCTGTCGGTGGATCACCAGCTTCCTGACAGACAGGAAGCAGCATGTAAGGCTGGGAAAGCTCATCTCGGACCCACAAACCCTCAGCATAGGAGCACCGCAAGGCTGCGTACTCTCTCCTCTCCTCTACTCTCTCCGCACCAACGACTGCACCTCAACCAACTCCTCTGTCAAGCTTCTCAAGTTTGCAGACGACACAACCCTGTTTGGACTGATCAGGATGGGGAGGAATCGACCTACAGACAGGAAGTGTCACAGCTGGCGTCCTGGTGCCATTGCAACAACCTGGAGCTCAATGCTCTTGAGATGGTGGAATTGGTTGTAGACTTTAGGAGAGCTCCTCCTCCCCTCACCCCACTCGCCATCGACAACACCACAGTCATGGGAGCAGAAGTAGGCCATTTGGCCCATCGAGTCTACTCCACCATTCAAACATGGCTGTTCTATCTTTCCCTCTCCACCCCATTCTCCTGCCTTCGGCCCATCACCCTTGACACCCGTACCAATCAAGTCTTTTTCTTGCGTATGGCGTGCACGGCCTAAACTTGTATGCGAACCTCTTCAATTTGATCTTGTTTGTACACGTCAGGTTGATTGCGTTAGCCGAAACTGGGTGGACCACTAAAGGTTGCAATCTCCCGCCCCACCAATCAAGTATTGGTCAATCACCGCCTTAAAAATGCTAAATGACGTGGCCTCCACAGTTCTCTGTGGCAATGAATTCCACAGATTCACCACCCTCTGACTAAAGATATTCCTCCTCCTTTTATTCTGAGGCTATGGCTTCTGGTTCTAGACTCTCACACTAGTGGATACATTCTCCCTTCCTCCACTCTATTCAGGCATTTCGCTATTCAGTACGTTTCAATGAGGTCCCCCCTCAACCTTCCAAGCTGCAGCGAGTGCAGGCCCAATGCCGTCAAACGCTCATCATATGTTAACCCAGTCGTCCCAGGGATAATTCTCAAAAACCTCCCCTGGAACCTCTCCAATGCAATTAATAGAATGCTGTGGTTACTCCCTGGGAAATAGGGGGTAATTCAAAACATTTAAACCATATACAAATGAGGAAGTCACATTGAAACTGTATAACGTAATAATCCATCTGTAACCAGAATACTGTTTGATTTTTGTCCTCCACAGTAGAGGAAGGATGTAAAGGCATTTGAGTCCAAAAGGGTTTGAGAAAGAGGTTATTGAAGTATGCTTCTACAGCTTCAAGGGTAGATGTTTGCAGATATAACAACTTTCTACGGGGAGTCGTATGTAAGATGATGAGGGTGTCTGAACAGAGTGGACAGAGGCAGCTTGTTCCTTGTGGTGGAGGGGTCAGGGACCAGAGGCCGCGGGTATAAAATAAAATGAAAAGAGAATTAAGAATGAGAAGAGCTTTTAAGCAGTGCAGTCAAAAGAGGAATGTGTGGATACGGTTGGGGCAGGTTAAGGGATATGGGGAGAAGGCAGGAACGGGGTACTGATTGGGGATGATCAGCCATGATCACATTGAATGGCGGTGCTGGCTCGAAGGGCCGAATGGCCTCCTCCTACACCTATTGTCTATTGTCTAGTCACATCTGTGGAGTATTATAAATTCCTGGGAACCATCATCTCCAAGGACCTTAAATGGGGAGCCACCGTCGACTTCACAGTCAAAAAGGCCCAACAGACGATGTACTTCCTACGGCAGCTGAGGAAGCACAATCTGCCACAGGCAATGATGGTCCAATACTACATGGCCATCGTAGAGTCTGTGCTCACCTTCCCCATCATGGTCTGGTTTGGCTCAAGCCACCAAGCACGACACCTGGAGGCTGCAGCGAATCGTCCGATCAGCAGAGAAGGTTATTGGCTGCAACCTTCCCTCCATTGACGAACTGTACACTGCAAGGGCCAGGAAGCGAGCGGGCAAGATCATCTCTGACCCCTCTCACCCTGGCCACAAACTCTTTGAATCACTTCCCTCTGGAAGGCGACTCCGGACTGTCAAAGCTGCCACGGCTTTTTTCCACGAATACTAGCTCTAGTCAATAACCAAAATCTGTAGCCTCCTTTTGCTGTGGTATTTTATTTAATTCCCATGTTTAATCGATAATGTTTTATTATTAATGTTAAATTTTTTTATGTGTCATTCTTAATTGTCACTGTATGTCATGTTGTCACTTGCAAGCGGAGCATCAGGGCAAATTCCTTGTATGTGAACATACTCGGCCAATAACCATTCATTATTCATTCATTCATTTGTTTCCGTGCTATATCTCTAAACTATAAACTAAACATGGTGAGGTGACGTTTTGGGTTGGGACCCTTTTTCAGACTTTCAGCTCCATGACCTAGCCAGCATCCCATGCAGTTCAGACTCCTCGCTGCCTGGCTGTTTAATGTTCTATTAATGAGATCTAATCATTCTTTTAAGATTTCTATGCATATGCATCAGGTGTTCTTGTACAGCCATTAAAATGGACATACACAAAAATGCTGGAGAAACTCAGCAGGTGCAGCAGCATCTATGGAGCGAAGGAAATAGGCAACGTTTCTGGCCGAAACCCTTCTTCAGATATTTGGCCTAAATTGTCTTTCCTCAATTGTTCTAACGTGCCAAAAGCTATTGGAACTTGCTGAAGATGTAATGTTCTGCTGCCTACCCTCTTTCCAGTCTTTCCCGCAGTGAAAATTGAGGCCTGATAATTAAACTGTTTTAAGTGTCTTTCTGATCACGTTTGTTTTAAAACACAAATTGGAGGAACAGCACCTCATATTTTGCTTCATCAGTCTGAAGAAGGGTTTCAGCCCGAAAGGTTGCCTATTTCCTTCGCTCCATGGGTGATGCCTCACCCACTGAGTTTCTCCAGCATTTTTGTCTATCTTCATATTTTGCTTGGGCAGTTTAAATTCTTTTTTATTTGGGGATCTGTAGATTCTCATCTTGGTCCTGCGCCTCACAGATAAAACACAAAACGCTGGAGTACCTCAGCGGGACATTTTGTGTCTATCTTTGGTGCATACCAGCATCTGCAGTTCCTTCCTACACATTTGGGCCTGTGCCTCACTTGGCATCCTGAGAAAGGGACCCCCACCCAGTTCTCCAGACCTGCCACACTTTGTCCTGCCCCTCCACTCACCCAGCTTCCTTCCCACCCCTCACCCCCCATCCACAATCAGTCTGTAGAAGGGTCCCAACATGAAACGTTACCTATCCATGTTTTCCAGAGTGGCTGCTGCCTGACCCGCTGAGTTACTCCAGCACTTGGTGTCTTCCCCTAATTCCATGCCTGGTTCCTAATATTATTGATTAATTTACAACACTATTTATTACACATATATATCTGTGTGTTAGCATTGATGGGGCTATAGGGTGATTTCACGAAAGGTCACTGGAGCGTAGATCCGCACCCACGTGACCGAAAATCTCAAGTGGAGGACATGCTAGACATCCGGTACATGTTAGGCATTATTGACTTACTTTTGATGAAATTCAGCGAGCAAACGCGATAATTCCCGATATTTTGGACCTTTAAATCTCCACGGCAAATGTCCGCTGTTCACTTCCGCTGGATTGGCACCTTCAGCTCCCTCTTTAATTTACCTTAGTTTCTATCTTTTTTTTAAAACTGTAAATCTAGGTAGCTGTGCCTCACGGTCACCCCGACTGGCACAGTAAATTGCAGATCAAAACCTGGCCGTTTTCTATGTTTTTAACGGGTGGGAAAGTGCGTGTTTTCCCATCCACTAACATGTACCGGATGTCTAGCATGTCCTCCACTTGAGATTTTCGGTCACGTGGGTGCGGATCTACGCTCCAGTGACCTTTCGTGAAATCACCCTATAATGCTGCAGCAGGTAAACCTGCCACTGTTCCATTGCTAATACAACTGACAATAAAACACTTTTGACCCAGGGAACTAAAATACTCTCCCTACATCCAGATTATTGAGCCCAATGAGCATTTTGTATGTGAGATCTCTTCTAAGCTCCATTATAGGCCAAATTGGCCCATTGCCTGTTATTAGGACAGCCCAGTTAATACCCGTTTTAAACCTAGTTAACACAGGCTAAACCTAGCTAATATATGTTTTGTGCCAAGTCCATCTGTTTAAGCCTAGTTAATATCCATCATGCCTAGTTAATATGTTTAAGAAGGAACTGCAGATGCTGGAAAATCGAAGGTAGACAAAAATGCTGGAGAAACTCAGCGGGTGAGGCAGCATCTATGGAGGGAAGGAAATAGGCAACGTTTCGGATCTGAAGAAGGGTCTCGACCCGAAACGTCGTCTATTTCCTTCACTCCATAGATGCTGCCTCGCCCGCTGAGTTTCTCCAGCATGCCTAGTTAATATCTGTTTTATGATTAGTTGATGTTTTAAGACTAGTTAATGTATGTTTTATGCCTAGTTCATATGCTTTAAGCCTAGTTAATAAGGGTTTGAAGCCTAGTTAATGTCTGTATGAAGCCTAATTAATGTTTTAAGACTAGTTAATGTATGTTTTATGCCTAGTTCATATGTTTTAAGCCTAGTTAATAAGGGGTTGAAGCCTAGTTAATGTCTGTATGAAGCCTAATTAATGTTTTAAGACTAGTTAATGTATGTTTTATGCCTAGTTCATATGTTTTAAGCCTAGTTAATAAGGGGTTGAAGCCTAGTTAATGCCTGTATGAAGCCTAATTAATGTTTTAAGACTAGTTAATGTCTGTTTGAAAGCTCGTTTTAAGATCAGGAATAAAGGAAATCCCGTCCATAACTCAGGATAGCTGATCTATTTGCTGGAGCTTGTGATCGGGATTGTATTTCATATTTTTAGTGGGAAGGGGGGAAGCGGGAGTAAGGACCGACAGTGCAGCGTTGTTGTTGCTACCGCTTTGGTCTTCCCGGCTGCAGAAGGCGCTGAGATAGACGCGGGGAGGAAGTATATTGGGGGCGAGTGTCATATGTTGTTGCTGTCGCCGCCCACTTTCACCGCGGTGCCGGGAGCCGCCTCCTTTCACACGGGCTGAGGAGGGAGAGGCTGCAGAAAGCAAGCCGGGCTGGGGCAGTGTCAGTGGCTGAGAGACCTGTCCCGTCCCGTCCCGTCCCGTCCCGTCCCGTCCCGTCCCACAGCCCAGCCTGTGTGTGAGTGTGAGTGCACCGGGAGCCGATCGCCGCCAATCTTCCCGGCTGCAGCCCTGAGCCCAGCGAGGGGACCGGCGCTGGTTACCGGTGAGTGTGACATAGAGCGCCCGGTGCGAACCGCAGCTTCACCGCTCCAAGCCTGGTGGATGTCTGATACAAACCTGGTGAATGTCTGATACTGATACAAGCCTGGTGAATGTCTGATACAAACCTGGTGAATGTCTGATACAAACCTGGTGAATGCCTGATACAAACCTGGTGAATTTCTGATACAAGCCTGGTGAATGTCTAATTTAAACCCGGTTAATGTCTAATTTAACACTAGTTCATGTCTGATTTAACACCAGTTCATTCCTCATTTAACACTAGTTAATATCCGATTTAAACCTAGTTAATGCATCATTTAACACGAGCTACTGACTAAGTTAATGTGTATGGGTGGTTAGGGTCTGATTTGGAACCTAGTTAATGTCCGATTTTAAACCTAGTCATTGCCTGATTTAACCCTCTAATTACTGCCTGATTTAACCCTAGTTAATGACAAAATGAATGTCTTAGCTAGTGAATGTCCGATTTTTAACCCTAATGTCTAAGGCAAGTTAATGCATGAAGTAAAAGTTAATGTCTAGTTAATCTGTTTTAAGTCTCGTTAATCTGTTTTAAAGGCTAGTTAATCTGTGTGTTAACCCCCAGTTCATATCTGTTTTGAGGCTAGTCAGTGTCTGCTTTAAGCCCCATTTTATTTCCTATGACATGTATGATTTGTATTGTACCGGCTTCATGTTGAGAGACGGCGCGGTGCTGGTTGTGAAGGGCGGGTAGGGCGTTATTGAATCCCTGTCCCTCCAGCTGATGTCTCGCTGTTACTGCGCCGTTTACTGGGCGTTACATGTTTACTGCGGCTGGCGGTTCCCCTGCGTTTGAATGAACAGGGGGATTGAATATATTCGTACTTTTAAAAACATCGCCGCGGATTTAGATTGGAGACGCCAGGAACTGCAGATAACTGGTCAAAGCCAAAACACACAAATGGACACAGGGTGCAGGGAGGGACTGCAGATGCTGAGTTACTCCAGCACAGAAAGCTGGTGTAACTCACTCAGTGGGACACAGGCAGCATCTCTGGAGAGAAGGAATGACACAAAGTGCTGGAGTAACTCAGCAGGCCAGCCAGGCAGCACCTCTGGAGAAGATGGATAGGTCATGTTCTGGGTCTTCTCTGATAGCTGCATTTTGGGAGGGAGCTAGTTCCTTCCTCCATCCGTGTGTTTTGACTGGCCTTGCTTCAGCCACACCCACCCCTGGTGTAGTTCACCATCTCCTTGTCTCTTGGCTCCAGTGCCAGTGTTGACTGGCAGGGTGGACACCAGTAAACCGAAGATCACCCTCCGCGGAGATCCTTCACCTCCACAAGTGACTGCGCTGTTTTTGTTTGTTCCACCTGCCAAGTGATTCGAGCCAGTTTCTAATCTGTAATGGTTGATCTGTTCTTGAATTGATTGAGTGGTTGCACTGTAGACTTTGGCATGTACTAGAATGATGCTTGGATTAGGGGTTAACACCCAGGCTGGATAGATCGTCAGAGTGAGGCCAAACACTAACTGGAGGAACAGCACCTCATATCTCACTTGGTTAGCTGACAACCCAATGGTATGAGTCTTGATTCGCCTAACTTCAAGTAGCCCTTGCATCCCCTCTCTCCGTCCCTCTCCCACCCTAGTTGTTGTACTAGTTTCACTGTTGTCCTGGCGAGTTTCATTGCCTGCAACTCATTTCCACCTAGACCACAGCTAACTATCCTTTCATTCATTTTTCTATATCTCTCGACATCACCGTCTATATCTGTCATTTTCCTTTCCCCGACTATCAGTCTGAAGAAGGGTCTCGACCCGAAACGTCACCCATTCCTTCTCTCAGGTCAAGTCAAGTCAAGTTTATTTGTCACATACACATACGAGATGTGCAGTGAAATGAAAGTGGCAATGCTCGCGGACTTTTGTGCAAAAGACAAACAACAAAACAACCAAACAAATTATAAACACAATCATAACACACATATTCCTTTACATAATAAATAATGGAAGGAAAAACGTTCAGTAGAGTTAGTCCCTGGTGAGATAGGCGTTTACAGTCCGAATTGCCTCTGGGAAGAAACTCCTTCTCAACCTCTCTGTTCTCACCGCATGGCAACGGAGGCGTTTGCCTGACCGTAGCAGCTGGAACAGTCCGTTGCAGGGGTGGAAGGGGTCTCCCAAGATTTTATTTGCTCTGGAGTTGCACCTCCTGTTGTATAGTTCCTGCAGGGGGGCGAGTGAAGTTCCCATAGAGCGTTCGGCCGAGAGATGCTGCCTGACCTGCTGAGTTACCCCAGCACTTTGTGTCTATCTGAGAGGTTGGACAGACTTGGATTGTACTCTCTGGAATGCTGGAGTTGGCTGAGAGACCTGATATAACTATGAGGAAGAGACAGCCCCCCCCCCCCCCCCCCCCCAAATGAAAAACCATCACATACCAGAGGGGAAAGTTTAAAGGAGATGTGCATGACAAGTTTTTTTTACACAGAGATGTGTGGGTGGATGGAACGTGCTGCTGGAGGCAGTGGGGAGACAGATATGATAGTGGCATTTAGTATAGGCATATGGATATGCAAGGAATGGAGGGATATGGACCATATAAGACAGATGAGATCAGTTTAACTTGGCATCATGCTCGGCACAGACACTGTGGGCCGAAGGGCCTGACCTTGTGTTAGTTTTGTTTATTGTCACATGTACTCGGATACAGTGAAAAAGCTTTTTCACTGCCTGTTCCTGTACTGTACTGTTCTATGTAGGAAGAAACTGCAGATGCTGGTTTAAACGGAAGATAGACACAAAAAGCTGGAGTAACTGAGCGGGTCAGGCAGCAAGGAATTTCGTGTCGAGATCCTCCTTCAGACCTCATCTGAAGAAGGGTTTTGACCAAAAATGACACCCATCCCTCCTCTCCACAGATGCCGTCTGACCCACTGAGTTGCTCCAACATTTTGTGTCTATTCTTGACCCGAATTGTCATCATCTCGTTTTCTCCAGAGATGCTGTCTGACCTGCTGACTTACTCCAGCTTTGTGTCTGTACAGTTAGTTCTATGTCTAGTTACCTGGCATCGCCATTGTTAATAAATTGTGTGTTTGATTATTACGCATTTATCCGGGTGTATTCCTGCGTTGACGGGCCTGCTTGCGGCGGCTGATAGGATGCACGGGCGGTGATGCCAGCGCATTGTGCCGCAGAGCTTACTTACACCAGGAACAATGCATGGGACAGCTGAGGCTGGTGAGCAGCCCCCCCCCCCCCCCCCCCCTGCTCAGCTGCCTGTCTATTGTCCCTAGTCCCCGGGGTCGTGACCCGAGAATGACTCCAGCACTCTGGCAAGACTGCTTCCCTGAGCCAGGCTGCTGACTTGTGGACAAATTTACATCTGAATGGGGCATGCGTGAGCCATCAGTGCAGTGGGATGAGTTCATGCCAGCATGTTTCTGAGCAAAACACAAGAGTGCTGGAGGAATCAAAGACCTTATAGCGGAGGCTCTGCTATAAGATCTTTGGGAGGAACTGAGTGTTTTATTGTCACATGTCCCAGATAGACCAATGAAAATGTTACTTGCAGCAGCACAACAGGATATGTAAACACAGTTCACTGTAAACAATGAAATAAACGAGAAAACAAAGTAGTATGTATACCCATACTTACACACTATATATATAATAATAATAATAATAATACATTTTATTTATGGGCGCCTTTCAAGAGTCTCAAGGACACCTTACAAAAATTTAGCAGGTAGAGGAAAAACATGTATGCGGAATGAAATAAATAGTAGAGACATGACTAGTACACAAAGTAAAGACAGAATTCAATACAAAACACAGTATGAGGCAATTAATGCACAGATGAAAAGGGAGGGGGACGTGGGGCTAAGGATAGGCAGAGGTGAAGAGATGGGTGTTGAGGCGGGACTGGAAGATGGTGAGGGACACGGAATTGCGGATCAGTTGGGGGAGGGAGTTCCAGAGCCTGGGAGCTGCCCTGGAGAAGGCTCTGTCCCCAAAACTGCGGAGGTTGGACTTGTGGATGGAGAGGAGACCGGCTGATGTGGATCTGAGGGACCGTGAGGGTTGGTAGGGGGAGAGGAGGTCAGTGAGATATGGGGGGGGGGGGCCAGATGGTGGAGGGCTTTGTAGGTGAGGATCAGGATTTTGTAGGTGATCCGGTGGGAGATGGGAAGCCAGTGAAGTTGTTTGAGGACTGGAGTGATGTGGTGCCAGGATTTGGTGTGGGTAATGAGTCGGGCGGCTGCGTTCTGGACCAATTGGAGTCGGTTGATGTAGGTGGAGCTGATGCCAAGGAGAAGTGAGTTGCAGTAGTCCAGTCGGGAGGAGATGAAGGCATGGATGAGTCTTTCAGCAGCGGGAGGTGTGAGAGAGGGTCAGAGTTTGGCGATGTTGCGGAGATGAAAGAAGGAGGTTTTAATGACATGGCGGATGTGAGGCTCAAGGGAGAGGGTGGAATCAAAGATCACGCCAAGGTTGCGGGCCTGGGGAGATGGGGAGACAGTGGTGCCGTCGATGGTGAGAGTGGGGTTATTGATTTTGCTGAGTGTGGCTTTGGAGCCTATGAGGAGGAATTCTGTTTTATCGCTGTTGAGTTTGAGGAAGTTATGTTGCATCCAGGTTTTTATAGCTGACAAACAGGAGTTGATATGGGGGGGGGGGGGGGGGGGGGGTTGTGGGGGATTTGGTGCTGAGGTAGATATATATGTGTGTATATATATGTGTGTGTATAATAATAATAATAATAATAAATTTGATTTGCGGGCGCCTTTCAAAGTCTCAAGGACACCTTACAGAAATTAACAAGAGTAAAAAAAAACATAGTCAGAGTAAAATAAATAATAAAGACATCACCAATATACAAATTAAAGACAGAATTAGCTCCAAAGACAAAAAATCAAAAACACAATGTGAAGTATATATATATATATATATATATGTGTGTGTGTATATATATGTGTATGTGTGTATATATGTGTGTGTATATATGTATGTGTATATATATATGTGTGTGTGTGTATATATGTATATATATATATATGTGTGTGTATATATATATATATATATGTGTGTGTGTGTGTATATATATATATATATATGTGTGTATGTGTATATGTGTGTGTGTATATATATGTTTGTATATATGTGTGTGTGTGTGTGTATATATATATATATATATGTGTGTGTGTATATATATTACACACACACACACACATATATATGTATAAATATATATACACGTGTGTGTGTGTATATATATACATACATACATATAAAGAACAAACATTAATAGTGCAATAACAGGCTTCCTCTCTTTTGATCTCTCATTTTCACACATTACCCTTCCTTATTTCTGTGTCTCCCTCTCCCCTGACTCTCAGTCTGAAAAGGGTCTCGACCGAAACGTCACCCATTCATTCTTTCCAGAGATGCTGTTTGACCCGCTGAGTTACCCCAGCATCTTGTGTCTGTCTGCAGTTCTTCCCTACACAATAATAATCGATGTAGCTCGGAGCTTATTGGAGGTGGTGGTGTTTAATAGCCTGATGGCTGTAGGGAAGAAGCTGGATGTTAGTTTTCAGGCTCCTGCACCTTCTTCCAGTAATGAGTGTGTGGGTCTCTGATGATGCTGGCTGCCGTCTTGAGGCAGCGACTTGTGTCGACCCCTTCGGGCAGCATCTGGGGAGGGAATGGACAGGCGATGGTTCCATGACGACCCCAGGTTCAACATTTTTGGGGTGTATATTTGATGGGCTTGTGCTCCTGCCTGCCACAAACCTCCCTATGCCACTTCCTGGTCCAGTGAAGGGCGGGGAGATAACAAAGACTAACTACTTCCCCTGTAGTGCCATCTCTGCCCTTTTATATCAATAATAGAATAGACCATGTGAACGCACGCACTGAGCCTTTTGCCCTGTGTGGGGGAATCAAGAACCAGAGGACATGGGTTTAAGGTGAGAGGCAAAAGATTTAATAGGAACCTGAGGGGCAAGATTTTCGCACATAGGTTGGTGTGGGCGTATGGAATGAGCTGCCAGAGGAGGCAGTTGAGGCAGGGACTATCACATTTAAAAATACACTTGGACGAGGTTTAGAGGGTTGTGGGCCAAAGTGAGCAGGGGGGGACTAGTGTAGATGGGGCATCTTGGTCGGCATGGGTGAGTTGGGCCGAAGGGCCTGTTTGTGTGCTGTGACTTTATCGCCATCAAGTGTAGCTCTGGCGCTGGAACAAATGTCATGCAGTTACCTGCGAGAGTTCACCACGAGGTCACCGGTCGATGCTGTTACTGACAGCTTGGCAAATCCCATCAGCCGCATACGTAATTAAAATCCATAGTTCATAGTTTCAATGCAGATTCTAGACTGCAGTGTGGGAAGGAACTGCAGATGCTGGTTTACACCGAAGATAGGTGCAAAATGCTGGAGTAACTCAGCGGGACAGGCAGCGTCTCTGGAGAGAAGGAGCGGGTGACGTTTCGGGTCGAGACCCTTCTTCAGACTGGAACTTCAGCATTGAGACTCCAGAGTTTTTAATAGTAAGATTAAACGAGTACTTACCAGTACGAAGTTTGATCTGTATTTTATGAGGAGTTACGGTGAGGGATTAAGTGAAGACCCCAGCTCCAGTGCGCATGCGGCATACTTCGAAGCAGCGGTGTGAAATCACAGAATAGACACAATATTTGAAGTAAGATAGTAAAGATCACGAGACATCAGTTTACTAGTTCGATCTGTATAATGAGGGTGGGAGCGGCGGGCACTTAATCCCTCACCGTAACTCCTCATAAAATACAGATCAAACTTCGTACTGGTAAGTACTCGTTTAATCTTACTATTTTACTTCGGAGTCACGTGAGTGATTCCGTGAAGACTTCAAAGGTCTGTGATTTCAAACCGTGTAACAGTTTTTATTTCACTCACTGCCGAAGTTTATGAGGGAGGAAGTGTTATCGTAATCAACCAGTGGATCTGCTTTCAAAAGAAACAGAAAGGTATTTGTTAACAATAACAACATAACAGAGCTCCTCTGAGCTTAAATTAATATTGCAGTTTGTAATATTCTCCTGCAATTAAATCAGGTTTATCAACGGTTTATAATAAAAAATGTTCTGAACGCGATTCCCTTGACCATTCTGCTGTATTGAAAATGTGGTCAACCGGGATGTCCATTCGTTCAGCCGCTGATACCAATGCTGTCCTAGTGGAATGGGATTAAAATGTATTATAATCTATTCCGGCAGCTTTCAGTACCTATTTGAGCCACCTTGGAGTGGTTTGGCTCGTACCCCGTTTTGGGTTACTGTGGTTGACCCATAGGCTTTCCTCTCCCTCTAAGATAGTGGGTTGTGTCTATATGTAGTAGTAGATGGGTCACCACACTCAACCTGGACTCTGGTGGGTAGGCCCGGAATCCCACCAGTGAATCGGGCGTTCCTGGTCCATATAGCCATATAATGACTACAGCACGGAAAACACAGGCGATCTCGACCCTGCTAGTTCGTGCCGAATCCATATACCTGCGAGTTAGATTTTACCAGACCTAAATATGAACTTGATGCGTCTGGGGTAATCACCATGTATCCAGTCTAGTTTATGGAGTGACCGGACTCTTTGAGCGTGTACGAGAGCCATAAGCATGAGCCTTTTTTAAAAACATAGATTAAGCAAGCTGAGGGATCTGGCTGGTGCCATTCTCTGAGGTATGTCAATATCACACCAATATCCCATACATGGGTATATACCTGGGTGTTTGGGGCTTATATTATAGTTGCCCTTCATAGGTTTACCTTCAGTGGATGGGATCCCATGCTCTGCTGACATGCGGTTTTAGATAAGCAGATAAGGCGCTCCATGCTGTATTTACGGCACTGTAACTCACCTTTTAGTCATGGTGTAGATGTTCCAGGAACTCCAATACGTCAGTGGTTGAATAGTTCGTTGTACCTGCGTCGTGGCGGTATTTTACCCATGTTAGCTTTTAGTGACTGTTCGCAGGGATGCCGACATGGTGGTAATGGTTCCTTTGGATAATCCCAGTCCCTGGTAAGGTCTATTCAAAACCTGCACCCAGGAGTTTGATGTTTCCCTGGCATGGGTGGCTTATGCCTGATACTGGGTTGAGTCAGCAACCATGGTCCGCTAGGGAAATCCATAGGTGACTCGCCCACCGTGTCGTGATGAACTGGGAACCATGGCTGTAGGCCGGTCGGGCACGTTCAATATCTCGGAGACAGATCCCATCTGTATTGCGAAGTGCCCGACTGATGAGGCAGAAGGGAGGAAGGCAAAGCAGAAATTCCCCCTTCCAGCGTATAGGCATCTATTGCTGCTGCCTCTAATCTGGTTCCTAAGTCACATACATGGGTTACTGGTAATTCCGTCTTGTGCAACCAAATTGATATCTGGCTATCAAACTGCTTAATAAATTTAGCAGATATTTTGGGTTATGACATCTATTCAATGTAATCATAAATTTTACCCCGTGACATGGTGTCCCCCACTGTGTTCTAGCTCCCTAGGACATAGGCAGCTGATAGTTAAAATGTTTTTGACACACCATTGCCAATTTTGTTTGACCAATTTGTTGCACAATAATGATTATTATGCTCCCCATATGGTTGATATAAGCCACCACCATAGTATTATCAATCCGTAACCACATATGTACGTGCTGCATTTGAAATGCATATGCTTTTTAGCCCAATAGGCGATCACCAATCCCAAGAAGTTGATGCCCGGTATGTGTAGTAACGATGTTTGTGACTTGGTCCATCTGTTACCTGTGCTGGATATGGAGTTTAGTTGCTCCCCAGCCTAAAGTACTGGCATTGGTTTTAAAAATAACCAAGTTGGGATTGGTGATGATAATAGGGCTGAAAACTATGCCAAATATATGTCTGCCCACCACCTTAATTGTGATATAGCTTCAGTGGGTACATTCATGATTTGATTATAGTGACCCAAGTATCTTGGCAAAGTAACAGTCATATGGACGGAATTATTATTGAAGCCCAGATAATCCTTGGTAGTAACGCTTCAATTCTGGTTTATCTGGGCGTGGGATGAACCTCAGCTTTAGGGAGCTGTTTCGTAGCTAGAACTGCTCCACAGCTAATTCCTTTGTTTCCCCTAATATGAGGATATCATCCAATATGTGCCATGATTATGCTTGTTTTCTTAATATTTTCATGGCCATTTATAATAGTTTAGGGCTGAGGTTTAGACCATATGAAATGCTATATGCTCCCATGGTTGCCCTAACCGGGATATCCATGATCCAGGTAAATATATTTAGGTATCTATAATGATCCTAGTGTATGGTATAAGATAGTTAGCATCTCCCATATCAATGCTCCCCATAGGTATCCTAGGGAGATCAGATGTCTGGCAGTGACAAAACTCCACCTCCATCTTAAAGTGGATATACTCAACAGATTTATTTAGTGATATTAGATCAATGATGATGCTACATTCATCATCTTTTATAGTTTTGGTGAATATATTCGATACAAATTCCAATCCGTTTAGTAATGTGCCTGTTTAGTTCAGCTTGCCTTCTCACTTCTCTTTTCTTAGAGGGAGAAACAGCCCTTTGGGCGCATTGCTGAACTGGCAGTAAAATGCCCAATTTGAATTCGTTTTTATCCTCTAATGCTGTTGAGTATATTTTGGTTATTTGTGACAGCATCCCATGCTTAGCCCACTCCCCATGCAGTTTAGTAGAACACCCTTGTTTTAGTGTAAACTGGGAGGAACCAGACTACCTACCTCCATGCTTGTTGTTTTTCATGAAGGCGTAGTTTGCTGGTATGCTGGTGCTGTCGGTGGGGCGGCGCATCTTCCCACGGCTCCGCTCTGGGCCCCGTCTAAAAAGAACTATGGGGGATCTGCAGCGGTCACCAGGCTTTCACCAGTCCTTGTTTGATATTGCTGGTGGATGCCGAGGGGTGCTGCCAGCTGGGTGTTGGATGTGATGTCCTGCTCGTACCATAGCCTGCTCCCTCTTCCCCGCAGCAGCGGTTTGCATAGCCCCATATATTCGGGGTTGCGGGCAGGTCTATATGCACCATCGTTCAGTCGAGTATCCCAAATATGGGAACATCTTAGGCGTCAGCACCAAAGGCGAGCAAAGGTGGTAACATCTTGACCTTCCGTAGAATTCGCTGCTTGTCTGTGAGTCTACGAGACCCAGCTGCCTGCGGATTTGCCTCTGGAAAGGCCTGCTCCTGCAGGGCTTTTGTTGGGAAGATGGTCGCGTGGAGGAGCCATGTAGTGGCCCACGACACCCAGTGGCTCTTCCTGATCCTGCTCCCCTGGCATACTGCTGTTCTCGTCCGCCTGCCCAGCGCTTAAGCCAGCCCAGCCCTGGCCTCCTTAGCCCTTAAAAAAGGAGCATAAAGGATGCGCTAAATGGGAGGAGGCAAAGCACTCCACTCCCTGTTGCATCAATCCCTCGACAAGGGAGATGGCTAGTGCAATGGCACTGGGGTAGGAGTCAGCTCCCTTGGCATTCAGCCAGTGCCCCTTTACACCGGCGGCACAGGGAGCGGCTCGGTGTCGAGTGAGCGGGAGCATTGAAATAGCTCCACCGCTACCGGTGGCTGCCTCCCAGATAAGGACCCTCGTGTGGAGTTGGGCAGGCAGTCCTTCTCCTGGAGGTGAACTTCATGACCTCCTTTGGCTTGGGGAGACAGACATACTTATTTTGCCTTCTCCAACCTGTTCCAGCTTGGAGGAAGATGGCTCCTGTAGAACCTGTAAATTGGTAAGATTTCCCCTTACCTGTAAGGAGAGGCTGCCTGCCGTTTTCCAGGCGGCGTTGTGGCGGTTCCCGGGCGGTGATTCTCCTGGTCAGGAGTCTGCAGGGCTGCTGGTCGGGTTTTTTAAAATTTTCCCGCCGGTCCGCGGCTGTACGGAACAGCTGTTCAGCGGACCGGCATTAGCGTAGCTCCTAGCAGCGGTCCGCAGCGTTAGCGGTCCGGGTGGCACCTTGTCCCCGTCACTGTCGGCCCCACGCTGGAGTCGAAACGGGGCCCGCTCACCATGCCTCACTTTGCTCCCCCTGGAGCAAAAATCACAAGGCCCGATTAAGGTAAGTACTTACCTCTCGTCCCTGGATGCGGGAGCTAGCCCGACTCCCGCTGGCCGCCGCGTTCTGCACGCTGTGCGACAAAGCCGCATGCGCACTGGAGCTGGGGTCTTCACGGAATCACTCACGTGACTCCGAAGTAAAATTCATATACTTGTGTTAAAATGGTTAAAGCCTGACACCACTTGTTTCTCGATGTCTTGAGGGGTGGGCCACAGTTCCAGTGAATGGAGGGTCTGTATTTCTAGTCATCCAGGGTACACTAATTGGCAGAACAACAGGAAATAAAATCCCATTCAACCTGATTCCATCTGCTATAAACAAACCTTAGCATATCTCCTAAAACCCTTAAGTTCATAAGTGATAAGGGAATGCAGCGTAGGTTTACAAAGTTAATTCCCGGGATGGCGGGACTGTCATATGCTGAGAGAATGGAGCAGCTGGGCTTGTACACTCTGGAGTTTAGAAGGATGAGAGGGACTCTCATTGAAACATATAAGATTATTAAGGGTTTGGACACGCTAGAGGCAGGAAACATGTTCCCGATGTTGGGGGAGTCCAGAACCAGGAGCCACAGTTTAAGAATAAGGAGTAAGCCAATTAGAACGGAGATGAGAAAACACTTTTTCTCACAGAGAGTTGTGAGTCTGTGGAATTCTCTGCCTCAGAGGGCGGTGGAGGCAGGTTCTCTGGATACGTTCAAGAGAGAGCTAGATAGGGCTCTTAAAGATAGCGGAGTCAGGGGATACGGGGAGAAGGCTGGAGCGGGGTACTGATTGGGGATGATCAACATTGAATGGCGGTGCTGGCTCGAAGTGCCGAATGGCCTACTCCTGCACCTATTGTCTATTGATAGGAGCAGAATTAGGTCGTTCGGCCCATCAAGTCTACGCTGCCATTCAATCATGGCTGATCTATCTCTCCCTCCTAACCCCATTCTCCTGCCTTCTCCCCATAACCCCTGACACCTGTACTAACCAAGAATCTATCTATCGCTGCCTTAAATATACCCACTGACATGGGCTCCACAGCTTACTCTGGCAAAGAATTCCACAGATTCACCTCCCTCTGACTAAAGATATTACTCCCCATCTCCTTCCTTAAAGAATGTCTGTATTTCTGAGGCTGTGGGTGGGTCAACAACCTACGGCCCTGGGGCCAGATCCGGCCCGTAACCCAAAACCATCTGGCCCGCAGGCGGTTTTTTTTTTATTCCGAGAACTTCCATCATCTAGGACTTCCGTCATCTAGTGCATTTCTCAATAATTCACTTGAGCTGCGGCTGGTGTGTCTGTACGTTCTCCTCAGCCACTGGTGCGGATTTGGGTGAGAGTCTAGTGATAGGCATCTACAGTCGGCTCGCAATGTTTCTTGTCTGTGTGTTTGTGTGTGTGTGTGTGTGTGTCTAACACCCCACAGTCCATCAAATACATCAAATATCTGTGACAGACAGTGGCCGCCTTCTTCACCACCACCTCCACGTCCGACCACTGTGAGGCAACACCATTAAATTACTAAAACCTCCTCTTCCTTCCTTCTCCACTGCTTCCTCTTCCAGAGGGAGGGAGGTTCTTATATTTATTTTTAATACTGTTCTTCTGATAAACTGGGTGCAGGAGGAGGCCATTCGGCCCGTCGAGCCAGCACCGCCATTCACGGCGATCTTGGCTGATCGTCTCCAATCAGTAACCCGTGCCTGCCTTCTCCCTTGATTCCACTAGGCCCCTAGAGCTCTATCTAGAAGCCATGTCCCACGGTACGAGTTCATTCCAAGAGTTCTCAGGCGTTTGCCCTGATTCGAACTCGGAGATTTACGGTAACGGCTGCTCGTTGGTACTCGGGGCTCTCGTGGACATTTTTTAACGTGTTGAAAAATCTTCACGAGTCTTCCCGTGCTTACTTGCCGTTAGCGAGTCTTCCCGAGTACCTGCCGTTAGCGTTACGAGCCGCTAATAGACGTCCCCGAGCTCCGACGTACCCGCTACGTTCATTCTCCGTGCTTACCACGAGTTTGATTTTTTTTTAAACTCGGGAGAACTCTTGGAATGAACTCGTACCGTGGGACAGGGCTTTAACTCTCTCTTAAATCCATCCAGTGACTTGGCCTCCACTGCCATCTGTGGCAGGGAATTCCACAAATTCACAACTCTCTGGGTGAAAAAGATTTTTCTCACCTCAGTCTTAAATGTCCTCCCCTTTATTCTAAGACTGTGGACCCTGGTTCTGGACTCGCCCAACATTGGGAACATTTTTCCTGCATCTAGCTTGTCCAGTCCATTTATAATTTTATATGTTTCTATAAGATGCCCCCTCATCCTTCTAAACTCCAGTGAATACAAGCCTAGTCTTTTCAATCTTTCTTCATATGACAGTCCCGCCATCCCAGGGATCAATCTCGTGAACCTACGCTGCACTGCCTCAAGCACAAGGATGTCCTTCCTCAAATTAGGAGACCAAATCCGTACACAATACTCCAGATGTGGTCTCACCAGAGCCCTATACAACTGCAGAAGATTATTATTTCCATTATTTGTAGTAGCAGTAATAGTACCTTCATCATTATTAATTAATTTATTATCAAAGAGGAATATCAAAGATTATTTACCAACAAATGGTGGTAGATGTGGCCCGCCATCCGCTCACAGACATGGACCTGGCCCTTATGCAGAACAAGGTTGTTCACCCCTATCCTAGGCTCTCCCACGAGTGGAAACATCCTCTCCACATCCACTCTATCCAGGCCTTTCACTTTTCTGTACATGGCTTAGTGGCACAGTGGTGAGTGATTGAAGCTGCTGCCTCCCAGCACCGGAGACCCGGGTTCAATCCTGACCTCGGGAGCTGTCAGTGTGGAGTTTGCACGTTCTCCCTGTGACTCTGAGTTTCCTCCGGGTGGTCTGGTTTCCCCCCACATCCCAAAGACGTGCGGGTTTGTAGGTTAATTGGCCTCTGCAAATTGCCCCTAGTGTGTAGGGAGTGGATTAGAACGTGGGATAACACAGAACTAATGTAAACGGGTGATCAATGGTCTGCGCAGACTCGGTGGGCCGAAGGGCCTGGGTCCATGCGTTTATTATATTATCTTCCATTTAATTCAAGCAAAGGTCTTGTTGCATGAATGCACCATTCGCCCATGGCCATTATATCATCTTTGCTCTATGGTTGAAGATGAGAGAGATTACAGATCATGTGATCAGAAGACATAGGAGTAGAGTTAGGCCATTCGGCCCATCGAATCTTACCGAATTACCTACTGAATAGTGAAAGGCCTGGATAGAGTGGATGTGGAGATGATGTTTCCACTAGTGGGAGAGTCTAGGACCAGAGGTCATAGCCTTAGAATTAAAGGACGTTCCTTTAGGAAGGAGATGAGGAGGAATTTCTTTAGTCAGAGGGTGGTGAATCTGTGGAATTCATTGCCACAGTAGGCTGTGGAGGTCAAGTCAATGGATATTTTAAAGGTAGAGATAGATAGATTCTTGTTTAGTACGGGTGTCAAACGTTATGGGGAGAAGGCAGGAGAATGGGGTTTGGAGGGAGAGATAGATCAGCCATGATTGAATGGTGGAGTAGACTTGATGGGCCGAATGGGCTAATTCTACTCCTATCACTTATGACGTTATGAATCTGCTCCGCTGATCTATTTGCCTTCTCCCAACAACATTTAGCGCCCTCACCAATCAAGAATCGATGTAGGAAGGAACTGCAGATGCTGGTTTAAACCGAAGATAGACACAAAAAGCTGAAGTAACTCAGCGGGTCAGGCTGCATCTCTGGAGAAGAAATGGGTGATGTTTAGGGTCGAGACGAGATCCTACCTTCTGTCTCAGGGTCTCAACCCAAAAAGACTGAAGAAGGGTCTCGACCCCCAAACGTCACCCATTCCTTCCATCTCTGGAGAGAAGTAATGGATGCCGTTTCGGGCCGTGACCCTTCTTCAGAATGAGAGTCGGGGGAGAGGGAAACAAGAGATATAGACGGTGATGTAGAGAGATATAGAACAAATGAATGGAAAATATGCAGAGAAGTAACGATGATAAAGGAAACAGCACATCAAGGCCACTGTGTACAGTTTTGGTCTCCTAATCTGAGGAAGGACATCCTTGTGATTGAGGCAGTGCAGCGTTGGTTCACGAGATTGATCCCTGGGATGGCGGGACTGTCATATGAGGAAAGATTGAAAAGATTAGGCTTGTATTCACTGGAGTTTAGAAGGATGAGGGGGAATCTTATAGAAACATATAAAATTATAAAAGGACTGGACAAGCTAGATGCAGGAAAAATGTTCCCAATGTTGGGCGAGTCCAGAACCAGGAGCCACAGTCTTAGAATAAAGGGGAGGCCATTTAAGACTGAGGTGAGAAAAAACGTTATCACCCAGAGAGTTGTGAATTTGTGGAATTCCCTGCCACAGAGGGCAGTGGAGGCCAAGTCACTGGATGGATTTAAGAGAGAGTTAGATATAGCTCTAGGGGCTAGTGGAATCAAGGGATATGGGGAGAAGGCAGGCACGGGTTATTGATTGGGGATGATCAGCCATGATCACAATGAATGGTGGTGCTGGCTCGAAGGACCGAATGGCCTCCTCCTGCACCTATTTTCTATGTTTCTAATGTATCAATCTCTGCTTTAAAAACACCCAGTGGACAATGAATGAAATAATGTTGGTTCTACATAAGGGAGGAGAGCACTGGCCTTCTGAGCACTGGTCCTCTGCTGAGGCGAAAGATGAGACAAAATAAGTGGAGCGTTGGAAGTGAATGGGGAAAGGAGCCACACTCACAGGTCATTGACAAAGAACCGAGGAGGTGTTGGATGGCAGGAGTTAATGATGAGAGAAATCAAAGAGGCAGAGACTATATGTAAAGGAGGCACAGAAACCGTATGCGAGATCGGCTTATCTTGGTGTGTTTGGTTTATTGTCGATATAGGGATACAGTGGAGAGTGTTTGTTTGCTGCGTGCCATCCAGTCAGTGGAAAGACTAGACATTGATTGCACACACGGTGCCTCAGGAAGACCGTCAGCATCCATAAAGACTCCTCACACCCTTGTAACAGACTGTTCGAACTACTTCTCTCCGGCAGATGTTACAAGGCCTTCTACGCCCGAACCTCCAGACTCAGGAACAGCTTCATTCCCAGAGCTATAGCGGCTCTGAACCGGCCCTGCATAATGCCCCCCACCCCCACTGGACTGTCTCCCTCAGATGGTCACGTCGCACAGACATATCTGCACTTTCGGCCCAAAACGTTGCCTATTTCCTTCGCTCCATAGATGCTGCTACTGCACCCGCTGAGTTTCTCCAGCATTTTTGTGTACCTTCGATTTTCCAGCATCTGCAGTTCCTTCTTAAACACATCTGCACTTTAGTCTGTTTGAGATGTTTTATTGTTGTAATGTTCTTTTTACAAACCATGTTCTCGGGGTATCTAAATCTAAATGTTATTAGTTATTTAAGTTATGACATCGGATGGAAGCTGCAAACCAAATCTCGTTGCACTTATGTGCAATGACAATAAAATATATTATTATTATTATTATTAATCAAGTCGCCCACATGTATCACTCAACCACATGTGCCAATGAAGCATTCATTCATTCATTCAAGGTAAAGTCCGATTAAAGATAGTCCGAGGGTCTCCAGTGAGGTAGATGGGAGGTCCGACCTGCTTATGTTTGGCATTTGTGTTCAAGAAGGAACTGCAGATGCTGGAAAATCAAAGGTACAAAATTGCTGGAGAAACTCAGCGGGTGCAGCAGCATCTATGGAGCGAAGGAAATAGGCAACGTTTCGGGCCGAAACCCTTCTTCAGCTTCGGAGGGAGGAGGAGAACTTCTTCAAAGTAGGCATACCTTGAGGAGATATCGCAGTAGAGTAGATAAAATGTTCAAGAAGGAACTGCAGATGCTGGAAAATCGAAGGTACAAAATTGTCCTCCCTCCGAAGCTGAAGAAGGGTTTCGGCCCGAAACATTGCCTATTTCCTTTGTTCCATAGATGCTGCTGCACCCGCTGAGTTTCTCCAGCAATTTTGTACCTTATGTCTGGCGCGGGCCTTGTTAGCTGAAGGGCCTGTTTCCCTTGTGTACAGTTGATTGTGGCGTTTTCCAGTTTGTGGGCAGATAGATCTAAGCTTGGATTAATTTTAGGATCAATTCTGCATGGGAGCAGTTAGCAGTTTGTCTGGCAAAATGAGTTTAGTTTTTTTGTTTAGTTTATTTTTGACTTTTTAGTTCAGACTTTTTTTTAATAGTTTCGAGATGCAGTGCAGAAACAGGCCCTTTGGCCCACCGAGTCCACACAGACCAGCGATCCCCGCACACTAAAGGGCCTGTCGCACTTTTTCCACCTCTGCCGAGTTTGCCCTTGACTCGTACTCGCAGCATGGTCGTCACAAGGTCATAGGAGGTCGTAGCGGGCCGTGATGCTAGTTGTAGGTACTCGTGGCATCAAGTAGGTCGGGCAGTTTTTCTAGCCTGATGATAAATGTCCACGAGTAAAAAAAGGCCATGAGTTGGGTCATGAAACTGGGACAGGCCCTATACACACCAGGGACAATTTTACACTAATACCAAACTAATCAGCCTATACACCTGTACGTCTTTGGAGTGTGGGAGGAAACGCATGTTGGTCTTGGGGAGAACGCGCAAACTCATACAGGCAGCACCTGTAGTCAGGATCGAACCCGGGTCTCTGGCGCTGTAAGGCAGTAGCTCCTACTGTTATGCCACCATGCCTGCATATCCATCTGCCCATCCAAAAGCCCCTTAAACATCTTGAAGATGAAACTGAACTCACTTATGGGAGTTATTCCCAGCGCAGTGTAATGGGGAGGGATTCTACACTGGCACATTTCAATCTTCTTCTTCTCCTTGCGTATGGTGTGCACAGCCTAAAGTTGCGGGACAACTTGTTCTATTTGATTGTGCACGCCAGGTTGATTGCATTCGTGGAAACAGGGCGGGCCACATGAAGGTTGCAATCTCCCCACCCCCACACTTCAATAATGCCAGTGACAAGCAGCTTGGAAATTGTCCCTTCCACTGAATCAAGATAAAAGTGATCCTCCTTTATGTTTTGGACAAAGGCCGCGCGCGGAGTGGTTCTGATGTTGCAGGGAAGCTTGTTGAGAGCAGGGTAACAAATGGCCGCTAATTAATGGTCACCTTTGTGTCGCTGCTGCCTGCTGGCTGGCTGTGGACAACAATAGTGATGCCCATTCTCCCTCTGAAGTCAAAACAATAACGGTCATTGGAAGTTGGAAGCCAGCGGGAGATGTAGATTATTTGTTAAATACAAAGTGTGTGAAGCGTGAGATTGTTCATGACCCGTTTAACTAACTTGGCCGCGGCCCCATGTTTAACCTGCCCGACAGTAAACCTCCATTTATACCTCGAGCTGCCTCGGCAAGGCCAGCAGCATAATCAAGGACGAGTCGCATCCTGGCCACTCCCTCCTCTCCCCTCTCCCGTGGTGTAAATGGTATAGAAGTGCGAAAACGAACATCTCCATATCCAGGGGGCAGTTTCTTCCCGCCTGTTATCGGGTTAACTGAACCATCCCACCGCAACCAGAGAGCAGTCCTGAACGGCTGCACGGTGGCGCAGCGGTAGAGTTGCTGCCTTACAGCGCTTGCAGCGCCGGAGACCAGGGTTCCATCCCGACTACGGGCGCTGTCTGTACGGAGTTTGTACGTTCTCCCCGTGACCTGCGTGGGTTTTCCCCTGAAATCTTCGGTTTCCTCCCACACTACAAAGACGTACAGGTTTGTGGGTTAATTGGCTCGGTGTAAATGTAAATGAATGAATGAATACGCTATTGTACATGTGACAAGTCACGGTGAAATTCTTTACTGGCGTACCCAAGGTATGCAAATAGTCTCCACATAAAGGGCACTGACAAAGTTACGTATTTCCCCCTTCTCCCCCCCCCCACACACCGGGTCCTCCTTTGTTCCTTCCCCCAGCAGCGGCGTCCTCACTTCCATGTGTCCGTTCTCGTCCATCGGTCGGCGCCATCATCGACCGCCACACCGACCTCTCCATTAACGCTGCCTGCATGTCACCGACCCAGGCCCCAGCCACGGGCTCCGCAGACCCTGGGGCCGATGGCCACGGGCTTTGTCAACCCGCGAGGCTCTGGCCCGTGCGGCTGTGTAAACTGTCCCTAGTGTGTGTGGGATAGCATTAATGTGCGGGGATCGCTGGTCAGTGCGGACTCGGTGGGCCGAAGGGCCTGTTTCTGCGCTGTATCTCCAAACTAAACTACTATCTACCTCATTACTGACCCTCGGACTATTCTTGATCGGACATTACTGGCTTTACCTTGCACTAAACGTTATTTCCTTGTCATGTGTCGATACAATGTGAACGGCTCGATTGTAATCATGCATTGTCTTTCCGCTGACTGGTTAGCACGCAACAACAGCTGTACCTCGGTACACGAGGCAATAAACTGACTGGTTAGAGGGGAATTTAATTTACTGGTTGAGCTGCAGGTGAACAAACCACTCTAATAAATTAAAGCTTCACTGTAATGCGCGTCAGGATAATTATGGTTTTTGAAAGCTGTGACTTCCCAAGGATAAAATAGCTTCAAAACAACTCTAATGCCGTTGCTTATGATATAATAGTGACTCCGTCAAAAATGTGGCTTGCTCCAATTGGGCGACTTACATGCAAGTTTCACATTAACCTTGCCAATAAAACCTGTTTATTAGCGGGTTGTAAATATGGAGTTTGGATTGAATTATGCACGTTGACCAAGGAGTGTTAAAGCTATTTTTAACTCCACATCCTGACCTTGTTGTGAATGGTGTTCGGTGCATCTATGTGATGTTGCTGTTTTATTTCAAACATTGGTGTGCAAACGATTATACATTGAGGCATCAATTAAAAGTCAAAGAAACAATTGTATTACAGACAATAGATGAGACAGGCAGTCAGAACCTTTTCCCCAGGATATAAACGTCAAAGACTAGAGGGCATAGCTTTTAGCTGAAAGGGTCAAAGATGAAAGGAGATTTGCGGGGCATGCGTTTTTTTTTTTGCACAGAGAGTGGCGAGTGCCTGGAACGCGCTGCCAGGGGTGGTCGTGGAGGCAGATACGATAGTGGCGTTTATGAGGCCTTTGGACAAGCACATGGATATGTAGGGAGTGATCTGGATCGCATGCAGGTAGAGGAGTTTTGTTTAGATTCAGATTCAGATTCAGATTCAATTTTAATTGTCATTGTCAGTGTACAGTACAGAGACAACGAAATGCATTTAGCATCTCCCTGGAAGAGCGACATAGCAAACGATTTGAATAAATAATAATAAGCGCCTCCCGGATGGTAGGAGGGTGGTGATTGGAGTCCATGGTTGGGGTGAGAGCAGTCCTTGGCGATGCTGAGCGCCCTCCGCAGACAGCGCTTGCTTTGGACAGACTCAATGGAGGGGAGCGAGGAACCGGTGATGCGTTGGGCAATTTTCACCACCCTCTGCAATGCCTTCCGGTCGGAGACAGAGCAGTTGCCATACCATACTGTGATACAGTTGGTAAGGATGCTCTCGATGGTTTAAAGGGCCTGTCCCACTTTCATGACCTAACTCACGACCTTTTTTACTCGTGGACATCTATCATCAAGTTAGAAACAACGCCCCAACCTACTTGATGCCACGAGTACCTACGACTAGCATCACGGCCCGCTATGACCTACCTACCACCTCGTGATTGCGTACAGTTTTGGTCTCCTAATCTGAGGAAAGACATTCTTGCCATAGAGGGAGTACAGAGAACGTTCACCAGACTGATTCCTGGGATGTCAGGACTTTCATATGAAGAAAGACTGGATAGACTTGGCTTGTACTCGCTAGAATTTAGAAGATTGAGGGGGGATCTTATAGGAACTTACAAAATTCTTACGGGGTTGGACAGGCTAGATGCAGGAAGATTGTTCCCGATGTTGGGGAAGTCCAGAACAAGGGGTCACAGTTTAAGGATAAGGGGGAAATCCTTTAGGACTGAGATCAGAAAAACATTTTTTACACAGAGAGTGGTAAATCTCTGGAACTCTCTGCCACAGAAGGTAGTTGAGGCCAGTTCATTGGCTATATTTAAGAGGGAGTTAGATGTGGCCCTTGTGGCTAAAGGGATCAGGGGGTATGGAGAGAAGGCAGGTATGGGATATTGATTTGGATGATGAGCCATGATCATATTATATAACCATATAACAATTACAGTACTGAAACAGGCCATCTCGGCCCTTCTAGTCCGTACGGGATACTGAGTTGGATGATCAGCCATGATAATATTGAATGGCGGTGCAGGCTCGAAGGGCCGAATGGCCTACTCCTGCACCTACTTTCTATGTTTCTATGTGACGACCATGCTGCGAGTATGAGTCAAGGACAAACTCGGCAGAGGCCGTGAATTAGGTCGTGAAAGTGGGACAGGCCCTTTACTTGGTATTATCTGTGCAGACACTAGGCCGAAGGGCCTATTTCTACACTGCACTGTTGTATGTTTTAAAATGCAGTACTTTGGTAAAGGTTCAATTAGAAACGTTTTGTAGCCACGTTCAATGTGCATAATTCAACGTATTTACTATTCCAGTGTTTAATTGTCTTGTGTCGGCAATTAAACCATGAAATTCCTGCTTAACAGGCCCATAAATGCAAAATAACACAGATAACTATTTCATCAATATTACAATGAACTATGAACCCAGAGTGCATCGTTTTTGATGGCTTACCGATTCTTAGAAGCCTTTATTACTGAATAGGCTTAGGGAGAGGCTTTTTTTAATCAAATGGATATTGTGTGACAAAGATTAGCATTAATAAAAGGAAATTTCCAGCGAATACTTTGAGCCTCGGATCATCTTTCCTGGCAAGCGTATTTTGAGCGAGTTAAGACTTTAAGGCAATTCAAACTGTTAAATGGCAATTAAAATATCTGTCTGCAATGCACGGCTGCCAGGGTCTCTGTCATCTGTCAGTGGGTGATGGCATGTGCAGGAAGGAACTGCAGATGCTGGTTTACACCGAGGACAGGCACAAAATGTTGGAGTAACTCAGCGGGACAGGCAGCATCTCTGGAGCGAGGGAATGGGTGACGTTTTGGGTTTGAGACTCTTCTTCAGACCGAGAGTCAGGGGAGAGGGAGACGGAGAAATGGGAGGGCAAGGTGTGAAAATGACACATCAAAAGAGATGAAGTTCAAGGTAAATGTAGACTAGATCCATGTCAGCTGGGGGAAGTTGACAATGAGGCATACAAACATAAAATGTAATCAGGAGGACATGCAGACTGATTGGAGAACTATGATGGGGGGGAGGGATGGAGATCGAGGGAAAGCAAGGGTTACTTGAAGTTAGTGAAGTCAATATTCATACCGAAGGTAAACACAAAAGGCTGGAGTAACTCAGCGGGTCAGGCAGCATCTCTGGAGAGAAGGAATAGGTGATGTTTTGGGTGGAGACCCTTCTTCAGACTGAGAGTCTGGGGACATAACGCTGGGTTGTAAGCAGCCCAAGTGGAGTCTGAGGCGCTGTTCCCATCCCCATCTCTAGACTTCATCACTCCCGGCCCTCTATGTTCATGAAAGTCTAATCATGGATGACATGCTCCATTTCATATTAATCTGAATAACTTGTACATGATAAGGAAGACTTTCAAACTCTTAGCAGGAGGTAGATCAGATGTGTCTGAACTTGTGGCATGGTTCGAAATTAGCATTTTACCCATTCGACCATAACATTCAATTTTGTGTCTTTGCTATTGAACTGACATTCTGCACAGGGACACCTTCCTCTGTGGGTGTCTGTGTGGTAATTATGAGACCTAGGGATTTAAGACGGGAAAATCAGAGGTTACCATTTTGAATATTTTAGAATATAATAGTATCTTTATTTGCCACGCAACCAGGGTTGGTGGGGTTTGGGTTTGGTACATGATGGTACACTGCTTTAGTCACATTAAGGCAAGGCAAGGCAACTTTATTTATATAGCACATTTCATACACGAGGCAGACTCAAAGTGCTTCACATAAAAACATGTCATACAATAAAATGAAATAATAAAATGAAATAAAATAGAACTAAAAGAAAAGAAAAGCAAAATTAAAAATGCATTATAAAAAGTGCAAAAGTTAAAAGTGCAATGTAGTTAAGATTTAGCTGAAAGCTAAAGTAAACATAAAAGTTTTCAGTCTTGTTTTAAAAGTGGTCAAAGTTGGGGCAAGTCTTAAATCTTCAGGAAGTTTATTCCAGCTATTTGTTGCATAGTAACTAAATCCTGCTTTCCCATGTTTTGTATTTACTCTGGGAATCACTAACAGATTGGTCTCAGAAGATCTTAGCGGTCTAGAAGGCTTATATAGTGGAAGCATGTCAGTGATATACTTTGGTCCTAAACCATGTAGTGATTTATAGGTGAGCAGCAGGATTTTAAAATCAATTCTCTGACATACAGGGAGCCAATGTAAGGATTTAAGAATTGGTGTAATGTGTTCAAATTTTTTGGTCTTTGTTAGAACTCTAGCAACAGCGTTCTGAACAAGCTGTAGCTGCCTGACAGTTTTTTTTTTATACAATAACACATATAACAACACAGATCATAGTGATAAAGTACATCCATACCACATCACAAATCACAAATCTCACCAACAGAACATAGTGCAAAAGAACAGACAAAGACCATAGACAAGACACTATATACATCAAGAGTCCTTAGTGTTGTCTGTCATTGGATGGAATTGAGTGTTCTTATTGCTGAGGGGAAGAAGCTGTTTTTAAAACGGGTGGATTTTGTAGCAAGTGACCTGAGGCGCCTCTGAGGGAGAGGCTGGAAAAGGTGGTTTGCTGGATGGGAGGGGTCCGAGATGATCTTTATTGCCCGTTTTGAGGTACGTTGGAGGTAAATGGAACGGATTGAGGGGGGGGGGGGGGGGGGGGGAGTTGATGATCCTGGAGGCCTTGGAGACAATGCGCTGTATTCTATGTAGTGAGTGACTGTCAGTGTTTCCGTACCAGACTGTGAGTGAGGAGGTGATGATGCTTTCGATAACGGACCAGGAGGTGTTTGTGGACTCTGAACTTTTCGAGCTGTCTGAGGAAGTATAGGCGTTGTTGTCCTTTCTTAATGATGTGGTCTGCGTTGATGTGCCATTTTAGATGATTGCAGATATAGGTGCCCAGAAACTTGAATGAGTTCGTGGAGGTTATGGGATGGGAGTTGACATGGACCGGGGGGTTGGGGTTTTGTTTGCGTCTGAAGTCTATGGTGATTTCCAAGGTTTTTGATGTATTAAGCTGGAGGTTTCATCACCACTTTATATATTAATATCCTGCACTGACCCTTTTTTCCATGGGGCGTAGGAGGCTGAGGGGTGACCTTATTGAGGCGCACAAGATCAAGGGGGGCATGGATCAAGTGAACACTCAGTGTTATTCCCAGGGTAGAGGGTTCTAAAACTAGAGGGCACAGGCTTAGGTGAGAGGGGAAAGATTTAAAATGGATGTCCGGGGGACGGGCAACTTTTTCACTCAGAAGATAGTCTGTATCAGGACCAAGCTGCCAGACGAAGCTAGAGAAGCGGATGCAATTACGGACAGACTATGTGGGTAGTTTAAGAAGGACCTGCAGATGCTGGAAAATCGAAGGTAGACAAAAATGCAGCAGCATCTATGGAGCGAAGGAAATGGGCAACGTTTCGGGCCGAGACCCTTCTTCAGACTGATGTGAGCTGAAGAAGGGTCTCGACCCGAAACGTCGCCTATATTCTGAGTTTCTCCAGAATTTTTGTCTACCTACAGACTGGATAGACTTGGTTTATACTCTCTAGAATTTAGGAGATTGAGAGGGGATCTTATAGAAACTTACAAAATTCTTAAGGGGTTGGACAGGCTAGATGCAGGAAGATTGTTCCCGATGTTGGGGAAGTCCAGGACAAGGGGTCACAGCTTAAGGATAAGGGGGAAATCCTTTAAAACCGAGATGAGGAGAACTTTTTTCACACAGAGAGTGGTGAATCTCTGGAACTCTCTGCCACAGAGGGTAGTTGAGGCCAGTTCATTGGCTATATTTAAGAGGGAGTTAGATGTGGCCCTTGTGGCCAAGGGGATCAGAGGGTATGGAGAGAAGGCAGGTACGGAATACTGAGTTGGATGATCAGCCATGATCATATTGAATGGCGGTGCAGGCTCGAAGGGCCGAATGGCCTACTCCTGCACCTAATTTCTATGTTTCTATGTTTACAGTATGGATAGGAAGGGTTTCGACGGATATGGGCCAAATGCAAGCACAGGGTTGCTCTGCAGTAGAGTTGCTGCCTTAGAGTACCAGAGACCCTGATACAATCCTGACTACGGGTGCTGTCTGTACCTAGTTTGTACGTTCTCCCCGTGACCTGCGTGGGCTTTCTCTGGGATCTCCGGTTTCCACCCACACCCCAAAGACGTACAAGTTTGTAGGTCAATTGGCTTGGTATAATTTAAAAAAAGTTCCTTAGATGTGTAGGACAGTGTTAATGTGCAGGGATCGCTGGTCGAAGTGCTTGGTTCCCCGTTGAATCTCTAAACTAAATGAAGGTTAGCTCAGTATGTCAATTTGGTCGGCATGGACAGGTGGAAAACAGAAAAAGCTGGAGTAACTCAGCAGATCAGACGGCAAAGGAGACTGAAGAAGGGTCTCGACCCAAAACGTCACCTCTTCCTTTTGGTTTAGTTTAGAGATACAGGGATACAGCGCGGAAACAGGCCCTTCGACCCACCATGCTGACCAGCGATCCCCGCACATTAGCACTATCATACAGCCACCAAGGACAATTTTTACATTTACCAAACCAATTAACCTACAAACCAGTACGTCTTTGGAGCATGGGAGGAAACCGAAGATCTCGGAGAAAACCCACGCAGGTCACGGGGGGAACTTACAAACTCCGTACAGACAGCTCCTGTAGTCGGGATCGAACCCAGGTCTCCGGCGCTGTGTTCGCTGTAATAGCCCTGTCCCACGGTACGAGTTAATTCCAACAGCTCTCCCGAGTTTAAAAACAAATCAAACTCATGGTTAGCACGGAGAATGAACGTAGTGGGTATGTCGGAGCTCAGGGACGTCTCTCAGCGGCTCGTAACTCTAACGGCAGGTACTCGGGAAGACTCACTAACGGCAGGTAAGCACGGGAAGTCTTGTGAAGGTTTTTCATCATGGTGAAAAATGTCCACGAGAGCCCCGAGTACCGACGAGCGGCCATTACCGTAAATCTCCGAGTTCGAATCAGGGCAAACTCGGGAGAACTCTTGGAATGAACTCGTACAGTGGGACAGGGGTTTTAGGCAGCAACTCTATCGCTGTGACGCTGTGACCTTTTCTCCAGAGATGTTGTCCGCCTAGCGGGGTTACTCCAGCTTATTGTGTCTACCTTCGGTTTAAACCAGCATCTGCAGTTTCTTCCTGCACAGGTGGACCGAAGGGCCTGATTCCAGCATAGCAAAAGGATTTGAGTATAGGAGCAGGGAGGTTCTACTGCAGTTGTACAGGGTCTTGGTGAGACCACACCTGGAGTATTGCGTACAGTTTTGGTCTCCAAATCTGAGGAAGGACATTATTGCCATAGAGGGAGTGCAGAGACGGTTCACCAGACTGATTCCTGGGATGTCAGGACTGTCTTATGAAGAAAGACTGGATAGACTTGGTTTATACTCTCTAGAATTTAGGGGATTGAGAGGGGATCTTATAGAAACTTACAAAATTCTTAAGGGGTTGGACAGGCTAGATGCAGGAAGATTGTTCCCGATGTTGGGGAAGTCCAGGGACAAGGGGTCACAGCTTAAGGATAAGGGGGAAATCCTTTAAAACCGAGATGAGAAGAACTTTTTTCACACAGAGAGTGGTGAATCTCTGGAACTCTCTGCCGCAGAGGGTAGTCGAGGCCAATTCATTGGCTATATTTAAGAGGGAGTTAGATGTGGTCCTTGTGGCTAAGGGGATCAGAGGGTATGGAGAGAAGCAGGTACGGGATACTGAGTTGGATGATCAGCCATGATCATATTGAATGGCGGTGCAGGCTCGAAGGGCCGAATGGCCTACTCCTGCACCTAATTTCTATGTTTCTATGTTTCTATTCCGTGCGGCACATCTCCGTGACGGTAAAAGGTGAAGCGTAGCTGAAGGGGGTTGTTCCCAGGGCGGGAGCTAGCTGTCCCTGGTGGGCAGACTGCCTGCCTGATGATCAACAGTGGGACCCCAGCTGTTCATCGCCCATGTCAATGATGTGGATGACGGCATCAAGCACAATACACTTGGAAATACATTGAACATTTCAAATGAAACAGCAGGTGCTTGAAATCTGAACGAAAGAAAGAAAGCGGGATCAGGTCAGGGTGCGTTCGCGAAGAGACTCATGGGAGAGTCAGGCGTGTTTTATCGTCATCTGTCCCTAACCAGAACAATGGGCACCACAAAAGGGAAACCGAATTAACATTTTGGGCTGCAGAATCGTCATCTGACATCTTGCGGAATTAGTTATAGTGAGACTGCTCCTGGCAGTTCACACTTTACACGACCCCTTGTCTTCCTAAAGGGGCTGTCCCACTGTAGAGTTCTCCCAAGATCTCTCCTGAGTTAAAAAAAATCGTGGTAAGTACCTAGAATGTACGTCGGAGCTCGGGACGTCTCTTAGCGGCTCGTAACGCTAACGGCAGGTAAGCTCGTGAAGATTTTTTCAACATGTTGAAAAATGTCCACGAGAGCCCCGAGTACCTACGAGCGGCCATTACCGTAATTCTCCGAGTTCGAATCGGGGGAAAGTCGGGAGAACTCTGGAATTACCTCGTACAGTGGGACAGCCCCTTAAGAAAGCCTGCAGTGCAAAGAGCATTCACTGGATTGATTCATGTCATCAATTATTTACTTTTCATCCCATGAGAAATTGCATCTTCATAAGTTTCTATGTGATCGGAGTAGAATTAGCCCATTCAGCCCATCTAGTCTACTGAGTTATTCATTCATGGCTGATGTAACACTCCCACTCAGCCCCATCCCCCTGCCTTCTCCCTGTAACCCCTGACACCCGTACTAATCAAGAATCGATTCATCTCTGCCGTAAAAAATATCCATTGACTTTGCCTCCGTGGCCGTCAGCTCCCCGTAATCTTGATCGAACCCGGGTCTCCGGCGCTGTAAGGCAGCAACTCTGCCGCTGCACCAACGTGACGCACACGCAAACATCCCACAGTTTGAATACTGGAGATATCTCACGAAGAAAGACTCAGTGGAACAGGCCTGCGCTCTCGGTTTTGTCATTGTCTTGAGCACCGACACCGAAATTCTTCCCTGCCCTTGGGAGATCGCAAATAGATGCCTAGTTGTTTGTTTTAACTTGCGTGCTGTATGACTCTATCTTGATCTGTTCTGCTGCGTACAAAATGTTGCCAGAGTCCGGTGTCATCTTTGAATTTGTTGATCTGGTGATTCTATTGAAACCCACAAAATTCGTACAGGCTCCCTTTTTCTTGTAAACCAGCATAAATAGACAATAGGTGTAGGAGGAGGCCATTCGGCCCTTCGAGCCTGCACCGCCATTCAATGTGATCATGGCTGATCATCCCCAATCAGTACCCCGTTCCTGCCTTCTCCCCATATCCCCTGACTCCGCTATTTTTAAGAGCCCTATCCAGCTCTCTCTTGAAAGCATCCAGAGAACCTGCCTCCACCGCCCTCTGAGGCAGAGAATTCCACAGACTCGCCACTCTCTGTGAGAAAAAATGTTTCCTCGTCTCCGTTCTAAATGGCCAACCCCTTATTCTTAAACTGTGGCCCCTGGGTCTGGACTCCCCCAACATCGGGAACATGTTTCCTGCCTCTAGCGTGTCCAAACCCGTAACATCTGCAGTTCATTGTTTCCAGAATCTAAACGTAGATTTAGCGGGAGATGCCTTCCCTGGCCCAGTTGTGGTGGTGGTGTTTAGTTTAGAGATACAGTGTGGAAACAGGCCCTTCGGCCCATCGAGTCCGTACCGACCTGCAATCCCCGCACATTAACACTATCCTTCACACGCTAGGGACAATTTTATATTTACACCAAGCCAATTAACCTACAAACCTGCACGTCTTTGCGGTGTGTGAGGAAACCAGAGATCTCGGAGGAAACCCACGCAGGTCGCGGGGAGAACGTGCAAACTCCGTACAGACAGCACCCGTAGTTAAGATCGAACCCGGGTCTCCGGCACTGTAAGGCAGCAATTCTACCACTGCGCCTCTGTGAGGCCCACACAACAAAAGCTTTTCACTGTAAATCACCACACAAAGGTGACAAGAAACTAAAAATTGACTCGACGGAATAAAGTGTTTAAGAACGGACTGCAGATGCTGGAAAAATCGAAAGTAGATGAAAACTGCTGTAGAAACTCAGCGGGTGAGGCAGCATCTATGGAGGAAAGGAGTAGGTGACTGTTCAGGTTGAGACCCTTCAGTCTGAGGAAAGGTATCCACCCGACACGTCGCCTTCTCCTTTTCTCCATAGATGCTGCCTCACCCGCTGAGTTTCTCCAGCATTTTTTGTCTGCTTTGGCCAGAATCAAGGGTCAGCCATTCAGGGATGAGATGAGGGGAAAAGTCTTCACTCCGTGGAGCGAGAGTGTTCGGGATGGCTGCTGTGGAGAGGAGCCGGTTGCCCACCTCTTCGCAGAGTGTGGATTTGCAAAGAGAGTCTGGAGAAGTTAGCAAGGATCCCAGTCACGGTTTATCCCGAAGAGCTCCGTCACAGAGGACTCTCTGATCTACGGACTGTTCCCAGGGACGCATTCAGAGATGGACATCAAGTGCTGCTGGAAGGTCATCAACTCTGTGAAAGATGCTCTTTGGTCGGCCCGAAATGTTGACCTCCCAGCAGAGCGAGTTGTCCGTCGGGGAATGTTGCTGACTAGCCCGCTCCAGACTGCAGGGGTACATGCTGAGGGACGCACTGAAGCTTGGAGCAGCCAATGCCAAGGCTCCGTGGGGGGAGGGCCACAGTTTAGGGTCCTTCCGCTGCTGGACATTAGGGGGCAGGGTGTGGTGGAGACTCCCCTCAAATGAGGGAAGGGAGATCACCCCAAGGGGCTACATGAGTGGCTAGGCTGTCGGGTCAAATATTATAACACTACGATAGGTCGAAAATTTCTTAAACTCAAGGCTGGGGGGGGGGTAAAAATTGACAATGATCTTGCTGTCATTAACATCTTCGACATGGGCGATGAACATTAGACAATAGGTGCAGGAGTAGGCCATTCGGCCCTTCGAGCCAGCACCGCCACTCAATGTGATCATGGCTGATCACATGACTGGATAGACTCGGCTTGTACTCGCTAGAATTTAGAAGATTGAGGGGGGGGATCTTATAGAAACTTACAAAATTGCAGGAAGATTGTTCCCGATGTTGGGGAAGTCCAGAACAAGGGGTCACAGTTTCAGCATAAGGGGGAAGTCTTTTAGGACCGAGATGAGAAAAAAAGAAATTCACACAGAGAGTGGTGAATCTGTGGAATTCTCTGCCACAGAAGGTAGTTGAGGCAGGTTCATTAGCTGGGAGTTAGATGTGGCCCTTGTGGCAAATTATAAACACAATCATAACACACATATTCTTTTACATAAGAGAAGGCAGGTACGGGATTTAAGAGGGAGTTAGATGTGGCCCTTGTGGCTAAAGGGATCGGGGGTATGGAGAGATGGCAGGTACGGGATACTGAGTTGGAAGATCAGCCATGATCATATTTGAATGGCGGTGCAGGCTCGAAGGGCCGAATGGCCTACTCCGCACCTATTTTCTATGTTTCTATCCCCAATCAGTACCCCGTTCCTGCCTTCTCCCCATATCCCCTGACTCCGCTATTTTTAAGAGCCCTATCTGGCTCTCTCTTGAAAGCATCCAGAGAACCGGCCTCCATCGCCCTCTGAGGCAGAGAATTCCACAGCTGGGGTCCCACTGTTGATTGTCAGGCAGGCAGGCAGTCTGCCCACCAGGGACAACAAGCTCCCACCCTGGGAACAACCCCCTTCAGCTACGCTTCACCTTTTACCGTCACGGAGCTGTGTCGCACGGAATCAGGCCCTTCGGCCCACCTGTGCAGATGCTGGTTTAAACCAAAGATAGACACAAAAAGATGCTGGGTTGTGTCATCCCCAGCTCTGCAGTGTGTTGCATCTGCTGCTCGTTCAGGAACCTCGTTGGACTTGGACGGCATTGGTAATTGCAGTCAGGACGATGAACGGCCCTTGTATCATTACACCGAGCTTAGCTCCAGCTGACGTTGTCTCTTTGTGTCACGATGAATGGAATATTTACCTGCAGCTGTGCGTGCTTCATGCAACAGGGACATGTTTCCGTGTGGCTTAACGTGCTGCAGCTACAGACAGTTTACACAAAAGGAAGAAAAAGGAGAACGCTGATGCTATTATTAAGAAAGCTCATCAGCGCCTCTGCTTCCTGAGAAGATTACGGAGAGTCGGATTGTCAAGGAGGACCCTCTCTAACTTCTACAGGTGCACAGTAGAGAGCACGCTGACCGGTTGCATCGTGGCTTGGTTCGGCAACTTGAGCGCCCTGGAGAGGAAAAGACTACAAAAAGTAGTAAACATAGACATAGACATAGAAATTAGGTGCAGGAGTAGGCCATTCGGCCCTTCGAGCCTGCACCCCATTCAATATGATCATGGCTGATCATCCAACTCAGTATCCCGTACCTGCCTTCTCTCCATACCCCCTGATCCCTTTAGCCACAAGGGCCACATCTAACTCCCTCTTAAATATAGCCAATGAACTGGCCTCAACTACCCTCTGTGGCAGAGAGTTCCAGAGATTCACCACTCTCTGTGTGAAAAAACACTGCCCAGTCCATCATCGGCTCTGACCTCCCCACCATCGAGGGGATTTATCGCAGTCGCTGCCTCAAAAAGGCTGGCAGCATCATCAAGGACCCACACCATCCTGGCCACACACTCATCTCCCTGCTACCTTCAGGTAGAAGGTACAGGAGCCTGAAATCTGCAACATCCAGGTTCAGGAATAGCTACTTCCCCACAGCCATCAGGCTATTAAACCTGGCTCGGACAAAACTCTGAACATTATCTTGTTATTTGCACTTTATCAGTTTATTTATTGATGTGTGTGTATATTTATATCATGGTATATGGACACACTGATCTGTTCTGTATTCATGCCTACTATGTTCTGTTGTGCTGAAGCAAAGCAAGAATTTCATTGTCCTATCAGGGACACATGACAATAAACTCACTTGAATATTGAAATGAGTTAGCTACATTCAGGGGAACATGCATTACAGATTTGTAAACTTCCCCATCAGTGTCAGGGATTGGGTTGACATAATCGCAATTGGGGTGGCACGGTGGCGCAGCGGTAGAGTTGCTGCCTCACAGCGCCCGAGACCCAGCTTCCATCCTGACTACGGGCTCCATCCTGTCTGTATGGAGTTTGTACCTTCTCCCCGTGACCCGCGTGGGTTTTCTCTGGGCGTTCTGGTTTCCCCCACACTCCAGGGTTGTAGGTGAATTGGCTATATGTAAAATTATAAATTGTTACTTGTGTGTAGGATAGTGGTAGTGTACGGGGCGATCACTGGTCAGTACGGACTCCGTGGGCCAAAGGGCCTGTTTCCACTCTGTATCGCTAAAGTCTAAAAGTCTGAAGGTGTGTCTCGTCCCGAAACGTCATCTATTCCTTCTCTCCAGAGATGCTGCCTGACCCGCTGAGTTACTCCAGCTTTTTGTGTCTATCTTCAAGTGTAGAAGGGTTCTTGGTCGGCGCGGACTCTGTGGGTCAAAGTGCCTGTTGCCGTGCTATCTCTAAAGTCTAAAGTAAAATCTACAAGTGTAGGTGGGATCTTGGTTGGCATGGACATGTGGGCTGAAGGGCCTGTTTCCATGCTGTATGGCTCTCTAGCTCGGCTCTGCAGGTCATGTGATAGACTTGATGGGCAGAATTGGGCCATTCGGCCCATCAAGTCTACTTCGCCATTCAATCATGGCTGATCTATCTCTCCCTCCTAATCACATTCTCCTGCCTTCGCCCCATAACCCCTGACACCCGTACTAATCGTTTTCTCCGTGACCTGCGTGGGTTTTCTCCGGATGCTTCGGTTTCTTCCCGCACTCCAAAGACATAGAAACGTAGAAACATAGACAATAGGTGCAGGAGTAGGCCATTCGGCCCTTCGAGCCTGCACCGCCATTCAACATGATCATGGCTGATCATCCAACTCGGTATCCCATCCCTGCCTTCTCTCCATACCTCCTGATCCCTTTAGCCACAAGGGCCACATCTAACTCCCTCTTAAATATAGCCAATGAACTGGCCTCAACTACCTTCAGTGACAGAGAATTCCACAGATTCACCACTCTCTGTGTAAAAAAAGATTTTCTCGTCTCGGCTCTAAAAGAGTTCCCTCTTATCCTTAAACTGTGACCCCTAGTTCTGGATTTCCCCAACATCGGGAACAATCTTCTTGCATCTAGCCTGTCCAACCCCTTAAGAATTTTGTACGTTTCTATAAGATCCCCTCTCAATCTTCTAAATTCTAGAGAGTATAAACCAAGTCTATCCAGTCTTTCTTCATAAGACAGTCCTGACATCCCAGGAATCAGTCTGGTGAACCTTCTCTGCACTCCCTCTATGGCAAGAATGTCTTTCCTCAGATTAGGAGACCAAAACTCTACGCAATACTCCAGGTGTGGTCTCACCAAGACCCTGTACAACTGCAGTGGAACCTCCCTGCTCCTATACTCAAATCCTCTTGCAATGAATGCTAACATACCATTGGCTTTCTTCACTGCCTGCTGCAAACTAAGATCCGATCTTCTATTATTATTCGCAGCCACAAGGCTTGCAACAAAGTCTGTGTACTGCTGAAAACATCAAGTGTAGTCTGGAAGTCACGAGTGTGGAAAGGGCTGGTTGCCAGGGGTAGGCCCGAGTGTTCCTGCTCCGCCAGCCAGCCAGCCACCGATTCCCACCGGCAGATGCGAGTACAGAACAAGGTTACAACGTGTGATGGGCCCACTCACACGCTGTGGTTTAACGACATCTTTCTTTCAGCAGGGCACAGGGAGGCAGGGAGGCAGGGCACAGGCAGGCAGGGCACTGGCAGGGAGGGCGGCAGGCAGGCAGGGAGGCAGCGAGGCTTCGCTAACGGTGTTGTCTTGCTTTGTTTCTCGTGCAGGTGTGGCTGGCCGCGTGCTATGGGATGGACGAGGACGAGCAGGATCAGTATGAGGTGCGCCTGAAGGAAGTGTTCGACAGCTTTGACGCCATCGGCTGCGGGTCGCTGGGCCACGAGGAGCTGACTGACCTCTGTCACATGCTACAGCTGCAAGATGCAGCTCCACTGCTGCTGCAGACTCTCCTGCAAGAAGACCTCTCTGGCCGGGTAAGGGCACACTCTGTGCCGGCATCATCCTTGGGGGGGATTCCCACAATGAGTTGGCGTTGAATAGTCTCGCTCTCACACGCACTCGACATCTTTGGTGTAACCCAGTCAGATCGCACCACACACGAGTAGGAAGCAACTGCAGATGCTGGTTTAAACTGAAACATAGAAACATAGAAATTAGGTGCAGGAGTAGGCCATTCAGCCCTTCGAGCCTGCACCGCCATTCAATATGATCATGGCTGATCATCCAACTCAGTATCCCGTACCTGCCTTCTCTCCATACCCTCTGATCCCCTTGGCCACAAGGGCCACATCTAACTCCCTCTTAAATATAGCCAATGAACTGTGGCCTCAACTACCCTCTGTGGCAGAGAGTTCCAGAGATTCACCACTCTCTGTGTGAAAAAAGTTCTTCTCATCTCGGTTTTAAAGGATTTCCCCCTTATCCTTAAGCTATGACCCCTTGTCCTGGACTTCCCCAACATCGGGAACAATCTTCCTGCATCTAGCCTGTCCAACCCCTTAAGAATTTTGTAAGTTTCTATAAGATCCCCTCTCAATCTTCTAAATTCTAGAGAGTATAAACCAAGTCTATCCAGTCTTTCTTCATAAGACAGTCCTGACATCCCAGGAATCAGTCTGGTGAACCTTCTCTGCACTCCCTCTATGGCAATAATGTCCTTCCTCAGATTTGGAGACCAAAACTGCACGCAATACTCCAGGTGTGGTCTCACCAAGACCCTGTACAATTGCAGTAGAACCTCTCTGCTCCTATACTCAAATCCTTTTGCTATGAAAGCCAACATACCATTCGCTTTCTTTACTGCCTGCTGCACCTGCATGCCTACTTTCAATGACTGGTGTACCATGACACCCAGGTCTCGCTGCATCTCCCCCTTTCCCAATCGGCCACTGAAAATAGACACGATAAGCTCAGCGGGACAGGCAGCATCTCTGGAGAAAAGGAATAGGTGACGTTTTGGGTCGAGACCTTTCTTCAAACTGAGAGTCCAGGGGAAAGGGAAACAAGATATATAGACGGTGATGTAGAGAGATATAGAGCAGGAGGAATCACAGAGGGATGGAGTGGAACTCTCGTCGGAGAGAGGAGGAGAACATCTTCAAAGTAGACTTACCTGAGGAGATTTTGCAGTGGGGCAGACAGAATTTGTAGGAAGGAACTGCAGATGCTGGTTTTAATGGAAGACAACCACAAGAAACTGGAGTACGTCAAGGTTTGAAGAAGGGTCCCGACCAGAAAAGTCACCTATTCCCTTTTTGTCCAGAGGCGCTGAGTTACGACAGCAACGTCTTGTGTCTATCTTCACACCACACCTGAGTACAGACGAACCACACACAAGCACAAGCACAACAGGCAGTGCACAGAGAAAAATACCAAGAAGAGGCTACAGCATTGGAGCCAGAGTCAGAGTGAAACAGCGTGGAAACAGGCCCTTCGGCCCATCTTGCCCATACCAGCCAACGTATCCCAGCTACACTCGTCCCACCTGCCCACGTTTGGTCCATCTCCGTCCTATCCATGTGCCTGCCTAACTGTTTCTGAAACAATGGGATAGTCCCAGCCTCAACTACCTCCTCTGGCAGCTTGTTCCATTCACCCACCACCCTTTGTGTGAAAACATTACCCCTTCGATTCCTAGTAATTCTCTCCCCCTTCACCATAAACCCGTGTCCTCTGATCCTTGATTCACCAACTCTGGGCAAGAGACTCTGTGCATCTACCCGATCTATTCCTCTCAAGATTTTATACACCTCTATAGAATCGCCCTTCATCCTCCTGCGCTCCAAGGAGTAGAGACCCGCCCTAGTCAACCTCTACGATAGCTCAGACCCTCTAGTCCTGGCAACATCCTTGTAGATCCCTACCTTGTCCAGCTTGACAACATCTTTCCAATAATATTGTGCCCAGAACTGAACACAATATTCTAAATGCAGCCTCACCATCGTCTTATACAACTGCAACATGACCTCCCAACGTCTATACTCAACACTCTGACTGATGAAGGCCAATGCACCAAAAGCCTTTTTGACCACCTTATCTACCTGCGACTCGACCTTCAAGGAACCATGCACCTGTACTCCTAGATCCCTCTGCTCTACAACACTAACCACAGGCCTACCATTCACTGTGTAGGTCCTGCCCTTGTTCGACGTACCTAAATGCAACACCTCACATTTCTCTGTATTAAATTCCATCAACCATTCCTCCGCCCACCTGGCCAATCGATCCAGATCCTGCTGCAATCTTTCACAACCATCTTCACTATCTGCAAAACCACACACGTTTGTATCATCAGCAAACTTGCTAATCTCACCCTGTGTGTTCTCATCCAAATCGTTGATGTAGATGACAAACAGTAACTACAGCATGGATTTACGAAAGGTCAATCATGTCTGACGAATCTTATAGAATTTTTCGAGGAGGTAACTAGTAGAGTGGATAAGGGAGAACCAGTGGACGTGTTGTATCTGGACTTTCAGAAGGCTTTCGACAAGGTCCCACATAAGAGATTAGTATACAAACTTAAAGCACACGGTATTGGGGGTTCAGTATTGATGTGGATAGAGAACTGGCTGGCAGACAGGAAGCAAAGAGTAGGAGTAAACTGGTCATTTTCAGAATGGCAGGCAGTGACTATTGGGGTACCGCAAGGCTCAGTGCTGGGACCCCAGCTATTTACAATATATTTTAATGATTTGGACGAGGGAATTGAATGCAACATCTCCAAGTTTGCGGATGACACTGAAGCTGGGGGGCAGTGTTAGCTGTGAGGAGGATGCTAGGAGGCTGCAAGATGACTTGGATAGGCTGGGTGAGTGGGCAAATGCATGACAGATGCAGTATAATGTGGTTAAATGTGAGGTTATCCACTTTGGTGGCAAAAACAGGAAAGTAGACTATTACCTGAATGGTGGCCGATTAGGAAAAGGGGAGATGCAACGAGACCTGGGTGTCATGGTACACCAGTCATTGAAAGTAGGCATGCAGGTGCAGCAGGCAGTGAAGAAAGCGAATGGTATGTTAGCATTCATAGCAAAAGGATTTGAGTATTGGAGCAGGGAGGTTCTACTGCAGTTGTACAGGGTCTTGGTGAGACCACACCTGGAGTATTGCATACAGTTTTGGTCTCCAAATCTGAGGAAGGACATTCTTGCCATAGAGGGAGTACAGAGAAGGTTCACCAGACTGATTCCTGGGATGTCAGGACTTTCACATGAAGAAAGACTGGATAGACTCGGCTTGTACTCGCTAGAATTTAGAAGATTGAGGGGGGATCTTATAGAAACTTACAAAATTCTTAAGAGCTTGGACAGGGTGGATGCAGGAAGATTGTTCCCGATGTTGGGGAAGTCCAGAACAACGGGTCACAGTTTAAGGATAAGGGGGAAATCTTTTAGGGCCGAGATGAGGAAAACATTTTTCACACAGAGAGTGGTGAATCTGTGGAATTCTCTGCCACAGAATGTAGTTGAGGCCAGTTCATTGGCTATACTTAAGAGGGAGTTAGATGGATATGGAGAGAAGGCAGGTACAGGATACTGAGTTGGATGGTCAGCCATAATCATATTGAATGGCGGTGCAGGCTCAAAGGGCCGAATGGCTACCTGATGTTAGAAGTGTCATGTATGTGCGTGTGGTCCAGTCAGGAGAAGAAGATCGGTTCACATGGATATAACATGACGCAAGAAGGCACAAAAATCTGGAGTAACTCAGTGGATCAGACAACATCTGTGGAGAATAGGAAAAGGGTCTCAACCCGAAACGTCACCTATTCCTTTTCTCCATAGATGCAGTTTGACCGGCTGAGTTACTCCAGCATTTTTGTGTCTCCCTTGTTCTCTAGGAGTGTTGGACGTTCCCTCATGCTGTGCGGGGAAGCCGGAAAGCGCCCATCATCCTTGCACTTCGTCCCCTTTCATGTCTCTTTTTCACGCCTAAAGGGCCTGTCCCACGAGCATGCGACTGCATGCGGCGAGCGCGACCTAACGTGGTCGCTTGATCCGTACGGCCTCGCGGGGCCGGTCCCACTTCGATCGCCGGAGCCGTATGGAGTTGTGCGGAGCTGGTCCCGAAATCGCGCGGGGTTCCGAAAAACTGACCGTGTTCAAAAATTCCGCGCGGCGACGGCTCAACGCAGTACGCAGCGTCTTGACGGGCGTACGTCATGCGCGAACTGACGTGGCCCTCGCTTCCGGTTTGGTCGCGCTCGTCGCATGCTGGTGGGACCGGCCCTGTACTGGGATAACCCTCCCATGTCTCTCTCTCCCCTGACTCTCAGTCTGAAGAGGGGTCTCGACCCGAAACATCACCCGTTCCTTCTCTCCTGTGTCCCGCTGAGTTACTCCAGCATTTTGTGTCGACGGTTTAAACCAGCACCTGCAGTTGCTTCCTACATATAAAACGACGCATATTGGGGTAAAATTGTTGTTCTGCCCTTATCATAAAACACATGTGAACGTTGACAAAGGAACGATGTCTTCAGTGGGAAGGCTGCTTCTATGTTCCCGGAACCACGGACATTGTACTCTCTACAGATGGCCTTGACCGAGGGTGTATGGATGTGATGATACAAAGATGATTTCAGAAGGGCTGTGCAAGCAAAAGCTTTGTGCGTGAGACCTTGGGGAAATATCTTTATTGCTACAGAGTTTGACATATTGTACAGCCTTTGTGCACAGCCTTTGTACATCATCCCATGCTTGGTACTTGACAGAGAGAAATGCACAGCTTTTGATCTCTGTTAGATAGTCCTGGCTTGAAGGGCCGAATGGCCTACTCCTGCACCTATTGTCTATTATTACTACATAATTCCCGGGATGGCGGGACTGACATATGATTGGGTCGACTGGGCTTGTCCTCACTGGAATTTAGAAGGATGAGAGGGTATCTTATAGAAACATATAACATTCTTAAGGGATTGGACAGGCTAGATGCAGGAAAAATGTTCCCCATGTTGGGGGAAGTCCAGAACCAGGGGGGTCACAGTTTAAGAATAAGGGGTAGGCCAATTAGGACTGAGATGAGGAAACACTTTTTCACCCAGAGAGTTGTGAATCTGTAGAATTCTCTGCCACAGAAGGCAGTGGAGGCTAATTCACTGATGTTTTCAAGAGAGAGTTAGATTTAGCTCTTAGAACTAATGGAATCAAAGGTTATGGGGGGAAAAAAGCAGGAACATGGTACTGATTTTGGATGATCAGCCATGATCATATTTGAATGGCGGTGCTGGCTCGAAGGGCCGAATGGCCTACTCCTGCACCTATTTTCTATGTTTCTATGTATATATAGAGTCATACAGTGTGGAAACAGGCCCTTCAGCCCAACTTGCCAACATGTCCCATCTACGCTAGTCGGCCCATATTCCACCGAGCCTATCTTATCCATGTACCTGTCTAAATGCTTCTTAAACGTTGGGCTAGTCCCTGTCTTAACTACTTCCTCCGTCAGCTCGTTCCATATGCCCACCACCCTTTGTATATAAAAAAAAAAGTAACCCCTCGAGTTCCATTTAAATCTTTGCCCCTTCACCTTAAACCCATGTCCTCTGGTTCTCGATTCCCCTGGTTAGTTTTGTTTAGATATCCAGGCCCTTCAGCTTACCTAGTCCGCTCCGACCAGCGATCCCCGCACACTAACACTATCCTACACACACTAGGGACAATTGTTACATTTACACATTGATTCCAAGCCAACGAACCTACAAACCTGTACGTCTTTGGAGTGTGGGAGGAAACCGAAGATCTCGACGAAAACCGAAGATCTCGGCCGGTCACGGGGAGAACGTGCAAACTCCGTACAGACAGCAACCGTAGTCAGGTTACTCTGGGCAAATGGCAGTGACTCAATACGGGAAAATAATTCCCAAACTTTAGTGGATTTTGTTTTGTTATTGTCACATCTGCTGCCTCATGTAAATCATTTCCTGAAGTGGCTGGTGCTCCAGTTCATCGTAGGTGGACTTCTAAAGATGAAAGTTCCCATGTGCTGCCTCTCTTGTCCTGCCTGTACATCAGAAGGAGCAGATCCAGAGCCAGCAGCATTATGGGGGACCCCTTCCACCCCAGCAACAAACTGTTCCAGCTGCTATGGTCAGGCAAACGCCTCCCCTGTCATGCTGTGAAAACAGAGTGGATGAGACGGAGTTTATTCCCACAGGACTGTAAACTCTTATCTCACCAGGGACTAATTTTTGTGTTGTCTTTTAAATTTTTTAAATATTTTTTTATAACATGTAAATACTGATTCCGTTGTGTTCTGTAGTTTTTGCACAATCCGCAGGCATTGCCACTTCTATTTCACTGCATATCTTGTATGTGTATGTGACAGGTAAACTTGACTTGACTTGACTTGGCATCTAGTGCACAAATGTAAGTTGGTTGTGTGTGAAGTGACTACTGTAGGTGGCTGAGTACCCAGGTGCCATGAACTGCAGTGAGGTGAGCCGGTGACTCTGTGATCTGCTTGGCCCGCTTTGCCAAGCCACTCATCACTATGGAGATGTAACTAGATACCGTAGTCAACAAATAATCCCTGGTTGACTGTGAGTTGAAGGTGCGACTGAGTTTTCAGCATCAGAGGATTCTCCGTGCTGTGCCTCCAGTGTTTGAAGTCTGGCGTTGGTGCTCAAAGACGTGTTGGAACTGGGGCTCTCCCTACACCTGTTGCCGACGATGTACCTGCACACTGCTGCATATTAAAAAAAAATCTAAACTAAATTTAGTCAATCGTTTTCAAAAATAATATTTACAAAGCAAAGCACGGTGGCGCAGCGGTAGAGTTGCTGCCGAGTGGGCCTGTCCCACTTAGGTGACTTTTTAGGCGCCTGCAGGAGACTATGCAATCACCACATGTTCGCGGGTGGTTGCCGGGTTGTACATATACACACACTTAACACAATTTACACAAACATCCATCACAGTGAATCACCACCACCACCTCACTATGATGGACGGCAAAAGTCTTATCTGGTCCCTTTGTTCTTCTCCCACGGTCCAGCAGTCCAACTGCAGCCTCGAGGCGACTGGGGCTCCCGTTGCTAAAGCCCCCGGCGGGCGATGGTAAGTCCCGCGATGTTAGGGCGATGTTAGGCCCCGCTCCGAGTCATTTAAACCCCCGCGATTCCGGCAGGAGAAGTTGCCGTTGTGGGAGCTCCGAAAAGCGGCCTCCCACCAGGGACCTGCGAGCTCCCGATGTTCCTGTCCACCGGGCCTGTGGCCGGAGCCTCCGAAGCTCCGAAGTCGGGTCGCAGCTGCGCGCCACCACAGCTCTATCCGCTCCGAAGTCGGCCAGCTCCGGGATGGCGAGTCCGCAGGCTCCGCAACTGGAGTCCTCAGATTGGTACTGTTTGGAGGCTGCCGCTGGCTCCACGATGTTAGGCCCAACGACACCGGAGACCCGACAGGAAAAAGTAGGCCCCCCCGTCCAGGGAAGAGATTAAACGATTTCCCCCACTCCCACCTCATTGAAATTTGTTTTTTAAAGACAGAAGGACTGCAGTCGCTGATAGCAATTATCTTTTGCACGTTGTTCAGTGTCGAATTCTGTAAATATGTTTGGTGGAATAATGTTCTAGGTTGTGCTGCGTTGGTGCTAAATACAGTCCAGCCAACCTGACATGGAAGACACCGAATGCTGGAGTAACTCAGCGGGACAGGCAGCATCTCTGGAGAGATGGAGGAATGGGCGACGTTTCTGGTCGAGACTCCTCTTCAGACCGATCTGGATTCTCTCCAGCATCCCATTGGGAAAATCAGTGACAGAATATTAGATTCTGCATGTGCACGGAGAAGCCGCAAGGACTCGCAGCGCCAGAGGCCCGGGTGAGATCCTGACTATGGGCGCTGTCTGTACGGAGTTTGTACGCTCTCCCCCGTGACCCGTACGGGTTTTCTCCGAGTGCTCCGGTTTCCCTCCAAAGGCGTGCATGGTTTGTTTTTTTTTTTTTTTTTTAATTTTTTTTTTTAAATTTTATTTTTATTAGAAGTACGGTAAATTACAATCCTACACAACACATATATCTTAATACATTTTTTGTACCGCTTCATTTTTTTTGAGCTTTAAGAAAAAGGTAGAAGTAAGGAAAGTAAAGAAAGTGCAAGAGAGTCGTGCAGTGCAAGAGTGTTGGGAAAAGAAAGCCCCTTAGGAAAGAAGTTAGAGAAGGAAGTAAAGTGAGAAAATAGACCCTAGAAAAGAAAGAGAGAGAAAATAGAAACAATCGCTCTATTATAACATTAAACTCCGCAGAAAGGGGACTACCAACCAAGTCTGTTTTTGTTATTTTACCTCCCGTTACCAGGTCCTGATACCACTTATTTATATATTTGGTTTTTTTTTTTAAATTACTATTGCACCTCATACTTGTAGGGTGCTCCGGTTTCCAAGCACACTCCAAAGGCGTACAGGTTTGTAGGTTAAATGGCCCTAGTAAATTGCCCCGAGTGTGTGGAGAGTGGATGAGGATGTGGGATAATGTAGAACTAGTGTGTGTTAGCTGAGTGGGTGGGTGGAGTGGTGGATCACCTGGCAGACGGCTAGTGCCACTGTATCCAACCCTCCAGCACAGCTGGCTGCTGCACGGCAGAAATGACAAAGAGGCAGGTGGTGGAAGCCACTGCCTTCAAAAGCAGGCTTAGCCTCAGCTTAAAGATGCTCTTTTATTCATGCAGCTTGGATTGTATCCTTGGAGAAAGTGCTGGCAAAGGTCTCCCTCTCTCTCTCCTCTCCCTCCCGCCCTCCCCCCCTCTCCCTCTCTCCCCCGCCCCTCTCCCTCCCCCTCCTCTCTCCCCCCTCCTCTCCCCCCCCTCCTCTCTCTCCCCCTCCTCTCCTCTCTGTCGTCCTCTCTCTACCCGTCTCTCTCCCCCTCTCCCCCTCTCTCACCCCCTTTTGCTCCACAATCTCTCCTCTCTTCCTCTCACCTTCCTCCCCTCGCTCCCCCCTCTCTCTCCCCATCTCTTCCGCTCCCTCTCCCCCCTCTCTCTCCCCCCTCCTCTCCCCCCTCCTCTCTCCCCTCCTCTCTCCCCCCCCCTCCCCCTCCTCCTCTCTCCCCCCCCCCCTCCTCTACTCTCCCTCCCCTCCCTCCCCCGCCCTCCTCTCCTCTCCCCCCCTCCCCTCCTCCCCCCCCTCCTCTAACCACCCCCTCCTCTCTCTCCCCCCCTCTCTCTCTCTCCTCTCTCTCTCCCCCCCCTCCCTCTCTCTCTCCCCCCTCCTCTCTCTTTTTTCCACTCCCTCCACCTCCTCTCTCCTCTCACCCCCTCTCTCTCTCTCTCTCCCCCTCCTCTCTCCCCCCCTCCTCCTCCCCCCCCCCCCTCTCCCCCCCACCCCCTTACACCCCCCCCCCCCCCTCCCCCCCCCCCCCCCCCCCCCCCTCCTCCCCCCCCCCCCTCCTCCCTCCCCCCCCCCTCCTCCCCCCCCCCCTCCCCCCCCCCCCCCCCTCTCTCCCCTCCCCCCCCCCCTCCTCTCCCCCCCCCTCCCTCTCCCTCCCCCCCCCCTCCTCTCCCCCTCCCTCCTCTCCCTCCCTCCCCTCTCCCCCCCTCATCCCGCCCTCCTCCCCTCCCCCCCCTCCCTCCCCCCCTCCTCCCCCCCTCCCTCCCCCCCCCTTCCTCTCCCCCCCCTCCTCTCCCCCCCCCTCTCTCCCCCCCTCCTCTCCCCCCCTCCTCTCCTCCCCCCCCCTCCTCTCCCCCCCTCCTCTCCCCCCCCCTCCTCTCTCCCCCCCTCCTCTCCCCCCCTCTCTCTCCCCCCCCCCCCCTCTCCCCCCCTCCTCTCCCCCCTCCCCTCTCCCCCCCCCTCCTCTCCCTCTCCTCCCCCCCTCCTCTCCCCCCCTCCTCCCCCCTCCTCTCTCCCCCCTCCTCTCTCCCCCCCCTCCTCCTCTCCCCCCTCCTCTCCCCCCCCCCTCCCTCTCCCTCCTCCCCCCCCTCCCCTCCCCTCCCCCCCCTCCTCCTCCCCCCCCTCCTCCCCCCCTCCTCCCCCCCCTCCTCCCCCCCCTCCTCTCCCCCCCCTCCTCTCCCCCCTCCTCTCCCCCCTCCTCTCCCCCCTCCTCCCCCCCCTCCTCTCCCCCCCTCCTCTCCCCCTCCTCTCTCCCCCCCTCTCCCCCCTCCTCTCTCTCCCTCCCCCCCCCCTCTCTCTCTCTCTCCCTCTCCCCCCCCCTCTCGGAGAAAGCCCACACAGGTTTTCCCCCTGCCAAGTATCGCGCACAAACCCCCACACTGCAGCAGAGCCACTGTTGTGCCACTGCCGGTCGGAACACCTGTTGAATGTTTAGTAGAGTGTTAAATTTGTTCATGATACATGTTTTTTTTTTTTTAAATTTCTATTTATTTTTCATGCACACTGAATGGACACTGGTTGAGCAACGTTTTTTTGTTTCCTCTGGGTATGCGAATACTCAGGAAATGACAATAAAGATATACAATACAATACAATACAAGGTCACGGGGAGACTGATTAGTTCGGGTGTCAGAGGTTGTGGGGAAAAGGCAGAAAATGGGGATTAGGAGGGAGAGACGGATCCGCCATTATTGAAGGACGGAGTAGACTTGATGGACCGAATGGCCTCATTCTGATGAGCATAGAAACTGCACAGACCGCCCCCGTGGTCAGGATGGAACTCTGGTCTCTGGTGCTGTGAGGCAGTAACTCTACCAGTGTGAATGAATGTTTGCGTTGAAATGTGGGGAGGTGGTTGCCGGCCAAAGTCCTCGGTGGGGTGTGGCTGGGGACGGTGCTGCCGAGGTTTGCCGCTGGGGCAGAGGAGCAGCTGCCTGTCGGTGAGCAGCTGCCCATCCCAGGCCTGGGCCGGGCCTGGCACTGGCCTGCATCCATCGTGCTGTGAATACACACACTCCGCGCACGGCCCCATTGTGACCAACAATAGGCGCTGCTCCTCAGTGAAACTGCAGCCCTCCGACAATGGGGAGGACACACACACGCACAGAATCTGCTGCCCTGGCTGTAAACGGTGGGATCAGTTGCCCCTACGTCACGGCCCTGGGTCTGATCCCTTGACCTGGCCTGTGATCCGTCACCTGCAGTGAACTGTGTCCACGGATCTGTCGTCCAGCACAAGGAAACGTCACCCAGAGAGCAAGAGAGATGCAGAGTGCTGGAGCAACTCCGCGGGACAGGCGGCAACACTGGCGAGAAGCAATGGGTGACGTTTCGGGAGTCTGAGAGTCAGTCTGAACAAGGGTCCCAACCCGAAATGTCACCTATTCCGTTTCTGTCTCTCAGTCTGAAGAAGGGTCTCGACCCAAAACGTCACCCATTCCTTCTCTCCGGAGATGCTGCCTGTCCCGCTGAGTTACTCCAGCGTTTTTTGTGTCGGTTTAAACCAGCATTTGCAGTTCCTTCCTACACTCTTATAGAACACACTGGAGCTAGAGTTGCAGGGAACACATTTTTTTTTCGTTTGGAGATGCAGTGCAGAAGTTGGCCCTTCGGCCCATCCTGCCCGTACCGACCAACGATCACTGCACATTAACACTCTCCTGCACGCCAGGGACAAATATACCAAGCCGATCAACCTTCAAACCTGTTCGTTTTTGGAGTGGGAGGAAACTGGAGCACCCAGAGAAAACCCACACTAACACGCTGTATAGACAACACTCGATGTCAGGATCGAACCCGGGTCTCGGGTGCAATGTGAGGCAGCAACTCAACCATTGTTCCATCGTCTGTAGCTCTGTCTACAATGAAGTGACCATTGACTCATCTACTCCCACCTTATCGGAAAGGGAACAAATGATATTTCTTTAATATTAAGTTCCTGGAGGCAAATCTCTCCCTGTGGTTACTGGACAGATGTTTGCCAGTGTCACGAACCACACAAGATGGTGCACACATCTGCATTAGTGTGTGTTCTGTACCTTTACACAACTTATGGCTGCTGAAAATGGACAGCTGGTCTACATCGGTGAGACCAAGCGTAGGCTTGGCGATCGTTTCGCCCAACACCTCCGCTCGGTCCGCATTAACCAACCTGACCTCCCTGTGGCTCAGCACTTCAACTCCCCCTCCAATTCCGAATCCGACCTTTCTGTCCTGGGCCTCCTCCATGGCCAGAGTGAGCACCACCGGAAATTGGAGGAGCAGCACCTCATATTCCGCTTGGGCAGTCTGCACCCTAGCGGCATAAACATTGACTTCTCCAATTTCCGGTAGCCCTTGCTGTCTCCTCCCATTCTCAGCTCTCCCTCAGCCCTCTGGCTCCTCCTCTTCCTTTTTCATTTCTTCTCCCCCCCCACCCCACCCTACATCATTCAGATGAAGGGTTTCGGCCCGAAACGTTGCCTATTTCCTTCGCTTCATAGATGCTGCTGAACCAGCTGAGTTTCTCCAGCACTTTTGTCTACCTACAAAATGCTGGAGTAACTCAGCGGGACAGGCAGCATCCCTGGAGAGAAGGAATGGGTGGCGTTTTGGGCCGAGACCCTCCTTCACAATTCTGATTTCTCTCAGTATCCTATTCTTGTTATTTCTTTGCAATTCTGAGCAAACATATTCCTCGCTTTGTCATGTTCCTTGTTATCTCTCTGTTGCCTTTTTAAACACTTAAAATTCCGGTGGATGAGATCAGTTTGTGCCTGCCTCATTAATCAGGGCAGATTATTGCATTCAGTCCTGGCAGCGATATCCACTATCCTTATTCCTATGGTAACTTCAGTCTGCAATTAAAGATCTTTATTAAAAATCTACTGCAGTTAAAATAAATCGAACTGTTTTAAGACATTGAATCCTGGTGCTGTGTGCCAGAACAGTGATAATAATAACAATAATAATAATAATAATAATAATATTTATTTATATAGCTCTTTTAAACAAAATCACTTTGAACCAAAGTGCTTTACAGAGATTGATTAAACTAATTGAATAGATTAAATGTCAATAAATCCATACAAAATAAAAAAGAAAAAGAAAAAAAAGACACAGAACAGTACACTATAGAAATCAACAAGAAACATAGAAACATGTGTGGAATGAGCTTCCAGTGAAGGTGGTGGAGGCAGGTTCGTTTTTATCATTTAAAAATAAATTGGATAGTTATATGGATGGGAAGGGAATGTAGGGTTATGGTCTGAGCGCAGGTGTATGGGACTAGGGGAGATTATGTGTTCGGCACGGACTAGAAGGGTCGAGATGGCCTGTTTCCGTGCTGTAATTGTTATATGTTATATGGTTACATAGAAATTAGGTGCAGGAGTAGGCCATTCGGCCCTTCGAGCCTGCACCGCCATTCAATATGATCATGGCTGATCATCCAACTCAGTATCCCGTACCTGCCTTCTCTCCAAACGTCCCCCCACAGCAGAATTCACTGTGAGGGAAGGCACTAAGAATATCCAGTTCTCCCCCTCATAGTCCACCCGAGGTCGGGGTTTATTTGTGGCCTCCTCAGCCAACACGGTGTTTTCAGGCCCTCTGGATCATCGGCGTCGGGTGAACATTCTTCAGCGGCCTGGACTGAAGCGGCCGTTTCCTCCCCCGAAGACTGCAATGTCCAAAGTTCTCAGGCCGCGCTGGCCGGACCGCTGACTCTGGCGATCTCGGATCCCAGGCCCCGCGGTGTTGTAAATCCAGTGCCGCCCGCCCGCGGCTGGACTCTCTGCAGCCGCAGCTCAACGATGTTGGTGTCCCAGCATTTGCACCGCCGGTGAAGCTGCAGTCCCGGCAGGAAACGCCGCTCCAGCGCTGCTCCAGCTTGATGGTAGGCCGCACAGAGAGGACGAAGATGCGGTTCGGAAGAAAACCGCATCTCCAACCAGGTAGGACTGGGATTAAAACAGTTGCCCCCTTCCCCTCCCCCCCCACCCACCACATAAAAGAAGACCTCCAATAAACATTCTGTATGGACAGGACTAAAAATAAAAAAAATAAAAAAGGGTGAAAGGTGTTACACCTTGGCAAGTGCTACACCTTGGCAGGACAAATCAAAATAGGACGTACATGGTAAATGGTAGGGAATTGAAGAATGCAGTTGAACAGAGGGATCTGGGTATAACCGTGCATAGTTCCTTGAAGGTGGAATCTCATATAGATAGGGTGGTAAAGAAAGCTTGTGGTATGCTAGCCTTTATAAATCAGAGCATTGAGTATAGAAGCTGGGATGTAATGTTAAAATTGTACAAGGCATTGGTGAGACCAAATCTGGAGTATGGTGTACAATTTTGGTCGCCCAATTATAGGAAGGATGTCAACAAAATAGAGAGAGTACAGAGGAGATTTACTAGAATGTTGCCTGGGTTTCAACAACTAAGTTTACAGAGATAGGTTGAATAAGTTAGGTCTTTATTCTCTGGAGCGCAGAAGGTTAAGGGGGGACCTGATAGAGGTCTTTAAAATGATGAGAGGGATAGACAGAGTTGATGTGGACAAGCTTTTCCCTTTGAGAATAGGGAAGATTCAAACAAGAGGACATGACTTCAGAATTAAGGGACAGAAGTTTAGGGGTAATATGAGGGGGAACTTCTTTACGCAGAGAGTGGTAGCGGTGTGGAATGAGCTCCCAGTGGAAGTGGTGGAGGCAGGTTCATTGGTATCATTTAAAAATAAATTGGATAGGCATATGGATGAGAAGGGAATGGAGGGTTATGGTATGAGTGCAGGCAGGTGGGACTAAGGGGAAAAAAAATTGTTCGGCATGGACTTGTAGGGCCGAGATGGCCTGTTTCCGTGCTGTAATTGTTATATGGTTGTTATATGGAAAGGACGGACTGCAGGAGTAGCAGCCATATACAACGGCGCATCACCCCTGCAGTCCGCCATCTTTTGATGGACTTGGATAGAGTGGATGTGGAGAGGATATTTCCACTTGTGCGAGATTCTGGGACTAGAGGGCATAGTCTCAGAATTAAAGGACGTTCCTTTAGGAAAGAGATTTTAGTCAGACGGTGGTGAATCTGTGGAATTCATGTAGGATTGTTCACCTTGATGTGGTGAAGAGATCTAAGAAACTCCAGGAAATAGACACAAGATGCTGGAGTAACTCAGCGGGACGGGCAGCATCTCTGGAGAGAATGAATGGGTGATGTATCGGCTCGAGACCCTTCTTCAGACTGCTTTCTATTTCCTGCGATGGAGACGGTGAGATTAAGAAAGGGGAGGGAGGTGTCGGGGATGGTCCAAGTAAATTTGAGCGCGGGATGGAAATTGGTGGTGAAGTTGGTGAAGTCCATGAGTTCTGCATGGATGCAGGAGGTAGCACCAATGCAGTCATCAATGTAAGGGAGACAGAGTTTGGGGTATACTGGCAACTGGAACATGGCGACACTATACGTGCTGTTCCAGAAGAGGGTCTAAAGTACTCGGTCAGGGTACGTGAATTCAACTTTAAATAACACAGTCTTAGAATAAAGGGGAGGCCATTTAAGACTGAGATGAGAAAAAACTTTTTCACCCAGCGAGTTGTGAATTTGTGGATTTCCCTGCCACAGAGGGCAGTGGAGGCCAAGTCACTGGATGGATTTAAGAGAGAGTTAGATAGAGCTCTAGGGGCTAGTGAAATCGAGGGATATGGGGAGAAGGCAGGCACGGGTTATTGATTGGGGACGATCAGCCATGATCACAATGAATGGCGGTGCTGGCTCGAAGGGCCGAATGGCCTCCTCCTGCCCCTATTTTTTATCTATCTATCTATCTTCTAAAAACCCTGCGGTGGTCTCAATGCTGCAGTTCCAGTCTGAAGAAGAGTCTCGACCTGAAACGTCACCCATTACTGTTCTCCAGAGATGCTGCCTGACCCGCTGAGTTACTCCAGCATTGTGTGTGTCTGGTGTCATTTGACTGGATAGCTTGCGGTACAAGCTTTTCGTTGTGTCTCTATACACATGATGATAATTAACTAACTGATTTAAGATAAACATTGAGCTTCACAGAAATCGTTGCCTTACAGAATATTCATTTGGACTCCGCATTGTGTGTGAATTTGTGGAACGCAATCTCTGGAAGTGAAACTTAGACTCTCAATAAGTTCTCTTTACAATCTGGATTCACTGATTGCTGAATAATCATTTGTTTTATTTTCTTTGAAATTTTCAAAGAAATGTCTTTCATTTCACTTTGCATCAATAGACAATGCAGGAGTAGGCCATTCGGCCCTTCGAGCCAGCACCGCCATTCCATATAACCATATAACCATATAACAATTACAGCACGGAAACAGGCCATCTCGACCCTTCTAGTCCGTGCCGAACACGTATTCTCCCCTAGTCCCATCTACCTGCGCTCAGACCATAACCCTCCATTCCTTTCCCGTCCATATACCTATCCAATTTATTTTTAAATGATAAAAACGAACCTGCCTCCACCACCTTCACTGGAAGCTCATTTCACACAGCCACCACTCTCTGAGTAAAGAAGTTCCCCCTCATGTTACCCCTAAACTTCTGTCCCTTAATTCTCAAGTCATGTCCTCTTGTTTGAATCTTCCCTACTCTCAGTGGGAAAAGCTTATCCACGTCAACTCTGTCTATTTAATGTGATCATGGCTGATCATCCCCAATCAGTACCCCGTTCCTGCCTTCTCCCCATATCTCCTGACTCCGCTATCTTTAAGAGCCCTTTCTTGCTCTCTCTTGAAAGCATCCAGAGAACCTGCCTCCACCGCCGTTTGAGGCAGAGAATTCCACAGACTCACAACTCTCTGTGAGAAAAAGTGTTTCCTCGTCTCTGTTCTAAATGGCTTACCCCTTATTCTTAAACTGTGACCCCTGGAACTGGACTCCCCCAACATCGGGAACATGTTTCCTGCCTCTTGTGTGTCCAAACCCTTAACAATCTTATACGTTTCAACACGAAGCCCTCTCATCCTTCTAAACTCCAGAGTGTACAAGCCCAGCCGCTCCATTCTCTCAGCATATGACAATCTTGCCATCCCGGGAATAAAAGCTGCCCAAGTGAAATATGAGGTGCTGTTCTTCCAATTTGCGCTGGGCCTCTCTCTGACAATGGAAGAGGCCCAGGACAGAAAGGTCAGTGTGGAAATAGGAGGGGGAGTTAAAGTGTCCAGCAACCGGGAGATCGGGTAGGTTCAGGCGGACTGAGCGGAGATGTTCAGCAAAACGATCGCCGAACCTACGCTTGGTCTCGCTGATATACATGAGTCCACGCCTGGAACAAGCGGATACAGTAGATGAGGTTAGAGGAGGTGCATGTGAACCTCTACAAGGGTTTGCTTTTTGCTTCAGCTTCCATCCACAGCCACCTTGTATGTTTATTTAGCTTCCCTGCTCTGTTGGACTGCAGTCTACACTGTGATCCTTTCAGATACAAGGTCTGTGAGCGCTACAAAATATGTCAGCTGTCCAAACAGGTATAATGTCAAACGTAGGCATAACTCTGGGAAGTTCGTTCCTCAAAACCCAGTCTCCATTGTAACGAGAGTGAGTCCACTGACTGTGTTCTTGTGGGTTCATTAGCATGTTGGGGAAACTGCCAGTGAGGCAGTGTTCACATACTATCCGTAAACAGCAAACAAACACACGATAGTTTTACTTTAGAAATGACTTGTCGCCCAGTATTCTGGATTAAGCGACCATTATTAACCTCTCGTCCTTTAACAAATTTCCTCTTCATAAGTTCATGGTCATAAGTTATAGGAGCAGAATTGGACCATTCGGCCCATCAAGGGGCGGCACGGTGGCGCAGCGGTAGAGTTGCTGCCTTACAGTTTTTTTTAGTTAGTCCTGTCTCGTCCATTTGGAGAAATGGACTTTTTAATGTGGGGGGGTAGGGGACAATTTTATTTCTAGGTCCCTACCTGGTCGGTGAGGCAGCTTTTTCTCCGGGCTGCCCGTCGACCCGTCCTCGCGGCCTACCAGCGGGCTTGGAGCGCCGTTTCCTGGCGGCGACCTCGGCCTCGGTGGCGGCACAGCGCTGGAGCGCTATCGTGGAGCGGAGCGGGCGATGCCTTGCCTGGGTCGCCGCGCTGGAGTTCCGGTGAGCTGAGACCGCCGAGAGCAACACCTCCGGGCTGCGGGTCTGTGGAGCGGAGCGGGCGGTGCCGACTCTAACATCGGGAGCTCCAAACCGGCGCGGCCTTGTCGGCTCCGGAAGCCGCGGTCTACAGCTTGGAAGCGGCCGTTCCAGGTGGCCCAGCCGCTGAGAGGACTCTCCCAACGCCAGGGCAACACCACCCGGTGAGAACGGCCAGGAACATCGGGCCTCCGTAGAGGCAGGCCTGACTTTGGGGTGAACTTGGGGTTGGGGACTTGACATTGTGCCTTTCTCCACAGTGGTATCCATTGTGGGGCGATGATTTTCTGTCTCTACGTAATCCTGTTAGTCTTTGTCCAAGATGGCTGCCTTGATGGGAGAGTGGACGTTGGCGCGCTTTAGCTGCCGCTGCTCTCTCTTCACATTGTGTTTTTGATATTCTGTTTTTGGACTGAATTCTGTTTTTAGTTTGTGTCTCTGTGATGTCTTTATTATTTATTTTACTCTGATTATATGTTTATATTTCCTGTTAATCTCTGTAAGGTGTCCTTGAGATGTCTGAAAGGCGCCCAACAAATAAAATTTATTATTATTATTATTATTATTATTATTATTATTATTATTATTACAGCGTAAGAGACCCGGGTTTGATCCTGACAATGGGTGCTGTCTGTACGGAGTTTGTACGTTTTCACCGTGACCTGCGTGGGTTTTCTCCGAGATTTTCGGTTTCCTCCCACATTCCAAAGACGTACAGGGTTTTAGGTTAATTGGCTTTGTATAAATGTAAATTGTCAATAGACAATAGACAATAGGTACAGGAGTAGGCCATTCGACCCTTCGATCGAACACCACCATTCAATGTGATCATGGCTGATCATCCCCAATCAGTACCCCGTTCCTGCCTTCTCCCCATATCCCCTGATTCTGCCGTTGTCCCCAGTGTGTGTAGGGTAGTGTAATGTGCAGCTTCCTGTTTCCGCAATGTATCTCTAAACTAATTGGCCCATCAAGTCTACTCAGCCATTCAATCATGGCTGATCTATCTCTTCCTCCGAACCCCATTCTCCTGCCTTCTCCCCCAAAACCCCTCACACCCGTGGTGATCAAGAATCTATCTCTGCCGTAAAAATATCCATTGACTTGGCCTCCACAGCCTTCTGTGACACCCAACAGAAACGCCATCCACACTTCACGCTGCCTCAAGAAGGCAGCCAACATAAGCTATGACCACTCACACCATTCCCTGTTCTCCCCTCTCCCGCCAGGGCAGAAGGTACAGAAGCTTGAATGCACTCATCACCAGACTCAGAAACAGCTTCTTCCCTGCTGTTATCGGACAAATGAACGGTCCTCCTATAAGCTAGGGTGCAGTCCTGATCTTCCAACCTACCTCATTGTGGGCCTTGCACTTTTTCTCTGTACCTGTAACACTATAACGTTGCGACACTATATTGTGCACGCTGGTACTTTTCTCTGTGCACTATCTATTGTACTTGTGTGTGGCGTGATTGTACTTGTGTATAGTGTGATTTATTCAAGATTCAAGAGAGTTTATTGTCATGTCTCCCTGATAGGACAATGAAATTCTTGCTTTGCTTCAGCACAACAGAATATAGTAGGCATGAATACAGAACAGATCAGTGTGTCCATATACCATTGTATAAATATATACACACATCAATAAATAAAACAGATAAAGTGCAAACAAACAGATAATGGGTTATTAATGTTCAGAGTTTTGTTTCAGTTGAGTTTAATAGCCTGATGGCTGTGGGGAAGTAGCTATTCCTGAATCTGGTTGTTGCAGTCTTCAGGCTCCTGTACCTTCCACCTGAAGGTAGCGGGGAGATGAGTGTGTGGCCAGGATGGTGTGGGTCCTTGATGATGCTGCCAGCCTTTTTGAGGCAGCGACTGCGATAGATCCCCTCGATGGTGGGGAGGTCGTAGCCGATGATGGACTGGGCAGTGTTTACTACTTTTTGTAGTCTCTTCCTGTTCCTGGGAGCTCAAGTTGCCGAACCAAGCCACTTGCATAGCACGCAGGTGTTTACTGGATCTTGATAAACGAGACAACAATGAACTGCTACCAGAGCTTTACTGTGTAATTTTGATAACCATCATAATAACCATAATTATACTTTATTAGCCAAGTATGTTTTGCAACATACGAGGAATTTGATTTGTCATACAGTCATACCAATACAAAGGCAACAGGACACACCAAATACATTTTAACATAAACATCCACCACAGTGACTCCTCCACATTCCTCACTGTGATGGAAGGCAAAAAATAGTTCAATCTCTTCCCTTCTTTGTTCTCCCGCGGTCGGGGGCCTCGAGCCCTCCGTTGACGGGACGATCTTGACTCCTGTAGCCGGCGGTCGTGCCCCCCCGCAGCGGGGAGATCAATGTCTTGAGAACATTTGCAATGTGTTTGTTGTCACGACTATTTACGCCTATTTTAAATGAAGTTTTGGAAGTGGGGCATTTCACTGTGGAGACCTGGACATGTGATCAGGATGCCCACGCATCCTTTCCCATCATTTTGTACCATTTTCATTTTTTTAAATCAAAAATAAGTTTTTAATTAGCATAAAATTGATATTTACAACAGTGATAACACGCCCACCGCCATATTGCTGACTCGCCAAATTGTCCCAATCGTACATTTTTAAATAACGATATCACCATCGACGTTAAGGATGCATTTCCCCCTCCCCCCGTTTGTACATAGCGCAGTATAGCACAGGAACAGGCCCTTCGGCCCACAGTGTCCATGCTGAACATGACGCCAACCATCCCTTATCCACCAACACATAACCCCCTATCTCTCCATTCCCTGCATGTGCCTCTTCAAAACCCTCTTGAATGCTACTAATGCATCTGCCTCCACCAACACCCCTGGCAACCTGTTCCAGGCATCTCCACTGTGGTGTGTGTGTTTGTGCCTCTCTCCCCCCCCTCTCCCCCTCTCTCTCCCCCTCTCTCTGCCCTCTCTCTGCGCTCTCTCTCCCTCTCTCTGCCTCTGTCCCTCTCTATCTCTCCCTCTCTCTCCCCCCCCTCTCTCCCTCTCCCCCCTCCCCCCCTCTCCCCTCCTCCCCCCCTCTCCCCCCCTCCCCCCCCCCTCCCCCCCTCTCCCCTCCCCCTCCCCCCCCTCCCTCCTCCCCTCCCCCCCTCTCTCCCCCCTCTCCCCCTCTCTCCCCCCTCTCTCTCTCTTTCTCTCTCTCTTTCCCCTCCTCTCTCCCTCTCTCTCTCCCCCCTCTCTCCTCTCTCTCCCTCTCTCTCCCCTCTCCCCCCTCTCTCTCCTCTCTCTCCCCTCCCCCTCTCCCCTCCCCCCCTCTCCCCCCCCCCCCCCCCCCCCCTCCCCCCCCCCCCCCTCCCCCCCCCCTCTCTCTCTCCCCCCCTCCCCCTCCCTCCCCCCCTCTCCCCCCCTCTCTCCCCCTCTCTCCCCCCCTCTCTCCCCCCTCTCTCTCTCTCTCCCCCTCTCTACCTCTCTCTCTCTTCCTCTCTCTTCTCTCCCTCGCTCTCTCTGTCTCTCCCTCCCCCCCTCTCTCTCCCTCCCCCCCTTTGCTTTCTGACTTTAAAGCTATGCCCTCTAATATTTACACACAAAAAGCTGCAGTAACTCAGTGGACCAGAGGAATCGGTGGTGTTTCTGGTCGAGACATATTGATATTTCCATCCTGCGGGGAAAAGGTTCTGACTGTCTACCCCGTCTTATGTACATCAGAATTTCATATACATTATGTGCCTGTATATCTGATTGGTTTTTGTAATTGTGTTCAATTTATCTATTTTATTTTCTTCCTGTCTTTCAGGTCCATTTTGAACAGTTTAAAGAGGCACTGATCTTTATCTTGTCAACGACCATCGAAGGGAATTTTTCGGGCGAGGATGGCTACCAAGAGCTAGGTAGGTGGTCACAGAGACGGCTAGAAACGCAACCTGAGTGGGTGCGTCTGCGCTGGGTTCACCGTGCCCCGGGTGAGCCCGCACCTGGAGCACTGACTGAAGGAGTGAATACTCTATCATCGTATCTGACGGGTCGCGGTGATAGTCTGTGTGTCGCGTACGTGAGGTATGCGTAGAGTGGCCACGTAAAGGGCGTCGACATAGTTACAAAGTATTCTGTTACAACACAAAGTATTCCATCCGTGACCCCCTTTTGTTCCCGGCGTTCCCCCTTTGTACATCCTCTCGGAGGCCCGCCTGACCTCTGGCGCCCACTGCCGACACATCCTTGATTGCCGGCTCGCCCCTGGCCTCCGCCGTTGTGAGCAGCCCTGGTGCCCGGCTACAGGAGGGATGTCGGTAAAGTTGGAAAGGGTGCGGACGAGATTCACCAGCCGGTGACCTGGGCTTGCGGCCGTGAGTCAAAGGTTTGTCTTAGGAGGCTGAGGGGTGACGTTATTGAGGTGTACGAGATCATGACAGACATGCTTCCAAGATGGCGCCCAACCTGGGTGACTATTTGCCTGCTAGCCTCAGAAGCTCGATTGTGATCATGTATTGTCTTTCCGCCGACTGGTTAGCACGCAACAACAACTTTTCACTGTACCTCGGTACACGTGACAATAAACTGAACTGGATAAAGTGAATGCTCACTGTCTTTGTCCCAGGGTAGAGGATTCTTAAAGCTAGAGGGCGCAGGCTTGAGGTGAGAGGGGAGAAATTTAAGAAGGACCTCGGGGCCATCTGTTTCACTCAGAGGGTGGTCGGTATCTGGAATTAGCTGTAGAAGCGGGTATAAGAACAGCTTTTACAAATACAACAGATATATGGATGGCAAGGGTCCAGAGTTACAGTGGGGTAAAGGCATCTTTCTCTGCCGTAAAAATTCGGATTAGAAAGGCATCAGGTTGGCATGGGCGAGTTGGGCCGAAGGGCCTGTTTCCGTGCTGTAGTCTGGGTCAATTTAAAGCAGCACATCGCAGCCTATTCTCTCCAGTCTTTCCTCATTGGCCAATCTGCCCAGAACAAGTTTCACTTGGAGAAACTCTAATCTGAATTGCTTCCAAAACAATTAATCAATGTTTCTAAATAAGGACGTTAATAATCTCCGCGATTGTGGACTCACTCGTGCTGTGTATTGGGATGCGTAAACAAATCATTTTTATCTTCAATTCCCTGACAATGAACAATAACATTGGGTTAGCTTTCAGCGTAACTCGCTCTGTATAGAAACAAAATGCTGGAGTAACTCAGCGGGTCAGGCAGCATCTCTGGGGAGAAGGAATGGGTGACGTTTCGGATCGAGACCCTTCTTCAGGCTTCAGAAGGCTACTCAATACCCTTCCCAAGAAAGGCAAATCTTTACTTTCTATCCTCTCACCAAATTTCTTAACACTTGCATTGTTTAGTTTAGAGATACGGCCCTTCGGCCCACCGGGTCCGTACCGACCCGGGTTGGCGGGACTGTCTGAGAGAATGGAGCGGCTGGGCTTGTACACTGGAGTTTAGAAGGATGAGAGGGGATATCTCATTAAAGCATATAAGATTATTAACGGTTTGGACTCGCTAGAGGCAGGAAACATGTTCCCGATGTTGGGGGAGTCCAGAACCAGGGGCCACAGTTTAAGAATAAGGTGTAAGCCATTTACAATGGAGATGAGGAAACACTTTTTCTCACAGAGAGTGGTGAGTCTGTGGAATTCTCTGCCTCGGAGGGCGGTGGAGGCCGGTTCTCTAGATGCTTTCAAGAGAGAGCTAGATAGGGCTCTTAAAGATAGCGGAGTCAGGGGGAGAAGGCAGGAATGGGGTACTGATTGTGGATGATCAGCCATGATCACATTGAATGGAGGTGCTAGCTCAAAGGGTCGAATGGCCTCCTCCTGCACCTATTGTCTATTGACCAGTGATCCCCACACACTAACACTATCCTACACACACTGGGAACAATTTACACATACATCAAAGCCAATTAACCTACAAACCTGCACGTCTTTGGATTGTGGAAGGAAACCAAAGATCTCGGAGAAAACCCACGCAGGTCACGGGGAGAACGTGCAAACTCCTTACAGACAGCTCCCATAGTCTGGATCATCCCTGGGTCTCCGGCGCTCTAAGGCAGAAACTCTACTGCTGTGCCACTGTGACGCCCTTTTTCTATTCCATCTGTTTCCTTAATTGGTTTTTGATGTGGTTTATATGTTTCCCCTTGTCCGTTGATACAGACTAAGTGGGACCCATTGGGTACCGTCCCCTCAACGCGCGGTTGTGGGCGGCTTGTGATGTCACGCACACACACTAAGCCCCCCCCCCCCCCCACACCACACCCCCCCCCCCCACACACCAATCACCCCCCCTTGATATTATATTAATATTATTAATTCGCTCCTTTTACCCCATCCCCCGCCCTATCCACTCACACATAGCCCCCAACTCGCAAACGCGGCTAGTGTTAGAGGGGGAGAGGGAAGGGGGTAGAGAGAGAGGGCAGAGACAGAGAGCGAGAGGGGCAGAGAGGGAGGGGGAGAGAGAGGGGCAGAGAGAGAGAGAGAGAGAGAGAGAGAGAGAGGGAGAGAGAGAGGAGAGAGAGAGAGACAGAGAGAGAGACAGAGAGAGAGGCAGAGAGAGAGACAGAGAGAGAGAGGGACCAAGCTACCCGAGCGCTCGAGTACAGACCCCGACCTGCTCGTTCTTTCTGCGTCTTTTGAATAACGGGGGGGGGGGGGGGGTGACGTGACTCACAGCGCGGAGCAGAGCCATTGTGACGTCATCAGCGAAAGGCAGTCGTTTTTTTAAATTGAAAGTCTTGCCAGATTTTTGAATATTTTCAGTAATAACTTGGGAAATAAATCACAACATTTTCAGATAAGGCGACTTTGGAATCCACGGGGTACAAATGTCAACCGGAATATGTAAAAAATTTACCGTTACCGCATCGTTTTTTCCGAGAAGATGTGATTACACACAAACAAACAAACAAACACGCACGCACACAAATAAATAAATACACATCCAAGATCAGACTTTTAAATATATAGATATGCTCTGATTTCTCAATAAAATTAATTAGTCAAGCAGAGCTTTGACTTTTGCTGCCTGTCCCTCCTCCTCCATGGTTTGTACACTTTAGAAGAGTTGTGAAGAAAATATTATTTGTGAAGAGCATATTATTGGATTGTATTTCCTGCTTCATTCGCTACCCATTTACCATGCATGTAACATTTTCCAGTCTCCAGTATTTCTGAAGTTTATGTTCATAAGTGATAGGGGCAGAATTAGGCCATCTAGTCATAGTCACGTTTTATTCGACACATGCTGATAAAGTGCAGTGAAATGAATTTGGCCCATTAAGTCCACTCTGCCATTCAATCATGGCTGATCTATCTCTCCCTCCTAACCCCATTCTCCTGCCTTCTCCCCATAACCCCAGACACCCATACTAATCAAGAACCTATCTATGTTTAAGAAGGAACTGCAGATGCTGGAAAATCGAAGGTAGACAAAAATGCTGGAGAAACTCAGCGGGTGCAGCAGCATCTATGGAGCGAAGGAAATAGGCAACGTTTCGGGCCTATTTCCTTCGCTCCATAGATGCTGCTGCACCGCTGAGTTTCTCCAGCATTTTTGTCTACCAAGAATCTATCTATCTCTGCCTTAAAAATATCCACTGACTTGGCCGAGGTAGACCACCTTGTGAGGACTTAAACTGAGCCAACGTGACCATTGGCCAAGGAGGATAAAAGGGAGTAGTACATGTGGGAAGGGGATGCTGTTCCTGATAACTGAAACTGTTATACAAGTGAAGATTCGGAGTCATTTCTATAATCGAGGCGAGTTAGAGTTCAGAGTAATGTTGCAGCAACTGCTTTGTTTAGTTTAGTTCAGTTTAGTTTATTGTCACGTGTACCGAGGTACAGTGTTTTGTTGCATGCTAACTAGTCAACAGAAAGACAATGCATGATTACAATCGAGCCATTCACAGTGATACACAATAAGAGAATATCGTTTAGTGCAACATAAAGCCAGTGAATTCCGATCAAAAATAGTCCGAGGGACTCCAATGAGGTGGATAGTAGTTCAGTGCTGCTCTCTGGTTGTGGTAGGATGATTCAGTTGCCTGATAACAGCTGGGAAGAAACTGTCCCCAAATCTGGAGGTGGACACAAATTCTGGAGTTCAAGAGGGAACTGCAGATGCTGGAAAATCGAAGGAACCTTTTGTCTACCTTCGATTTCCCAGGATCTGCAGTTCCCTCTTGAACAACTGAATCTGGAGCTGTGCGTTTTCACACTTCTATACCTATTGCCCGATGGGAGAGGGGAGAAGAGGGAGTGGCCAGGGTGCGACTGGTCCTTGATGATGCTGCTGGCCTTGCCGAGGCAGCGTGAGGTATAGATGGAGTCAATGGAAGGGTGGTTGGTTTGTGCGATGGTCTGGGCTGCGTCCACAATTTGCTGCAATTTCCGGGCTGTGAATTTACAGGCTGGGTTGCAGTGAACCTGCCGCAGTTAACAGTAGCAGCAGGGGATTTGATCGGTGTGTAATCCGACTAAAAATACCTTTATTGACATCAGGCCGCACCTTTTCTCAGTGGCTAGGGAACCCAGAGACTTTTCAAACCCAACCTTGCCTGAATCTTTTAATTAAGAGGAAATAAAGACGTGTTCTGGAGAAGCATGTGTATGGGCCCAAATTAGACAAACATGGTGTTTGTCTTTCAAAAAATAAAACTGGGAAGGCAGCTCAACCGTGGCTAACGAGGGAAATTATGCATCGTGTTAAATCCAAGGAAGAGGCATATAAATTGGCCAGAGGAAGCAACCAACCGGAGGACTGGGAGAAATTTAGAACTCAACAGAGAAGCACAAAGGGGTTAATTAAGAGGGGATATAGGGAATAGAGGGAAGAGGGAAGGGATATAGGGAAGAGGGAATAGAGCATGAAAAAAAGCCTGCGGGGAATATAGAAACTGACTGTAAAAGCTTCTTTAGATATGTGAAGAGAAAAGGATTAGTGAAGACAAATGTAGATACCTTACAGTCAGAGACGGGTGACTTTATAACGGGAAACGAGGAAATGGCAGAACAGTTAAACAAGTACTTTGGTTCTGTCTTCACTAATAAGACACAAACAATCTCCCTGAAATACCAGGGGACTGAGGATCTAGTGGGAGGGAGGAACTGAAGGGAATCCACATTAGTCAGGAAATTGTGTTAGGTTAACTGTTGGGACTGAAGGCAGATAAATCCCCAGGGCCTGATGGTCTGCATCCCAGATACTCAAGGAGGTGGCCCTAGAAATCGTGAATGCATTGGTGATCATTTTCCAAGGTTCCATAGACGCTGGATCAGTTCCTGTGGACAATGTAACCCCACGTTTTCAGAAAGGAGGGAGAGACAAAACTGAATTATAGACCAGTTAGCCTTACATCAGTAACGGGGAAGATGCTGGAGATGATTTTTAAAGATGTTATAGCAGCGCATTTGGAAAGCAGTGACAGGATCGGTCAAAGTCAGCATGGATTTATCAGGGGAAATCATGCCTGACTAATCTTCTGGAATTTTTTGACGATGTAACAAGTAAAATGGTTAAGGAAGAGCCAGTGGATGTGGTGTATCTGGACTTTCAAAAAGCCTTTGACAAGGTCCCACACAAGAGATTAGTGGGCAAAATTAGAGCACATGGTATTGGGGGTAGGGTATTGACATGGATAGAGAACTGGTTGGCAGACAGGAAGCAAAGAGTGGGAATTAATGGGTCCTTTTCAGAATGGCTGGCAGTGACTAGTGGGGTACCGCAAGGCTTGGTGCTGGGACCCCAGTTATTTACAATATATATTAACAATTTAGACAAGGGAATTAAATGTAACATCTCCAAGTTTGCAGATGACATAAAGCTGGGTGGCAGTGTGAGCTGCGAGGAGGATGGTATGAGGCTGCAGGGTGACTTTGATAGGTTGGGTGAGTGGGCAGATGCATGGCAGATGCTGTATAATGTGGAGAAATGTGAGGTTATCCACTTTGGTGGCAAGAACAGGAAGGCAGATTACTATCTAAATAGTGTCAGATTAGGAAAAGGGGAGGTACAACGAGACCTGGGTGTGCTTGTACATCAGTCACTGAAAGTAAGCATGCAGGTACAGCAGGCAGTGAAGAAAGCTAATGGCATGTTGGCCTTCATTGTGAGAGGATTTGAGTTTAGGAGCAAGGAGGTCCTACTGCAGTTGTACAGGGCCCTGGTGAGTCCGCACCTGGAGTATTGTGTGCAGTTTTGGTCTCCTAATATGCGGAAGGACATTCTTGCTATTGAGGGCGTGCAGCGTAGGTTCACCAGGTTAAATCCTGGGATGGCGGGACTGACATATAATGGAAACGTGTTCCCCATGTTGGGGGAATCGAGAATCAGGGGTCACTGTTTAAGAATAAGGGGAAGCCATTTAGGACTGAGATGAGGAAAAACTTTTTCACCCAGAGTTGTGAATCTGTGGAATTCCCTGCCACAGAAGACAGTGGAGGCAATTCACTGGATGTTTTCAAAGAGTTAGTTCTGGCGCTTAGGGCTAATGAGATGAAGCAGGAACGGAGTACTGATTTTGGATGTTCAGCCATGATCATATTGAATGGCGGTACTGGCTCGAAGGGCTGAATGGCCCTCTCCTGCACCTATTTTCTATGTTTCTAATTCATGTTAAATAGTTCATAAGATCAGTTTAGTTTATTATCACGTGTACCGAGGTACAGTGAAAAGCTTTAGTTGCGTGCTAACCAGTCAGTGGAAAGACAATATATGATTACAATCGAGCCATTTACAGATACATGATAAGTGAATAACGTTTAGTGCAAGGTAAAGCCAGCAAAGTCCGATCCAAGATAGTCTGAGGGTCACCAATGAGGTAGATAGTAGTTCAGCATTGCTCTCTGGTTGTGGTGGGATGGTTGAGTTACCTGATAACAGCTGGGAAGAAACTGTCCCTGAATCTGGAGGTGTGCGTTTTCACACTTCTGTATATTTCGCCTGATGGGAGAGGGGAGAAGAGGCGAGTGGCCAGGGTGCGACGGGGCCTTGATTATGCTGCTGGCCTTGCCGAGGCAGCGCAAGGTATAAATGGAGTCAATGGAAGTGAGGTTGGTTTGTGTGATGGTCTGGGCTGCGATTTGACCACAAGGGATAGCAGCAGAATGAGGCCATTCGACCCACTGAGTCCACTCCGCCATTCAATCATGGCTGATCTACCTCTCCATCCCAACCCCATTCTCCTGCCTTCTCCCCATAACCCCTGACACCCGTACTAATCAAAAATCTACCAGGCTCCACCTTAAACATACCCAATGTCTTGGCCTCCACAGCCGTCTGTGGCAAAGAATTCTACAGAATAGAGAATTATCATAGTGGTGATGTTTTCTGAAATCTGTTTTAAAATAAATTGTAACGTTTAATGAAGATGTTTTAAGGACGGGTGTAAATGAATAATCAGTGCGGGGAAATGTGTGTCTAACTTGTGATCTGAGCTGAGAAATACACTGACGATGCTAATGTTGTGAAACTAACGTGAGACTTAATTACCATTAAAATAGATGACATTTCAGCCATATTGTCCTTTCATCCTTAGACTAACGCCTTGTTTGTCTAATTTGGAACCACCTCGGACTCCGTAGGATGGTCTCAACCCGAAAAATCGTCTGTCCGATTCCCTCCACAGATTTTTTTTGAGTTAAGGTTGGAATCGGACCAGCGGTTATGAAAGAGCAGATTCAAGGGGCTGGTTAGCCTGCAACATTCCACTGTCCCTCGGTACATAGGAGCATAGAAATTAGGAGCAGAATGAGGCCATTCGGCCCCTTCGAGCCTGCACCGCCATTCAATATGATCATGGCAGATCATCCTCTCCTCAGTACCCCATTACCTGCCTTCTCTCCATACCCCCTGACACCGTACTAGCCACAAATCTACCACATCTCCTCCCTCTTAAATATACCCAATGAACTGGCCTCAACTACCCTCTGTGGCAGAGAGAATTCCAGAGATTCAGAATTCTCATGTGGTGAAAAAAGTTTTTCTGAAATCTGTTTTAAAGGAAATTCCCCCGTATCCTTAAGATGTGACCCCTTGTCCTGGACTTCCCCAACATCGGGAACAATCTTCCTGCATCTAGCCTGTCCAACCCCTCAAGAATTTTGTAAGTTTCTATAAGATCCCCTCTGAATCTTCTAAAGAGAGTAAAAACACTGACTATGCTAATGTTGTGAAACATAAGACAGTCCTTAACATCCCATTAATCAGTAGGTGACATTTCAGCCATCCTATGGCAATCCTTCCTCTTCCTTGGAGACTAACGCCTGTACGCAATACTCTAATTTGGAACCACCAAGACCCTGTACAACTGCGTAGAACCTCTCTGCTCCTATACTCAAATCCTTTTGCAATGAAAACTAACCTACCATTCGCTTTCTTTACTGCCTGCTGCACCTGCATGCCTACCTTCAATGACTGGTGCACCATGAGGGGCTGGTCTCGCTGCCTCCCAACTTTCCACTGCCACCTCGGTACATGTGAAGATAAGTGATAGGGCCAGATAAGTGACCAGACTGATTCCTGGGATGGCAGGACTTTCATATGAAGAAAGACTGGATAGACTCGGCTTGTACTCGCTAGAATTTAGGAGATTGAGGGGGGATCTTATAGAAACTTACAAAATTCTTAAGGGGTTGGACAGGCTAGATGCAGGAAGATTGTTCCCGATGTTGGGGAAGTCCAGAACAAGGGGTCACAGTTTAAGGATAAGGGGGAAATCTTTCAGGGCCGAGATGAGAAAATCATTTTTCACACAGAGAGTGGTGAATCTGTGGAATTCGCTGCCACAGAAAGTAGTTGAGGCCAGTTCATTGGCTGGATTTAAGAGGGAGTTAGATGTGGCCCTTGTGGCTAAAGGGATCAGGGGGTACGGAGAGAAGGCAGGTATGGGATATTGATTTGGATGATCAGCCATGATCATATTATATAACCATATAACAATTACAGCACGGAAACAGGCCATCTCGGCCCTTCTAGTCCGTGCCGAACACTTACTCTCCCCCAGTCCCATCTACCTGCGCTCAGACCATAACCCTCCATTCCCTTCCCATCCATATAACTATCCAATTTATTTTTAAATGATGTAAAATCGAACCTGCCTCCACCAGTGGGGACTGGAAGCTCATGTCACACACGCTACCACTCTAAAGAGTAAAGTCCCCCCCCCCCCCCCCTCCAGGACATACTTGTCAACCTACTTGTAACTTTTGGAAACCCACGCTCTGTAAATTTTGTACTCTCTTATTTTGCACATCCTTCCGATAATTAGGCGACCAAAATTGTTCCTTTCTCGTGAGGAAGCTGCATTTTTGCAATATAACATTACATCCCAACTTCTATACTCATTAACATTACATCCCAACTTCTATACTCATATTGAATGAGTGCTGCTTGAATGGGCGCGGCGATTAAAGATGTAATAGACTAAGTTTTCTATGTTTCTATTGGGTAAACTGAACAATAAACACAGGAGGCTTGGTTCTCCAACTATTGGGATGGGAGTTGGTTTGGGGGGGGGGAGGTGGATGCGGGGTGATGGGGAGAACACACAGCTGGGTGATTCAGGAGGCCAGGCAGCATCTCGGAGAACGTAGAAAGATGACGTTTCGGGCCGGGGACCCTTCTTTGGATTGATAAACTGATCCCAATCTGAAACGGCACCTACCCATGTTCCCCAGAGATGCTGCCTGACTCGCTGACTCACTCCAGGACATGGTAACTTGGTTTTGGCACGCTCTGTTTTTGCAAATTTATTTGCACCTCGGGGCTGTTTTCACGAGTTCCTTTCTCGTGAGGAAGCTGCATTTTTGCAATATATTAGATCATATCATCTTCCTTCCTTCCTCTGTAGTCGTGCTGTTTGAATGGGCGCGGCGATTAAAGATGTACTAGACTAAGTGGGTCCCTTTGGGTCCCAGGTGGAAGGAGAGCTTGGTTCCCCAACGCAGGGGGGGGGGGGGGGGGGGGGGTCACGGGGGGCAGGGGTGGGTGAGGGCAGACCAGAGGGGAAGGGCCGAGCGATGGGGACTCACAGCGGGCGCTGGGCGTTCTCCCTCACCGGGATCAGATTCTCCGCTTTCTATTTGGCAATATTTCCCGCGCTGGGCCGCGCCGCTTCCGGTCCCTCCGAAAATTGTGTCCGGTTGGAGACCTCCGCCGGTCTCCCTCAGCTCCAGTACAGACACGATGGCACAGGAAGGGGCGGACTGTCCCGGGGAGTGACAGGAGAAGAGACCAATCCGCGCGGCGCTGACTGGCAGGAGAGAAGATCGATCTGCTCACGCGTGGTTTTTAAGATTTTTAAACCTTGCTAGCTTTTACAATATAGCACCGATCGGAACGAAACTTGGTGCACGCGCAGCACAGGAGAACGGCGAGTGAGCTGGTGAAAAGTCGTAGCGCTATCTCGTACTGTTTTTGCGGTAAAAGAAATAATGCACAAATCGAAAGAGCACAAGATCAGAGCTTTAGTTATGTACTAGACCAAGGGGGACCCGTTGGGTCCCGTCCCCCAACTCGCAGTTGCGGGGGGGAGGGGCCTGCGGCATCACACATACACTAACCACCCTCCAAACACACGGGGGGGGGGGGGGGGGGGGGGGGGGGTGAGGGTGGGAGACGGCAGAGTTTTAGTTATGTACTAGACCAAGTGCAGACCCGTTGGGTCTGCTCCCCCAATGGTGTGATCCCCCAACTCAATATTCCACCATGCACCCGTCTCCTCCAACGGAACTGAACCCGTTCCCAAATGTAAGATTCCAGCACTCCCCTGCCTCCCTCAGCAGTGGATTAAAAAAAAAATCCCAATTTCACCTCCCCTGCCTGCTGCAGCAGTCCCAATTGCAATACCAATTGGCCCTCCCCCTCCTGTTGAAGCACTTGCTGTGATATCCCATTGAGGTGAAAAGTTCAGAGTGTTCCTGTCTTGCAACTTTGTTTTGAAATGTGTTAGAAGCTGATAGGAAGGCAAGATATCCCTCTGTGTGTGTGTGTGTGAGAGTGTTCCTTGGGTGTGGGATGTTACGGCCGTTCACAGTGTGCACTGTACTTGCAGACTCCACCGAGGTGCAGCCCAAATACGTCAAGGATGGGAAGCGTTACGGACGGAGGACAGTGCCGGAGTTCCAGGGTTCGCTGGAGGAGGTCACGGACACGGTGACCTCTGATGGGAGGCAGCCCGAGCAACCTCCGCCTGGCGATGGCATTGAGGTGGGATTCTTTCACTTCCCTTTCCCTTTTGTGGCACAACCACATTTTCAGTCTTATATTTATTAATTTAGTTTGGTTTAGTGATACAGAGCGGATCCGGCCCTTGAGCCTACCGGGTCTGCACCGACCAGCGACCCCCACACGTCAACACTATCCTACACACACTAGGGACAATTTTACATTTTACAATTATCCCAAGCCAATTAACCTGCAAACCTGTACGTCTTTGGAGTGTGGGAGGAAACCGGAGCACCCGGAGAAAACCCACGCAGTCACGGGGAGAACGTACAAACTCCGTACAGACAGCACTCGTTGTCAGGATTGGACAAACTCTGAACTATAACAGCCTCTTGCACATTATCTGTTTATTTATGTGTATATATGTATTGTGTATATATGTGTATATTGAGTATATATGTGTATATATGTATTGTATGTGTATTTATGCTATATAGACACACTGAACTGTTCTGTAGATATTTATGCTTACTATATTCTGTGATACTGCAGCAAGCAAGAATTTCATTGTCCTATCTGGGACAATAAATGCTCTTGACTTGACTTGAACCTGGGTCTCTGGAGCTGTGAGCCAACATATCTACAGTTGCATCACTGTGCTGATCCAATACTAAATATCTCTTCGACGTACATCTAAATATGCGGAGAATATTGCTTTTCTGGTTTCTAAAGTATTTGCCAGCGAAGTTTGATAACTTGTGAACTTGTGAATGGTTTGCAACTGAAGAGAATTTGCAGAATTGTGGTTTTGGGCGGGAGATGAGTTTCATGGAATGACAGTACTGTTTCCACACAGACACTTCACATCCATCTAACTCCTTTCATAGAATGATGCAGCGTGGAAACAGGCCCTTCAGCCCAACTTGCCCACGCCGCCGAACAATGTCCCCAGCTACACTAGTCCCACCTGCCTGCGCTTGGTCCATATCCCTCCAAACCTGTCCTATCCATGTACCTGTTTCTTAAATGTTGGGATAGTCCCAGCCTCAACTACCTCCTCTGGCACTTTCTCCATACTCCCACCACCCTATGTGTGAAAAGGTTCCTAATACATCTTTTCCCCTTCATCTTAAACCTTTGTCCTCAGGTCCTCGATTCCCCGACTCTGGGTAAGAGACTCTGTGCATCTACCTGATCTTTTTGAATCGTGATTTTATACATCTCTATAAGATCACCCCGCATCCTCCTGTGCTCCAAGGAATAAAGTCCTAGCCTGCCCAATGTCTCCATCAAACTCAGACCCTCTAGTCCTTGTAAATCTTCTCTGCACTCTTTCCAGATTAACAGCACACCTCCTGTAGTAAGTTGACCAAAACTGAACACAAAACCTGAGTGTGGCCTGTAAAATTGTAACATAACATCCCAACTCAGTGCCCTGACTGATAAAGGCCAATATACTGAAATTCTTCATGACCACCCTATCTACTGTATCTGTGATGCCACCTTCATGGAACTATGTACCTGCACTCCTAGATCCCTCTGTTCTACAACACTCCCCAGAGCTCTGCTAGTCACAGTGAAGGTCCTGCCTTGGTTTGACCTCCCAAAATGCAACACCCCGCACTGATCTGCATTAAACTCCATCTGCCATTCCTCAGCCCACTTGCCCAACTGATCAAGAATCTGTTGTAATTTTTGATGACCATCTTCAAGTGCAGGAGGAACTGCAGATGCTGGTTTAAATGGAAGATAGACACAAAAAGCTGGAATAACTCAGTGGGCCAGACAGCATCTCTGGAGAGAAGGAATAGTCTGAAGAAGGGACACGATCCAAAACGTCACCTATTCCTTTTCTCCAGAGATATTGTCTGACCCGCTGAGTTACTCCGGCATTCAATAGTCAATAGTCAATTTAATTGTCATTTGGACCCCTTGAGGTCCAAACGAAATGCCGTTTCTGCAGCCATACATTACAAACAAATAGACCCCAGACACAACATAATTTACATTTTACATAAACATCCATCACATTGCTGTGATGGAAGGCCAAAAAAACTTATCTCTCCACTGCACTCTCCCCCCCCCCCCGATGTCAGAGTCAAAGTCAAAGCCCCCGGCTGGCGATGGCGATTGTCCCACGGCCATTAAAGCCACGCCGGGTGGTGCGAGGTCGCACACCGGGTCTTGGTGTAAGAGCCCCCGGCGTGCGCTCGCAGAGTCCCGCGGACATTCCAAGCCGCGCGGGGCAGTGATGTTAGGCCCCGCTCCAGGAGCTCTTCGACCCCCGCAACTCGGGCGGGAGAAGTCGCCGTTGCAGGAGCCCTGAAAAGCGGTCTCCCTCCAGGGACCCGCGGGCTCCCGGTGCCGCCGTCCGCAGACCCGCAGTAGCAGCCTCCTAATCTCCGGAGGTCGGGCCGCAGCAGCAGCAGCAGCAGCAGCGCTCCACCACAATCTATAATACCACCTACTTTAGTGTCATCTGCAAACTTACTAATCATGTTTTGTAAGTTATTATCGTATTGCTACATTCCTAAAGGGCTAGTCCCACTTTCCCGAGCTATTCATGAATTTCCCCGAGTTATTCATGAATTTTCCCCAGCTTTCCCCTTGATTCAAACTCACTGAATGTTTGTAACGGGTCCGTGGATATATCGTTATGCCAGCCGTAGGCATTCGGGACATCCTCCCGACTATTTTCTTTACTCGTGGACATTTTCTATCGGGCTGGGAAAAACGTCCCGACTTACCTGATGCCCCGAGTAGCTACGGCTGGTATAGCGAGCCGCTACGATATATCTATGGACTCCTACGGACCCATTACGAACATTCTGCAAGTTTGGATCAAGGGGAGAACTCGGGAGAATTTGTGAATAACTCTGGAAAGTGGGACAGCCCCTTAAGTTCATCTCTGATTCAAGAAATGTAGATCTGCAGTAACCAATATTTGCAACAATCAAAAATTAAAGGTTTCAAGTGCGTAAGTAAGTTTATTGGCCAAGTATTCACATACAAGAAATTTGCCTTGGTGCTCCGCCCACAAGTAACAACATGACTAACAGTGACAGTTACGAATGACTCCGAAAACACTAAATATCAAGTCTCTATAGTTTCTTTCCACATCTCCAGACATGGAAGAGTTTAGTTCAGTTTCAGTTTAGTCTATTGTCATGTGTACCGAGATACAGTGAAAAGCTTTTGTTGCGTGCTAACCAGTCAGCGGAAAGACAACACATGATTACACTCGAGCCATTCACAGTGTACAGATACAGGATAAGGGAATAACGTTTAGTGCAAGGTAAATCCCGATGAAAGATAGTCCGAGGGTCATCAATGAGGTAGATAGTAGTTCAGCACTGCTCTCTGGTTGTGGTAGGATTTGATGCATGCACGGCCCTTTGTTAGTGCAGTGTGATGTTAATGAGCTGCTGACAAAAGCTAGCCTTTAGTAACAATTATTTGCTATCCCTGACTTGTGAATGAAGGCCTGCTTCTATGAAACAGATGGTGAAGCTAGGGCAGCGGTATGAATATTGATTTCTCTAACCAAGTAACCCTTGCATCCCCTCTCTCTCCATCCCTCCCCCACCCAAGTCGAACCAGCTTCAGTCGTCTTGTTGTCTGTAATTCGCTTTAAACTAGCTCTGGCTAACAATGGCCTATTTCCTTCATCATCGTAACATTTTTGCATCTTTCATTCATTTGTTCTATATCTCTCGACATCTCTCGTTTCCCTTTCAAGATTCAAAATTCAAGAGTTCATTGTCATGTGTCCCAGATAGGACAATGAAATTCTTGCTTTGCTTCAGCACAACAGAATATAGTAGGCATAAATAAATACAGTGTGTCCATATACCATTGAATAAATATATATATACACATAAATAATCTGATAAGGTGCAATGGGCTATTAAAGTTCAGAGTTTTGTTTGAGTTGAGTTTAATAGCCTGATGGCTGTGGGGAAGCAGCTATTCCTGATCTGGATGTTGCAGATTTCAGGCTCCTGTACCTTCTACCTGAAGGCAGCGTAGAGATGAGTGTGTGGCCAGGATGGTGCGGGTCCTTGATGATGCTGCCAGCCTTTTTGAGGCAGCGACTGCGGTAGATCACCTCGATGGTGGGGAGGTCAGAGCCGATGAGGGACTGGGCAGTGGTCACAACTTTTTGCAGTCTTTTCCGCTCCTGGGCGCTCAAGTTGCCGAACCAAGCCACGATGCAACCGGTCAGCATGCTCTCTACTGTGCACCTGTAGACGTTCGAGATAGTCCTCCTTGACAAACCGACTCTCCCCCGACTCTCAGTCTGAAGAAGGGTCTCGACCCGAAACGTCACCCATTCCTTCTCTCCAGAGATGCTGCCTGTCCTGCTGAGTTACTCCAGCTTTTTGTGTGTGTCTCTGTACGTGCGTTTGTTTTGGTGCTGGGGACATGGTGCGGAATACTAAAGTGGGCCATCTGTACTCCCTGTGTCAGCTGTGTGTATGTGTATGTGTGTGTGCGTCTGGATCATGTGGATGGCAGTGATGATGACTATCACACACCATGCACTGAATCCTTCATCCTCTTGTGAAAGAAAGAACAGCAGATGCTGGTTTAAATCAAAGGTAGACACAAAATGCTGGAGAAACTCAGCGGGTGACTCTGCATCTCTGGAGAGAAGGAATAGGAAATGTCTCAATAGACAATAGGTGCAGGAGTAGGCCATTCGGCCCTTCGAGCCAGCACCGCCATTCAATATGATCATGGCTGATCATCCCCAATCAGTACCCCGCTCCTGCCTTCTCCCCATATCCCCTGACTCCGCTATTCTTAAGAGCCCTATCTAGCTCTCTCTTGAAAGCATCCAGAGAACCGGCCTCCAGAGAATTCCACAGACTCACCACTCTCTGTGAGAAAAAGTGTTTCCTCATCTCCATTCGAAATGGCTTACTCCTTATTCTTAAACTGTGTGGCCCCTGGTTCTGGACTCCCCCAACATCGGGAACATGTTTCCTGCCTCTAGTGCGTCTAAGCCCTCGACCCGAAACGTCGCCTATTCCTTCTCTCCTTCATCCTCTTCCCTATGCCAGCCCCGCACACTGTCAGCATTCAAACGCCAATTTGTTCTTGCACTGTGTATTTTAGAAATATAGACATAGAAACATAGAAATTAGGTGCAGGAGTAGGCCATTCGGCCCTTCGAGCCTGCACCGCCATTCAATATGATCATGGCTGATCATCCAACTCAGTATCCCGTACCTGCCTTCTCTCCATACCCCCTGATCCCCTTAGCCACAAGGGCCACATCTAACTCCCTCTTAAATATAGCCAATGAACTGGCCTCAACTACCCTCTGTGGCAGAGAGTTCCAGAGATTCACCACTCTCTGTGTGAAAAAAAGTTCTTCTCATCTCGGTTTTAAAGGATTTCCCCTTTATCCTTAAGCTGTGACCCCTTGTCCTGGACTTCCCTAACATCGGGAACAATCTTCCTGCATCTAGCCTGTCCAACCCCTTAAGAATTTTGTAAGTTTCTATAAGATCCCCTCTCAATCTTCTAAATTCTAGAGAGTATAAACCAAGTCTATCCAGTCTTTTTTTATAAGAAAGTCCTGACATCCCAGGGATCAGTCTGGTGAACCATCTCTGCACTCCCTGAATTTTCCATAGAACACAAAGTGCTGGAGTGACTAAGGGCGTCTCAGGCAGCATCTCTGGAGAACTTGTGCAGGAAGGAACTGCAAATGCCAGTTTACACTGAAGCTAGGTACAAAATGCTGCAGCCTCAGCGAGGCAGGCAGCAATGTGAACGTGACACTTTTTGGGGTCTGAAGAAGATCTCCGCAGAGAGAGAGAGACACAAAATTGCTGGAGTGACTCAGCGGGGGTAGGCCACATCTCTGGAGAGAAGGCTGCGTGTCCTCTGTCAGTGTGTGTGTGTGTGTTGTTCTCGATTCCAGCATCTGCAGTTCCACGTGCCTCCGCTTCTAAATGGCACACCGTTGCACTGCGGTTGAAAAGGCAACGCTAGGTTTTATTTGTGTAGCCTCACCCCACAAAAACATGATGCAGATGTTAAACCCGAAGGCCAGGAAGTGTGAGCAGGTGGGAGATCTTTGTCGGAGGGACAGAGAGGGGGCGATGTCTGCGGAGGGAATTCCAGAGATGGGGCGAGAAGTTGTTAACGGCAAAGATCACAGAGCGGGTTCTAACGTTAACCAATTTAGATTAAAAACAAAAGGCATGTTATTAGAAAGCACGAAAAGAAGTGTAATTGGGTTATGGCCACTAGGGGGCGCCGCATGATGGCAGCCTCTGCCTACAGTCTGTCTGTTTTTTCATCTTTTTTTAATTTTTAGTCTGTTTAAAAAGTACGTTGTGGCGGTTTCTATGTGGGGGAGGGGGGTAGGGTAAGGGGGAAACCGTTTCCCAGTTATTTCATGGCAAGGATGCGACTATTCTCCGAGTCGCGTCCTCGCCCCCCCCTCCCTCGCGGCCTACCAACTGGATTGGCGAGTCCTTTCCTGCCGGGGCGGCGCAGCGCGGCGCAGCGCAGCGCTGGATTCACCATGGAGCAGGCGATGCCTTACCTGGGAAGCTCCGGGGTGTTGGGCCTGCCGCTTCAACATCGGGGAGCTGTGGTTTGCGGAACTCAGCCGCGGGCTCCAGAAGGAAGTGGCCGATTCGGAAATCCAAGCCACTGAGGTTGACCTCCCGTTCCGACTTCGGAGTTCCATCATCCCGGCGAGAGGGCCTGAACATCGGGCCGCCCGTGGCAGCGACTGCGGGAGGCTTCGGGAGGCCCCGACCACGGGCAAACATCATAAAGAACATCAAAGAGGAGGATGACTGAACATTGGGGCCTTCCCTCACAGTAGGAAACTTTAATTCCACTCTGTGGGGATGTTTATGTTAAAGACTATCGTGTTCTGTGCTCTTTTTATTCGTATGGCTGTATGGTGACCACAAATGTCACTGTACCATGTGACAATAAATGTCTCTTGTCTAAAATCTTGCCTCAAAATGTCATGCTCCAATCTCACACAGCATGGTAAATTGATGGATTGAGTTCAGTGAATCTAATAATTTGTAAACAGTCTCACAACTGTTTCTTCGTGTGAGAGTTACCGTATTGTCCTTAAATTGCAGCGGGCTTTTGCCTGGTAAAGGAATTTAATTGGGAGATGCAGTGTGGAAACAGGGCCTTCGGCCTACCTCGTCCATGCCGCCCAACAACCACGCGTACACTAGCACTTGCCCACACATTCAGGACAATTTACAGAAGGCAATTAACTTGCAAACCCACATGTCTTTGGAGTGTGGGAGGAAACCGGAGCACCCGGAGAAAACCCAAGTGGGATTTAGATGAGAAAATCCATGTTTAGTTTCGGGATACAGAGCGTAAACAGGCCCTTCTGCCCACTGAGTTTGCACCCTGGCCCGTGATCCCCGCACATTAATGCTATCCTACACACAGTCGGGACAATTTACACGTATACCAAGCAAACTAAGCTACAAAGTGTACGTCTTTGAAGTGTGGGAGGAAACCGAAGATCTCGGAGAAAACCCTCGCAGGTCACGGGGAGAACGTACAAACTCCGTACAGACAGCGCCCGTAGTTGGGATCGAACTCTGGGTCTCTGGTGCTGTAAGGCAGCGTGCCACTCTATGGACCATCCACCTACCTGTCCTGGCCGTGGATGGAGTCTGTCGCCTTTAGTTTGGTGCTTTGTTGCCTCCTGGGGATTAAAACTCGGTTGTAAGAATAGTCACTGCTTCTTGGAGAGATGAAACGTGAATGCAATCCAACCGGTAACCCAATGAACCATTCTACATTTCCTTGACCATTGTCTGCTTTGATCTGTCCTTTTCACACCTTACACTTCCATATCTCTAGTGTCCCCTTCCCCTAGCCCTTACTCAGAAGAAGGGTCTCGACCCGCAACATCACCCATTCCTTCTCTCCAGAGATGCTGCCGGTCCCCCTGATGTCCCAGCATTGTGTCTTGTCTTTGGCAGAACCAAGCTCTTGATTCATGACTAGTATGGCCCATAGATAGATTGATTGAAAGATAGAGCATGAATACAGGCCCTTCGGCCCACCGAGTCCACGCCAGCCTTCGGTCACCCATTCTCACTAGTTTTATGTTAACCCACTTTCCCACCAGCTCCATACACAAAAGGGCAGTTTTCATTCATTCCATTCCAAGTAATCCGTTTTAGTGTTCTCCCTACGACAGCGTGGGTTTGCTCCGAGATTTTCTGTTTCCTCCCACTCTCCAAAGACGTACAGGTTTGTAGATGAATTGACTTGGTATAAATGTAAAAAATTGTCCATAGTGTGACTGCATAGCGTAGTGTGTTGCTGCGGGCCGAAGGGCCAGTTTCCACGCCGTATCTCCAAACTAAACTAAACGTACAACCCCGTGGACAGACCCAAAATGCTGGATCAACTCAGCGGGACAGGCAGCATCTCTGGAAAGAAGGAATGGGTGACGTTTCGGGTCGAGGCCCTTCTTCAGGCTGAATTCACAGGAAAGGGAAGCGGGAGAAATGCCTTTGGGATGCGGGAGGAAACCGGAGCACAGGGAGAACGTGCAAACTCTACACAGGCAGCAGCGGAGGTCAGGATCGAAGCATGCATGGTCTCTGGCGCCGTGAGGCGGCGGTTCTACCCGCTGTACCACCGTGCCGCACTTGCATGTCTCCTATTGGCAGGCTGGACCGGGTGGTGCTGGTTCGAAGGGCCAAATGGCCTACTCCTGCACCTATTGTCTATTGAGAATAGGCAAATGAGAAATGCCCCAAGTTCTATCATTCCAACGATAACGGCACCTTTCCTGTACACGGGACGAGTTCCAGATTCCACCGTATCCTTTACGAGAGTCTCATCCTCAACATGAAGCAAAACTGGAGATTTTCCCTTATTCTGCTCACCCAAATCAGTCCTGCATTGTAAGTGTTTCACGGCTTGAGGTTGCGGAATAGAAGTGAAGTGGAGGTGGGCCACAAAGTGGTGTTGAAGTACTGCTTAATGTTATCATTCCAGAAACAATCTTTCTTTGCCTCGCTTGCAAACTAGAGAGACAGGAGACATTTGTATCTCATATGAGGAAGGACATTCTTGCTATTGAGGGAGTGCAGCGTAGGTTAACAAGGTTTATTCCCGGGATGGCGGGACTGTCATATGCTGAGAGAATGGAGCGTCTGGGCTTGTACACTCTGGAGTTTAGAAGGATGAGAGGAGATCTCGTTGATACATATAGGTTGTTAAAGGCTTGGACACGCTAGAGGCAGGAAACATGTTCCCAATGTTGGGGGAGTCCAGAACCAGGGGCCACAGTGTACGAATAAGGAGGAAGCCATTTAGAAGGGAGATGAGGAAACACTTTTTCTCACAGAGAGTGGTGAGTCTGTGGAATTCTCTGCTTCAGAGGGCGGTGGAGGCAGGTTCTCTAGATGCTTTCAAGAGAGAGCTAGATAGGGCTCTTATAAATAGCGGAGTCAGGGGATATGGGGAGAAGGCAGGAACGGGGTACTGATTGGGGATGATCAGCCATGATCACATTGAATGGCGGTGCTGGCTCGATGGGCCAAATGGCCTACTCCTGCCTATTGTCTACTGTCTATGCACCAATTGGTACAGTGAACTGTGTGGTCACCATACAGCCATACGAATAAAAAGAGCACAGAACACGATAGTCTCTAACATAGACATCCCCACACGGCAGAATCAAAGTTTCCCCACTGTGAGGGAAGGCACCAAAGTTCAGGCATCCTCCTCTGTTCTCCTCTGTTGCTCACCCGTGGTCGGGAGGGGGGGGGGGGGGGGGGCTCCCGAACCCCTCGCTGTCGCCGCTACGGGCGGCCCGATGTCCAGGCCCGCTCGCCGGGATGATGGAACTCCGACGTCGGTACGGGAGAACATTCTCAGCGGCTCTCCCCCACCAAAGCTGTTTGCTGCACTCTATTTCTTTTGCCGACCTCCACATCTTCCTTGCACTTTGATCTGTCCTTTTCACACCTTGCCCTTCCATATCTCTCTGTCTCCCTCTCCCCTGACTCTCAGTCTGAAGAAGGGTCTCGACCTCGAAACTCGTCACCCGTTCCTTCTCTCCAGAGATGCTGAGTTACTCTGAGGCGCATTCTGTGTCTTATCTTCAGTCGAAACCAGCATCTGCAGCTCCTTCCTGCACATGAGGCTCTCTATCCACTCTCTGCATAAAAGAGATAAACATTGCTCGCAAATAGAAGTTCCTCGTTGTGTTAGGAAGCAGAGCTAATTTCTTTTCCTAAAGGAAATTAATAAGGCTTGATCGTGTGACCATGAAACACTGTGTAGATTAGTACAGAGAGGTACCAAGGACTCCAATTATATGGCTTTCAAATTGCTTTCTCGGTTAGAGCTCAGTCAGAGAGTAATTGAAATACTCCACCAGCTGCTGTCAGCTTTAAACCACTGTGTTTAATCTTGTAGCTATGGAAACCCCCTCCCCTTCCATTTTCATTTAGATTAGTACCCCCATCCATTGACACATTACGGCTATAATTCCACGGGCCAGGGAATTATTATATACGCCGCTGTCAAGGATGCAAGTTACTTAAAGTAAATTCACCGTCACCTACAGTGTGGCACGGTGGCGCAGCGGTAGAGTTGCTGCCTCACAGAGACCCGGGTTCGATCCCGACTACGGGCGCTGTCGTACATTCTCCCCGTGACCTGCATGGGTTTTACATACAAACAAAGAAAATAGCTGCAGGAGGAGGCCATTCGGCCCTTCGCGTCAGCACCGCCATTCATTGTGATCGTCCCCAATCAATAACTCGTGCCTGCCTTCTCCCCCCCATATCCCTTGATTCCACTAGCCCCTAGAGCTCTATCTAACTCTCTCTTAAATCCATCCGGCGACTTGGCCTCCACTGCCCTCTGTGGCAGGGAATTCCACAAATCCACAACTCTCTGGGTGAAAAAGTTTTTTTTCACCTCAGTCTTAAATGGCCCCTTTATTCTAAGACTGTGGTTCTGGACTCGCCCAACCTTTTCTCTGAGATGTTCAGTTTCCTCTCACACTCCAAAAGACGTACAGGTTTGTAGGTTAATCGGCCTGGTAAATGTAAAAATTGTCCCCAGTGTGTGTAGGATGGTGTGAATGTGCGGGGATCGCTGGTTTGGAGCGGACTCGGTGGGCCCAAGGGCCTGTTTCCACCCTGTATCTCTAAGCTAAACTGCAGCGATATCGTTTTGTCAAAGCAGCACTATCACCAGCATAATAACATGAGGAATGTGTAGGAAGGAACTGCAGATGCTGGTTTACACTGAAGATAGACACAAAATGCTGGATTAACTCAGCAGGACAGGCAGCATCTCTGGAGAGAAGGGATGGGTGACGTTACAGGTTGAGACTCAATCAAAACGAGGTGTTCTGCTCAGAAACGGCATCACTCTCAACATCGGATGGATGCCTCGATTTGTCACAGGAACTCGGAGGTCAGGAAGCGAGGAGGTCAGTAGAACGGAGACGAGGAAACACTTTATCTCACAGAGAGTGGTGAGTCTGTGGAATTCTCTGCCTCAGAGGGCGGTGGAGGCAGGTTCTCTGGATGCTTTCAAGAGAGAGCTAGATAGGGCTCTTAAAAATAGCAGAGTCAGGGGATACGGGGAGAAGGCAGGGATTTAGATGTGGCCCTTGTGGCTAAAGGGATCAGGGAGTATGGAGAGAAGGCAGGGATGGGATACTGAGTTGATGATCATATCGAATGGCGGTGCAGGCTCGAAGGGTCGAATGGCCTACTCCTGCACCTATTTTCTATGTTTCTATGTCTATGTCTAAGGCAGGAACGGGGTACTGATTGGAGATGATCAGCCATGATCACATTGAATGGCGGTGCTGGCTCGAAGAGCCAAATGGCCTACTCCTGCACCTATTGTCTAATGTCTATTGTCTATTGACATGGGATTAAGGTGAGGGGCAACATTTTCACACAGAGGGTGTATGGAACGAGCTGCCAGAGGAGCTGGTTGAGGCAGGGACTATAACAACATTTAAAAGACATTTGGACAGGGACATGGATGGGACAGGTTTCGAGGGATGTGGGCCAAACGTGGGCAGGTGGGACTAGTGTAGATGAGCCGGCATGGAGGAGCTGGGCTGAAGGGCCTGTTTCAGTGTTGTGTGAGTCTGAATACTTAACGGTTCATCGGTGATCAACATCACAGGTTATTAATGTCGGGCTTCTGAACCCATGATGTGAGCAGTTGGACTATTTTATTCCGATCTGGGATTATATTTAGAAATGTTCTTCAATGTCTAAAGTACACTAACAATGTGTCAAAGGTGCTATACTTCAGACGTGTGAGAGACGTGTTTGTGTTGGCGTGCCGTGTAAGTGTGGCACGGTAGCGCAGCGGTAGAGTTGCTGCCTCCCAGCGCCAGAGACCCAGGTTCGATCCTGACTACGGGCGCTGTCTGTACGGAGTTTGTACGTTCTCCCCGTGACCTGCATGGGTTTTACATACAAATAAAGAAAATAGCTGCAGGAGGAGGCCATTCGGCCCTTCGAGTCAGCACCGCCATTCACTGTGATCATGGCTGATCGTCCCCAATCAATAACTCGTGGGTTTTCTCCGAGATCTTCGGTTTCCTCCCGCACTCCAAAGACGTACAGGTTTGTAGGTTAATTGGCTTGGTGTAAATGTAAAAATTGTCCCTAGTGTGTGTAGGGTAGTGTTAATGTGCGGGGATCGCTGGTCGGCACGGACTCGGTGGGCCGAAGGGTCTATTTTCGCGCTGTATCTCTAAACTAAAAAACGAAGAAAAACGAAGCAAGTGTATTGCAAGGTTGGATTGCTTGACTCACGTTTGGTTTCTCTATTTAGGACTGGAAGACCTCGACTGACGGGGATGAGTACGAGGCTGAAGGTAAGAGGCAGCTTCATCTGTTGTTCTGCAGACACTGACTCCACCAACACACACATCTCCCACAAGCAGGTTCGTCAGGGTGAAGTCAGGCAGAATAACCCCAACACTATCAGGCTTCTGAGCGCCCCTTCCATCAGCTAGTGTACCGTACGATTCACCTCTACCCCATTGCGGACATTGCACGTTGTCTGTGGAGCTGATGCACTACAACGCTGAGAATTATATCCCCTCAAACTATCCTAGATCGGATTTTACCTTGCACTAAACGTTATTCCCTTATCCTGTACCTATACGCTGGCTTTACCTTGCACTAACATAGAAATATAGAAACATAGAAAACAGTTGCAGGAGTAGGCCATTCGGCCCTTCGAGCCAGCACCGCCATTCAATGTGATCATGGCTGATCATCCCCAATCAGTACCCCGTTCCTGCCTTCTCCCCATATCCCCTGACTCCGCTATCTTTAAGAGCCTTATCTAGCTCTCTCTTGAAAGTGTCCAGAGAACCGGCCTCCATCGCCCTCTGAGGCAGAGAATTCCACAGACTCACCACTGTCTGTGAGAAAACGTGTTTCCTCGTCTCCGTTCTAAATGGCTTACTCCTTATTCTTAACCTGTGTGGCCCCTGGTTCTGGACTCCCCCAACATCGGGAACATGTTTCCTGCCTCTAGCCTGTCCAAACCCTTAATAATCTTATATGTTTCAATGAGATCCCCTCTCATCCCACGTGTTAAGGTTGTCTATCTGTATTCCAGGTCAGCTGGGACTCTGGAACCCCGACGAGCTGACGACCCCCCAGACTGTGTGTGGTGCTGACCCCCAGTGCATGGAGGAGAGGCTGCGGGCGGTGTCTCAGGAGCTGGGAGTCACCAAGGACAGCTTCCTGAGCAGCAACGAACTGATCTCCATCTGCGACCAGTGTGGCCTTCAGAACGTCGATGCACAGGTGACCATCTCTGCCCTTGCACTTATTTACAGTCTTTAGCCCCTGTCCCACTTACGTGTCCTTGGCACGCTAATTACGTGACCTCGTGGTCGCGCTGAGGCACGACGATCCCGCGCGACTTCATGTGCCCGCACAGCCGTCTGGAGCGCGTGACGTCATTTGTAGATGGACACAAAATGCCGGAGTAACTCAGCAGGACCGGCAGCATCTCTGAAGAGAAGCAATGGGTGATGTTTTGTGTTGAGACTCTTCTTCAGTCTTGACCCAAAACGACCCAAAAGGGTCTTGACCCAAAACGTCATCCATTGCTTCTCTCCAGAGATGCTGCCGGTCCCGCTGAGTTACTCCGGCATTTTGTGTCCATCTTCAATTTTCTTGGCCCCGCTCTGGGAGTAGAAGTGGGGGCGGATCCGGACCGCAACGGCCGTGAGCCCCAGGCCGAGTTCAGCGATCGTTTGCCTGCTTCTGCTGCTGTTGAAGGTGAGACGTTGCGTTGCACATCGCACCAGGTTCTTGGGCCGGTCCCACTTTGACCGTCAGTTCCACGACAGGCCGTTGGCACGCGAAGATTTCATTCGTTACAAAAATTTCGGAGCCCCGCGCGATGTCGCGCACAACTACATACCCCTCCGCACTTCACAGTGGGACCGGCCCCGCGCGGCCATACGATGCCGCGTAATTTGAGGTTGTGTAATTTGCGTGCCAAGTGGGACAGGTCCTTAACTTTACATCAGTCTGAAGAAGGGTCTCGACCCAAAACGTCACCCGTTCCTTCGCTCCAGAGACGCTGCATATCCCACTGAGTTACTCCAGCATTTTTGTGTCTATCTTTGGTTTAAACCAGCATCTGCAGTTCCTTCATACAATCTTACTTTAGTTTAGTTTAGAGATACAGCGCGGAAACAGGCCATTCGGCCCACCGAGTCTGCACCGAGCAACGATCCCTGCACACCAACATTGTCCTAAACACACTAGGGACAATTTTTACATTTCACCAAGCCAATTAAGCTACAAACCTGTACGTCTTTGGAGCATGGGAGGAAACTGAAGATCTCGGAGAAAACCCACGCAGGTCACGGGGAGAACGTGCAAACTCCGTACAGACAGCGTGGGCTCGAACCCGGGTCTCCGGCGCTGTAAGGCAGCAACTCTACCGCTGCCCCACTGTGCCGCCCTGATCAGAGCCATACAATACGGAAACAGGCCCTTCGGCCCAACTTGCCCATGCCGACCAGCACACCCCATCTACACTAGTCCCACCTGCCTGCCTTTGGTCCATATCCCTCGAAACCTTTCCAATCCATGTACCTGTCCCAGCACAGACAGGGCGATCGTTTTGCTGAACATCTCCGCCTGAACCTACCTGATCTCCCGGTTGCTGGACACTTTAACTCCCCCTCCTATTTCCACACTGACCTTTCTGTCCTGGGCCTCCTCCATTGTCAGAGAGAGGCCCAGCGCAAATTGGAAGAACAGCACCTCATATTTTGCTTGGGCAGCTTACACCCCAGCGGTATGAACATGGACTTCTCTAACTTCAAGTAACCCTTGCTTTCCCTCTCTCTCCATCCCTCCCCCTTCCCAGTTCTCCGACTAGTTTCACTGCCCTCCTGATTGTGTGCCTCGTTGTCACCTTCCCCTCAGCCAACAATGAAGCATCTACATTTCCTTGATCATCGTCCCCTTTGATCGGTTCTTTTCACACCTTACCCTTCCTTATCTCTAGTTTCCCTCTCTCCTGACTCTCAGACTGAAGAAGGGTCACAATAGGCAATAGAGACGCAGGAGTAGGCTATTCGGCCCATCGAGCCTGAAGGAATGGGGTCATTCATTGTGATCATGGCTGCTCATCCACATTCCTTCTCTCCAGAGATGCTGCTTGTCCCGCTGAGTTACTCCAGCTTTTTGAGTCTATCTTCGGTGTAAACCAGCATCTGCAGTTCCTTCCTACACATTTCAAATTGACTTGCCTATCCAAGTGGATACAATTGCAGACAGAGTGCATGGAGATTTAACGAGGATGTCGAGGGCCTGGCAACAGGGAGAAGTTGGGCAGGCTAGGACTTCACCCCTTGGAGAGCTTGAGGCTGAGGGGTGATCTTGTAGAGATGTCTAGAATCATGAATGGAATAGATTGGAACAGATGCACAGAGCCTTTTACCCAGAGTAGGGGAATCCAGAACCAGAGGGTGTATGTTTAAGGTGAGAGGGGAAAGATTTAATAGGAACCTGAGGGACTACTTTTTCACACAGAGGGTGGCGGGTGTATGGAACGAGCTGCTGGAAGAGGTAATTGAGGCTGGGACTATAAAAACATTTTAAAAAACGTGTGGACAGGTAGATAGACACAAAATGCTGGAGTAATTCAGCGGGACAGGCAGCATCTCTGGAGAGAAGGAATGGGTGACACAAGATGTGGAAGGGGGAGAATTCGAGGGATATGGGCCAAATGCAGGCAGGTGGGGCTAGTGTCGATCAAAGATCTTATAGCGGAGCAAGATAGGCTACTCCTGCTAAATGCAATGGGCTGACGTGTAGTACGCTATGGAGGGGATCCTGGGCATTTTTCCCCGCCCATTTTAGTAACCTGAGCCTACCTGACCCGACCCGACTCGCACTGTAATCAATGTTGCGGGGCAACAGTTTGTGTGGGTTAGATTCATAAATCTGTCAGTTCAAACTTCTTGTCAAGAATAAAATTTGACTCTGGTAATTGTCTTTTTTTAATGTTTTTTAAAATAATTTAATTTTAAATGGCTCACAAACAGTGTTTGAGTTGATTTTGTAGTAACCGGAACCGACCCGACTCGCAGGGTGATTGACATTGCGGAAGTTTGTGTGTGATATAGGGTTAGATTCATAATTCTGTTAATTCTTGTTAAAGAATAAAATGTTTATAAACACACATACATGAAAATTATATAAATGTATATAATCATATAACACACACAATTATATTTCTTCTGATCCAATAATGAACTTTATTTCAGACTAGACAAGGGACATTAAATAAGAAACATTGTAAACCTCCCCGCAACTTCACACACACTAGGCCTTATCCCCCCCCCCCCCCGGCACTCCCTCGCCTGCCCCCTCACTACAATGTCTCCCCCCCCTCCTATGCCCCTCTCCCCGCTGCCCCGGGCCGTGCACTCCCTCTCCCGCTGCCCCGGGCCCCACATTCCCTCTCCCCGCTGCCCCTGGCCCCACACTCCCTCTCCCCACTGCCCCGGGCCCCACACTCCCTCTCCCCGCTCTGCTCCGGACCCCACACTCCCTCTCCCCGCTGCCCCGGACCCCACACTCCCTCTCCCCACTGCGGATCCAATCTTTGGCCGGAAGCAAGATGGCTGAGCAAGATGGCGGAACAAGATGGCGGGGGCTGGTTGCTAAAATGGGTCATATAATCACCCATGAATCTGCCCATGAGCGTACTACACGTTTGCGTGAGAGTAACCCATCTTGCTTCGCTATAAGATCTTTGGTGAGAATGACGTTGTGATGTTGTTGTTGTGTTGTGTTGTGTTGGCTCCCCCCAGTGGTGGTGGCAGCTCTGTGCGGACAGATGACGTGGACAATTGCCGATCCACCCGTACATCAGGGAGAGATCACCGCACTGTTACTCTGGGACATGCACATTCACCAACGACACAAAGATATTCCCTCTCTGCGCAAACAAAGCCGTCAATCCTGGATGAGTGCAGAGAATGTTAACAAGCATGGTGCCGGGACATACACATGATTTGAGAATATTCACTATTTGAGACTGGTGCAGCATGGAAACGGGCCCTTCAGCCTGAAGGGTCAGAAAAGGGTCTCGACCCGAAACGTCACCCATTCCTTCTCTCCAGAGATGCTGCAGGTCCTGCTGAGTTACTCCAGCATGTCTTGTGTTTTTTCAGTGTAAACCAACACCTGCAGTTCCTTCCTACATTCTTTGTGAATGTTGACCAAGATGCCCATCCACCAGTCCCATCTGCCCGTGTTTGGCCCATATCTTTCCAAACCGTTCCAATCCATGTACCGGTCCAAATGCCTTTTAAATGTAACTAGACCAAGTGCAGACCCGTTGGGTCTGCTCCCCCAATGGTGTGATCCCCCAACCCAATATTCCACCATGCACCCGTCTCCTCCAACGGAACTGAACCCGTTCCCAAATGTAAGATTCCAGCACTCCCCTGCCTCCCTCAGCAGTGGATTGAAAAAAAATTGCAATTGCACCTTCCCTGCCTGCTGCAGCAGTTCCAATTACAATACCAATTGGCCCTCCCCCTCCTGTTGAAGCACTTGCTGTGATATCCCATTGAGGTGAAAAGTTCAGAGTGTTCCTGTCTTGCAACTTTGTTTTGAAGTGTGTTGGAAGCTGATAGGAAGGAGCAGCGAATCAAAAGGCGGAAAGGCAGCCGGACGCCAGGCGGCAGGCGGCAGCCACACAGTTTTAATATATAATAGATAGATAGATAGATAGATAGATAGATAGATAGATAATAGGGTCAAGGTTTCAAGGTCAGTTTATTGCTACATGTACCAGTTAAGGTACAGTGAAATTTGAGTCACCGTACAGCCATACAAAGCAACAAGACACACAACCACATAAAAGTTAACATAAACATCCACCACAGTGGATTCCGCATTACTCACTATAATGGAAGGCAATAAAGTTCAATCTTCTGGTTAGACCACACCTGGAGTATTGTGTACAGTTTTGGATTGGATTGGATTCAATTTATTGTCATTATCTCATAAGAGGCAACAAAATGGATTTTCCTTACAATCAAGTAACATAAAATAAATAATAAATAAATAAAACATTTTTTTTTAAAGCACAAACACAGCAGTCCATGACACAACATAACCCCACAGTGGCACCAAAGTTGAGGAAGGCCCCACAGTCCAGCCAGCCTCCCCGCCGATCTTCCCAGATGTTCACCCGTGGTCGGGGCCTCCCGAGCACCCGCAGTCCCCGCTACGGGCGGCCCGATGCTCAGGCCCTCTCATTGGGCTGATGGAACGCCGACGCCGAACCCCGATGGAGAACATCCTCAGCGGCCCGGACCTCCAGATCAGCCGCCTCCCACTGGAGTCCGCGGCTCCCGAATCCGCAGGTCGCAGGACTCCGCGTTGTTGATCAGCGCCACCTGCGTTGGAAGCTCCGCGAACCTCAGCTCCGCGAATTCAGTGCAGCAGGCCCAGCACTCCGGGGCTCGATACAGTGATCCCCGGTAAGGCATCGCCAGCCCCGCGATGTATCCAACGCTGAGCCGCTGCTACTGCTGCTGGAGCTCTGGTCGGTCCCGGCAGGAAAGGCCGCGCCAATCCAGTAGGTAGGCCGCTGGGGGGGGGGGCGAGGACAAGGACGCGACTCGAATAATAGTCGCATCCTCTCCAGGAAGCGACTGAAGGACGGTATCCCCCTTAACGTACCCTCTTCCCCCACAAAAGACAAAAAAAACCCCACAAAAAACACACTTCAAACATAACATAAAAAAAAAAAAAAAAAAAAAATACCGGACTGAAGGCGGAGGCATCTAGCACCAGCGCCACCGGATTTTGGCCTCCGAATTTGAGGAAGGACATCCTTGTGAGTGAGGCAGTGCAGCGTAGGTTCACGAGATTGATCCCTGGGATGGCGGGACTGTCATATGAGGAAAGATTGAAAAGACTAGGCTTGTATTCATTGGAGTTTAGAAGGATGAGGGGCATCTTATAGAAACATATAAAATTATAAAAGGACTGGACAAGCTAGATGCAGGAAAAATGTTCCCAATGTTGGGCGAGTCCAGAACCAGGGGCCACAGTCTTAGAATAAAGGGGAGGTCATTTAAGACTAAGGTGAGAGAAAACGTTTTTTCACCCAGAGAGTTGTGAATTTGTGGAATTCCCTGCCACAGAGGGCAGTGGAGGCCAGGGCAGTGGAGGCCAAGTCACTGGATGGATTTAAGAGAGTTAGATGGAGCTCTAGGGGCTAGTGGAGTCAAGGGATATGGGGGGGAGAAGGCAGGCACGGGTTATTGATTGGGGACGATCAGCCATGATCACAATGAATGGTAGTGCTGGCTCGAAGGGCCGAATGGCCTCCCCCTGCACCTATTGCCTATGTTTCTTCCTCTCGGTCGGGGCAGTCAAACCATCCGCAGTCGGAGCGATCAAAGCCCCCATCGGGGTGATCGAAACTCCCACATCGGGGCAGTTGAAACTCTCTCCTGGAGCTCCCGAGTCGGCCTCTTCTTACCAGAGACCGCGGTCTTCACGATGTTAAAGTCCACAGGCCCCGCGGTTTGAACTTCGATCCCCGGCAAAAGGATCGCAAGCTCCGCGATGTTAAAGTCCCGCAGACTCCCACGGCTTGGAGCGCCGGGACGGTCTACAGGAAATGCCGCCAACTCCACAATGTTAGGCCGCAGTGGGGACGGAGATACGACTCAGGAAAAAATTGCATCTCCGTCAAGGTAAGAGACTGAAAAAAAGTTTCCCCCAACTCCACCCCCACATAAAACAAACCAAGGAAAACTAAAACATACTTTTTAACACATACTAAACATAATAAAAATAACAAAAAGAAGAAAGGACAGACAGACTGTTGGCAAGGCAGCCACTGATGGTGGCGCCACCTGGTGTTTTATAGACAATAGGAGCAGGAGGAGGCCATTCAGCCCTTCGAGCCAGCACCACCATTCACTGTGATCATGACTGATCATCCACAATCAGTACCCCGTTCCTGCCTTCTCCCCAAATCCCCTGACTCCGCTACCTCCTCTAGCAGCTCGTTCCATGGACCCACCTCTGTGTGGAAAAGTGTCCCTTGTTTATCAGGGTAAAATCTAATTCGCACTCATTTCATATCTGAGCACTTGGAACTTGTGATTTTAAGAGAATGAAAGAGATGGAAACAGGAAGCAAAGAGTAGGAGTAAACGGGTCCTTTTCACAATGGCAGGCAGTGACTAGTGGTGTACCGCAAGGCTCAGTGCTGGGACCCCAGCTATTTACAATATATATTAATGATCTGGATGAGGGAATTGAAGGCAATATCTCCAAGTTTGCGGATGACACTAAGCTGGGGGCAGTGTTAGCTGTGAGGAGGATGCTAGGAGACTGCAAGGTGACTTGGATAGGCTGGGTGAGTGGGCAAATGTTTGGCAGATGCAGTATAATGTGGATAAATGTGAGGTTATCCATTTTGGTGGCAAAAACATGGAAAGCAGACTATTATCTGAGTGGTGGCTGACTAGGAAAAGGGGAGATGCAGCGAGACCTAGGTGTCATGGTACACCAGTCATTGAAAGTAGGCATGCAGGTGCAGCAGGCAGTGAAGAAAGCGAATGGTATGTTAGCTTTCATAGCAAAAGGATTTGAGTATAGGAGCAGGGAGGTTCTACTGCAGTTGTACAGGGTCTTGGTGAGACCACACCTGGAGTATTGCGTACAGTTTTGGTCTCCAAATCTGAGGAAGGACATTATTGCCATAGAGGGAGTGCAGAGAAGGTTCACCAGACTGATTCCTGGGATGTCAGGACTGTCTTATGAAGAAAGACTGGATAGACTTGGTTTATACTCTCTAGAATTTAGGAGATTGAGAGGGGATCTTATAGAAAATTACAAAATTCTTAAGGGGTTGGACAGGCTAGATGCAGGAAGATTGCTCCCGATGTTAGGGAAGTCCAGGACAAGGGGTCACAGCTTAAGGATAAGGGGGAAATCCTTTAAAACCGAGATGAGAAGAACTTTTTTCACACAGAGAGTGGTGAATCTCTGGAACTCTCTGCCACAGAGGGTAGTCGAGGCCAGTTCATTGGCTATATTTAAGAGGGAGTTAGATGTGGCCCTTGTGGCTAAGGGGATCAGAGGGCATGGAGAGAAGGCAGGTACGGGATACTGAGTTGGACGATCACATTGAATGGCGGTGCAGGCTCGAAGGGCCGAATGGCCTACTCCTGCACCTAATTTCTATGTTTCTATGTTTCTATTAGCTAGTTGACACTAAATGATGGAGTAACTCAGCGGGTGAGGCAGCATCTCTGGAGAAAAGGAATGGGTGACGTTTTGGGCCGAGACCCTTCTTCAGACTGAACTTTAGAGATGAGCTGGGTGCTGTATGCTGGAAGCGGCTGTTCTCGCCTGTCCGCAGGTACCACAGTGCTAACGTTCCTTCTTGTTTCTCCATGCAGCTTCTCGATGACATATTTCAGAAACTGGACCAGGATGGGCTAATGCGACTCGACGACTTCCTTCATGGCATCTTTAAGAGATCAGCACCTTCCTCGGCGTCCACTCCCTACCGGCAGCTGAAGAGGCACCATTCCTTGCAGGTACTTGTTCTCACATTGTCACCATCTCATCTCCAACACGCTGCTCCTGTCTCATTTTAGGCCCCAAAGCTTCTTTAAGCTTTATTTAAAAATTGATCGCAATGGCACAGCGGTAGAGTTGCTGCCTCACAGCGCCAGCGGCCCGGGTTCGGTCCTGACCACGGATGCGGTCTGTACGGAGTTTGTACGTTCCCCCCGTGACCTGTGGGGATGATCAGCCATGATCACATTGAATGGCGGTGCTGGCTCGAAGGGCCGAATGGCCTACTCCTGCACCTGTTGTCTGTTGTCTATTGTCTCTGGGATCTCCAGTTTCCTCCCACACTCCAAAGGCGCTCAGGTTTGTAGGCTAATTGGCTTGGTAAGATTGTAAATTGACCTCCGACCAGTCTGATGTCTCCGGCTACATTTTATCTCTGTTTGCTTCGTTGTCGCCTCCTCCCAGCTAACAACGATCCAGTCGACATTTCCCTTGATCTCCATTCCCTTTGCCCTGTTTTCACACCTTACACTTCCTTATCTGTACACTTCCTTATCTTTGTGCCACCCACTCCCCTGACATCGGTCTGAGGAAGGGTCTCGACCATTCCTTCTCTCCGGAGATGCTGCCGGTCCCGCTGAATTACTCCGGCATTTTGTGCCAAGCTTTGTCAAAGGCAGTCACAAAAAGCTGGAGTAACTCAGCGGGACAGGGAGCGTCTCTGGAGAGAAGGAATGGGTGATGTTTCGTGTCGAGACCCTTCTTCAGGCTGAGAGTCAGGGGAAAGGGAAACGAGAGATATAGACGGTGATATGGAGAGATATAGAACAATTGAATGAAAGATCTGCAAAAAAGTAATGGAAACAGGCCATTGATAGCTGTGGGCCAAGTGAGAACGAGTTACAGACAATGGGACACAACCCTTCCGCAGACTGCTGGGGATGTGAGAGTTGGGAGCAGCACACGTCACGTTGTGTTTTCTCCCTGCGTTCCCGTGGCAGCCCTTTGACGAGAGTGGACGCCGCACGGCCTGCCCATCCACCTTGACCAGCACCATCGGCCTGCGCCTCCTCTCCTGGCTGGACGACGGCTCGGGACACGCCTCGGCCGAGATGATCCTCGACGCCTGGCAGAGTGAAGGCATCGACAACGGCCTGGAGATCCTGAAGGTACCGCCTTGACGGAGCTGAACGTCTGTTTGTGTCTGAGACACGCACGGCTGTGTGGCACATGGGTGTGTGTGTGTGTGTGTGTGTGGGGCACATGGGTGTGTGTGTGTGTGTGTGTGTGTGTGTGTGTGTGTGTGTGTGTGTGTGTGTGTGTGGGGCGGTGTGTGTGTGTGTGTGTGTGTGTGTTTGTGTGTGTGTGTGGGTGGGTGTGTGTGTGTGTGTGTGTGTGTATATATATGTGTGTGTGTGTGTGTGCGTATATGTGTGTGCGTGCGTGTGTGTGTATGTATATATGTGTGTGTGCATGTGTGTGCGTGTGTGTGTGGGGGGGGTGTGTGTGTGTGTGTGTGTGTGTGTGTGTGTGTGTGTTGTGTGTGTGCATGCGTGTGCGTGTGTGAGGGGGTGGGGGTGTGTGTGGGGTGTGTGCGTGAGTGTGTGTGTGTGTGGGGGTGTGTGTGTGTGTGTGTGTGTGTGTGTGTGTGTGTGTGTGTGTGTGTGTGTGTGTGTGTGTGTGTGTGTGTGTGTGTGTGTGGGGGGGGGGGGTGTGTGTGTGCGTGTGTCTGTGTGTGTGGGTGTGTGTGTGTGTGTGTGGTGTGTGTGGTGTGTGTGTGTGTGTGTGTGTGTGTGTGTGTGTGTGTGTGTGTGTGTGTGTGTGTGTGTCTCTGTGTGTGTGTGTGTGTGTGTGTGTGTGTGTGTGTGTGTGTGTGTGTGTGTGTGTGTGTGTGTGTGTGTGTGTGTGTGTGTGTGTGTGTGTGTGGGTGTGTGAGTGTGTGTGTGTGTGTGTCGTGAGTGTGTGTGCATGCGCGTGCGTGTGTGGGGGGGGTGGGGGTGTGTGTGCGTGTGTGTGCGTGCGTGTGAGGTCTAGCAGTCCCTGTACAATGACGGTTCTGACACTGTTTACAGACTCTGGAGTTTGCCGTCTATGGGAAGGTGAACCTGTCAGAGTTAACCCTGGCTCTGGAGAATGAGCTCCTCGTATCAAAGAACGGCATCCACCACGCAGGCCTGGCCACCTTCAAAAATGAGATTAGACACTTGATGTAAGTTGATTGGTTCCTCTTCAGTTACACAGTCACAGCTGTACTGCAATGAAACTGGCCCTTCAGCCCAAATGATCTATGCTAACAAAGTTGCCAATACTGGGATCCATAATGTTTGGGACAAAGACCCATCATTTATGTATTTGCCTCTGTACTCCACAATTTGAGATTTGTAATAGAAAAAAAATCACATGTGGTTAAAGGGCACATTGTCAGATTTTAATAAAGGCCATTTACATACATTTTGGTTTAACCATGTAGAAATTACAGCAGTGTTTATACATAGTCTCCCCATTTCAGGGCACCATAATGTTTGGGACACAGCAATGTCATGTAAATGAAAGTAGTCATGTTTAGTATTTTGTTGCATATCCTTTGCATGCAATGACTGCTTGAAGTCTGCGATTCATGGACATCACCAGTTGCTGGGTGTCTACTATGGTGATGCTCTGCCAGGCCTGTATTGCAGCCATCTTTAGCTTATGCTTGTTTTGGGGGCTAGTCCCCTTCAGTTTTCTCTTCAGCATATAATAGACATGCACAGTTGGGTTCAGATCCGGTGATTGACTTGGCCACTCAAGAACTGACCATTTTTTAGCTTTGAAAAACTCCTTTGCTGCTTTAGCAGTATGTTTGGGATCATTGTCTTGCTGTAGAATGAACCACCGGCCAATGAGTTTTGAGGCATTTGTTTGAACTTGAGCAGATAGGATGTGTCTATACACTTCAGAATTCATTATGCTACTACCATCAGCAGTTGTATCATCAATGAAGATAGGTGAGCCAGTACCTTCAGCAGCCATACATGCCCAGGCCATAACACCCCCACCACCATGTTTCACAGATGAGGTGGTATGCTTTGGATCTTGGGCAGTTCCTTCTCTCCTTCATACTTTGCTCTTGCCATCATTCTGATATAAGTTAATCTTCGTCTCATCTGTCCACAAGATCATTTTCCAGAACTGTTGTTGCTCTTTTAAGTACTTCTTGGTAAACTGTAACCTGGCCATCTATTTTTGCGGCTAACCAGTGGTTTGCATCTTGCAGTGTAGCCTCTGTATTTCTGTTCGTGAAGTCTTCTGCGGACAGTGGTCATTGACAAATCCACACCTGACTCCTGAAGAGTGTTTCTGATCTGTCGGACATGTGTTTGGGGATTTTTCTTTATTATAGAGAGAATTCTTCTGTCATCAGCTGTGGAGGTCTTCCTTGGCCTGCCAGTCCCTTTGTAATTAGTAAGCTCACCAGTGCTCTCTTTCTTCTTAATAATGTTCCAAACAGTTGATTTTGGTAAGCCTAAGGTTTGGCTGATGTCTCTAACAGTTTTATTCTTGTTTCTCAGTCTCATAATGGCTTCTTTGACTTTCATTGGCACAACTTTGGTCCTCATGTTGATAAACTGCAATAAAAGTCTCCAAAGGTGATGGAAAGACTAGGTGCTGAGAGCTCTGGGTGTCATGGTACACCAGTCATTAAAAGTAGGCATGCAGGTCCAGCAGGCAGTGAAGAAGGCGGATGGTATGTTAGCATTCATAGCAAAAGGATTTGAGTATAGGAGCAGGGAGGTTCTACTGCAGTTGTACATGGTCTTGGTGAGACCACACCTGGAGTATTGCGCACAGTTTTGGTCTCCTAATCTGAGGAAAGACATTCTTGCCATAGAGGGAGTACAGAGAAGGTTCACCAGACTGATTCTTGGGATGTCAGGACTTTCATATGCAGAAAGACTGGATAGACTCGGTTTGTACTCGCTAGAATATAGAAGATTGAGAGGGGATCTTATAGAAACGTACAAAATTCTTAAGGGGGTGGACAGGCTAGATGCAGGAAGATTGTTCCCGATGTTGGGGAAGTCCAGAACAAGGGGTCACAGTTTAAGGATAAGGGGAAAGTCTTTTATAACCGAGATGAGGAAAACATTTTTCACACAGAGAGTGGTGAATCTCCGGAATTCTCTGCCGCAGAAGGTAGTTGAGGACAATTCATTGGCTATATTTAGGAGGGAGTTAGATATGGCCCTTGTGGCTAAAGGGATCAGAGGGTATGGAGAGAAGGCAGGAACAGGATACTGAGTTGGATGATCAGCCATGATCATATTGAATGGTGGTGCAGATTCGAAGGGCCGAATGGCCTACTCCTGCACCTATTTTCTATGTTTCTATGTTAAGGAGGCAATTAAACACACTTGAGCAATTACAAACACCTGTGAAGCCCTGCGTCCCAAACATTATGGTGCCCTAAAATGGGGGGGGGGGGGCTATGTATAAACACAGCTGTAATTTCCACATGGTGAAACCAAAATGTATAAAAATGGCCTTTAATACAATCTGACAATTTGCACTTTGACCGCATGTGATTTTTTAAAATTACAAATCTCAAATTGTGGAGTGTAGAGGCAAATAAATAAATGATGGGTCTTTGTCCCAAACATTATGGAGGGCACTGTATATCTGTCCACATGTCTTTAAAATGTTTCCCACCTCTATAGCTTCCTCCAGCATCTTGTTCCAGATACCGACCACCCTCTGAGTGAAAAAAAATCCCCAAAGTCCCTCTTAAATCTTTCTTCTTTCATCGTAAACCTCTGATCCTCGATTCCCCTACTCTGGGATTAAAGACTGTGCATCGACCCGATCTATTCCCCTCACGATGTTATTATGCACCTCTATAAGATCACCTCTCATCCTCCTGCGCTCCATGGAACAGAGACCCAGCCTACTCAACCTCTCCCTATAGCTCACACCCTCTAGTCCTGGCAACATCCTCGTAAATCTTCTCTGTACCATTTCAAGTTTGACAACATCTTTCCTATAACATGGTGCCCAGAACTGTACACAATATTCTAAATGTAGCCCCACCAACGTCTTATACAACTGCAACATGACCTCCCAACGTCTATGCACAATACCAGGGGTCTCCAAACTATGGCCCGCGGGCCACATCCGGCCCACCTTTAGATTTTATTCGGCCCACAGCAAGCTCAGGGCTCCCCCGGGTCCTAATGCCCGGCGACTCAGATCATTTGTAGCATGTTTGCAGCATTTGCTCTCCACACAACAGATTCGTTTTCTTCGGATCAGATCTTTGGAAGAATGGGTTCAAACCCATTCTTCCCGGTTCTAGATGGGAGCCTGTTGTGTTCAGGCTCTGTCTCTCTCCCTGTAGAATACTTAGATCATTCCTTGTTTCAGTCACCGCCAGACCTTTGGCTCACCTCTCTCTCTCAGGTGCATCGTGTCTGTATCGGTGCTGCTTCCTGCTCTCGTTCACCGCCTTAACGCTTCAACCCCCTCGCTGCCAGCTTCCAACCAGTTCCCACTTTCCTCTGCTCGAGCCTCGACTCTTCCCCTTGCTTTCTCGACGTCTCAATCTCCGATTCAGAGAAAACGCGAGTGACCTAAGTCCATCCCAAGCCTGCGGGCGCTATCGGCTGCCTTGTCTATCCACTATCCCTGTTTGCGCATCGGAACGAGAATATTCCCTCCAAGATCGAGCCCGTACAGCAAAACTGACATTTCTTTCCATCTGCAGTTGTACAGAGCCCTAGTGAGACCACACCTGGAGTATTGTGTACAGTTTTGGTCCCCTAATTTGAGGAAGGACATTCTTGCTATTGAGGGAGTGCAGCGTAGGTTTACAAGGTTAATTCCCGGGATGGCGGGACTGTCATATGCTGAGAGAATGGAGCAGCTGGGCTTGTACACTCTGGCGTTTAGAAGGATGAGAGGAGATCTTATTGAAACATATAAGATTATTAAGGGTTTAAGAAGGAACTGCAGATGCTGGAGAATCGAAGGTACATAAAAAAGCTGGAGAAACTCAGCGGGTGCAGCAGCATATGGAGTCTGAAGAAGGGTTTCGGCCCGAAACGTTGCCTATTTCCTTCGCTCCATAGATGCTGCTGCACCCGCTGAGTTTCTCCAGCTTTTTTGTGTACCTAAGATTATTAAGGGTTTGGACATGCTAGAGGCAGGAAACATGTTCCCGATGTTGGGGGAGTCCAGAACCAGGGGGCCACAGTTTAAGAATAAGGAGTAAGCCATTTAGAACGGAGACGAGGAAAAACTGTTTCACACAGAGAGTTGTGAGTCTGTGGAATTCTCTGCCTCAGAGGGCGGTGGAGGCTAATTCTCTGGATGCTTTCAAGAGAGAGTTGGATAGGGCTCTTAAAGATAGCGGAGTCGGGGGATATGGGGAGAAGGCATGAACGGGGTACTGATTGTGGATGATCAGCCATAATCACATTGAATGGCGGTGCTGGCTCGAAGGGCTGAATGGCCTACTCCTGCATCTATTTTCTATTGTCTTTTTTTTCCTACTGCCCACAAAAATGTGCCAAATATATAATGTCGCCCTCATGTTGAAAGGTTTGGAGGCTCCTGTTCAATACTCTGACTGATGAAGGCCAATGTGCCAAATGTCTATAAAACCACCTCATCTACCTGCGACTCGACCTTCAGGGAACGATGTACCTGAGACTCTGTGCCTTCGTCCCTCCTATTCCCCTCATGATGTTATAATACACCTCTATAAGATCATCCCTCATCCTCCTGCGCTCCATGGAATAGAGACCCAGCCTGCCCAACCGCTCCCTACAGCTCAGACCCTCTGTTGAGATTAAAATCATGATTCTCTTTCTGTAAAATGCTTCTTGTGTCAAAATTCAGTGGGTCAAAGCGTGCTTTAGTGAACGGATGTCAATTATAACCATATAAACCATATAACAATTACAGCACGGAAACAGGCCATCTCGGCCCTACAAGTCCGTGCCGAACAAATTTTTTTCCCCTTAGTCCCACCTGCCTGCACTCGTACCATAACCCTCCATTCCCTTCTCATCCATATGCCTATCCAATTTATTTTTAAATGATACCAATGAACCTGCCTCCACCACTTCCACTGGAAGCTCATTCCACACCGCCACCACTCTCTGCGTAAAGAAGTTCCCCCTCATATTACCCCTAAACTTCTGTCCCTTAATTCTGAAGTCATGTCCTCTTGTTTGAATCTTCCCTATTCTCAAAGGGAAAAGCTTGTCCACATCAACTCTGTCTATCCCTCTCATCATTTTAAAGACCTCTATCAGGTCCCCCCTTAACCTTCTGCGCTCCAGAGAATAAAGACCTAACTTATTCAACCTATCTCTGTAACTCTGTAATTCTGTTTTGTTTTTCTCCAGGGAATGTGTTGATCAGGTTTTAAGGGAAAAAGAGAAGCTTCGAAGTGATTTGGAGAAGGCGGAGAAACTGAAACATCTGATGGCCTCCGAGGTGGATGACCGACACGCTACGATAGAACACCTCAACGAATGCAACCTCCGGTACCACTCCACACCTCCCCGGCAACCACATGCCCGCCATAAATCACCCACACCAACATACCTGCATCGCCACAGAGTCACACAGCACGGAAACAGGCCACTCGGCCCAACCTCCCCACATCCACCAACATTCCCATCTACACTCAAGATAGACACAAGTACTCAGCGGGACCGGCAGCATCTCTGGAGAGAAGGAATGGGAATGAGACCCTTCTTCAGACAGCCACTCCCTCATCTTTACTACTGCCTGTGTCTAAGACACCTCACCCCCCTTTGTCTCTTCAATGACTTCTGTTCCCCAGGCCCCCACTCCCTCATCTTTACTACCTTCAGCGTTGCCATCTACACTAGTCCCACCGGCCCATGTTTGGCCATAAAACCCCCCCCCCCCCCCCCCCAAAAAGGGACGAATGGACTCCTCCTGCACCTAATTTCTATGTTTCTATAGGAAAAATGTTCCCCGTGTTGGGCGAGTCCACCCTCTCAGAATAAAGGGGAGGCCGTTTAAGACTGAGGCGACGAAAAACTTTTTCACCCAGAGATTTGTGAATTTGTGGAATTCCCTGCCACAGAGGGCAGTGGAGGCCAAGTCACTGGATGGATTTACGAGAGAGTTAGATAGAGCTCTAGGGGTTGGTGGAATCAAGGGATATGGGGGGAAGGCAGGCATGGGTTATTGATTGGGGACGATCAGCCATGATCACAATGAATGGCGGTGCTGGCTCGAAGGACCGAATGGCCTCCTCCTGCAGCTATTTTCTATGTTTTCCACCTGTCCTGTCCTTGTACCTGTCCAACATTCTAACCAAATATATCTTGCACCCTTTCATTTATGGCCATTTTAGTTATTTTTTTAATTCACATTAAAAATGTTTCCTGGTTATGTTGGTCTATGAAACCTGGAGCCCTTGACTCTGCTATCTTTAAGAGCTCTGTCTAGCTCTCTCTTGAAAGCATCTGGAGAATCGGCCTCTGGCAGAGAATTCCACCGATTCACAACTCTCTGGGTGTAAAAGTTTTTTCCTCATCTCAGTTCTAATTGGCCTGCCCCTTCATTCTTATTTGTGTATTTGTGAAATGTGTCGGAGAGCCTTTATCTGTGTCCTTGTTGTTTGTTCAGTAAGGTGGAGCAGGAGCACCAGAAGCGGCTGTGTGCCCTGAAGACGGACGTGGCGAGGGAGAGTGAGCAGCTCCTGCAGCGGACCAGCCTGCAGAGGCTGCAGCTCGAGAAGGAGATGGAGAAAGTGAAGGCAGACGAAGGGTTCCTCCGCGACCGGCTGGCACTGGCCGTGAAGGTGACAAAATATCCACCAAATGCGTACCTTGCAAACGCACCCGCGTCTGTCCCATTCAGACACAACCTGTTGGCAGTAACTCCACGGGACAGGCAGCAGCATCTCTGGAGAGAAGGAATGGGTGACGTTTCGGATCCAGTCCCTTCTTCAGGATCTTCCACCTTCAGGGTCCGAAGAAGGGTCTCGTTACCCGAAACGTTGCCTATTTCCTTCGCTCCATAGATGCTGCTGCACCCGCTGAGTTTCTCCAGCACTTTTGTCTATCTTTCACCTTCAGGTTTTGAAGAAGGGTCTCGATCCGAAACGTCACCCATTCCCTCTCTCCAGAGATGCTGCCTGTCCCGCTGAGTTACTCCAGCTTTTTATGTCTATCTTCGGTGTAAACCAGCATCTGCAGTTGCTTCCTACACAAGACTGTCTCACTTTTCCTTGTAGCGTATCCCCTCCAATCCAGGCAGCATGCCGTATCTGCAGACGTTAGAGATTTGGAGATACAGCGTGGAATCAGGCCAACCAGCGATCACTGCCTCAGAGGGCGGTGGAGGCCAATTCTCTGGATGCTTTCAAGAGAGAGTTAGATGGAACTCTTAAAGATAGCGGAGTCAAGGGATATGGGGAGAAGGCAGGAACTGGGTACTGATCGTGGATGATCAGCCATTATCACAATGAATGGCAGTACTGGTTTAAAGGGCCGAATGGCCTCCTCCTGTACCTATTGTCTATTGTTTACTGTCACACTCGGGGCAATTTACAATTTTCAACAAAGCCAGTTAACCTACAAACCTGCACGTCTTTGGAGCGTGAGAGGAAACACATGAGGTCGATCACAGGGAGAGCGCGCACATTCTTATCTTTCAATCAATCCCATTCAATCAATAAAGTTCCTGAATCAATAAATCCCCGACCACCTAAATCAGGGGTTACCGTAGTAATCCCTCAACTCCCTGCTTTTCTCAATGATCAAGTATTGAATGTACATACGCAATATCTCAAGCCAATGTCGTGTCCTGCAGCGTTCACCCTTGCGTTCAAGTCTTCTTTGCGGGAAGTGTGTGTTTGGACATCGCTAAAAAAACTCGGAGTTGTTCACCCGGCTCTTCTTGTCTCCAAGGAAAACTGTCGGCTGGAGAAGGAGCTTCTGGAAAACTCCGAGAGGTTGTTTGACTCCGAGAGACTCGCAAAGAAGCTGCAGAGCAACCTGGAGGCCGTCTTAAAAGAGAAGGTAGTCGGCCGCTGAGATTTGCCCGAACCCGCCCCCCTCCACCCCCCCCACTCCCACCCCCCCACTCCACCCCCCCACTCCACCCCCACCCACACCCCCCCCCCCCCCCCACTCCCCCCCCCCCCACTCCCCCCCTCCTCCTTTGCGACGCCTCCCCCCCAGTCCCTTAATATGCGTTTGCAGAAGTTTAATAGAACAGTAGAGCACAGGAACAGCCCACAATGTATGGGGGGGGGGGGAGGGAGGAGGCGGTGGCGGGGGAGGGAGGGTGGTGGGGGGAAGGGAGGGGTGGTGGGGGGGGGGGAGGGGTAGGTTGATAGGGGGAAGGGAGGGGTGGGTTGGCAGGGGGGGAAGGGAGGGTGGCGGGGGGGGGGGAGGGGTGGTGGTGGGGGAGGGGTGGAAGGGGAGAGGGGGAGGTGGCGGGGGAAGGGAGGGGTGGTGGTGGTGGGGGGGAGGGATGGGGGGGGGGAGGGGTGGGGGGAGGGAGGGAGGTGGTGGTGGTGGGGGGGGGGGAGAGGTGGGGGAGGGGTGGGGGAGGGGGGGAGGGGGGGGAGAGGGGCAAGGAGGAGGGGGGTGGGAGAGGGATGAATGGCAGTCAAATGACAGAGCCCTTTATCCTCTTGGTTTCTCCCCTCAGTTCGTACTACATTCGACTTTATTCATCCTGACACTTGGGCAGGTACATGGACATAAGAATGGGGTTTAGAGCAGGGGTTCCCAACCTATTCCGTCCCGTTTACCCCTGGCAACTTTAATAGCCACATAACAATGTTACTTCAGTTATTTATGATCAACTAATGATGAACAGATACCAGAACCAAACACAGTCACAGTCAATGAAAAAAAATATGTACAAATCCACAATCAGCAAATGTACCCTCTGGGGGTAAATTGACCCCAGGTTGGGAATTCTTGGTTTAGAGGGATCTGGGCCAAACGCGGGACTAGTGTAGTTGCTGCATGTTGGGCGGCATGGACGTTGGGCCTAAGGGCCTGTTTCTGTGCTCTGTAGTCCTCTATGACTCGGTGAAAGTTGTGCGCATGGACAAATAGGTTTCTATTTAATGTTGTGATATTAAGGTAAGGTGTTGCCTTTGTCGTCCCACAGTTTGGCGACATGGACCCAACGGGAGGCCAGTTCTTCCTGCAGGAGGAGAGGTTGTCACGGCTGCGAGAGGTCTATGAACAGCAGCTCAGGGTCAGTAATGTGGGGATTGTACTGGCTGGGAAACAGTGGGCTGCAAACTGTGCCCAAACACACCTGGGAAAGATAGTGTGGGAAGGAACTGCAGATGCTCCTTTACACCGAAGATAGACACAAAATGCTGGAGTAACTCAGCGGAGAAGGCAGCATAGAAACATCGAAAATAAGTGCAGGAGGAGGCCATTCGGCCCTTCGAGCCTGTACTACCATTCATGGCTGATCGTCCCCAATCAATAACCCGTGCCTGCCTTCTTCCCAAATGCATTTCGTTGTCTCTGTACTGTACACTGACAATGACAATTAAAATTGAATCTGAATCTGAATCTGAATCTGAATCTGAATCTGAATCCCTTGACTCCACTAGCCCCTAGAGCTCTATCTAACTCTCTCTTAAATCCATCCAGTGACTTGGCCTCCACTGCCCTCTGTGGCAGGGAAAAGCATCTCTGGAGAGAAGGAATGGGTGACGTTGTGGGTCGAGACCCTTCTTCAGACTGAGAGTCAGGGGGAAAGGGAAACGAGAGATATAGACGGTGATGTAGAGAGATATAGAACAAATGAATTAAAGATATGCAAAGAAGGAACGATGATAACGGAAACAGGCCATTATTAGCTGCAGGCTAGGTGAAAATGGGTTACAAACAATGAGACTGAACAAGACAACGTTGGAGCTAGGGTAATAGGACTCAACAATGGCCCCGTTTCAACAAATGCAAAATGAAAAGCATTTCCTATTTTGCTTGGGCAGCTTACTGCCAAGTGGTATAATGTTGATTTCTCTAACTTCAAATAACCCCTGCATTCCCTCGCACTCCATTGGCCCCCCACCCAAGTTGCACCAGCTTCTCGTTCTCACCTAGCAAACAGTTAACATAGAAACATTAAAAAAAAAGGTGCAGGGGTAGGCCATTCGGCCCTTCGAGCCAGCACCGCCATTCAATATGATCATGGCTGATCATCCAAAATCGGTACCCCGTTCCTGCTTTTTCCCATATCACTCGATTCCTTTAGCTCTAAGAGCTAAGTCTAACTCTCTCTTGAAAACATCCAGTGAATTGGCCTCCACTGCCTTCTGTGGCAGAGAATTCTACAGATTTTCAACTCTGGGTAAAAAGTTTTTCCCTTCTCATTTCTAAATGGTATAACCCCTTATTCTTAAACTGACCCTTGGTTCTGGACTCCCCCAACATCGGGAACATTTTTCCTGCATCTAACCTGTCCAATCCTTTAAGAATTTTATATGTTTCTATAAGATTATAACAATGGCCCGTTTCCTTTATCATCGTTACTTTTTTGCATATCTTTCATTCATTTGTTCTATATCTCTCAACATCCCTGCTTCTCTCTCAACATCCCTATTTTCTATGTTTCTATTAGTGGAATCAAGGGATATGGGGAGAAGGCAGGCACGGGTTATTGATAGGGGACGATCAGCCATGATCACAATGAATGGCGGTGCTGACTCGAAGGGCCGAATGGCCTCCTCCTGCACCTATTGTCTATGTTTCTAGATATCTCTTTTCCCCTGACTTTCACTTTGAAGAAAGGTCTCGACACGAAACATCAGCCGTTCCTTCCCTCCAGAGATGCTGCCTGTCCCGCTGAGTTACTCCGGCATTTTGTCGAGGGGACTGTCGGGTTGGAGCGCCGCATCTGGCCCCGCCTCACCCGTCCCGATGTCGTGCAGCCCGTGGAGTGCAGCAGCAGCGCCTCGCCCGTGGCTCCATCAGTCGGCAGCCCGGCCAGCTGTCCGACCTTCGGACTTTCGCTTACCGCCGACACCACCACCCCTCCTTCTCACGGCCGATCATCGGTTCATGAGTTGGACGGGGCGCCGGACTTTGCGCACGATGTCGCGCGGCCCGGGGGGGGGGTGGGGGCAAACGGGCGCTTTAGGAATGCAGCCATGCCTTGGATGCAATCCCTGGGATGGGATCATAGACCAGGGTCTGATCTGTTAGCCTGCATCTTAGCCTGCCCGTGAGGACACTGCTGGAGGAACTCAGCGGGTCAGGCAGCATCCGTGGAGGGAATGGACTGACGATGTTTCAGGACGCGACCCTTCCCCCTCCCATTCCCACACTAACCTTCCTCTCCTGGGCCTCCTCCATTGCCAGAGTGAAGGCACACACAAACTGGGGGAAGCATCACCTCCTATTCTTCTTGGGCAGCTGACAGCCCAGCGGAATGTACACTGAATTCTCAGATTTCAAGCCTTCCTCCCCCACTGCCCTCAATCCCAGTGCGTTCCCAATTCTCCCACCATCTGACTCTCCTCAGTCACTCTGCTCCTTCCCCCTCTGCTGTACGCTCACCACCCATCCCGAGTCTCCCCAATTTCCCTTTAAACTGTCCTGCAAACGGCTGGATTGTAATCACGTATTGTCTTTCCGCTGGCTGGTTAGCAGGCAACAAAAAGCTTTTTGTATTGTATTGTATTCAAATTTATCGTCATTGTCTCAATTAGAGACAACAAAATGAATTTCCCTTTACAGTAAAGTATCACAAAAATAAAAAAATAATAAATAATAAAACATATTAAAAATAAAATAGAATTTAAAAAAAAAGCACAGACACAGAAAGTCCACGACACAACATAACACAGTGGCACCAAGGTGAGGAAGGCACCATAGTCCAGCCAGCCTCCCCTCCGATCTTCCCAGATGTTCACCCGTGGTCGGGGCCTTCCGAGCACCCGCAGTCGCCACCCCGGGCGGCCCGATGCTCAGGCCCTCACGCCGGGCTGGTGGAACGCCGACGCCGAACCCCGACGGTGAACATCCTCCTCCTCAGCGGCCTGGACCTCCCGATCAGCCGCCTCCCACTCGGTACATGTGATAATAAACTACACTGAAACTGAACCTCCTAAGGGCCTGTCCCACTCGGGCGTCATTTGCGCGTCACGGAGATGGCGCGCGAAGATTTTGTACATCCCAAAATCCTGGGGCACCGCGCACGACCGCGCGTGACTGCCTACGCCACCATGCACCTTAATACGCACCATTCGCACATCACGTAAATGATGTTGCGTAAATTACACGCAAATGACACGCAAGTGGGACAGGCCCTTTCTCCTCCCCTCTGACCCCCTCCACCCATCTCCCTCCCCCAGCTTTGTACTTCACACCCCCCCCTCTCCCCTTCTGTCACCTCTTTCCCCCCTGGCCCCTGCCACTGTCCCCGCCCATCTGACGATCACCCCCCCCCCTCACCTGTATCCACCTATCACTTCCCGGGGATGGACACAAAACGCTGGAGTAACTCAGCGGGGCAGGCGGCATCTCTGGAGAGAAGGGAATGGGTGACGTTTCGGGTCGAGACACTTCTTCAGATGTGACCCGAAACGTCAACTTGGCCTTCTCTCCAGAGATGCTGCCTGACCTGCTGAGTGACTCCAGATTTTTGTGTCTGTCTTCAGCGTAAACCAGCGTCTGCAGTTCCTTCCTCCACGTATCACTTGCTGGTCATTGTTCCCCTTCAACTCTCAATCCCAGCTTCCTCCCACAAGACTGAAGGAGAGTCTCGACCTGGAAGGCCGTCTGAGCGTTTCCTCCACAGCCGCTGCCTGTCCCGTCGAGCTCCCTCCAGCGCTGTGCGTTTTGCGTCAGTCCGTCCACGAGCGGCGGGTCTCAGTCTGTACCATCATCTCCAAGGACCTTAAGTGGGGGGCTACCATCGACTCCACAGTCAAAAAGGCACAACAGAGGATGTACTTTCTACGGCAGCTGAGGAAGCACAATCTGTCACAGGCAATGATGGTCCAATTCTGCACGGCCATCGTAGAGTCTGTCCTCACCTTCTCCATCATGGTCTGGTTTGGCTCGGCCACCAAGCACGACACCTGGGGGCTGCAGCGAATTGTCTGATCAGCAGAGAAGGTTATTGGCTGCAACCTTCCCTCCATTGATGAACTGTACACTACAAGGGCCAGGAAGCGAGCGGGCAAGATCATCTCTGACCCCTCTCACCCTGGCCACAAACTCTTTGAATCACTTCCCTCTGGAAGGCGACTCCGGACAGTCAAAGCTGCCACAGCCGGACATAAAAACAGTTTTTATCCACGAGTAGTTGCTCTACTCAACAGCCAAAAATCTGTAGCCACCCTTTGATCTGGTATTTTGTTGGTTCACATGCTTGATCAATGGTGTTTTATCATTAATGTTTTATTATTATTAATCTTTAGTGTTTTCTGAGTCATTCGTAACTGTCACTGTACGCCTTGTTGTTATTTATGGGCGGAGCACCAAGGCAAATTCCTTGTATGTGAATACTAGGCCAATAAACTTACTTACTTACTTTACATTGTGTGCTCAATGCAGGAGCTCCAGGACCGGGTGGACGAGCTGCAGTCACAATTACAGGCGGATCAGGCACCGGGGAAACGCCTGCAGCAGTTGATACAACCTTCTTTGTCGGAGGAACTGGAGTGCAAGAGCGATGTGGAAGACGGTGATGAAGGTAACGAGCCTTCATGCTGGGGCAAGAGATCCAGCGTTTGTTGGAGTTCCCCCATTTTGTTGCTCGTAGCTACGCATTACAGGATATTACATTAAAAGGCAGCTTCTTCCCAGTTGTTATCAGGCGACTGCACCATCCTATCACCAACGCGAGAATGGTACAGTTGAACAGAGGGATCTGGGAATAACCGTGCATAGTTCCTGAAGGTGGAATCTCATATAGATAGGGTGGTAAAGAAAGCTTTTGGTATGCTAGCCTTTATAAATCAGAGCATTGAGTATAGAAGCTGGGATGTAATGTTAAAATTGTACAAGGCATTGGTGAGACCAAATCTGGAGTATGGTGTACAATTTTGGTCGCCCAATTATAGGAAGGATGTCAACAAAATAGAGAGAGTACGGAGGAGATTTACTAGAATGTTGCCTGGGTTTCAACAACTAAGTTACAGAGATAGGGTGAATAAGTTAGGTCTTTATTCTCTGGAGCGCAGAAGGTTAAGGGGGGACCTGATAGAGGTCTTTAAAATGATGAGAGGGATAGACAGAGTTGATGTGGACAAGCTTTTCCCTTTGAGAATAGGGAAGATTCAAACAAGAGGACATGACTTCGGAATTAAGGGACAGAAGTTTAGGGGTAATATGAGGGGGAACTTCTTTACGCAGAGAGTGGTAGCGGTGTGGAATGAGCTCCCAGTGGAGGCAGGTTCATTGGTATCATTTAAAAATAAATTGGATAGGCATATGGATGAGAAGGGAATGGAGGGTTATGGTATGAGTGCAGGCAGGTGGGACTAAGGGGAAAAAAATTTGTTCGGCATGGACTTGTAGGGCCGAGATGGCCTGTTTCCGTGCTGTAATTGTTATATGGTTATATGGTTGTTATATGGTTATAATGGTACTGACCACCCATCTACCTCATTGGAGACCCTCAGATTATCTTTAATCACTAATGGCCCTGTCCCACTGTACGAGTTCATTCCAAGAGCTCTCCCGAGTTTAAAAAAAAAATCAAACTCGTGGTAAGCACGGAGAATGAACGTAGCGGGTACGTCGAAGCTCGGGGACGTCTCTTAGCGGCTTGTAACGCTAACGGCAGGTACTCGGGAAGACTCGCTAACGGCAGGTAAACACGGGAAGACTCGTGATGAAAAATGTCCACGAGAGCCCCGAGTACCGACGAGCGGCCGTCACCGTAAATCTCCGAGTTCGAATCAGGGCAAACTCGGGAGAGCTCTTGGAATGAACTCGTACCGTGGGACATGGCTATTACTTACTTACTTACTGCCTATTATGTCACCTGGCATGTAGGGCAGCCACAAAGGTCCTCCGCCCAGTAGCGTCGACTCCTTCAGTTGCTGTTTCCGTAACATATGTGTTCTACGAGACAGGGTTGCGAGCCCTGTGCTCAAACTCCAACCTGGAGGACCAGTGGATCGCTCCTAGTCTCGCCTCTACCCTTCGACCCGTCCAGCACGGGGGACCCTAACAGGAGACGAATCTCAATCTGGCATAGCTCTAGGGGTCACTGAGACACCCTTCGAGCCAGCACCGCCATTCACTGTGATCATGGCTGATCATCCCCAATCAGTGCCCCATTCCTGCCTTCTCCCCATATCCCCTGACTCCACTGTCTTTTAAGAGCCCTATCTAGCTCACTCTTGATAGCCTCCACCACCCTCTGAGGCAGAGAATTCCACAGACTCGCCACTCTCTGTGAGAAAAAGTTTTTCCTCGTCTCCGTTCTAAATGGCTTACCCCTTATTCTTAAACTGTGTGGCCCCTGGTTCTGGACTCCCCCAACATCGGGAACATGTTTCCTGCCTCTAGCGTTTCCAAGCCCTTAACAATCTTAAGCCCGCACCGACCAGCGATCCCCGCACATTAACACTATCCTACACCCACTAGGGACAATTTACATTAATACCAAGCTAATTTACCTACAAACCTGTAATGTCTTTGGACTGTGGGAGGAGACCGAAGATCTTGGAGAAAACCCTCGGGGAGAACGTACAAACTCCGTACAGACAGCACCTGTAGTCAGGATCGAACCCGGGTCTCTGGTGCTGTAAGGCAGGAGCTCTACCGCTGCGCCACCTTTAATTAAATTTTTAGTTATTTATTAAATCGAAAGTTGATTGGTTATAAAATCAAAGCAAAGAGATGTTGGAATATTAATATTGTTGAGAACAATTGTCGATAAATGTGGATACAAAATGCTGGAGTAACTCAGCGGGATAGCGGAATGATGTTGATGTTTCGGGTCGAGACCCTTCTTCAGACACGTATAATTTGTAGATCCTCGGACTATCTTTAATCGGACTTTACCGGACTTTATCTTGCACTAAACGTGATTCTCTTTATCTTGTATCTATACAGGTACTGTGGACCGTGGTCTATAAACGTAGCCTCATTTTAACTTGATCTAGTACAGGACATGCATAAAGAGAACGCGCATAGTCCTTTTCTCAGGGTAGAGGATTCTAAAACTAGAGGGCACAGACTTCAGTTAAGAGGGGAGAGATTTAAAAGGCAACCTCTTCACTGAGAGGGTAGTTTAAAAAAAAATCTGGATCGAGCTGCCAGAGGAAGTTGTAGAAGAAGATACAATTGTGACTTTTAAAGGACACTAGACCAAGTGCAGACCCGTTGGGTCTGCTCCCCCAATGGTGTGATTCCCCCAACCCAATATTCCACCATGCACCCGTCTCCTCCAATGGAACTGAAGCCGTTGCCAAATGTAAGTTTCCAGCACTCCCCTGCCTCCCTCAATTGCACCTCCCCTGCCTGCTGCAGCAGTGAAAAGTTCAGTGTTCCTGTCTTGCAATTTTGTTTCGAAGTGTGTTGGAAGCTGATAGGAAGGAGCAGCCGTCAACAAATCAAAAGGCAGGAAGGGATCCGTACTGCAGGCGGACGGTTGGATTTGAGTTTTATATATTAATAGAAATAGATAGATAGATAGATAGATAGATAGATAGATAGATAGATAGATAGATAGATAGATAGATTTGGACCAATATTTGGATAGAAAATGCACACTTCTAGATTCAAAGACAGTTTCTTCCCAGCTGTTATCAGGCAACGGAATCATCCTACCACAACCAGAGAGCAGCGCTGAACTACTATCTACCTGATTGGTGGCTCTCAGTCTTGATCGGATTTTGCTGGCTTTACCTTGCACTAAACGTTATTCCCTTATACATTGTGAATGGCTCGATTGTAATCATGTGTCGTCTTTCCGCTGACTGGTTAGCACGCAACAAAATCTTTTCACCGTGGCTCGGTACACGTGACAATAAACTAAACTGAACCGAATGGTTTAAGGGATATGGGTCAAATGCAGGAAAATTATACCAGCCCAGTATGCCTCACCTTTCACCCTGCCAGCCGTCACATACAACAAGTAATCCTCCGTCAATTTCGCCACCTCTAACGTGACCCCACCACTCGCCACATCTTCCCATCTCCCCCCATATCTGCCTTCCGCAAAGACCGCTCCCTCCGCAACTCCCTTGTCAAGTCTTCCCTACCCTCCCTACCACCCCCTCCCCGGGCACTTTCCGTTGCAACCGCAAGAGATGCAACACTTGTCCCTTCACCTCCCCCCTCGACTCCATTCAAGGACCCAAGCAGTCGTTCCAGGTGCGACAGAGGTTCACCTGTATCTCCTCCAACCTCATCTATTGCATCCGCTGCTCTAGATGTCAGCTGATCTATATCGGTGAGACCAAGCGGAGGTTGGGCGATCCGCAATAACCAACCTGACCTCCCGGTGGCTCAACACTTCAACTCCCCCTCCCATTCCCCGTCCGACCTCTCTGTCCTGGGTCTCCTCCATGGCCAGAGCGAGCAACACTGGAAATTGGAGGAACAGCACCTCATATTCCGCTTGGGGAGTCTGCATCCTGCGGGCATGAACATTGAATTCTCCCAATTTTGTTAGCCCTTGCTGTCTCCTCCCCCTTCCTCAGCCCTCAGGCTCCTCCTCCTCCTTTTTCCTTTCTTCTCCCCGCCACCCCCCATCAGTCCGAAGAAGGGTTTTGGCCCGAAACGTTGCCTATTTCCTTTGCTCCATAGATGCTGCTGCACCCGCTGAGTTTCTCCAGCTTTTTTGTGTACCTTCGATTTTCCAGCATCTGCAGTTCCTTCTTGAACACTATGCCAACTTGTTCGGCATGAACACGGTGAGCTGATGGTGTGTGTAGGAAGGAACCACAGATGCTAGTTGGCACCGAAGATAGACACAAAATGCTGGAGTAACTCAGCGGGACAGGCAGCAACCCTGGAGAGAAGGAATTCAGATTCAGATTCAGATTCAGATTCAATTTTAATTGTCATTGTCAGTGTACAGTACAGAGACAACGAAATGCATTTAGCATCTCCCTTGAAGAGCGACATAGCAAACGATTTGAATAAAAAATAAATAATAAGTGTCCGGGGGGGGGGGGGGGGGAGATGAGTACAAGACTGCTCCGAGTGAGCAGTCTTCTTGTCATGAATGGCTCCATGACAAGAAACAAACAGCAACACGAAATCATTCTCGGGTGTCTGATTCTGTGTCCTTGTGTTCCAGCGTTGGGTCTGGAGGAATGCAACCAACTAAACCTGAGTCTGGAAACAGAAATGGCCATCGAACAGCTGAAGGAACAGCATCATCAGGCAGTCCTAACTCTGAGAGCCGACATTGCAGAAAAGGCAAGTGAACTGGAAACTGAATCGCTGGTCATTGTGACCAATAGACCATAGGTGCAGGAGGAGGCCATTCGGCCCTTCGAGCCAGCACCATCATTCAATGTGATCATCATCCCCAATCAGTACCCCGTTCCTGCCTTCTCCCCATATTCCCTGACTCCGCTATTTTTTAAGAGCCCTATCTAGCTCTCTCTTGAAAGCATCCAGAGAACCGGCCTCCACAGAGGCAGAGAATTCCCACACTCACCACTCTCTGTGAGAAAAAGTGTTTCCTGATCTCCATTCTAAATGTTCCGCTTACTCCTTATTCTTGAACTGTGGCCCCTGGTTCTGGACTCCCCCAACATCGGGAACATGTTTCCTGCCTCTAGCGTGTCCAAGCCCTTAACAATCTTATATGGTTCAATGAGATTCCCTCTCATCCTTCTAAACTCCAGAGTGTACAAACCCAGCTGCTCCATTCTCCCAGCATAAGATAGTCCCGCCATCCCCGGAATTAACCTTGTAAACCTACGCTGCAAGAATGTCCTTCCTCAAATTATGGGACCAAAACTGCACACAATACTCCAGGTGTGGTCTCACTGGTGCTGTGTACAACTGCAGAAGGACCTCTTTGCTCCTATACTCGACTCCTCTTGTTATAAAGGTCAACAATCCAGAATCAGATTGGCACAATAACAAATGTCAGCAAAATTATACATCTCATCGGGTCAGATTCCTTCCTCCTTTGATATCTAGCGGTTTGGCAGGTCGATGTTAGTTTACTTAGTAACGGTTAAGATCAGTTGGTGAGGCCGCACATGGAGTATTGTGTTCAGTTTTGGTCACCCTGCTACAGTAGGATGCTTTTATGCTGGAAAGTCTGCAGAGAAGATTTCCAGTGCTATTGCCAGGTCTTGAGGACCTGTGCTATAGGGAGAGGTTGGGCAGAATAGGACTCGGAGCGCAGGAGGCTGCCGGCCGATCCTCCAGAGGTGTATAAAAATCATGAGGGGAATAGATCGGGTGGATGCACAGTGTCTTTTACCCAGAATAGGGGAATCCAGAACCAGAGGACACAGGTTTGAGATGGGAAAGATTTAATTGGCACTTGAGGGACAACTTTTTCACACAGAGGGTGATGGGTGTATGGAACGAGCTGTCAGAGGAGGTAGTTGAGGCTGGCATTATAACAATATTTTAAAATAATTTGGATGTGGATAGGAACGGTTTAGAGGGAAATGGGCGAAGTGCAGGGAGGTGGAGCTAGCTTGGTTAGCATGGATGCTTTGGGCTGAAAATGCCTGTTTCCGCGCTAGTGACTCCATTTAAGAGTTTTTCCGCAGTGCAACACATTGATGAGAATACCATCTGTTTCATTTCTGGTTCATTATTGTGCGATATTCTTCGACCCGATCTTTCTGACTCGTGCATCAGGCAGAGGTTGGGGACCTGGAGTTGGGATGGATAGGGAAGAGCTGGAAATGTGGGCGTGCGGGTGTGTGCTCTAGTGTGCGTGTGCATGCTTGTGTGTGTACGTGTTTGCGTGTGCACGTGAGTGTGTGTGCACGTGTGCATGCCTGTGTGTGTGCGTGCGTGTGTATATGCGTGCGTTTGTGCGCGTGTGTGTTCATGCGTGCGTGTGTATGTGCGCGCGTTTGTGCACGTACATGTATGTACGTGTGCATGCGTGTGCGTGCATATATGTGAGCGTGTGCGTGTGCATGCGTCCAAGTGCGCGTGTGTGTGCATGTGTGTGTGTGTGTGTGAGTGCGTGTGTGTGTTCATGCGTGTGTGTGCATGATTTTGTGTGTGCGCGTGTTAGTGCGTGTGTGCTCATGCATGTGTGATCATGTGTGTGTGCATGTATGTGCGCGCGTGTGTGTGTGTGTGCGCGTGTGTGTGCATGCATGTGCCTGTGTGTGTGTAGCGAGCATGTACCTGTTCCTGGGTCGGAATGTACAGTGTGCCAAATGTCTCTGATATTTCTCCTCTGCAGGTAAATGATCACAAGGAACAACTGAATGAGGTGAGGGTCAAATATGAAACGGAGAGAGAGGGTTCCAACCAGATGCACCAGAAGGAGATCATAGTGATGCACCAAGAGGTCACGCAACTCAAAAGCCACATCTCAGACCTTCAAGGAGAAATTGAGATCATTAAAACGTTGCAACAGTCGGCAGAACGTAAACACAGCGAGGAGCAGAAGGCGTTGCAGGACAGGTTTCACGCAGACAGAGCACAACTGGAGCAGAGGTGGAAGCAGGAGGTTGAGGAAGCTAGCCGGTCTCAGAGCACACAGAGGGAGGAGCTCCTGCAGAGGCTCAACGCCACCGAGACGCAGCTACACGTCCAAAGGAAGGAGCTGGCGGCAGGACTGGCGAAGGAGAAGGTGGAGCTGGAAGAGGCTCACTCCAGGCAGCTTGCTGACGTCACGGAGCGCTTGCAGCAAGAGAGGGATGAGCTGCAACGGGACCTCGTTCATCAGAGGCAGCTCGAGCTGCAGCAGGGCAGGTGGGAGACTGATGGTGATGGTGGTACTTTATTGCCACTTGTACCTAGCCAAGTGCAGTGAAATGATTTGTTCTTGCGTGCAGAGTACACAAAAGAGTCGCCACAAAGGCGCGGACAATGTTACTAAAAATAATCCATCCGTTCTTCACCCCACCTGTCCCGGCCCATTGGTCACCTTTAAAAAAAATAATTAACAAACAGCTTTTACTCAAAGAAACACAAATACAGAGCAGTAACAAAAATCGAGACTGCCATTTTTTTTTTCTTTTCTGGAAAGGTTTTTTTAATTAGATTTTTAAACAAATGTACAATTTACAAGGGAAGGTAGAAAGCTCGAACAATTTAGAAAACACTTAAACAAAATCATCAAATTAAAATATTACCGTTTTTATCTATAGGGTGATTTCACCAAATGTCAAATGAGCGTAGATCCCCCCTCACGTGACCAAAACTTTTAACTGGAGGACATATGTCACTTCGGTACATGTTAGTGAATGGGGAAACACGCACTTTCCCACCCGTTAAAAACATGGAAAACGGCCGATTTTGGAGCTGAAATTTTCTGTGCTAGTCGGGGTGACCGTGAAGCACAGCGACCTAAATTTTCAGGCAAAAAAAAGATAGAAAGTAAGGTAATTACAAGAGGGAACTGAAGGTAGAAAAACGGCGGAAGTGAACAGCCGACATTTGCCGTGGTGATTTACAGGTCCAAAATATCGGGAATTATCGCGTTTGCTCGCCGAATTTCATCAAAAGTAAGTTAATAATTCCTTACTTTTGATGAAATTCAGCGAGCAAATGCGATAATTCCCGATATTTTGGATCTGTAAATATCCACGGCAAATGTTTGCTGTTCACTTCGGCTGTTCACTTCCGCTGTTTTTCCACCTTCAGTTCCCTCTTGTAATTACCTTACTTTCTATCTTTTTTTTTGCCTGAAAATTTAGGTCGCTGTGCTTCACGGTCACCCCGACTAGCACAGAAAATTTCAGCTCCAATATCGTCCGTTTTCGATGTTTTTAACGGGTGGGAAAGTGCGTGTTTTCCCCATACCGAAGTGAGATATGTCCTCCAGTTAAAATTTTCGGTCACGTGAGGGGGGATCTACGCTCATTTGACCTTTGGTGAAATCACCCTATAATATATTCAACCCCCGCGGTGACCAGCGTTGACGGAAGGCCTCCACAGTCCCCGTGGACACCGCGTGTGTGTTCCCTCTCCAGGGACACGCGAGCACGGACGTAGGCCCGGAAAAGGGGCAGGCAGCCGACTCTGGCGTGACCAACGACCGCCCGCTGCCTGGACCCGCGAACGGCCATCTTGGCCAGGCCCAGGAGCAAACCGACAGGGAGATCCCACCCCACCCCCGTTCCCTCCCGACCCGCCCCACTCCCTACCAGGTGACCAAAGATCAGGAGCGGAATGTTCCTGCTCACCGGAAGTGTCCCGGCCCGCTGTAAGGTGAAAGGGCCAACATTTAAAGGAGGTGTGCGGGGATGTTTTTATTTCTACAGGGGATGATGAGTGACTGAAGCTGGAGTAACTCAGCGGGAGGGGCAGCATCTCTGGAGAGAAGGAATGGGTGACGTGTCAGGTCCGAACTCAAAAAGAGTCTGAAGAAGGGTCTCGACCCGAAACGTCACCCATTCCTTTTCTCCAGAGATGCTGCCTGACCCGCTGAGTTACTCCAGATTTTTGTGTCTCTCGGGTGAATCTGTGGATGTAGGTTGGCCTGGAGGATAGTTCTGGAGTTTTGTAGCACGGGAATCATAGAAACATACACAATAGGTGTAGGAGTAGGCCATTCGGCCCTTCCAGCCAGCACCGCCATTCAATGTGATCATGGCTGATCGTCCAAAATCAGTGCCCCGTTCCTTCTTTCTCTCCATATCCCTTGATTCAGTTAGCTCTAAGAGCTAAATCTAGCTGTCCCTTGAAAACATCCAGTGTTGAAATCCAGTGTTGAAAGCACCACTGCCCTCTGTGACAGAGAATTCCACAGATTCACAACTCTCCGGGTGAAAACGTTTTTCCGCATCTCTGTAATAAATGGCCTCCCCCTTATTCTTAAACTGTGGCCCTGGTTCTGGACTCCCCCAACATCGGGAACATTTCACCTGCCTCTAGCCTGTCCAATCCAGTAAGAATTTTATATGTTTCTATAAGAATCCCTCTCATCCTAAATTCCAGGGAATACAAGCCCAGTTGAATCCATTCTCTCAGCATATGACAGTCCCGCCATCCCGGGAATTAATCTGGTGAACCTACGCTGCACTCCCTCAATAGCAAGAATGTCCTTCCTCAGATTAGGAGACCTAGAATCAGTTCCAATGCATTAGAAACATAGAAACATAGACAATAGGTGCAGTAGGAGGCCATTCGACCTTTCGAGCCAGCACCGCCATTCATTATGACCATGGCTGATCGTCCCCTATCAATAACCCATGCCTGCCTTCTCCACATATCCCTCGATTCCACCAGCCCCTAGAACTCTATCTAACTCTCTCTTAAATCCATCCAGTGACTTGGCCTCCACTGCCCTCTGTGGCAGGGAATTCCACAAATTCACAACTCTCTGGGTGAAAAAGTTTTTCTCACCTCAGTCTTAAATGGCCTCCCCTTTATTCTAAGACTGTGGCCCCTGGTTCTGGACGCCCAACATTGGGAACATTTTTCCTGCATCTAGCTTGTCCAGTCCTTTTATAATTTTATATGTTTCTATAAGATATCCCCTCATCCTTCTAAACTCCAGTGAATACAAGCCTAGTCTTTTCAATCTTTCCTCATATGACAGTCCCGCCATCCCAGGGATCAATCTCATGAACCTACGCTGCACTGCCTCAATCACAAGGATGTCCTTCCTCAAATTAGGAGACAAACGTACCATTCCAACTGGACCATGCTGGGAAATCTGACTTTGTAGAGACAGTGAATCAAACAGTGACACTCTTTGCTTGTCCTCCTGAGGCTGATATTTTTTTTAACACTTGTCATTATTTATGGTGTAGGAAACGTGTGGAGGATGAATTCAACCGGAAGATCGCTGAGATGGAAGCCCAGTTTGCGAAGGAGCGGCAGTCGTTCCTCGTTAGGCTCGCCGCGCAAACGGGCGAAGTGGAAGAGAGACTCCAGCAGGCGGTGGCGGGCCTGGAGAGGCAGGTGCGTGAGGAGAAAGGCCAGTGGGAGTTTGAGAAGGAGGAGCTGCTGCAGGAACACGAGGAGGAAATGGAGGAGCTTCGAGCGACGCTGGCGCGGGAGAAGGCCGCGTTGGCTCAGACGCTGGCCGCGGAGCGGGAGAGGCTGGAGACGACGTGCAAAGACCAGTTCGATCAATTGGCCGTGAAACACCAGCAGCTGCAGAAGGAGACGGAGGAATTGAAAGCGGCGATGGCCGCCTCCGCTGGAAAGGAGAGTATTTTGGCAAATGAAGCCATCGCCTTGAGGGAGGAATCGCAGCCACTGGAGCGGTTAGTTGAGCCGGCGGGGGAGGAAGATCGGACCCCGGCGTGGCCCGGCGGAGCAGCGTCCGAGGGGGGAGAGACCGCGCGGAAATCGCAGGACGTCCGATTGGCGGAGAAACTTGGGGTGGCTTGTCATCGGCCGGAGATTTCACAGGAAGGATCTGGAATTACAAGGAAGGGACGTGGTTCTGAACGCTGTGGTGATGTGGATGCTGGGACGGGCAACTTGGATGAGGAGCTCCCTGATGAATCTGAGATAAACAGCAGCGGGGAGATGCCTCAGGTGGAGGGAGAACCAGTGCCTCAGACACCGATGGTGCACGGGGAAAGCGGAAAGGGAAGTACAGAGGTAAGGAGCGAGCATTTTGAGCCAGGGGTACCAACAGAGGAATTGGGGAACGAGTTGCCCGACTGCACGAGTCTACTGCAAGCGGAGGAGATGTTTGAGAGAGAGAAGGCCGAAATAACGAGGGCGAGGCTTGAACTTGAACAGAGGGTTGAGTTACTGCAGGGCAAGGTCTCCGCGCACACGGACGCAGAGGCGGAGTGGAAGCGCCACGAGGAGGATCTCCGATCGGAAAAAGCCGGGCTGAGAGAGAAGATCGAGGAACTGGAAGATAGAGTGGTGGATGCCTCCCATTTGCAGAGCACAATCGAACTGTTAAACAGTGAAAAGGTTGGCGCCTCAAGGAGGCAGCTGGAACTCCAAGAAGAGGTTGAGGAGCAGCGGGTGCGAATGGACCTCCTCACAAAGGAGAGTGAAGAGCGTCAGAAAGAGTTGGCAGAGGCGCGGTTGCGAAATGCGTGCTTGCAAGAGGATAAAGCGGCCTTGGAAGAAAAAACTCTGGCGCTCCCAACCCTTGAGATGTTCAAAAACCAGAGGGTGGAGCTGGAGAGGAGGTGCGAAGAACTTGAAGAGAAGCTGGGGGGCAAATCAAAGGCTCTCACAGATCTGGAAAGGGGGAAGGAGGAGTGCGAGAGGGAAGTGGCGAGACTGAAGGCCGTGACCGCAACTCTGGAGGGCAGGGCCCAGCGCCTGGAAGAGGAGGTAGCCTCCACTTCAGACGTCCACAAGCAAAGTTCTCAATTGCAAAGGGAGAATGCTGAATTGAGAGCCTCCGTGGCTGCACTGCAAGAGCAACTCGCTCTCCTGCCCGCTCAGACCAACAGGTAACGGCGGCTGCAGTTTTGTGTCGTTTTCTTTCAGTGAATTCTCAGTCCTTGTGATGAGCGCCTCTCGATTAAATTGCAAAATTAAACATTTCCAATGCTTTCTCCTCCCCACCATGCACGGACACAGCTGACGTCTGTGAGATGTGGTAAGCTGCACACAATAATGCCTTAAGATGCGGCGGTTTTTGTAGCTAAAATTACATTGAAATGCATTTTTGTTTCTCATAGTTTTGCCTGGGCCTCCGGGGTTTTGCATCCGTTGAATGAGCGGGGGGGGGGTGTGACTCACTTGGGCGACCTAACCCGCGAGTTCTGGCGAGTTTGCCCTCGACTCGTACTCGCAACATGGTCGACACGAGGTCGTGGGAGATCTTCGTAACTCTCCTTCATGCTCGAGAGTGGTCTCCGCGTACTCGAGGCCTCGCGGCGGTTTATCCGATATGTTGGGGAAGTCCAGAACAAGGGGTCACAGTTTAAGAATGAGGGGGAAATCTTTTAGGACCGAGATGAGAAAAACATTTTTCACACAGAGAGTGGTGAATCTGTGGAATTCTCTGCCACAGAAGGTAGTTGAGGCCAGTTCATTGGCTATATTTAAGAGGGAGTTAGATGTGGCCCTTGTGGCTAAAAGGATCATTTACATTTACAACATTTTACTAGAATGTTGCCTGGGTTTCAGCAACTAAGTTACAGAGAAAGTTTGAACAAGTTAGTGCTTTATTCGTTGGAGCGCAGAAGGTTAAGGGGGGACTTGGTAGAGATTTTTAAAATCATGAGAAGGATAGACAGAGTTGACGTGAAAAGCTTTTCCCACTGAGAGTAGGGAAGATTCAAACAAGGGGACATGACTTGAGAATTAAGGGACTGAAGTTTAGGGGTAACATGAGGGGGAACTTCTTTACTCAGAGAGTGGTGGCTGTGTGGAATGAGCTTCCAGTGAAGGTGGTGGAGGCAGGTTCGTTTTTATCATTTAAAAATAAATTGGATAGTTATATGGACGGTAAGGGAATGGAAGGTTATGGTCTGAGCGCAGGTATATGGGACTAGGGGAGAATATGTGTTCGGCACGGACTAGAAGGGTCGAGATGGCCTGTTTCCGTGCTGTAAATTGTTATATGGTTATATGGTGTTATATGGTTATAGGTACGGGATACTGAGTTGGATGATCAGCCATGATCATATTGAATGGCGGTGCAGGCTCGAAGGGCTGAATGGCCTACTCCTGCACCTATTTTCTATGTTTCTACGTTACTAAATGCCCGCGAGTAAAAAAATGGTCGCCATGGAAAAAATCGATACTTTTTTTACTCGTAGGTTTAGCCATAGCAGGTCGGCTTGTTAGTTGTAGGTAGTCGAAGGTAGTCGTAGATAGTCTTCATCATAGTCGAAGGGAGGTCGAAGGAGGTCGTCTTCACTCTCCACTATTCGGTGTCCAATTTTCCCGAAGTTAGTCGTAGCTAGTCGAAGCTGGTCTTCAACATGTCATTTTTTCAAACTCTTCTAAACTTGCCAATTAGGTCGCCCAAATGGGACAGCCCGTTCAGTTAGAGGCATGTTGTGTTGTGTTGGTAGTGATGTGCAAACCATGGCAATGCTAACGCTGCTTTAAGGTGCTTCCGTTTGCAACAGATGTAACCCTATCATTTCCAACCTGTGGTTGCCTTAAGTGAAATATTTTCGTGTAGGTAGTACCCCCATCTAGATATCAAATCATTTCATTTTGTGCCATATTATTTTTTATTTTGTTTTACACTTTTACTGATAGGACTCCCATTTTGAAATTAAAAGGCCCCTTTCAGATCTTCCAAACTTACTTGAGCACTATCTTCACAATTATTTTCCTGTAACTTTGTTCAATATTTCAAGTATGTTTGCAACGTTGGCACAAGGCATTATATTAATAATTGTTCAAACATTATGGTTAGAAAGAAACAGTTCCATGAAAATTTGAATTGGAAATTAATATGACTTTTGCAAACTGTTTGAAAAGTTGTACGCTATTGCAAAAGTTTTTTGTTTTCAATCGTAGAGTCATAGAGTGATACAGTGTGGAACTTGCCCACACCGGCCACAATGTCCCAGCTACACTAGTCCATCTGCCTGCGTTTGGCCCATATCCCTAGAAAACCTGTCCTATCCATGTACCTGTCTAACTGTTTCTTAAATGTTGGAATAGTCCCTGCCTCAACTACCTCCTCTTGTTCCATGCACCCATCACCCTTTGTGTGAAAAGGTTACCCCTCTGATTCCTATTCAATATTTTCCCCTTCACCTTAAACCTCTGGTCCTCGATTCCCCTACTCTGGACAAGAGACTCTGTGCATCTACCCGATCTCTCATGATTTTGTACATCTCTCTAAGATCATCCCTCATCTTCCTGCGCTCCAAGGAATAGAGTCCCAGCGTACTCAACCTCTCCCTATAGCTCAGACCCTCTAGCCATTCGGCCCATCAAGTCTACTCCACCATTCAACCATGGCTGATATATCTCACCATCCTAACTACGTTCTTTTGCCTTCTCCTCCAAAATATTCCAAATGGAATTTAAACTGGAGGTGGCGGAGGGTGGACTTAAGCAAAAAAGGATTCTTGGAGATTCTTGCCTTCTACCCATAACCACCGACACCCGTACTAATCAAGAATCTATCTATCTCTGCCTTAAAAATATCCATTGACTTGGCCTCCACAGCCTTCTGTGGCAATGAATTCCACAGATTCATCACCCTCTAACTAAAGAAATTCCTCCTTATCTCCTTCCTAAAGGAACGTCCTTTCATTCTGAGGCTGCGACCTCTGCTCCTAGAAACATCCTCTCCACATCCACTCTGTCCAGGCCAGCACATCAGCCAGTACATAATCCACATCCATTCATTCCCTCTATATCCATCCACTCCCTGCACTTGCAGCAGCCCATCTAAACCTCCCTTCAACATCACTATCATATCTGTCTCACCTCCACCCCCAGCAGCGCATTCCAGGCACCCACCACCCTCTGTGTGTAAAAAAATAACTGCCCCGCACATCTCCGTTAAACATTGCCCCTCTCTCCTTAAAGCTGTGCCCTCCAATATTGGATGTTTCCATCCTGGAGAAAAGGTTCTGACTGTCTATCGTATCTACGCCTCTCGTAATTTAATATTTTTGTATCAGCTCTCCCGCACAATCTGCAGTGTTCCAGTGAAAACAAACCAAGTCTGAATTTGCTTTAGTTTGAGTAACGCTTGGTGGTGCACTGTGCTATATAAAATGCAGCATCTTGTCGGGCTGGTGAATGCTGATGTCTTCTTGCACGGTTGGTGAAATGCAACATCGCATGCCTGATCCCCCTGCACACTCCTCATCACCCATTGCATGTTCTCACCCTGTCGCAAAATGAATCGGCGGAGTTGCTGCCTTACAGTGCCAGAGACCCGGGTTCGATCCTGACTACGGGTGCTGTCTGCGCAGAGTTTGCACGTTCTCCCCGTGAATGCATGGGTTTTTCTCCGAGATCTTTGTTTTCCTCCCACACTCCAAAGCCGTACAGGTTTGTAGGTGAATTGGCTTGGTATAAATGTAAATTGTCCCCAATGTGTGTAGGGCAGTGTTAGTGTGCGGGGATCGCTGGTCGGTGCGGACTCAGTGGGCCCAAGGGCTGTTTCCGTGCCGTATCTCTAAACTATGAAATCTTCTTCTTCTTGCGTGTGGCGTGCACAGCCTAAAGTTGTTGGACAACTTGTTCTATTTGATCTTCCGTTTGTGCACGTCGAGTTGATTGCATTAGTCGAAACAGGGCGGACCACGTGAAGGTTGCAATCTTCCATCCCAACTATGAAATGATAAAGTGTATTAATCTTACCTTTTCCATTTTCCCCTGAGTCTGCGTTGCCATTTACCAGTGTGTTCAACCTCTCCCTATAGCTCCGACCCTCTAGTCCTGGCAACATCCTCGTAAATCTTCTCAGTACCCTTTCCAGCTTGACAACATCTTTTCTATAACACGGTGCCCCGAACTGAACACAATCCTCTAAATGCGGCCTCACCAACGTCTTATACAACTGCAACATGACCTCCCAACTTCTATGCTCGACACCTCCCAAGTTCAATACTCAGACTAGCCTCCCATAAGAAACCTAGTTCAAGGCCTTGTGCCATTTCCCAGGACCGTGGCAGCCTTCTGGGAATATACGATTAAAATTGGATTATTGTAATATCATTTAATTTAAACCGGCAAGTTACAGAAGTTTACTTTTCTAGATATTTGACTTCCTCGCCCTTCTTTTTGCCCGCTTGTCCACTCCACACAACCGCACTGGCCGAGTAACTGCAGCCTCTCTTGTTTGACCCCTCGCAGTGAATCTGAAGCACTCGCCGATGAAAGAGACGCGCCGGAAACCCAAACGACCACACAAATGCGGGAGGAGGAAGGAGCATATCGTTCACAGATCCTAGCAATGAATGAAGCACAGCAGGAGTTAATGTAAGCTGCAGCAGAGGTTTCAGTATTGTGTTCATTATGTATCAGCATCTGTACATAGACCCGTGTGTCCATGTACCCGGGAACCTCGGTACATGTCAGACCTCTGTACATAGACCCGTGTGTCCATGTACACGGATACCTCAGTACATGTCAGACCTCTGTACATAGACCCGTGTGTCCATGTACACGGGTACCTCAGTACGTACCAGACCTCTGTACATAGACCCGTGTGTCCATGTACCCGAGTACCTCGGTACATGCCAGATCTCTGTACACAGACCCATCTGACCATGCACCCGGGAACCTCAGGATCTCACTGCCCAATTTTGGATGATGTTTTCACCTCATAGAGTAATACAGCATGGAAACAGGCCAACTTTCCCACACAGGCCAGCATGTCCCATTTACACCAGTCCCACCTGCCCGCATTTGGCCCATATCCCTAGAAAACCTGTCCTCTCCATGTACCTGCCCAAATGTTTCTTAAACGTTGGGATAGTCCCAGCCTCAACTACATCCTCCGGCAGCTTGTTCCATACACCCACCACCCTTTGTGTGTAAAAGTTACCCCTCAGATTCCTATAAAATCTTTTCCCCTTCACCTTAAACCCATGTCCTCTGGTCCTTGATTCCCCTACTCTGGGCAAGAGACCCTGTGCATCGACCCAATCTATTCCTCTCATGATGTTATACGCCTCTATAAGATCACCCCTCATCCTCCTGCGCTCCATGGAATAGAGTCCCAGCCTACTCAACCTCTCCCTATAGCTCACACCCTCTAGTCCTGGCAACATCCTCGTAAATCTTCTCTGTAGCGTTTCCAGCTTGACAACATCTTTCCTATAACACAGTTTTCTTTCCTGCAACGTGGTCCATGGACATTCACGGACTGTGTTTACTCCGGTTTAATTACATTATTACAACATATATTTCTATTTTAACCTACAGTGAATGATGTCAAATATTTTATGAATTTTATTTAACTATGATAGGAGCAGGCTGTATTTTAAGAGTGGATCTCATAGTCAAGTCAAGTCAAGTCAAGTCAAGTTTATTTGTCACATACACATACGAGATGTGCAGTGAAATGAAAGTGGCAATGCTCGCGGACTTTTGTGCAAAAAGACAAACAACAAAACAACCAAACAAACTATAAACACAATCACAACACACATATTCTTTTACATAATAAATAATGGAAGGAAAAACGTTCAGTAGAGTTAGTCCCTGGTGAGATAGGCGTTTACAGTCCGAATTGCCTCTGGGAAGAAACTCCTTCTCAACCTCTCCGTTCTCACCGCATGGCAACGGAGGCATTTGCCTGACCGTAGCAGCTGGAACAGTCCGTTGCAGGGGTGGAAGGGGTCTCCCATGATTTTATTTGCTCTGGAGTTGCACCTCCTGTTGTATAGTTCCTGCAGGGGGGTGAGTGAAGTTCCCATAGTGCGTTCGGCCGAACGCACTACTCTCTGCAGAGCCTTCTTGTCCTTGCCAGAGCAATTCCCAAACCAGATGGTAATGTTCCCGGACAAGATGCTTTCCACCGCCGCTGCGTAGAAGCACTGGAGGATCCTCGGATTTGGATTCATCCTCATAGTGGATGAATCCAAATTGATCAGTGGTATCCAAGATGAGCAACCAGAACTGATACAATGCACTGAAATCGTCTTATACGACAGCAATGTGTGTAGGAAGGAACTGCAGATGCTGGTTTAAATCGAAATGCTGGAGTAACTCAGCGGGAGAGGCCAGCATCTCTGGAGAGAAGGAATGGGTGACATTTCGGGGGAAGAAGCATCTCGACCTGAAGACTGAATATTTTTAAGGCAGATTTTTGATTAGTACGTGCGTCAGGGGTTATGGGGGGGAAGGCGGGACAAGGGGGTTAGGAGGGAGAGATAGATCAGCCATGATCTCCCTTCCCACCTTCACAGTCTGAAGAAGGGTCTCGACCTGAAACGTCACCCATCCCTTCTCTCCAGAGATGCTGCCTGTCCCGCTGAGTTACTGCAACATTTTGCTGCATCTATCTTTATCCAATGGCAACATCCTCTCGAACTCTTCCCTTGAGCACAAAACTCCCCTGAATGTGGTCGACAGCACAAGGTTGCCCCGTCCGTGGTGAGATTTCGCCCTCCGTGGCCTGGGACATGGGACATCTCTTGCAACCGGGTTGACTGTGACCAATTCCCCATCAATATGCTAGCATGCCCCGGACAGGGCAAGTCAAACTACAGTGTTACACTGTCTCAACTAACTCATTAGAGCATTAGGGGCAGCACAGTGGCGCAGCGGTAGAGCTACTGCCTCACAGCGCCAGAGACCCCGGTTCGATCCTGACTACGGGTGCTGTCTGCACGGAGTTTGTACGTTCTCCCCATGACCTGCGTGAGTTCTCCTCTCCCCAAGATCTTTGGTTTCCTCCCACGCTCCAAAGATGTACAGACGTAATTAGCTTGGTATAAGTGTAAATTGTCCCTAGTGTGTGTAGGGTAGTGTTAATGTGCGGGGGATCGCAGGCCAGTGCAGACCCTGTGGGCCGAAGGGCCTGTTTACGCGCTGTATCTCTAAACTAAACATAGAACAGTACAGCACAGGAACAGGCCCTTCGATCCACAATGACTGTGCCGAACATGATGCCGAGACCTTCTCATATGTCTGTGTAAATGATCCACCTCCCTCCAATCCCTACACATCCATTTGCCTCTCCAAAAGCCTCTTAGTATTATATCTGCCTCCACCATCGGTCTTGGCCCACACATCTCCTGTAGACCTTGCCCCTCTCATGCTACAGTTGCGCCCTCTAGTGGTGGACATTTCCACCGTGGGGTGAGAGGTCCCCCATTATTGATCAGCTAACATCACAAAGCCGCCCCCAGCTGGTGATTAGTTTTACTTTCTGCTGAACACGAAGCGTTGCCCCATGTAAATGCCCATGTGTCCGGCCTGCTCCACTCTTGAAGATGCTGGTTTAAATCGAAGGTAGACACAGAGTGCTGGAGTAACTCAGCGGGTCAGGCAGCATCTCTGGAGAACAGAGATCGTTAGTGTTTCAGCTCGGGACCCTGCTTCAGACTCAAGAAAGGTCCCAGCCCAAAACGTCGCCTATCCAAGTTCTCCAGAGATGCTTCCATCAGTCTGAAGAAGGGTTTCGGCCCGAAACGTTGCCTATTTCCTTCGCTCCTAGATGCTGCTGCACCCGCAGAATTTCACCAGCATTGTGTACCTCCAGAGATGCTACTGAGTTACTCCAGCACTTTGTGGCTTTTTCTGCAGTTTCTTCTGTTTGTTTTTGAGGCTACTGTAGCTCTTCGCCTGAGAGTGCCCCCCCTGCTGACTGTTCATTGGGGAGACGTTGACAACATTCTGGCCTCTGATCATACATTAAATACTGGAATAACTCCAGGATTACGAGGATGTTGCCAGGACTAGAGGGTGTGAGCTCTAGGGAGATGTTGAGTAGGCTGGGACTCTATTCCTTGGAGCGCTGGAGGATGAGGGGTGATCGTTATAGAGGTGTTTAAATCATGAGGGGAATAGATCGGGTTGATGCACAGAATCTCTTGCCCAGAGTAGGTGAATCGAGGACCAGAGGACATAGGTTTCAGGTGAAAAGGGAAAAGATTTAATAGGTATCTGAGGGGTAACTTTTTCACACAAAGGGTGGTGGGTACATGGATCAAGCTGCCGGTGGAGGGAGTTGAAGCAGGGACTATCCCAACCTTTAAGAAACAGTTAGACATGGACATGGCTAGGACAGGTTTGGAGGGATATGGACCAAACGCAGGCAGGTGGGACTAGTTGGGACATGATGGCCAGTGTGGGCAAGTTGGGCTGAAGGGCCTATTTCCACACTGTATAACTCAGTGGGACAGGCAGCACCTTTGGAGAGAAGGAATGGGTGACGTTTCGGGTCGAGACCCTGGGCAAAACCAGACTGGTCATACTGCAGGTGCTTTGGTGATATTGGTGATGAAATGTGGGCACGTTTTCCGATTTAAGATGGAACGTGCAGCTAATGTGTTTTTTCTTTGACAGGAAACAATTGGAGATCTTGAAGGGAGACAAAATGAGTGCTCAGAAAATGATAGAAGCTCTGAACAAACAGGTAGCTTCTCCTTCCTTCCCACAGTCCAATTGTTCTCATTCAATTGTTTTGTAAATCTGGTTAATAGGTTGGTTGTGGATGCAGCACGGAAACAGGCCCCTCAGCTCAACGTATCCATGACAACCAAGATGCCCCATGTATGCTAGTCCCACCTGCCTGTGCTTGGCCCATATCTCTCGAAACCTTTCCCATCCATGTACCTGTCCAAGTGTCTTTTAAATGTTGTTGGCCTGGCAGCTCGTTCCACGCACCCCCCTTTGTGTATAGTTCTTTTGGGGACACACACACGGGTTCTCCCTCATGAGAATCTAGAAACATAGACAATAGGTGCAGGAGGAGGCCATTCGGCCCTTCGAGCCAGCATCGCCATTCATAGTGATCATGGTTGATCGTCCCCAATCAATAACCTGCGCCTGCCTTCGGTCCCGTATTAGCCGGGACATCCCGTATATTGGGCTACATTGGTTTGTCCCGTACGGGTGCAGAGACCCTGGGCCTCCTCCACTGTCAGAGTGAAGCCCAGTACAAATTGGAGGAACAACACCTCATATTTTGCCTGGGTAGTTTACACCCCAGCGGTATGAACATTGACTTCTCTAACTTCAGATAGCCCTTGCTTTCCCTCCCTCTCCATCCCCTGCCCAGTCCTCCCACTAGTCTCACTGTCTCCGCCCACATTCTATCTTTGTCCCACCCCCTCCCCTGATCAGTCTGAAGAAGGGTCTCGACTCGAAACGTCACCCATTCCTTCTCTCCAAAGATGCTGCCTCACCCGGGCCAACTCATCATTCACCCAGCCACGGCCGAGTCGGTCAACGAATTGCCATCGGGAATTTGTCCCGTATTTTGATTTTTTCTGTCCCTTATTTGGGAGTGAGAACTTTGTCAGCCCCACTTAGGACCCACAGGGTAAGATGTCTCTACCAGGATACTTCCTAGTTTCTCATGAACTCTCTGCTGCTCTTGTGCTGACAATGTTGTAAAACAGGCACCACATCATGCATATATTTCCTTTCCCTTTCTACTAACTAAAGCAGATTTGTCTCTTTCTCGTTCTAATCCCGAACATTTTACAAAGGCACTATGGACACGACCAACGTAATTCCCAAAGTCCTCGCCTTGACTCTGAACAATATGATAAATCTGTCCCCAGTCTATTACACCTGGATAATATTCACAGAACGCAGTTCAAAAGAGTCCAAAAATCTGCAATATCTTCCCAATTAAATTTAGTGTGAATAATTTTCCATTTAGTTGAATCAAGCATCGCATCGAGGGCCACATCAACACCACCTCTAGTTGGTTATAAAAATTGTCCAATATATCTAATTGATTAATTAAATCTTCAATATCATCAATATCAAAACCCCTCCCATTCCCACACTGGCCTTTCTGTCCTGGGCCTCCTCCATTGTCAGAGTGAGGCCCAGCGCAAATTGAAGGAACAGCACCTCATATTTCACTTGGGTAGTCTACACCCAGTGGTATGAACATTGACTTCTCTACCTTCAGATAACCCTAGCTTTCCCTCTCCATTCCCTCCCCCTTCCCAGTTCTCCCACTAGTCTCACTGGCTCCGACTACATTCTATCCTTGTCCTGTCCCCTGAATCTGGAGGTGTGCGTTTTCACACACTGAGGGGAGAAGAGGGAGTGGCCTGGGTGCGACTGGTCCTTGATTATGCTGCTGGCCTTGCCGAGGCAGCGTGAGGTGTAGATGGAGTCAATGGAAGGGAGGTTGGTTTGTGCGATGGTCTGGGCTGCGTCCACAATTCTCTGCAGATTTCTTGCAGTCCTGGATGGAGCCGTTCCCAAACCAAGCCGTGATGCATCCCTGCCTGTCGGGGAGTAATTTGTAACCGGGATCGCCCCTGAGTCTGGAGCAGGGTCTCGACTCGTAACGTTACCCATTCCTTCTCTCCAGAGATGCTGCCGGTCCCCGCTGAGTTACTCCATAATTGAGTGTCTCTGTTCTCATCAGGTGTCGGGGCTGGCTTTGCGGAGCGAGCAGCTGGATGCTGAAAACGAGGAGCTGTGCTGCAAGAACTCCAAGCACCAGGCGGAGGTGCTGCAGCTCCAGCAGGGTCTGGCCCAGCTCACCCGGCTGAAGGAGAGAACGGCAGGGGGGCGGTGGCAGAGGTGGGAGGAAGAGAAGAACCATTTCGTGCACGGGATTGAAGGCAGCCAAGTAAGGGCCGACCAAACCTCTGGCAGTGAATATAATTGGATTGAAAACAAGACACAAAGTGCTGGAGTATCTCAGCGTTCGGGTTGCCAACTGTCCCTGTATTAGCCGGGACATCCCATATATTGGGCTACATTGGTTTGTCCCATACGGGACCGCCCTTGTCCCGTATTTGACCGCTGCTACTCGGGTCGAGGGGACTGTCGTGTCGGAACGCCGCGTCCAGCCCCGCCTCACCCGTCCCGACGTAGTAGTGCAGCCCATGGAGTGCAGCAGCAGCGCCTCGCCCGTGGCCCCGCCAGTCGGCAGCCCCGCCTGCTGTCCGACCTTCGGACCTTCGCTTACCTCCGACACCACCTCCTTCTCATGGCTGATCACCGATGGGGCGCCGGACTTTGCACGCGATGTCGCGTGGCCCGGGCCAAAACTCCTCAGCTGGCCCCGCCGGCTGGACTTTGTGTGCAGTCCAGCACCCGGGACAACTCATCATTCACCCAGCCACGGCCCAGTCGGTCAACAAATTGCCGTCTGGAATTTGTCCCCTATTTTCACCTTTTGCCCGTTATTTGGGAGTGTGAAAGTTGGCAACCCTACTCAGCGTGTCAGGCAGCAACTCTGGGGAACATGGATAGGCGACGTTTCATGTTGAGACCCTTCCGTCTGATTGTGGTGGGGGTGTCAGGGTGAAACTGGAAGAGAGAAGGGGATAGGACAAAGCCTGGCATGTGATGGGTGGATACAATTGAGGGAAAGCATCATCTTTCTTGCTGTAATTACACCTGAAGAATCGTCCCGTTCCGAAACATCGTCACCTACCCAGATTCTCTGTAGGTGCTGCCTGACCCACTGAGTTACCCCAGCACTCTGTGTCTGTTTTTGTCAACCAGCATCTGCAGTTCCATGTTCCTCATAATCTTGGTATTGACTCTAGTTTTCAGGACCATGTAGAGACTGCACCAGAAAACAGACTGATTCGATGTGAATGACTATTAGATGTGGTACTTACGTAATCATAAAACCAAGAGAGACACAAAATGCTGGAGTAACTCAGCGGGGCAGGCAGCATCTCTGGAGAGAAGGAATGGGTGACATTTTGGGTCGAGACTCTTCTTCGGACAAGTCAGGGGAAGGAGAAACAAGAGATATGGATGGTGATGTGGTGTGGGGCCAACTCGGAGGCAAGAGAGCTACCAGCAATAAACTACACTGAACCATACTTCGACGGGGATGCGATTTTATTCCGTATCGTATCTCCGTCCGCACTGCGGCCGAACATCGAGGTGTTGGCGGCCTTTGCTGGAGACCGGCTTCGGGAGCTCCATCGCGGGTGCCTGCGGACTTACCATCACGGAGCTCGCAGTCTCTGGTTAAACTCGGGAACTCCAAGCCACAGGAGCTTCGACCGCCCTGACACGGGAACTTCGACCGCCCCGACTGTGGATGGTTCAACCGCCCCAACCACGGGAGAATAAATGTGGAAGGAGATTGGACTTTGTTGCCTTCCATCACAGTGAGGAACGTGGGGAATCCACTGTGGTGGATGTTTATGGTGGACTTTTATGTAGTTGTGTGTCTTGTTGCTTTTTTGTTTCGTATGGCTGTATGATAATTCGAATTTCACTTGGTACACGTGACAATAAAGTGACCTTGAAACCTTTTTGAAGTTAGGGTCATACCACTGGGTTGTAAACTGCCCAAGAGAAATGTGAGGTGTTGTTCCTCCAATTTGCAATTGGCCTCACCCATCCCACCCAAGTTGTACTAGCATCAAAGTCATCTTGTTGAGTCTCATTGTCTGTAACTCATTTTCACCTAGCACACAGCTAACAATGGCCTGTTTCCTTTATCATCGTTAATTTTTTGCATATCTTTCATTCATTTGTTCTCTCTCTCTCTCTTGATATCTCTCGTTTCCCTTTCCCCCGACTCTCAGTCTGAAGAATGGTCCCGACCTGAAACGTCACCTATTCCTTTTCTCCACGGATGCTGCCTGACCCGCTGAGTTACTCCAACTTTTTGTGTCTATCCGGTTAAAACCAGCATCTGCAGTTCCTTCCCACACATTTTTTCTGGATTACTTGTCGTTTGTTTGCAATGTCGACGTATGTATTTTACTGACACAAAGAGTGTGCGGGCAGCCGCTGGGAAAGTAAAGTGCTTTAGACAAGGTCACCGTCAACATCGCAAAAATCCAAGATGGCGGCCATCAGGTGGCGCCATCGAGTGTGGCAGCCTCGCCAGGAGCTGTCCGTCCTTTCACCCTTTTTGTTATTTTTAGTGTCTAAAATTATGTTGTAATGGTTTCTCAGTCTTTTTTATGTGGGGGGGGGGGGGGGGGGAATAGGGGGAAACCGTTTCCCAGTCACTTACTTGGACGGAGATGCGTCTTTTCTCCGAGTTGCATCTTTGCCCCCCCCCTCGCGGCCTACCAACTGGATTGGCGCGGCCTTTCCTGCCGGAGATCGGCCAGAGCTTCAGCAGCGGGCGCAGCGCTGAATTACCATCGCGGACCTTGCCGGGGATCGCCAGTGTTGGAGCTCTGGAGTGTTGGGCCTGCTGATTAACACCGTGGAGCTGTGGTTTGTGGAGCTTCCAGCCGCGGGCGCGGCGCTGACTATAACATCGCGGAGGCCTGGGACCCATTGCCGGGGGTCGCCAGTGTTGGATCTCCGTCCAGCTCGGCCTGTGGACTCCGAAATCCATGGTCTCCGGTAGGAAGCGGCCGATTCGGAAATTCCCAAGCTGCAAGCTCCAATCCATTCTGACGTCAGAGTTCTGATCATCCCGGCGAGAGGGCCTGAACATTTGGCTTCCGTAGTGGCGACTGCGGAGGGCTCAAAGGCCCCAACCACGGGTGAACAAAGGGGAAGATGACTGAACTTGGGTACCTTCCCTCACAGTGGCAAACGTTGACTCCGCTGTGTGGGGATGTTCGTGTTAAACTCTATCGTGCATTGTGTTCTTTTTATTTGTGTGGCTGTACGGCAACTCAAATCTCACTCTACCAATTGGTTCACGTGGCAATAAATGTGATGTTTGGTGGACTGTGTGGGGTGGGAGGACCTGTTGCTCCTCCCGTGCAGCAGGTGGCGCTGCACAGGACAAAGGGAGATGTTTTGTATATAGTTTATCATGTCAGTGAGTGTGTGCAGTCAGATTCTGTGTGTGCAGTCATGTTAGAGTTGTCTTGCTGCAAGCATTGATTAATGTAATAAAGACTATTGTTGTACCTTGAAGACTATCAAGTGCTTGTGCAGACCTAGAAGACGGACACGAACCCAGGCGACTATTTGCGTGCAGATCTACACTCACATATTACAATCGCTCCACACTCTTAAATCTCTACTCCTACAGCAGCGACATTTATTCCCTGATTATGTATCTATACTCTGTAAATGGCTCGATTGTAATCAGGTATTGTCTTTCCGCTGGCTGGTTAGCACGCAACGAAAGCTTTTCACTGTACCTCGGTACACTCAGTGACAATAAACTAAACTGAACTGATTCCTTGCAGTTGTCCAGGTGTAACGAGCTGGGGGAAGAGGTTGCTGCTCTGATGCACGTCAATGAGGAGTTGGTGAGAGAGAGGGAGTCGCTGAGTGATGAGGTGAACCGATGCGTAAACAAGGTGGGATATGTTTAGTGTTGGGTGCCTTTGGCAGTGTTGGAGTTGTGGACAGAGAGGTGCGGGAACACAGGTCATACCTCGCTCATCATCGTCCCACCAGCTCCTTAAGGGCCTTACCGCCTTATTTGTTCAGGCGATTGCTTATGCCCCTGTCCCACTTAGGAAACTAGGAACTTTGCGCTCCACCCAAGGTTTCCGTGCGGTTCCCGGAGGTTTTTGTCAGTCTCCTTACCTGCTTCCACTACCTGCAACCACCTGCAACCTCCGGGAACCGCTGGGTGTTGCGCAAAGTCTCCAGACGTTTCCGTTCAGGTTTCCCAAGTGGGACAGGGGCATTAGAGGCACAGGATGCAAACAGGCCCATTCAGTCCGCCGAGTCCACGCCGACCAGCGATCACCCGTTCACACACTAGTTCTACGCCATCCCGCTTTCTCATCCACTCCCGACACACTAGGGGTCAATTTGCAGAGGGCCAGTTTGGTCTACAAGCCCGCACGCCTTTGGGATGTGGGAGGAAACCGGAGCACCCGGAGCAAACCCATGTGATCACAGTGCAAACTCCACACAGACAGCGCCCGAGGTTAGGATCAAACCCGGTCTCTGCTGCTCGTGAGGCACCAGCTTTGCACCACTGTGTGCCGCCTGAGTAATACATTTTATTTTTTAAACCTTAAGCAATTTTTTTGTAATATTAAAAATTCTTATTAAATTTGCAAATCTATTTTTTTTAACGTTTCAGAGGTGTCAGTCACGTGTCATGGCACAACACTGCCACTGAGGAGCTATTTCTAGTCATACAGCATGGAACAGACTCATCAACCCAACTTGCCCACACCAACCAACATGCCCCATCTACACATTGTCCCACCTGCCTGCATATGAGTTGGCCCATATCCCTCTAAACCTATCCTGCCCATGTACCTGTCCAAATGTCTCTGTAATGATATGTTCCTGCCTCAACTACCTCCTCCGGCAGCTCGTTCCATGCACGCACCACCCTTTGTGTGGTGAATTAGGGTGGTGCAGCGGTAGAGTTGCTGCCTTACAGCGTCCAGGACCCGGGTTCATTCCTGACTGTACGGAGTTTGTACCTACTCCCCGTGGCCTGAGTGGGTTTTCTCCGAGATCTCCTGTTTCTTCCCACACTCCAAAGACGTGCAGGTTTGTAGGTTAATTGACTTGGTATAAATGTAAAATTGTCCCTACTGTGTGTAGGATAGTGTTAATGTGCGGGGATCGCTGGTCGGTGTGGACTCGGTGGGCCGAAGGGCCTGTTGCCGCGCTGTATCTCCAAACTAAACTAACTTTAAACCCTCACCTTAAACCGATGACCTCTGGTTCTCGATTCCGCTACTCTGGGTATAACATTTAAATGTACTTTTTTGACCAGACGAGTTGGAAATACGTCGGTAACGTTACCTCTGTAACTCTTGCACGCAGATTGCAAAAATGAACATGGTGGAGATGCAGGCAGAACATCTGAGAGAGGATTTGCAGGCTTCACTCCAGGAAGTTCACAGGCTGACTGCCCAGCAGAGCACATGGCAAGAACAGGTACAGCAGTTGGATGGGGAGGGGAGGGGAGGGGCCCGGATACTGTCATTTATACATGTAAGAAGGAACTGCAGATGCCCCAAGCATAGACACAAACTGATGGAGTAACTCAACGGGCCAGGCAGCATCTCTGGAGAAAAGGAAGGGGTGACATAGAAACATAGAAAATAGGTGCAGGAGGAGGCCATTCGGCCCTTCGAGCGAGCACCGCCATTCATTGTGATCGTCCCCAATCAATAACCCTTCTCCCCATATCCCTTGATTCCACTAGACCCTAGAGCTCTATCTAACTCTCTCTTAAATCCATCCAGTGACTTGGCCTCCACTGCCCTCTGTGGCAGGGAATTCCACAAATTCACAACTCTCTGGGTGAAGAAGAAGTTTTTTTCTCACCTCAGTCTTAAATGGCCTCCCCTTTATTCTAAGACTGTGGCCCCTGGTTCTGGACTCGCCCAACATTGGGAACATTTTTCCTGCATCTAGCTTGTCCAGTCCTTTTATAATTTGATATGTTTGTATAAGATCCCCCTCATCCTTCTAAACTCCAGTGAATACAAGCCTAGCCTTTTCAATCTTTCCTCATATGACAGTTCCGGGTCGAGACCCTTCTTCAGAGCGAGAATCAAGGGAGATGGAGATTAGAGATATGTGGAAGGGTAAGGTGTGAAAACGACAGATCAAAGCAGACGATGATCAAGGAAATGTAGAAGGGTTCATTGTTGGCTGAGGGGAAGGTGACAACGAGGCACACAATCAGTAAAATGAATCAGGAGGACAGTGAAACTAGTCGGAGAACTAGAAGGGGGAGGGATGGGGAGGGAAAGCAAGGGTTAGAGAATCAGTTAGAGAAGTCAATGTTCATACCGCTGGGGTGTAAGCTGCCCAAGCGAAATATGAGGTGCTGTCCCTCCAATTTGTGCTGGGCCTCACCCTGACAATGGAGGAGGCCCAGGACAGAAAGGTCAGTGTGGGAATGGGAGGGGGAGTTAAAGTGTTGAGCAACCGGGAGATGATGTAGACGTTCAGCGAAACGATTGAAATGTATAAGGCCGCTGCGTGTCTGCAGTTATAACAGGCAGGTGCAAGTCCTCATGGACCCGGACTTGGGGTTGCTTTGGAGAAACTTGGGACTCGTTATTTCTCTCCTCTGTGGCATTGGGTGAATGCCAATCTTTCCCCTCTCACCTTAAACCCCTGCTCGCTGCCCATCGCACCTTGTCTGACGAAGGACCCCGACCCGAAAGGCTGGTTGTCTGTTCCCTCCACAGGTGCTGTCAAACCCGCTGAGTTCCTCCAGCACTACTCCAGATTCCAGCTTGCTGGGCAGTATTGTGCTTGCTACCAGATCGTCCACTCGTACAGAAACCGTACAGCGCAATGAGCTTTGGCAGAGTCACTCAGCACAGAATCAGGCCCTTCGGCCCATCCAAGGTGCCCTATCCACACTCGTCCCATTTGCCCACAATTGGCCCATATCCCTTTAAACCGTTCCTATCCATGCACGTTCCTCCTTCAGCAGTTCATTCCATACTCCCACCACCCTCTGTGTGAAAATGTTGCCCCTCAGGTCCCTATTAAATCTTTCCCCTCTCACCTTAAACCCATGCCCTCTGGATTCCCCATTCCTGGTTGTAAAAGACTGTACATTCACCCCGTCTATTCCCCTAATGATCTTGTACACCTCGACAAGATCACCCCTCAGCCTCCTGTGCTCCAAGGAATAAACTCCTAGTCCGTAAGATGAAAGCTTAAGAACAGGAGGCATCGTTGTGCCTTTCAAATGCCATCACCACAGCCAGCTATGATCAATTTTCACAGCAGATCATTTCCATTGATAAATCTGACAGAATAAATGTTGTTACACTGGAGGCAGACACAAAATGCTGGAGTCACTCAGCGGGACAGGCAGCATCTCTGGTGAGATGGAATGGTTCACGTCTCGGGTCGAGACCCTTCTTCAGACTGAGAGTCAGGGGTGAGGGAGACACAGAGATATAGACACACACACACACACACACACACACACACACACACACACACACACACACACACACACACACACACACACACACACACACACACACACACACACACACACACACACACACACACACACACACACACACCACACACACACACACACACACACACACACGGATAGAAATTTATTTATCCCAGGAGGGAACTTGATCTGCCAACAGATCTATAACAACACAAAATACATGTAATATGAAATTTAAGTGGTAAGGATTGGGGATGTGCAATGATTTGGGGGGGGGGAGATGGGGTTTGGGGGGGGGGGGGGGGGTTGGGGGGGGGGGGGGGGGGGGGGGGATGGGGTTTGGGGGGGGGGGGGTCAGTCAGTCTACCCCATGACAGAAAGGGGGGTGTTGTCCAGAAAGATCTCCTGTGGCGTTCTGTGCTGCATTCTTTGCTGAAGGTGCTCCTCAGGTTGACCAGTGTGTCATGGAGGGGGTGAGCTGTATTGTCCAGGATGCTCCACAGTTTTGAGGAGCATCCTCCCATGAATCCAATGATGGAGCCAGCCTTCCTGATGAGTTTGTTGATCCTGTTGGCGTCTGCAGCCTTTGTGTGTGTAGTTGACAAACACTTTTCATGCCGCTGGGGTGTAAGCTGCCCAAGCGAAGTACGAGGTGCTGGTCCTCCAATTTGCAGCGGCTGCTTTATCTGTGCAGGTGCAGAGACTGGAGGAAAGTTTACAAAGTTTCAACCTCCAGACGGCAAAGTTGAGATCGGACTTGCGCTTCGCTGAGCAGGAGAAGGAGGCGCTGAGAAAGGAGGTGATACTGTTGCACAAACAGCTCCAGACCAGCAAGGACAAGGTGCGACTCCACCCAGAGCACAGAACCGTACAGCACAGGGACAGGCCCTTCGGCCCACAATGTCCCTGCCAAACACATCCTCTCTGTCTGCATGCGACCCATGTCCCTGCATTGCCCTGCACTACAACACTGGGAACTACAGTCTACACTCTATATCTGACCCTTTGCCCTGATGTGACTGGGTAGCACACAACACAAAGCTCTACCTGAGTGAAAACCCTGCCCTAGTTGTCCCTCTTACATCTCTCCTCTCACACCTTTAACCCGTGCCCTCTCGTTTTGGATAAACTAGCCTGGATAAAAGGCAGTGAGGTGTTCAGCGTGTCCTGATCCTGTACACCTCCCATCACTGTGTCCACACACACTGAGCCCACTGTCTTTGCTCATGTTGCTGTTCACGGTGTCCATACGCACTGATGGCCACTCTCTTCGTTGATGTTGGTGTTGATGTTGCTGTTGATGTTGGTGTTGATGTTGATGTTGGTTTTCATGTTCATGTTGGTGTTGGTGTTGATGTTGGTGTTGATGTTGGTGTTGATGTTGGTGTTCATGTTGATGTTGATGTTCATGTTGATGTTCATGTTGGTGTTGATGTTGGTGTTAATGTTGATGTTCATGTTGGTGTTGATGTTCATGTTGATGTTGATGTTGATGTTGGTGTTAATGTTGATGTTCATGTTGATGTTGATGTTCATGTTGGTGTTGATGTTCATGTTGGTGTTGATGTTGATGTTCATGTTGGTGTTGATGTTCATGTTGGTGTTGATGTTGATGTTGATGTTGGTGTTGATGTTGGTGTTGATGTTGATGTTGATGTTGATGTTGATGTTGATGTTGGTGTTGATGTTGGTGTTGGTGTTGATGTTGGTGTTGATGTTGATGTTGATGTTGGTGTTGATGTTGATGTTGGTGTTGATGTTGATGTTGATGTTGATGTTGATGTTGATGTTGATGTTGATGTTGGTGTTGATGTTGGTGTTCATGTTGATGTTGATGTTGATGTTGGTGTTCATGTTGATGTTGATGTTGATGTTGATGTTGGTGTTGGTGTTTGATGTTGATGTTGGTGTTGATGTTGGTGTTGATGTTGATGTTGATGTTGGTGTTGATGTTGATGTTGATGTTGATGTTGATGTTGATGTTGATGTTGATGTTGATGTTGATGTTTGTTGATGTTGATGTTTGTTCATGTTGGTGTTGATGTTGATGTTGGTGTTGATGTTGATGTTCATGTTGGTGTTGATGTTGGTGTTGGTGTTGGTGTTGGTGTTGATGTTGATGTTGATGTTGATGTTGATGTTGATGTTGTTGGTGTTGTTGATGTTGATGTTGGTGTTGGTGTTGATGTTGATGTTGATGTTGATGTTGATGTTGATGTTGATGTTGGTGTTGATGTTGATGTTGATGTTGGTGTTGATGTTGTGTTGGTGTTGATGATGTTGGTGTTGATGTTGTTGATGTTGATGTTCATGTTGGTGTTGATGTTGATGTTGGTGTTGATGTTGATGTTGATGTTGGTGTTGATGTTGATGTTGATGTTGATGTTGATGTTGATGTTGATGTTGATGTTGATGTTGGTGTTGATGTTGATGTTGATGTTGGATGTTGATGTTGATGTTGATGTTGGTGTTCATGTTGGTGTTGATGTTGATGTTTTGTTGGTGTTGATGTTGGTGTTGATGTTGATGTTGATGTTGATGTTGGTGTTGATGTTGATGTTGGTGTTGGTGTTGATGTTGGTGTTGATGTTGATGTTGATGTTGGTGTTGATGTTGGTGTTCATGTTGATGTTGGTGTTGATGTTGATGTTGATGTTGATGTTGATGTTGATGTTGATGTTGATGTTGATGTTGGTGTTGATGTTGATGTTGATGTTGATGTTGGTGTTGATGTTGATGTTGATGTTGATGTTCATGATGTTGATGTTGGTGTTGATGTTGATGTTGATGTTGATGTTGATGTTGATGTTGGTGTTGATGTTGATGTTGGATGTTGATGTTGATGTTGGTGTTGGTGTTGATGTTGATGTTGGTGTTGATGTTGATGTTGATGTTGATGTTGATGTTCATGTTAATGTTGATGTTCATGTTGGTGTTGATGTTGATGTTGATGTTGATGTTCATGTTGGTGTTTGTTGATGTTGATGTTGATGTTGGTGTTTGTTAATGTTGATGTTGATGTTGTGTTGATGTTGTTGTGTTGATGTTGATGTTGATGTTGGTGTTCATGTTAATGTTGATGTTCATGTTGGTGTTGATGTTGATGTTGATGTTGATGTTCATGTTCATGTTGATGTTCATGTTGATGTTGATGTTGGTGTTGATGTTGATGTTGGTGTTGATGTTGGTGTTGGTGTTGATGTTGATGTTGATGTTGGTGTTGATGTTGATGTTGGTGTTGGTGTTGATGTTGATGTTGGTGTTGGTGTTGGTGTTGATGTTGGTGTTGTTTTGGTGTTGATTTTGATGTTGGTGTTGATGTTGATGTTGTTGTTGGTGTTGTTGTTGTTTGTTGTTGTTGTTGTTGTGTTGATGTTGATGTTGGTGTTGATGTTGATGTTGGTGTTGATGTTGATGTTGATGTTGATGTTGATGTTGATGTTGGTGTTGATGTTGATGTTGGTGTTGATGTTGGTGTTGATGTTGATGTTGATGTTGATGTTGATGTTCATGTTGTGTGTTGATGTTGATGTGTTGGTGTTGTGTGTGGTGGTGTTGTTGTGTTGGTGTTGATGTTGATGTTTGGTGTAATGTTGATGTTGATGTTTGGTGTTGTTGTGTTTGTGTTGGTGTTGATGTTGTTGTTTGTTGTGTTGATGTTGGTGTTGATGTTGATGTTGGTGTTGGTGTTGATGTTGATGTTTGTTGATGTTGGTGTTGATGTTTGTTGTTGTGTTGATGTTGATGTTGATGTTGATGTTGATGTTGATGTTGGTGTTGATGTTGATGTTGGTGTTGGTGTGGTGTTGATGTTGGTGTTGATGTTGGTGTTGATGTTGATGTTCATGTTGGTGTTTGGTGTTGGTGTTGATGTTGGTGTTGGTGTTGATGTTGATGTTGGTGTTGGTGTTGATGTTGATGGTGATGTTGGGGTTGGTGTTGGTGTTGGTGTTGATGTTGATGTTGGTGTTGATGTTGGTGTTGATGTTGATGTTCATGTTGGTGTTGATGTTGATGTTGGTGTTGATGTTGATGTTCATGTTGGTGTTGATGTTGATGTTGATGTTGATGTTCATGTTGGTGTTGATGTTGATGTTCATGTTGGTGTTGATGTTGATGTTCGTGTTGGTGTTGGTGTTGATGTTGGTGTTGGTGTTGATGTTGATGTTGATGTTAATGTTAATGTTAATGTTGATGTTGGTGTTGATGTTGGTGTTGATGTTGATGTTGATGTTGATGTTCGTGTTGGTGTTGGTGTTGATGTTGGTGTTGATGTTGATGTTGATGTTAATGTTGATGTTGGTGTTGATGTTGGTGTTGATGTTGATGTTGATGTTGGTGTTGATGTTGGTGTTGATGTTGGTTTTCAAGTCAAGTCAAGTCAAGTTTATTTGTCACATACACATACGAGATGTGCAGTGAAATGAAAGTGGCAATGCTCGCGGACTTTTGTGCAAAAGACAAACAACAAAACAACCAAACAAATTATAAACACAATCATAACACACATACTCTTTTACATAATGTGTAAAATGTTGGTGTTGGTGTTGGTGTTCACATTGGCGTTGGTCTTCACTGTGTCCGCGCTCACTGACGGCCGCTCTCTGTGCTCGGGGATTTGCAGACTCAGACGCTGGAGGACAGCCTACATTGTGCCGATCTCCGGCAGCGGCAGAAGATGTCCTACGGCCACGACCTGGCTCAGCTGGTGGAGCAGGAGCAGAGATTACTGCGGGAGGAAAATGAGAGGTTGCATCAAGAGGGGAGGCACACGAGAGGGGAGCTGCACCTTGCCAGGGAGAAGGTAACTGAGAGAAGAAGCGTGCTCCCGATGCGTCCCACCCAATGTTTTGAGAGGTGGAGGACAAACCCCCCATGTTTTGTAATCCGGATTTTGAAATTTGGTGGAAAAAAATCTATGAAAATCTCCGCTTTCCGCGAGACAGTGGGGGTGTCACTGTTAAGCGCTTGTTAAATGTCTCTGTTAACATCATATTAACACGATGTGTTACCAATTGTGTTTTGACCTTCAAGTATTACTGAAGGTATTCACGCAGAATTTGTTAAAGCTGTCTGATGCGGGTACAATTACCATTTGAACTAATTGGATGTATTGGTGGATGGGAAAGATTTAAACGAGTATCGGATTTAAACAGGTCAGGTCATTAAGGGCTTCGGTCGAACGGGTTTCCTGGCTGGCTTACAGGTAAGTCCTTCATTCACAGTCACTCGTCATTTAGCTTTTTTTTTTTCTCCCTCTCCCTCTTTTATTTGTTTAAGGGTTCCCTTTCTCCCTCTCTCTCGCTTTTGAAAGATTCAATCGGGTATCAGACGCTTTCTAAGGGCTGAATCGGCCCGTTTGCGGGGCCTTTCATCACCTGGCGCAGCTTAAAATCAAACTGCTGCGTCAAGGTGATCGAGGCTCCCGACGTTGAAGCCCCCGCCGGCCGATTTTAAGCCGCGCCGGGCGATGAAAGGACCAGCGAACGGGCCAATTCAAGCCCCACGATTGCAAGTATGTTGGACACCGCTCATCTTGAGGAAATGCGATTCCTCCTAATGGATAAATCAGACCAATTCATAACGAGTTGGTCTCCATTCGTCGTTTTTTTGGAATCATATGGTGCAACACGATTGTAAAAAATAACTGTTTCAGGACTGGACGAGGGTTGGTCAAGATTATAAATAATGATCTCCTTTTCTTTTCACTATTTTCTCTCTCAACTTTCTTCATTTACTCGTTTTCTTTCTTCACACACTATATATTTCACATCTTTCTATCCTTTACTATCTAACTTCTTTTTCTTATTCTCATCTTTTTTCAATGTAACAAAAAAAAAAAAAAGAAGTTGTACATAAAATGTATTATGAAAATATATATTAGGCACTTTGGTGCCATATGACTGTGCTTACTTCTAATAAAATAAAATATTAAAAAAAAAAAAAGCCCCACGATTCGGGGCAGACGAAGCTGCTGTTGCTGGAGTTCGGAGTCGGTCGCCAACCTGGTCAGCTCCCAATGTTACCGTCCACAGGGCCCACGGCCGAAGCCTCCAAAGCCTCTCGTGCGTGTGTATGCGCATGCATGCGCGTGCGTGTGTCTGCGCATGCGAGCGTGTGCGAGTGCGGGCATGCGCACCTACCAAGAAATTATGTCCCCCCCATGTTTTGATAGCGATTTCCACCTCTGTCATTGTCTCTACCACCCTTTGTGTAAAAACATTTATCCCTCAGATTCCTATTAATCTTTCCCCCCTCGGATGAAACCTATGACCTCTGCTTCTTCATTTCCCAACTCTGAGCAGAAGTCTGTGCAAAAGTTGCGATAGGTTGCTGGTAAGAAGCTGTCCCTGAACTTGGAGGTCACAGTTTAAGTTCTTGTGCCACCTTCTGGATGGCAGCAGTGAGATGAGAGCGCGGCCAGGGTGATACGGGTCTCTGATGATGCCGGCTGCCTTTCAGGGACAGCACCTCCTGTAGATCCCTTCGATGGCGGGGAGGTCAGCAACCGTGATGGACCAGGCAGTGTCCACCACTCTATGTAGATCGCCTCGATAGTGGGAAGCGGGAGCAGAGCAGTTTGCTGCTGTGGGCAGACTCCACACCACTGATTTATTTTCCAGGCACTTTGATAAGTTCCTGCTCAAGGTCACGTCCCCCAGTTGCTGATTATAGTCGAGCACAAGAAGAAGGATCGACACAAAATGCTGGAGTAACAGCGAGACAGGCAACATCTCTGGAGAGAAGGAATGGGTGACGTTTCGGGTTGTAACTGAAGTCTGAAACATAGAAACATCGACAATAGGTGCAGGAGTAGGCCATTTGGCTTTGCAAGCCAGCACCATCATTCAATATGATCGTGGCTGATCATCCACAATCAGTACCCCGTTCCTGCCTTCTCCCCATATCCCTTCTTTCCTTTAGTCCTCAAAACTAAATTAACTCTCTCTTGAATACATCCAGTGAATTGGCTTCCACTGCCTTCAGTGGCAGAGATTTCCACAGATTCACAACTCTCTGGGTGAAAAGGTTTTTCCTCGTCTCAGTCCTAAATGGCCTCCCCCTTATTCTCAAACTGTGACCCCTGGTTCTGGACTCCCCCAACATCGGGAATATTTTTTCTGCATCTAGCCTGTCCAATTCTTTAAGAATTTTACGTGTTTCTATAAGATCCTCTCTCATCCTTCTAAATTCCAGTGAATACTAGCCCAGTCGACCCATTCTTTCATCATATGTCGGTCCCGCCATCCTGGGAATTAACCTGGTGAACCTACGCTGCACTCCCTCAATAGCAAGAATGTCCTTCCTCAAATTAGGAGACCAAAACTGCACACAATACTCCAGGTGTGGTCTCACCAGGGCCCTGTACAACTGCAGTAGGACCTCCTTGCTCCTAAACTCAAATCCTCTCGCAATGAAGGCCAACATGCCATTAGCTTTCTTCACTGCCTGCTGTACCTGCATTCTTAATTTCAGTGATGTACAAGCACACCCAGGTCTCGTTGTACCTCCCCTTTTCCTAATCTGCCACCACTCAGATAATAATCTACCTTCCTGTTCTTGCCATCAAAGTGGATAGCCTTGGTTTCGACCTGAAACTCCATCCACTCCTTCTGTCCAGCGATGCTGTCTGTCCTGCTGAGTTACCCCAACAATTTGTGTCTTATCTTCGGTTGAAACCAGCATCTTCACGACACACAAGAGGAAAGTCCGTGTAAGAATCAGTTTGTTTCAGAGTAAACTGGATTTTACACGATAACATGATTTTACATGGTTTTGTAATATGATGAATTTACACAAATTTACAAAAAATGTCAATCCAGAAAGCTGAGTTCATGTGTTCTCTTCCCACAGATGAAACAACTGGAGTCTGCAATGTTAACTCTCAAACACCAGAAACACTACTCCAAGTCCACGGTGCTTAAAGCAGCTGAGCAGGAGAGACTCTGCATGAAGAGAGAGTACGATCAGGTCCAGAAGGATCTCGCCACGAAGGTTGGTGTGTTGGCAATGAAACCAGCAAAGTCATTCCTGCAGAATATTAACAAGATGAGGTGGGGCTAGTGTTCCTAAGCTTGCAAGTTCACAGGGACCCGGGTTCGATCCTGACCTCGGGTGCTGTCGGCGTGGAGTTTGCATGTTCTCCCTGTGACCGCATGGCGGGTTTGTATGTTCACACGTTCTAAGAGCAGAATTAGGCCATCGAGTCTTCTCCCCCAATTCAATCATGGCTGATCTATTTCTCCCTCCTAACCCCATTCTCCTGCCTTCTCCCCATAACCCCTGACACCCTGAATGGGGCCTTCCCTCACAGTGGGAATTCGATCCCGCTGTGTGGCGATGTCTGTGTTAAAAAAATACTATTGTGTCCTATGCTCTTTATTATTTATTTGTATGGCTGTATGGCGACCACACATTTCACTGTACCAACATGTGACAAATAAATGTATCTTGTACCTTGTATCACCCGTACTAATCAAGAATCTGTCAAATTTGTCAACAAAATAGAGAGAGTACAGAGGGAGATTTACTAGAATGTTGCCTGGGTTTCAGCAACTAAGTTACAGAGAAAGGTTGAACAAGTTAGGGCTTTATTCTTTGGAGCGCAGAAGGTTAAGGGGGGACTTGATAGAGGTTTTTAAAATGATGAGAGGGATAGACAGAGTTGACGTGGAAAAGCTTTTCCCACTGAGAGTAGGGAAGATTCAAACAAGAGGACATGACATGAGAATTAAGGGACTGAAGGTTAGGGGTAACATGAGGGGGAACTTCTTTACTCAGAGAGTGGTGGCTGTGTGGAATGAGCTTCCAGTGAAGGTGGTGGAGGCAGGTTCGTTTTTATCATTTGAAAATAAATTGGATAGTTATATGGATGGGAAGGGAATGGAGGGTTATGGTCTGAGCGCAGGTAGATGGGACTAGGAGAGATTACGTGTTCGGCACGGACTAGAAGGGTCGAGATGGCCTGTTTCCGTGCTGTAATTGTTATATGGTTAAATCTCCGCCCTAATATCTCCACTGACTTGGCCTGATCATCCACAATCAGTACCCCGTTCCTGCCTTCTCCCCATATTCTCCCCTTCTCCCCACTTGGCCTCCACAGCCTTCTGTGGCAATGACTTCCACAGATTCACCACCCCCCCGACTAAATAAAATGTTGATAATTCCTTATTCCAATAAAGAAAATACTTCTGGATCTGAACTCCGAACATTCATAATAAGATCCTGACACAACGAACAATAAACAGCCATTTTAACTCCCCTCCCAATTCCCACACTGACCTCTCTGTCCTGGGCCGCCTCCATTGCTGGAGTGAGGCCACACACAGACAGGAGAAACTTGCAACCCAATGCTACGAACATTAACGTCCTCCATTTCAAATAATACCCCTCTTCCCACCCCCCACTGGGTCTAAAAATATTGGTTGCCAGGAGACAAAGGAGGCCCACTTCATCAGGGGCCCACTTGCCATCGGGCAAGCTGATACCCTGGCCATTCCGCCACTGCCTGTATCCACCTGTCACTTGTCAGTGGAGACCCAAGGAATTGTGCGGTCACGGTGGCGCAGCGGTAGAGTTGCTGCCTCACAGCAAATGCAGCGCCGGAGACCCGGGTTCGATCCCGACTACGGGTGCTGCCTGTACCGAGTTTGTACGTTCTCCCCGTGACCCACGCGGGTTTTCTCCGAGATCTTCGGTTTCCTCCCACACTCCCACACAAAGAGATACAGGTTTGTAGGTTAATTGGCTCGGTAAATGTAACGATTGTCCCTAGTGCGGGGATCACTGGTCGGCGCGGACCCGGTGGGCTGAAGGGCCCGTTTTCACGCTGTATCTCTAAACTAAACTGCAGATGTTGGTTTTCGATGAAAGACACAAAGTGCTGGAGTCGGACAGTATCTCTGGAGAAGGTGGAGAGGCGAATGTTTCTGATCGGGACCCTTCTGATAGTGTGTGGGGGGAGGGGGGTGAAACTCTGCCCCTCCCCCACCTCTCGTACAGCTTTCTCCCCACGATCCCAGGAGGGTCTTGACCCGAAACGTCGTCTGTCCATTCCCTCCACAGATGCAGCCTGAGCCCGCTGAGTCCCTCCAGCACTCTGTGCCTTGGCGGGAGGTGGATTGCAATGATTTTGTGTTGAGCTTCATGCAGAGTGATGGCAGTGACCCAGAGAGCTAACTGTGTTCCCCGCAGATGAGCCTCTTGTCCTCGCTTGAACATGAGCTGCAAGTGGAGTGTGCGGAGAAGGAGAGTCTACGGGCGAAGGTGATCCAGTTGGAGAGCCAGCTGCTGGGGACCAGCGAGCAGGTGAGGCCCAGAGAGATCGACCACCCCCTGCACCGGATTCCAAGATGGCGCCCAACCCAGGCGACCATTCCCAAGATGGCGCCCAACCCAGGCGACCATTCCCAAGATGGCACCCAACCCAGGCGACTATTCCCAAGATGGCGCCCAACCCAGGCGACCATTCCCAAGATGGCGCCCAACCCGGGGCGACAATTCCCAAGATGGCGCCCAACCCAGGCGACAATTCCCAAGATGGCGCCCAACCCAGGCGACTATTCCCAAGATGGCGCCCAACCTGGGCGACCATTCCCAAGATGGCGCCCAACCTGGGCGACCATTCCCAAGATGGCGCCCAACCCAGGCGACTATTCCCAAGATGGCGCCCAACCCGGGGCGACTATTCCCAAGGTGGCGCCCAACCTGGGCGACAATTCCCAAGGTGGCGCCGAATCCAGGCGACAATTCCCAAGATGGTGCCCAACCCAGGTGACAATTCCCAAGATGGCGCCCAACCCAGGTGACAATTCCCAAGATGGCGCCCAACCTGGGCGACATTTCCCAAGATGGTGCCCAACCCAAGCGACACTTTGCCTGCCAGCCGCAGATCTACAATCACATATTACAGTCACTCTTAAATCTCTACTCCTACAGCAACATCTCTTACTTCAACTATGATCCCTTATCATGTATCTATTCACTGTAAATGGATCGATTGTCTTTCCGCTGACTGGTTAGCACGCAACAAAAGCTTTTCACTGTACCTCGGTACACGTGGCAATAAACTAAACTGAAATTGAACAGAAACTGAACCACTGTGGACAATGCCGCCCTTGCTTGCTGAAGCTTTACAGACCTGTAAGCACACTAACAACCAGTGAAATGATCAGTCATTATGATTCTGTATTGACCTGTGGGGTGGCATGGTGGCGCAGCGGTAGAGTTGCTGCCTTACAGCGCCAGAGACCCAGGTTCAATCCTAATTACAGAGTTTGTACGTTCCCTCTGTGACCGTGTCGAATGCTCCGGTTTCCTCCCACACTCCAAAGACGTGCAGACTTGTAGGTTAATTGGCTTCAGTAAAAACAAAATTGTAAATTGTGTATAGGATAGTGCAAGTGTACGGGGTGATCGCTGGTCGGCGCGGACTCGGTGGGCCAAAGGGTCTGTTTCCGCGCTGAATCTCCAAACCAAACTACAGGTGCACAACCTTTTATCCGGTGTTCCGGAAACCGAAAACCTCCGAAAACCGGCCATTTTTTCCAGGATGTCATCGGCACACCAAAGCTCGCGTTTGGCGCCAAACTTGACCCGAAACGACCCACGGTCAACTCAGGTCTGTACTACTGTAGCGGCTGCCTCCTCCCCGGAGACCGGGGAGACACTTAAACATCTGTAAATCATTGCTTAAATGTTAGTCAGTTAGTTTGGAGGGCTTTTATGTGAAGGGGGGGTTGAAGGGGTAAACTTTAATTCTTAGTCCCCTACCTGGTCGGAGAGACGGGGAGCGGTCAATGCCTTACCGGGTCGCCGTGCAGTAAGCTCCGCAGCGCTGTGGCCGCTCAACTCCCAGCTGGGGCTGCGGGTGGTGCCTGTTGTAGCTCCGACCCCGGCAACTCTATCCCTGGCTGCGAGGCGCTCCAAATCCACCGCCGCCGCGGCCGGACGCCCCCCACCCGAGCTCCGCAAATATTGGGAGTCAGCGGCGTCGCAGCGCTGGGATACCAGCGGGGAGCGGGCAATGCCTTACCGGGTCGCTGTGCGGTAAGCTCCAGGGCGCGGAGGCCGCCTTCTCCCAACATTCGCGGAGTTGCGGACGCGGGCGGCGCTGGATTTGGAGCGCCTCGCAGCCAGGGGTAGTTGCCGGGGTCGGAGCTACAACCGGCGCCACCCGCGGCCGGACGGAGCCCCCAGCTCCGCGATGTTGGGAGTCGCCGACCAGGTAGGGGACTAAGAATTAAAGTTTCCCCCTTCACCCCACCACCACCACCACCACCACCACATAAAATCCCTCCAAACTAACTGACTAACATTTATGCAATGATTTACAATGATTCCCCAGTCTCCGGGGAGGAGGCAGCTGCTCCAGACTTTTCAAGCCGCCCGCGCTACCTACCTAATCTACGCTAAAAATCTTCCATTCGGAAATCCGAAAATGTCCGAAATCCGACAAGTGTCTGGTCCCAAGGCTTTCGGATAAAAGGTTGTGCACCTGTAGTTCAAATTAGTTGATTGATTGAAAAGATACAGCATGAAAACAGGCCCTTCAGCCCACCGCGTCCACGCCGACCATCGATCACCCGTCCACACTAGTTCCATGTTCTGCCACTGTTGCATCCACTCCCTGCACACTCGGGGCAATTTACAGAGGGACAATTAACCTACACGCCCGGACGTCCTTGGGATGTGGGAGGAAACCGGAGCACCCGGAGGAAACCCACGTGGTCACAGGGAGAACGTGCAAACACCACGCAGACAGCACAGGTTGAAATTTGTGCAATAATAATAATAATAAATTTTATTTATGGGCGCCTTTCAAGAGTCTCAAGGACACCTTACAAAAATTTAGCAGGTAGAGGAAAAACATGTAAGGGGAATTAAATAAATAGTAGAGACATGACTAGCACACAAAGTAAAGACAGAATTCAATACAAAACACAGTATGAGGCAATTAATGCACAGATGAAAAGGGACGGCACGTGGGGCTAAGGATAGGCAGAGGTGAAGAGATGGGTCTTGAGGTGGGACTGGAAGATGGTGAGGGACACGGAATTGCGGATCAGTTGGGGGAGGGAGTTCCAGAGCCTGGGAGCTGCCCTGGAGAAGGCTCTGTCCCCAAAACTGCGGAGGTTGGACTTGTGGATGGAGAGGAGACCGGCTGATGTGGATCTGAGGGACCGTGAGGGTTGGTAGGGGGAGAGGAGGTCAGTGAGATATGGGGGGGGCCACATGGTGGAGGGCTTTGTAGGTGAGGACCAGGATTTTGTAGGTGATCCGGTGGGAGATGGGAAGCCAGTGAAGTTGTTTGAGGACTGGAGTGATGTGATGCCTGGATTTGGTGTGGGTGATGAGTCGGGCGGCTGCGTTCTGGACCAGTTGGAGTCGGTTGAAGTAGGTGGAGCTGATGCAAAGGAGAAGTGAGTTGCAATAGTCCAGTCGGGAGGAGATGAAGGCATGGATGAGACTTTCAGCAGCGGGATGTGTGAGAGAGGGTCTGAGTTTGGCGATGTTGCGGAGATGAAAGAAGGAGGTTTTAATGACATGGCGGATGTGAGGCTCAAGGGAGAGGGTGGAATCAAAGATCACGCCAAGGTTGCGGGCCTGGGGAGATGGGGAGACAGTGGTGCCGTCGATGGTGAGAGTGGGGTTATTGATTTTGCTGAGTGTGGATTTGGAGCCTATGAGGAGGAATTCTGTTTTATTGCTGTTGAGTTTGAGGAAATTATGTTGCATCCAGGATTTTACAGCTGACAAACAGGAGTTGATATGGGGGAGGGGGGGGGGCTGTTTGGGGATTTGGTGCCGAGGTAGATCTGGGTGTCATCGGCGTAACAGTGGAAGTCCAGGTTGAAGTGGCGGAGTATCTGACCAAGGGGGAGGATGTAGATGATGAAGAGGAGGGGGCCGAGTACGGAGCCTTGGGGAATGCCTTGAGTGACTGTAGCAGAGGTGTGGTTATGGCGAGAGATGAAGTGGGATCTGTTGGAAAGGTAGGAACAGAGCCAGCTGTGTGCAGAGCCTTCAATGCCGAGGTCATTGAGTCTGGTGAGCAGGATGTTATGGTTCACTGTATCGAAGGCTGCAGATGAGATGGGAGTGATGCTTGCAGCCAAGTGCTCTGGTGAGATTAAAAGCCATGTTACAGTAACTCCCCTTCCCCCATCCCACACTGACCTCTCTGTCCTGGGCCTCTGCCATTGAGGCCACACACACACACACAGAAGGAAGAGCACCCTGTATTCTGCTTGGGTAGCTTATGCTAGGAACATTGAAGTCCCCAATCTCAAATAAACCCCAATACACCCCCTCTCCCCTCCTCTAAGTGTGTACACATTATATGCACCCGGCCACTCCCTCTTCTCCCCTCTCCCATCAGGCATAAAGTACAGAAGTGTGAAAACTCACACCTCCAGATTCAGGGACTGTTTCTTCCCAGCTGTTATCAGGCAACTGAATCATCCTACCACAACCAGAGAGCAGCGCTGAACTACTGTCTACCTTTTTGATGACCCTCGGACTATCCTTGATCAGACTTTGCTGGTTTTACTTTCCACTAAATATTATTCCCTTATCGTGTATCTATACACTGTAAATGGCTCGTTTTTAATCATGCATTGTCTTTCTGCTGACTGGTTAGCACGCAACAACAGCTTTTCACTGTACCTCGGTACACGTGACAATCAACTAAACCGTACACCCCCCCCCGCCTTGTAAGCTCATCTCCCGGTCTCCACGCATGTGACTGGTTGCATTTCTCTCTGCAGCTGCTGCAATCAAAGTCCAGCCTGTCGTGCAGCCAGACGCACGCAGCCGGGGAGCTGCAGCAGATGCGGGAACAGATGTTGTCCATGGTGCCCAAGGAACAGCTGGCGCAGCTGCAGGAGCAGCTGCATGTGAGCGCCGCGGAGAGCAGCACGCAGCAGGTGAAGTTGGAGAGAGAGAGAGAGAGACAGAGAGAGAGAGTGTTTGTTGCATCCACCACTGCATGTCCACTCTCACCGATGGCTAACACAGCGAAGATGGACACAAAGAGCTGGAATGACTCAGCGGGTCAGGCAGCATCTGTCATGTGATTACACAAAAAAGCTGGAGAAACTCAGCGGGTGCAGCAGCATCTATGGAGCGAAGGAAATAGGCAACGTTTCGGCCCGAAACGTTGCCTATTTCCTTCGCTCCATAGATGCCGCTGCACCCGCTGAGTTTCTCCAGCTTTTTTGTGTAACCTTCGATTCTCCAGCATCTGCAGTTCCTTCTTAAGCATCTGTCATGTGTTCGCCATCCCCCTCCAACCTCCCCCTTTCTGATACAGAATGGTCTGTCCTCAGCAGAGGCCTCACCTTTGTTCCCCTCCGACCCCACCTCAACGAGTCCCGGGTCCGCACATTGTAGAGGTCTTCTTCCGTCACCTCTGCCTCCGGGCCTTTTTCCATGGGAAGGAGGCCTCACCACCCAGTGATCACCCATCTCCCATCTCCAACGGATCCCATCCTCTTGGACTCCCCCGGATGTTCTTCTATCCTCTTTAGATCTTTTTATTACTAACTGCTGGCGTGACACTTGGTTTGCATCTGTGTCATCTTGAAGGAGCCCAGGGCAGGGGCGTGAGGAGCCTGTGGCAGAGTTGGGATAAACCAGGAAGCATGCGCGTTTACCTCTCCCCCAGGAACAATCACATGGGGGAAATTGGTTCCTTCCACCAAGAGCCAGCCGCACTATGAATGTTGGCCACAAAGACTATGCTGATTGATACATATAACCATATAACAATTACAGCACGGAAACAAGCCATCTCGACCCTTCTAGTCCGTGCCGAACACATAATCGCCCCTAGTCCCATATACCTGCGCTCAGACCATAACCCTCCATTCCCTTCCCATCCATATAACTATCCAATTTATTTTTAAATGATAAAAACGAACCTGCCTCCACCACCTTCACTGGAAGCTCATTCCACACAGCCACCACTCTCTGAGTAAAGAAGTTCCCCCTCATGTTACCCCTAAACTTCAGTCCCTTAATTCTCATGTCATGCCCCCTTGTTTGAATCTTCCCTACTCTCAGTGGGAAAAGCCCCTAGCTAACAATGATCTGTTCGACATTGTCAATCAATATCAATCAATATTTATTACATGTCATTTGAACCTCAGTGAGGCTCAAACGAAACTCCGTTTCCACAGCCATACAAAGACATGCATGTGACTACAATTATAACTAGGAACAACTTGCGTGACTGGGTAGATGCACACCGTGAATAGTTGGCTGAGACTGACACACAGAAAGGTTTATATTCGTATGCCTCGTTGACACCTTCCCCTAGCTAGAGGGGATGTCCCACTTTCAAGAGTTTAAAAAAAAAATCAAACTCGTGGTAAGTATGTAGCGGGTACGTCGGAGCTCGGGGGCGTCTCTTAGCGGCTCGTAACGCTAACGGCAGGTACTCGGGAAACGCGGTAAGCTCGTGAATATTTTTTCAACGTGTTGAAAAATGTCCACGAGAGCCCCGAGTACCTACGAGCGGCCATTACCGTAATTCTCCGAGTTCAAATCAGGGCAAACTCGGGAGAACTCTTGCGTTAGCTCGTACAGTGGGACGGGCCCTTAACAATGATCTTTAGTTTAGTTTGGGGATACCGCCCGGAAACAGGCCCTTCGGCCCACCGGGTCCGCCCCGACCCGCGATCCCCGCACATTAACACCACCCTACACACACTAGGGACAATTTGACACATACACCAAGCCAATTAACCTACAATCCTGTAGGCCCTTGGAGTGTGGGAGGAAATCGAAGATCTCGGAGAAAACCCGTGCAGGTCACGGGGAGAACGTATAAACTCCGTACAGCCAGCAGTTAGTCAGATCAAACCCGGGACTCCGACGCTGTAAGGCAGTAGCTCTATCGCTGCGCCACCGTGCCCCCCTATTCTGCAGTTATTTCTACATTTTCCTTGATCTGCATCATCTTTGATGTCTCGCTTCACACCTTGTCCTTCCACGTCTCTGTGTCTCCGTCTTCCCTGACTCTCAGTCTGAAGAAGGGTCTCAACATGAAACGTCCAGGTTGAAACAACCTGAAAATTCCTTCTCTCCAGAGATGCTGCCTGGCCCGCTGAGTTACTCCAGCACTTCCTTCCTACACTCTAGGTTTAGAGGGACGTGGGCCAAGTGCAGGCAGGTGGGACTAGTGTAGATGGAGCATGTGGGCCGGGGTGGGCAAGTTGGGCCGAAGGGCCTGTTTCCGTGCTGCGTGACTCTCTGACTCTATCCAAGTGGCCTCACACATTCAGTCCCCAGAGTGAATATCGTGGGTGAAGAACAAGTTTTCACCATCGTACAACAATATGGCTGTCAATTATCGTGTTCCTTTAGTCCTTTTTCCTTTTCAAGGAAAGTATTTTTAATTTGCCTGGCCTCCAGTAGTATTTGTAGTGTCTGTGTGGCATTGTGAGAGATGTGTGAAGTTGAGTCCATTCCTAAGAGCAAACCATGCCCTTGCACCTCCTCCAACCTCATCTACTGTATCCGCTTGTTCCAGGCGTGGACTCGTGTATATCAGCGAGACCAAGCGTAGGCTCGGCGATCGTTTCACTGAACATCTCCGCTCAGTCCGCCTGAACCTACCCGATCTCCCGGTTGCTGGACACTTTAACTCCCCCTCCTATTTCCACACTGACCTTTCTGTCCTGGACCTCCTCCATTGTCAGAGTGAGGCCCAGCGCAAATTGGTGGAACAGCACCTCATATTTCACTTGGCCAGCTTACACCCCAGCGGTAAGAACATTGACATCTCTAACTACAAGCAACCCCTTGCTCTCCCTCCCTCTCCATCCCTCCCCATTCCCAGTTCTCCAACCAGTCTGACTTTCTTCCTGATTAAATTTTATCTCTGTATGCTTCGTTGTCAGCTTCCCCGAGCTAACAATGATCTGTTCGACATTGTCAATCAATATCAATCAATATTTATTACATGTCATTTGAACCTCATTGAGGCTCAAACGAAACTGCGTTTCCACAGCCATATAAACAAAGACAATATCCTACAGACATACACACAATTCAATTTACAAAAACATCCATCACAGTGAACCCACTGTGATGGAAGGCAAAGTCTTTTCTCTCCCCTGTTCTCCATTTCTCTCCCGATGTCGAAGCCACAGGCGGGCGATGATAAGTCCCACGGCCATTTTAGGCCGCGCGGGGCAATGTACGGCCTCGCTCCCGGTCTAAATGTCACAAAGTTGGAGCCCCCGGCGGGCGCTGGAATGTCCCACGGCCATGAAGCCGCGCCGGGCGATGAACGGCCCCGCTCCGGGTCGTTCCAAACCCGCGACACGGGCTGGAGAAGTCGCGTTGCGGGAGCTCCGGAAAGCGGTCTCTCCCCCCGGACCTGCGAGCTCCCGATGTCCCGACAGTCCACCGGACCTGCGGCTGCAGCTGGAGCCTCCGAGCTACGTGGTCGGGCCGCAGCAGCGAGTCACCACCGCTCCCCACGCTCCGATGCCGACCAGCCTCACGATGGTAAATCCGCAGCTCCGCAGGCTCCGTGACTGGAGCCTCCAGGCCGTTCCAGTTGGAGGCCGCTCCACGGTGCTAGGCCCCAACGACAACGGAGACCCGACAGGAAAAAGGTCGGGTCTCACGTACAGGGAAGAGATTTTAAAAAGTTTTCCCCTTCCCCCCCGCCCCCCACATATACACAGTTAAAAACACTATTAAAAAACACAAACAACTACATTTAACTAGACAAAAAATAAAATAAAGACAGACAGGCTGTAGGGGCCGCTGCAACAATGAGTCACGCCGCCTCTCACATGGTGTCCTTGATCACCATCCCCTTTGATGTCGTTTTCATACCTTGCCCTTCCTTATCTCTGTGTCTCCCTCTCCCCTGACTCTCAGTCTGAGGAACGACCTCGACCCAAAACGTCACCCATCCCTTCCCTCCAGAGATGCTGCCTGTCCCGCTGAGTTACTCCAGCATTTTGTATCTATCTTCGGTGTAAGTACAGAGTTTGTACGTTCTCCCCGTGACCTGCGTGGGTTTTCTCCGAGATCTTCGGTTTCCTCCTACACTCCAAAGACGTACAGGTTTGTAGGTTAAAGTAAAAATAAATGTTCCTAGTGGGTGTAGGATAATGTTAATGTGTGGGGATCGCTGGTCGGCGCAGGCCGAAGGGCCTGTTTACGCATTGTATCTCTAAACCAAACTAAACTTACAGGAACATGGGCACTTAATCTGTTAAAACTGTTTATCAAAGGGAGAAAATGCTCTCAGCTTTGACATTATAGTCACATTTTCTGCAGAAAAATTATGTGTTATTAATTATTTAATGTAAAAATAGAAATCAGATCAGCGGGTGGAAAAACCATTAAGTGTGACCTATGTAAAATTTGATGTAACATTGAATTTTTCTTAGAATCCTCTACTCTGGGGAAAAAAGACTGAGTGTTCACTTTATCCAACACACTTGTCAAATATGTAGCTGAAGTTCCAAAATAAGATAGTTGTACTTTGTGCTTTGGGAACAAATGGTTCCTGTTGTTAGTTGTGCCCTGTTTCATGTCTGAGTATCACTCCCGGCTCCCAGCCATGTGAACGGTAGAAATATCCAGTGTTTGGATTGTTAGCTGAGTGAGAGAGAGATGGTCCTAATGTCCAGGTTTAGGGAGCACTTCCATGAATGGCACACATTTTTAGTCTCTTGATTTTAGTTTGGTTCAGAGATACATCGCGGAAACAACGGGTCCACACAAACCAGCGATCCCCGCGCACTAACACTATCCTACCCACTAGGGACAATTTACAATTTTAAGAACCTGTCCCACTGTACGAGGTAATTCACGTGTTCTCCCGAGTTTTCCCCTGATTCGAACTCGGAGAATGTCCGTAGGAGTTCGTGGATGTCCCGTAGCGGCTCGTACGAGTAACGGTAGGTACTCGGGAAATCCGGTAAACTCGTGACGATTTTTCAACACTGTGAAAAATGTCCACGAGTAAAAAAATACACGCGATGAAAAAAATTGTTACTTTTTACCCGTACGAGCCGCTACGAGACATCCACGAACTCCTACGGACCCACTACGGACATTCTCCGAGTTCGATTCAAGGGAAAACTCGGGAGAACTCTTGAATTACCTCGTACAGTGGGATAGGGGTTTTATCAAGCGAATTAACTTACGTCTTTGGAGTGTGGGAGGAAACAGGAACTCCCGGTTTCAGGGCGGCACGGTGGCGCAGCGGTAGTGTTGCTACCTTACAGCGCCAGAGACCCAGGTTCGATCCTGATTAAAAGTGCTTGTCTGTACGGAGTTTGTACATTCTTCCTGTGACCGCATGGGTTTTCTCCGAGATCTTCGGTTCCCCCCCACACTCCAAAGGTGTACGAGTTTGTAGGTTAATAATTGGCTTGGTGTAAATGTAAATTGTCCCAAGTGTGTGTGGGATAGTGTGAATGTGCGGGGATCACTGGTTGGTGCGGACTCGGTGGGCCGAAGGGTCTGTTTCTGCACCGTATTTCTCAATTAAACTAAACACCCGGAGAAAACCCTAGCAGGTCACAAGGAGAATGTAACAACTCCGTACAGACAGCACCCGTAGCAAGGATCGAACCCAGGTCTCTGGCGCTGTAAGGCAGCAACTCTACTGCTGCGCCACCGTGCTACCCTTAAATGTTCCTTTCATATATTTACTTAGAATTTTTTTTAATAATATATATTTGTTGGAATAATTTAGTTATTTTATATATGTTTTGCACACCCACCCTAAATGAAAGAAAGATTTCTAATGAAGATTTTACCGTTTTCTAAGTGAAATGTTTGTTATCAGATGCTGGTTCTCGTTTCCATGCCAACCAAGATGACCTATTGGGCTAGTCCCATGTACCTGCATTTGGCCCATAGCCCTCTGAATCTTTCTTATGTCCAAATGTCTTTTAAACAGAGTAATTGTATTTGCTTTGATAGCTCCCTCTGGCAGCTCGTTCCAGATATGGTCTAACCCTCTGAGTGAAAAAGTTGCCCCTGAGGTCCCTCTTAAATCTCTCCCCTCTCATCTTAAGTGTTTGCCCTCTAGTTTTAGAATCTTCTACCCTGGCATAAAGACTGTGAGCATTCACTTTATCCATGCCCCTCACGATCTTGCACACCTCATTAAGGTCATGCCGATGTTCTTAATCATTTGTGGACTAAAATGGCTTAACTAATACATAGAATTTTGTCATTTAAGAAACATTCCTGGATTAAATTTAGTTTAGTTTAGAGATACAGCGCAGAAACAGGCCCTTCGGCCCACCGGGTCCGCGCCAACCAGCGATCCCCGCACATTAACACTATCCTACACCCACTAGGGACAATTTTTACATTTACCAAGCCAATTAACCTACAAGTCTGTACGTCTTTGGAGTGTGGGAGGAAACCGAAGATCTCGGGGAAAACCCACGCAGGTCACGGGGAGAACGTACAAACGCCGTACAGACAGCACCCGCAGTCGGGATCGAACCCGGGTCTCCGGCGCTGCATTCGCTGTAAGGCAGCAACTCTACCGTTGCGCCACCGTGACCGATGTTATAACTTGTATCAATGCTCTATAACTCAGTCAAAAACAAATGAATCTGCAGTGTTTTTGAACTGTAAACACCCAATTACAATGAATTCCTCTTCTTCCAGGAGGCGTATGAGCAGCTGCTGAAAAAGATGGAGGAAAGAATGCATGATGTTGAAAATAAGTTAAGAAATATAAAGTTACTACTCCAGGACAAAGTTATTCAACTCAAGGAACAGGTATGCTGCACTGTGTGTGTGTGTGTGTGGTCTATTGATTTTTAAAAAAATTATCTCAAAATAGACTTTATGCAAAAAATACATACAAAACAGAAACTGGGCAAAAAACACTTTGTACATTCTTGGTGTCAATAGTGTCATACTCACTAGTTTTTGTACCTGTCCTTAAACTATCCATGTTCTCCAGAGATGCTGCCTGACCCGCTGAGTTACTCCAGCACTTTGTACCTGTCCACATTCTCCACAGAGATGCTGCCTGACATGCTGAGTTACTCCAGCACTCTGTGTCTTTTTTTTTAAACAAAACACCCTTGCCACTCACGTGGACCCTGGGCCAGTGTCCAAAATATGGATTGCCTCACTAATTTGTGTGTCATTTATTGTGGTTACTTTGCTCTTTGCTCCAGTTACATTGAAAGCAGGAGACAATTTGGACCGGTCCAGCATGGAAACACCTTAACACTAAGCCCTCTAGGTTTGAAACCGTCGGCCCTCTAATTGTGGTATCCTCTGCCCTCTAGTTTCAGAAGCCTCGGGCCTCTAGTTTCAGAAGCCTCTGGCCTCTAGTTTCAGAAGCCTCGGGCCTCTAGTTTCAGAAGCCTCGGGCCTCTAGTTTTAAAAGCCTCAGCCCTCTAGTTTCAGAAGCCTCTGGCCTCTAGTTTCAGAAGCCTCGGGCCTCTAGTTTTAAAAGCCTCAGCCCTCTAGTTTTAGATGCCTCGGCCCTCTTGTTTCAGAAGCCTCGGCCCTCTACTTTCAGAAGTGTCGGCCCTCTAGTTTTAGAAGCCTCTGGCCTCTAGTTTTGGAAGCCTCTGCCCTCTAGTTTTGGAAGCCTCTGCCCTCTAGTTTTGGAAGCCTCTGCCCTCTAGTTTTAGAAGCCTCTGCCCTCTAGTTTTGGAAGCCTCTGGCCTCTAGTTTTGGAAGCCTCGGCCCTCTACCCTCGAGGTTCCTGTTTTGTAAACACTAAATACATTCTTCCTTAACTAGATTTTTTAAAGTAAAAATTGACATATTTTTAATTGAAAATAAATATACAGAGAGGGATAACAATCAAATTGATCTAAATTATACAAATAATGATTGTAATGAAACAGAAGTTTATGTATGAAAGAAGAGGTGTATGTCTGTGATCTCACACTTGTTTCAAAGCAGCAATGAGTGGATTGTCTCATGTGTAACTGTAACTCCTGTAATGCTGAGGCTCTATAAGGCGCTGGTCAGGCCGCATTTGGAATATTGCGAGCAATGTTGCGTGCCATATCAGAGGAAGGATGTGCCGGCTCTGGAGAGGGTCCAGAGGAGGTTTACAAGAATGATCCCAGGAATTAGTAGGTTAACCTATGATGAGCGTTTGTCGGCACTGGGCCCGTACTCGCTGGAGTTTAGAAGAATGAGGGGGGACCTCATTGAAACATAGAAAACAGTGAAAGGCATAGATAGAGTGGATGTGGAGAGGATGTTTCCACCAGTTGGAGAGCCTAGGACTAGAGGTAATAGGCTCTGAATTAAAGGATGTTCCTTAGGAAGATGAGGAGGAATTTCTTTAGTCAAAGGGTGGTGAATCTGTGGAAATATTTGCCACAGAAGGCTGTGGAGGCCAGGTCAATGGATATTTTAAAGGCAGAGATAGATAGATTCTTGATTAGTACAGGTGTCAGGGGTTATTGGGAGAAGGCAGGAGAATGGGGTTAGGAGGGAGAGATAGATCAGCCAGTGTTGAATGGTGGAGTAGACTTGATGGGCCTAATTCTGCTCCTATCACTTATGACCTCATGACCTGTTGATTCCCTTTGATAAGGTGCCACTCGTTAGGCTGCTAATGAAGCTGAGAGTCCACGGTATCAAACAGCAGATATTTTTTGCATATCTTTCATTCATTGTTCTTTATTTCTCCACATCACCGTCTATATCTCTCGTTTCCCTTATCCCTAACCGGTCTGTAGAAGGGTCTCGACCCGAAACGTCACCCATTCCTTCTCTCCAGTGATGCTGCCTGTCCTGCTGAGTTACTGCAGCATTTTGTGTCTATCTTCGGTTCAAACCAGCATCTGCAGTTCCTTCTTACACACTTGAAATAGATAGCAGGTTGGCTGGATGGCAGGAGTGTGGCAATAAAGGGGGCTTTTTCTGGTTGGCTGCCATTGTCTAGCAGAGTTCCGCAGGGCTCGGTGCTGGGGCCGTTACTCTTCACGTTGTATAATAATGATTTGGACGAGGGGATTGCAGGCTTTATGTGGCCAAGTTTGTGAATGATATGAAAATAGGTGGAGGGGGAGGTAGTGTAGAGAAAGCAGGCACTCTGCAGAAGGAGTTGGACAGATTGGGAGAGTGGGCAGATGGAATATAGTGCAGCAAAGTGTGGAGATGCATTTTGGTAGTAGGAATAAAGACAGACTAGGGCTGAGAATCCAGAAATCAGAGGTGCAAAGGGAGTGCTGGTGCACGATTCACGAAAGGTTAATCTGCAAGTCGAATCGGTAGTAAAGAAAGCAAACGCAATGCTAGTATTTATTTAAAGAGGGCTTGTATACATAAACAGGGATGTCATGTTGAGGCTCTATAAGGCACTGGTCAGGCTGCATTTGGAATATTGTGAGCAATTTTGGGCACCATATCTGAGGAAGGATATACTGGCTCTGGAGAGGAGGAGGTTTACAAGAATGATCCCAGGAATGAGTAGGTTAACCTATGATGAGCATTTGCCGGCACTGGGCCTGTACTCGCTGGAGTTTAGAAGAATGAGGGGGAACCTCATTGAAATGTACAGAATAGTGAAAGGCTTGGATAGAGTGGATGTGGAGAGGATGTTTCCACTAGTGGGAGAGTCTAGGACAAGATGTCATAGCCTCAGAATTAAAGGACGTTCCTTTAGGAAAGAGATGAGGAGGAATTTCTTTAGTCAGAGGGTGGTGAATCTGTGGAATTCTGTGGAGGCCAAGTCAGTGAATATATTTAAGGCAGAGATAGATAGATTCTTGATCAGCACAAGTGTCATAGGTTATGGGGAGAAGGCAGGGGAATGGGGTTAGGAGGGAGAGATAGATCAGCCATGGTTGAATGGCGGAGTAGACTTGATGGGCCGAATGGCCTAATTCTGCTCCTATCACTTATGACATTATGACGTGTTGATTCGCAGCTGTCGAAGAACATAAAGACAGATGAAATGGTGAAGGACTTGTACGTTGAAAATGCTCAGCTCTTCAAGGCCCTCGAAATGTCAGAGCAAAGACAGCAGACGACGGAGAAGAAGAACTACCTGCTGGAGGAGAACATCGCGGGCCTAAACAAACTGCTGAAAGACCTGACCGCCCCCTCGCTGTCTGCAACTTCCACCTGTTACTCGTCGTAACGCAGCCGCTAACTGAAGCCGTGCGCAGCAGGACAAAGCTTGAAACACTACCGCACTTTATCAATCCAATATTTAGCCCAGTGTGTGCCTGCGTTTCCCACAACGCCAGCATCTTGGCACTGGGCACTTGCAGATATTCCGTCCCCAAGGCTGCGCTTCGAAAGGCTGGGAATCCTTCAATCCCTCAAAACGCAGGAGCAACTCAGTGGGTCTGGCAGCATCTCTGGAAGGGAGGAAGAGGTGGGGGAGGGGCGGAGAGAGGGGATGGATGAGTTGGAGGAGGCCCAGGACAGAAAGGTCAGGATGGGTGTGGGAAGGGGAGTTAAAGTGTGTGGCACCCGGGAGATCGTGTAGGCCTAGGCAGGCCTCAGTCCTGGGCCTCCTCCATTGTCAGAGTGAGGCCCAGCGCAAATTGGAGGAGCAGCACCTCATATTTAGCTTGGGGAGCTTACACCCCAGCGGTATGAACATTGACTTCTCTAACTTCAAGTAACCCTTCCTCTCCGTCCCTCCCCCACCCTAGTCTCGTACTAGTTTTACTGTTGCTCTGTGGAGTTCCGATGTCACCTATCCCACAGCCAACAATGGACCATTGTGGGCTCCGCATTTCCTTGATTATCAGTGCTTTTGGCATATCTTCCATTCATTTCTCCTAAGCACTGCCCCTATCTCTAGTCTCCCTCTCCCCTGACTCTCAGTCTGAAGAAGGGTCTCGACCCGAAACGCCACCCATTCCTTCTCTCCAGAAATGCTGCCTGTCCCGCTGAGTAATAGCCCTGTCCCACGGTACGAGTTCATTCCAAGAGTTCTCCCGAGTTTGCCCTGATTCGAACTCGGAGATTTACGGTAATGGCCGCTCGTCGGTACTCGGGGCTCTCGTGGACATTTTTCAACGTGTTCTCGTGCTTACCTGCCGTTAGCGAGTCTTCCCGAGTACCTGCCGTTAGTGCTACGAGCCGCTAAGAGACGCCCCCGAGCTCCGACGTACCCGCTACGTCCATTCTCCGTGCTTACCACGAGTTTGATTTGTTTTTAAACTCGGGGGAGCTCTTGGAATGAACTCGTACAGTGGGACAGGGCTTTTACTCCTGCTTTTTGTACCTGTGGTTTCAACCGGCATCTGCAGTTCCTCCCTGCACACATGTAAACAACTGACTGGTGGTGGGATTTCTGCTCAACGATTCCTCGAACATTGTAGGCCAAAGACTAAATGCTGTAACCGAGCGCAGATGAGCCAACCCAAAGCTGTATGCAAGGAGATAAGCCAAACAGAGCCAGCAGCGTTCCACCATTGTGTACATATTGACATCTAGCTTATTTTTTAACCAAAGTATTAACTGTGATAATTTAACTGTAAGATATGCATTATTTTTAACTTATGAAACTTGCAAGCAAGAATATAAAGTGGTACAATGAAGAAGTTTGGGGGGGGGGGGGAAATATGTGTTTATATTTATGATTCTCCTGCGATGAAACATGTCACAGTATTAGTGTTTCAAACTTCCGGAAACCCCATTAACCTGCAAAAGTACCCGGAGTATCATATTATCTAATATTTAATTTTGTACAAAATAAACATTGTCGTGTACAGAAGCCAATCTTCTTTCTTATAGAAACGTGTAAAATTATAAAAGGACTGGACAAGCTAGATGTAGGAAAAATGTTCCCAATGTTGGGAGGGTCCAGAACCAGGGGCCACATTCTAAGAATAAAGGGGAGGCCATTTTACCTACAAAATTCTTAAGGGGTTGGACAGGCTAGATGCAGGAAGATTATTCCCGATGTTGGGGAAGTCCAGAACAAGGGGTCACAGTTTAAGGATATGGGGGAAATCTTTTAGGACCGAGATGAGAAAAAACATTTTTCATACAGAGAGTGGTGAATCTGTGGAATTCTCTGCCACAGAAGGTAGTTGAGGCCAGTTCATTGGCTATATTTAGGAGGGAGTTAGATGTGGCCCTTGTGGCTAAAGGGATCGGGGGGTATGGAGAGAAGGCAGGTACAGGATACTGAGTTGGATGATCAGCCATGATCACATTGAATGGCAGTGCAGGCTCAAAGGGCTGAATGGCCTACTCCTGCACCTATTTTCTATGTTAAAAATGTGATGAGAAAAACATTTTTCACCCAGAGAGTTGTGAATTTTTGGAATTCAATATGGAATGTAGAGGCCAATTCACTGGATGAATTGAAAAGAGAGGTTGATAGAGCTCTAGGGGCTAGCGGAATCAAGGGATATGGGGAGAAGGCAGGCACGGGTTACTGATTGTGGATGATCAGCCATGATCACAATGAATGGCGGTGCAGGCTCGAAGGGCCAAATGGCCTCCCCCTGCACCTATTTTCTATGTTTCTCTCACACTGACTGGAACAATGCACAGATAATTTATGGATTATATTTGCATATGGAGTGATCCATTTGGGTCTTGCTAAACTCTTGTGTGTAGGGAGTGGATGCGGAAATAGGATGATGGTGATCTAGGGTGCTCGATGAAGCTGCCTGTCCCACTGAGTTACACCCGCACTTTGTGTCTATCTTCAGAATAAAGCAGCATCCTATCTACACAAAATATGGGACAGGCAGCATCTTAGGATAGAAGGATTGGGTGATGTTTGGGGTCGAGACCCTTCTTCAGTCTGAAACCTCGCCCATTCCTTTTATCCTGAGATGCTGCCTGTCCCGCTGAGTTTCTCCAGCATTTTGTGTCTAATTTCGTTGTAAACCAGCATCTGCAGCTCCCACCTACACTGTCCTTTCTACCCATGTACCTGTCTCCATGCTGTATCAGTATCAGTATATCTTTATTGTCATTTCCTGAGTACTCACATACCCAGAGGAAACAAAAAAACGTTGCTCAGCCAGTGTCCGTTCAGTGTGCAGTACAAATAACAACAAATAAATAGAAATAAAAATACATATATCATGAACAAATTAAATTAAACACTCTACTCTCTACTGAACATCAACAGGCGTTCCGATCGACAGCTGCTGCAGTGTGTCCAGGTTGATTGTTGGTGCGCGATACTTTGGCAGGGGGCTAAGTCCGTTTATCAGTCTTATAGCCTGCAGGAAGAAGCTGAGGAGCATCCTGCTGGTTTTGCAGCTAATGCTCCTGTACCTCTTCCCAGATGGCAGGATGGAGAATAGGTGATGCGATGGGTGGTAGGGGTCTTTGATGATGGAGATGGCTCTGTTGATACATCTCTTCCTGTATATGTCCAGCAGGAAGGGGAGTGGAGCACCAATAATCCTGCTGGCGGTCTTCACAATCCTGTCAAGTTGGTGCCGTTCGTACGCCTTGCAGCTCCCGAACCAGGAAGTGATGCCGTAGGTTAATGTGCTCTCGATTGTCCCCCTATAAAAAATTCGTAGATGTTAAAGTCAACCAAACTAGTAAGTTCTGTTTGTTATTGTCACGTGTTTCGAGGTGGAGTGAGAAGCTTTTTTGTTGCGTGCCATCCAGTCAGTGGAAAGACTAGACATGATTACAATCCACAGTGTACAGATAAAGGATAAAGGGAATAACATTTAGTGCAAGATAAAGTCTACAGGACATGATGAGACAAAAGGAGATACAATGAAAGAGTATCGGAAACTAAAAGGGTAACATATGTGGAGGTGGAGGCGTTCCAAGGATATGGGGGAAAGTTTTTAAGGTATATTTAGTGGCTGCCCTCCCTAAAATGAGGGCGAATACCAACATTGGAAATCTGTGGAAAAGTCAGATGATGAACACAGCACAAGAGTAAGCGTTGAGTGGTTTGACGTGTGTGAAGTGGATGAACTGCCATGCTGGCATTAAATGTCGCGGCAACTCGAACGCTCAGGAACGAAGGAAAACACGGAGGGTGGTGTACACTGCCCGGCCCTTCATCGTTACTGACCTCCCCATCACAGATGGGATCTACAAGAGCTGCTGCCTCAGAAAGGCAGCCGGCATCGTCAGAGACCCACACCACCCTGGCCACCCTCTCATCTCGCCGATACCATCGGGGAGAAGTTACAGGAGCCTGAAAACCGTGACCTCCAGGTTTAAGAGCAGCTTCTTCCTAGCAACCATCGGGCGCTTAAAGCACATTACAACACTAACTTCGACAAACTGTCTTTGGTTGCACTACTGACTTTGGTTTTGCACGATTATATTTACCTTGTATTATTGTTAGTCTTCCCGAGCTTACCTGCCATTAGCGAGTCTTCCCGAGTACCTGCCGTTAGCGTTAGGAGCCGCTAAGAGACGTCCCCGAGCTCACTTGCTGACCCACTTGGAAAGCGGGAATCCTGCCTTATTGGCATACGACAATAAAAGATGGCGGACTGCGGGGGTGATGCGCCATTGTGTATGGCTGCTCCTCCTGCAGTCCGTCCTTTCTCTCTTTTTTATTTTTATTTTTAGTCCTGTCCGTGAAAATTGTTCATTGGAGGTCTTTTTTTATGTGGTGGGTGGGGGTGGGGGGGGGGGGGGGGGGGGGCAATGGGGGATGAATATTGTACCATTGGTCATGAGGAATAACGTGAGTAAAACTGTTTTAATCCCAGTCCTACCTGGTCGGAGATGCGGTTTTCTTCCGAACCGCATCTTCGTTCCCTCTGTGCGGCCTACCATCGAGCTGGAGCAGCGCTGGAGCAGCGTTTCCTGCCGGGACTGCAGCTTCGCCGGCGGTGCAGATGCTGGGAAACCAACACCAACACGGAGCGGGCGATGCCTTACCGGATCGCCTTCGGATAAGCTCCGGGGCACTGTGAACGCCGACTTCAACATCGCTGAGCTGCGGCTGCAGAGCGTCCAGCCGCGGGCGGGCGGCACTGGATTTCAACACCGCGGGGCCTGGTGTCCCAGTTCGCCAGTGTCAGAGGTCCGGCCAGCGCGGCCTGAGAACTTTGGACATTGCAGTCTTCAGGGAGGAAGCGGCCGCTTCAGTCCAGGCCGCTGAAGAATGTTCACCCGACGCCGATGATCCAGCTTCGTGGCAGAGGGCCTGAGAACATCGAGTTGGCTGAGGAGGCCACATATAGACCCCGACCTCGGGTGGACTATGAGGGGGAGAACTGGATATTTTTAGTGCCTTCCCTCACAGTGAATTCTGCTGTGGGGGGACGTTTCATGTTGATTTCTATAGTGTACTGTTCTGTGTCTTTTTTTCTTTTTCTCTTTTTTGTTTTGTATGGATATATTGACATTTGATCTGTTCAATTAATTTAATCAATCTCTGTAAAGCACTTTGGTTCAAATACTGGTTTTGTTGAAAAGTGCTATATAAATAAACATTATTATTATTATTGCAGAGGGAAGTCAGGTGTTTTACCATTTGAATTGTTTCCTGCTCCGTAGACATGGATTTTAAGCAATCATCCACATCGAAATTATTCTTCACAGAGGTTATCACTTGTTCTGGAAAGTGAGCTTTATTGTCCACTGCGTTCTTCTTTAATGCACAAAGTTCGCACAACTTGGTGATGACACTGCTCCAAAGAGATGTACTTTCATCCGGTATTCAACAAGATCACCATCAGGCCACCATAGCAATCGCAAGTAGTCATAATGTGTTTTTCTAATACTTTAACTTGATGAAACATCGCTCTGATATCAGCCCTCAAAGCAATCGGTTCTTTGTCTGAATTTAATGAGGACTCCTATGAGTGAGTTGGTAAGGTCTGGACCTTGCAGTAGTTGACAGTTAAGTGATGTTGCTTTGAAGACTGCAGCACAGTCAAAGACCACCCTCAAGGTCCCTTTCTTAGAAGGATACATCCCATGGTGCGGAATGTACCAAAGCTCTCCGTCACACTTCGATTCAGTTGGTACCATTTCGGCATAATCATTGTCAATCATATCCTTTAGGAAAGACGTATACTCCTCAAGAAATGTTGTATTCTTGCCAAACTTGCGTTTCAGATTCTGGGTGCGTTGTTCTGCCATACGACAATTATTCGGCAGACTAACACTTCTTGTTTGAAAGGTAAGTCCAGACAATAGTGTCCGTCTATCATCTTTACTGAGTAGTTCATAATATCCAATAACTTTACCTCTTCCCTGGCCATTTCTTCTGATTCCTTACTGGTACTTTTCATTGAAGTCATGATTGCATTGCTTGATCAATAACTTTTCTAATTTACCAGTAGATATTTGATTAACAGCAGCGGCATGGTAGTTCTTCTGGTTCCTGCTCTCGTTGTTCCTGCTCAAGGAGCCATAGATAACCCATCCTAGTAGGGTTTTCACAGCAAACCATAGCTCCTCACAATCTGTATAGGTTCCAGTGCCTTCAAAGCATAAGTAGGTTGATGCCAGAATTTATTTTAGGTATCTTGACATCCTTCAAGTAAGGCCATTGTTTCAAGTCCTCATGTCTGGGTATATTTTGAAGACCAACAGGCATGGTCTCATGTGTAAACACCTCAGATATTGGTATAACATTGGCTTCATCCAGACTAGATATTTCCATACTTGTAATGCAATGACTATTGCGTAATGTATTGCGTACCATCAATGAGGATTTCAGCTCATTCATGTTACGCAATAGAATCTTAACCTCTTCTCCTGTGGTGGCCGACTAGGAAAAGGGGAGATGCAGCGAGACCTGGGTGTCATGGTACACCAGTCATTGAAAGTAGGCATGCAGGTGCAGCAGGCAGCGAAGAAAGCGAATGGTATGTTAGCTTTCATAGCAAAAGGATTTGAGTATAGGAGCAGGGAGTTTCTACTGCAGTTGTACAGGGTCTTGATGAGACCACACCTGGAGTATTGCGTACAGTTTTGGTCTCCAAATCTGAGGAAGGACTTTATTACCATAGAGGGAGTGCAGAGAAGGTTCGCCAGACTGATTCCTGGGATGTCAGGACTGTCTTATGAAGAAAGACTGGATAGACTTGGTTTATACTCTCTAGAATTTAGGAGATTGAGAGGGGATCTTATGGAAACTTACAAAATTCTTAAGGGGTTGGACAGGCTAGATGTAGGAAGATTGCTCCCGATGTTGGGGAAGTCCAGGACAAGGGGTCACAGCTTAAGGATAAGGGGGAAATCCTTTAAAACCGAGATGAGAAGAACTTTTTTCACACAGAGAGTGGTGAATCTCTGGAACTCTCTGCCGCAGAGGGTAGTTGAGGCCAGTTCATTGGCTATATTTAAGAGGGAGTTAGATGTGGCCCTCTTGGCTAAGGGGATCAGAGGGTATGGAGAGAGGGCAGGTACGGGATACTGAGTTGGATGATCAGCCATGATCATATTGAATGGCGGTGCAGGCTCGAAGGGCCGAATGGCCTACTCCTGCACCTAATTTCTATGTTTCTATGTCCAGCCTTCTCATCAAGCTTTCTGTACAAACGGTAGCCAAACTTCCATGATCCAAAAAAGCATATGTTTGCAACACTGTATTCCCCTTGCTATTCCTTACCTGCACTTGTAAGGTAGAGAAGATGCAGGTTTCTACCACAGCCCCAATATGGGCAGTTATCTGAGGTGAGGTGACAGCATCACTAGTAGTATCACTGTTCTATTTGCCCCGGCCTTTTCTGCTCAGTGTGAAGTGCTTCAAGATGATCTTGCTTGCACTTATCACCAGTTATAGGACCCTTACAGTCTTTAACCATGTGTCCTTTTTTTCAAACAACCAAAACATAGAAACATAGAAATTAGGTGCAGGAGTAGGCCATTCGGCCCTTCGAGACTGCACCACCATTCAATATGATCATGGCTGATCATCCAACTCAGTATCCCGTACCTGCCTTCTCTCCATACCCCCTGATCCCTTTAGCCACAAGGGCCACATCTAACTCCCTCTTAAATATAGCCAATGAACTGGCTTCGACTACCCTCTGTGGCAGAGAGTTCCAGAGATTCACCACTCTCTGTGTGAAAAAGGTTCTTCTCATCTCGGTTTTAAAGGATTTCCCCCTTATCCTTAAGCTGTGACCCCTTGTCCTGGACTTCTCAACATCGGGAGCAAAACAGGTCCCCTTCTCCTTTAAGAAATCCATCTTTTTTTAATATTCCTTCTTCTTGAATCTTCGACACCACCTTATGGTGTGACCAACCTCATCACATGACAAACAAAATCCTTTTTGCTTGATAGTAGGTACATCTCATTTCATTCCTCCTGCCATTTCCACAGGTATTACAGCAGTATTATACTTCCTCCCTTAGGTCCTAATCTTTCTTTTGTTTTAGTAAAGGTAGAACCTTCAACAGTTGCAATTGGTTTAGGATCTTGAATACTCCCATGGCGTGGATCTAACGTGAATCGTACTTAGAAACATAGAAAATAGGTGCAGGAGGAGGCCATTCGGCTCTTCGAGCCAGCACCACCATTCATTGTGATCATGGCTGATCATCCCCAATCAATAACCCGTGCCTGCCTTCTCCCCATATCCCTTGACTCCACTAGCCCCTAGAGCTCTATCTCTCTCTCTTAAATCCATCCAGTGACTTGGCCTCCACTGCCCTCTGTGGCAGGGAATTCCACAAATTCACAACTCTCTGGGTGAAAAGGTTTTTTCTCACCTCAGTCTTAAATGACCTCCCCTTTATTCTAAGACTGTGGCCCCCTGGTTCTGGACTCGCCCAACATTGGGAACATTTTTCCTGCATCGAGCTTGTCCAGTTCTTTTATAATTTTATATGTTTCTATAAGATCCCCCTCATCCTTCTAAACTCCAGTGAATACAAGCCTAGTCTTTTCAATCTTTCCTCGTACGACAGTCCCGCCATCCCAGGGATCAATCTCGTGACCCAACGCTGCACTGCCTCATTCACAAGGATGTCCTTCCTCAAATTAGGAGACCAAAACTGTACACAATACTCCAGATGTGGTCTCAACCTGAGCCCTATACAACTGCAGAAGAATTCAGACAGTTCCTTTTGATTTAGATCTGATCTACTGGAAACAATTTGTCCATAAATTATTTGAAAATGATTAATTCCAAACATTTCTCACCAAATCACCTACTGCGAGTTCTAATGTGTGATTAAGACAGTGCCAAATTATCACATCAGGGTAATAATGTTCCTTGAGAAATGTAGCAACAGCAGATTTGACACCAAGCATTACACTCGTCCCATCACGAGCAAATGCTACAAGGTTCTGTTTCAAGTAAGAGTCAGCAAACCCATTGCTACTGAGACAGTTCAATGGATGCTTAGCAATAGTTGCAGCTTTCTGACCAGGCAGTTCAATTAGACCACAAACATAAATTGGGATCACCTTCACAATTCATTTAAACTATTGGGGCGGTCTTGTTGCTCAGCCTTGTTGTTTCATCAATGACAACAGAAAGTTTGCCATTTAACCGCTTGATATGCTGGCAAATTTTATTTTTCATATTAATGGCTAATGTTAATGATCTCTGAGCGGGAATGCAGTCCAGTGTTAATACCATTTTTGTTTTGAAGTTCCAGGAAGCCAAAGAGATCAGAGTATGGTCTGTCATTTCTGAGGTAAATAATATGCGGAATGTAAAAGCTTTCTTTTTCTTCCCCATTTCTGCAGTCCAAACACCTGAACAGAGATCCAAGCCTGCAATGACTTCGAAACATCATTACTTTCAGAACCACATTAAACCCGGTTGGAAAATTTGAACCAGAAGCAGGCGAAACACAGCATTTGTCACTTTTACTATTATCGGTCTCTTGTACTTTATTCTTGTCACACTCCTCAGCTTGTTTACGGAAGAAGGAAGTTAACGTTGTTTGCATAGACGCCAAAGGGATTTAGTGAGAAAAATTAACTTTAGTATTAGAGAGTAATCTACAGAGTGGCATGGACTACCACAGATGTAGCCTTACTAATGCGACTGAGTCAGAGCAGACAGCAGGGCCCGCAATGCTCAGCGGTGGTGCAAAGCTGCAGTTATAAAAGTAACAGAATTTACCGAAATAAAGCAAATACTTTTTTTGCATTTTAGCCACCCAAATTGTAACCGACGCGACCAAGTAATCATGTATGAAAAAAGAACGTCTAATTAACTATTGCTAATGCCATGAATATCATAGAATGTTAGTATCAAAAGCGGCAGGTTGGTAACTCTGCCTCGTTCCGTTTCCCTCACAGAAATGTTTGGGCAGGAAGTGTATGTGTCGATACTCACAATAAGAGAGTTCGGAATTCCGAAAAACGCAAGGTCAAACCCTGTAAATACAAATCAAACAAACGCTGTAGATACAGTGGGTATAGTTTAGGCTGATTTTATGTCTTTTTTCAAGTTTCAACGTTCAAAGTTCAAAGTAAACTTGCGTTTCCCCATACTCCAAATGTGCAAATAATATTTATAACACAGACAGACAATATACCAATAAGATAGACAGTATACATTATTTAAAATATTCAGTGTGCCAGACTGTAGTAAAATTTTGAGGTATGTTATTAAAGTGCAATAATAAAGGTGCAATATAGAAAAGTGCAAATAGCATACTGCAGACAAAGTTTGTATTTGTCAGGGGGCAGATAGAGGACAGACGTGAGCGGGAGACCGGCGGCGGGGGGGGGGGAGACTGGACTGGCGGAGACATTCTCAGCAGCTGCACATACACAGACCCGCGTCTCATCTGTAGCCAGGATCGAACCCGGGTCCTCGGCGCCGCAAGCGCTGCAGAACTGCCACTGGACCGTCCCCGTCCCCACACTCGGGCGTCCCTTCCCCGCCCAGGGGGCGGCCGGAGACATCCGGACCGACGGGACACCGGCTTCCAGGCCCACAGCCAGCACGGAGAAGCGCCAACTACAGCCCAACCCCCATCCAACTCTAGAGGAACCCGCTGCCCGATGGGCCGCTACGGCGACAAGTGCCAGTTCGCCCATGGCCTGGCCGAGCTGCCCTTCCTCAGCCGCCACCCCAAGTACAAGACGGAGTCGTGCCGCACCTTCCACACCACCGGCTTCTGCCCCTACGGTGCCCGCTGCCACCTCATACACAACCCCGAGAAGGAACGGGAGCCCCGACCTCGCCTGTGCCAGTGCGCCAGCTGGGGATCGGCCTCCTCCGGCCCGGCGCTCGACTGTGCTGCACAACGGGTGACCTTCAGCCCCGACCTGGAGTTGGAGCTGGCCCGGACTCTCTGGCCCGGCTTGGGGCTGGGCATGGGAGGGGGAGGAGGTTGCTGCTGTCGCCAGCACCACCACGCCAACAGCACCCACAGCTCCAGTGGGCGCCCAACCTGCCCATGGCCGGCAGGTGCCTGTACGCAGACTCTCTCTCCAACCGGGACGACTCCAGCAACATCCGCTCCGAGTCGCCTGTCCAAGCAGGGCCGGCGGCTGCCCATCTCAAGTTCAAGTTCAAGTGAATTTATTGTCATGTGTCCCTGTATAGGACAATGAAATTCTTGCTTTGCTTCAGCACACAGGACATAGTAGGTATTTACTACAAAACAGATAAGTGTGTCCATATCTATATTACTGAACCTCTGATCTTGACCGCTTTTGGCCCATTGTGCTGCGATTTCCGACAGAACGCCGCCACCTAAAGCCATCATTTTTGGCCACCTCGCTCAGAGCCCCCCTCCACCTTACAGGTGCGGAGGATTTTTCCCATTGATGAAAAAATCAGAGAGATATTAATGTTTTTTTTTTAATTCACCATTCTCTCTGCTGCCCCTGCTGGAGGGAGGGGGAGGGACTATAAAACCAGGAAGTGGTGTGCCTCACTCACTCTCTGCAAGATGGATGAAGCCAAGGGTCACGTCTCTCTGAACTCTGAATAACACTGAACAAATGTCCACACAACTGTGAGTACCCTTAATGTGGTTTGAAAATGAAAATATGGTTTGTTTGATGTAAAAAGGCACCGCCTGCAAATGGTTGTTTGGATGCTTTGGCTTGAAGTTGAAAGGCACTACTTACTGCAAATGGTGGCATGAAGTTGAAAGGCACTACTTACTGCAAATGGTGGCTTGGGTGCTTTGGCTTGAAGTTAAAAGGCACTACTGCAAAGGCACTTCCTGTTTGCACTGTATATTGATTTTAGATAAAACGCTACACTTACGGCTGTGATTTTTGGGCATCTTACTCAGTCCCCCCTCCGCTGAGCAGGTGCAGAGAATTCTTCCCATCAATGAAAAATAAAAGTGTTATTAGTGTTTTAAAAATGTGTAGAGAATCTCTCCTGTCAATCACGCCCTGAAAACCACACCTTTTCCGGTGGGAGGGGGAGGGGGAGGGGGTTATAAAACCCGGAAGTGTGGGTGTTGCTCAGTCTGTGCATGATGGGGGAGGGAGAGGTCATGACTCTGTCTGAGCTGTGAATCAACTGAACACACTGAATGTCTACTGAACTGTGTGTTTGGTGTTTTGTGTGGTTTTATGGTGGTTTCACCCTGCATGAAATGGTATGAAGCTGCATTTGAATTTGGTGGCCTTGGATCCAGCTTGAAGTGGTATGAAACTGCACTTGAATTCGGTGGCCTTGTACCCTGCTCATAGTGGTAAGAAACTGCACTTGCATTTGGTGGCCTTGAACCCTGCTTGAAATGGTAAGAACATGAATTTGAATTTGGTGGCCTTGAACCCTGCTTGAAATGGTAAGAACATGAATTTGAATTTGGTGGACTTGCACCCTGCTTGAAATGGAATTTCAAGGAATAGTCATGAGTCAACTGCCAGCCCACCATCTGTGAGTGAGCTTCCAGCAGATCAGGCTTGAGGGACTGAATTGCCACCCCAAGAACCCATACCAGCACTCCAGAAAGCCCCCCCACTGGCCACCAATATTAGAAGAATTTGTGGAGAGGTGGAATATTGCGTCGGGGGACCAGCCCTCCCGTGTGAACATGGGACCCAACGGGTCCCAATTAGTCTAGTACCATAATATAAATATATACACACATGAATAAATAAACTGATAAAGTGCAAATAACAGAAAAAGGGTTATTAATATATAAATCAGAGTTTTGTCCGATCCAGGTTTAATAGCCTGACGGCTGTGGGGAAGTAGCTATTCCTGAACCCGGTTGTTGCAGTCTTCAGGCTCCTGTACCTTCTACCTGAAGGTAGCAGGGAGATGAGTGTGTGGCCAGGATGGTGTGGGTCTTTGATGATACTGCCAGCCTTTTTGAGGCAGCGACTGTGATACATCCCCTTGATGGAAGGAAGGTCAGAGCCGATGATGGACTGGGCAGTGTTTACTACTTTTTGTAGTCTTTTCCTCTCCAGGGCGCTCAAATTGCCGAACCAAGCCATGATGCAACCGGTCAGCATGCTCTCTACTGTGCACCTGTAGAAGTTAGAGAGAGTCTTCCTTGACATAGGATTGTACAAACTGGCAGGCACCGAGTGATTGCACTCACCAAATCCACACTCCATCTCAAGTTTGCATAATTATCAAAAATGTCAAGAAATGGTAGGTATACATACAAAGGCTGCCCACCAATGACTTTCTGTGGTGGCAGCTTTGCCCCCAACACTACAACTTTATGGCAGCATCAGTGGAGAGACTTGCTTTGTATAATAATACTCTGAAAGATGAAATTCCTTGGGGCAATGTTTGGCTGTTAAACCATCTGGGACTCATGTGATTGAATGGGGAGCTGGGGCCACCCAGAAATGAGTATGGGGAGGGAGGGAGGGAAGTAAAATAATATTGGGGGAACAAAAACTGTGTTCACGACTGATACAAAATGCTGGAGTAACTGAGCGGGTCAGGCAACATCTCTGGAGAAAAGGAATAGGTGACGTTTCTGGTCGAGATCCACCATCAGACTGAGTCAGGGAGGGTAAAACTAAGGTGCAGAGCAAAGCGACTGAGAGAGGGGGGGGGGACTGAGAGTCAGGGATGAGGATGAAGTGTGCCTTGATGAAAGGTCTCGACCCAAAACGCCACCTATTCCTTTTCTCCAGAGATGCCGCCTGACCTGCCGAGTTACTCCAGAGGATGAAGTGTGTCTTGATGAGACAACGAAATGTCCCTTCGACCCGTTAAAAAACGTCACCTATTCCTATTTCTGAAATTGATGCACGCCTGACCTGCCGAGTTACAGCCAGCCTTTTTATATCTATCACTTTTTCATTTGTAGATTTTATGTCTATCGTACTGCAGTTGCTTCCTTCCTCCACTGTACTCACGATCTGTTTCTCTCTGATTGCGTTCAGCTTGGGGCTGCCATTCCTCAAAGTGCATTCTGCAGAATACTGAGAGACAACTCTGTGCTGCATCACCTGGTTGTGCACAGCTGCTCCGACTGGCTAACGAACCCCGAGCTCCTGCCGGTGATCGGCCAGAACCACCACGTGGAGAAGGTTGACGTGACGGGATGCCGTGGGGGCCTTGTCCCTGAGTTGCCCCAACCTGCAGCAGCTCTCCCTCAGGCAGTGCGACTGGGTGGACTCCCACTCCCTACGCAGCCTGGCTGATCGCTGCAGCCGCCTCGTGTCCAATGACCTCACCGCCTGCAAGCAGCTGAACGACGAGGCTGTCTGCTACCTGGTGCGTAAATGTCCAAAGATCCGCTCGCTGTCTCTGGCCGTCAATGCAAACATCAGCGATGGATCGGTGCAGGAAGTGGCAAAACTGTGCACTGAGCTCGAACACCTGGACTTGACCGGCTGCCTGCGCCTCAGGAACGAATCTATAAGGTAAAGGCCAAAGATTGATGTTCTCAAATATTTCTAAGGTTTATTATGTCCATCTCAACCTGTTGAGGGTCTGTAATATGCTTTGTATAGGGTGATTTCACCAAAGGTCAAATGAGCGTAGATCCCCCCTCACGTGACCGAAAATTTTAACTGGAGGACATCTCTCAGTTTGGTACATGTAAGTGAATGGGGAAACACGCACTTTCCCACCCGTTAAAAACATGGAAAACGGCCGATTTCTGAGCTGAAATTTTCTGTGCTAGTCGGGGTGACCGTGAAGCACAGCGACCTAAATTTTCAGGCAAAAAAAAAGATAGAAAGTAAGGTAATTACAAGAGGGAACTGAAGGTAGAAAAACGGGAATTATCGCGTTTGCTCGCTGAATTTCATCAAAAGTAAGGCGTTATTAACTTACTTTTGATGAAATTCAGCGAGTAAACGCGATAATTCCCGATATTTTGGATCTTAAAATCACCACGGCAATTGTCAGCTGTTCACTTCCGCTGCTTTCTACCTTCAGTTCCCTCTTGTAATTACCTCACTTTCTATCTTTTGTTTTGCCTGAAAATTTAGGTCGCTGTGCTTCACGGTCACCCCGACTAGCACAGAAAATTTCAGCTCAAAAATCGGCCGTTTTCCATGTTTTTAACGGGTGGGAAAGTGCGTGTTTCCCCATTCACTTACATGTACCAAACTGAGAGATGTCCTCCAGTTAAAATTTTCGGTCACGTGAGGGGGGATCTACGCTCATTTGACCTTTGGTGAAATCACCCTATAGTCGTCAGAGTACAGAGCTGGAAATTTGAAAATTGGATCAATTTAAATTTATGTTAAATTGGAATCAAATAATAAATATCAAGAGCGTGAAATCCCAAATCCAACCACGGCAATTTCTTTCTTTAGTTCAGTTTAGAGATACAGCGTGGAAACAGGAAATTCAGTCCTCCGAATACTCACCGAACAATGACCCCTGTGCACTAGCAATATCTTACGCGCAATCCTACGCATTAGGGGCACATTTATACAGTAGATAACGCTCTCGTAAAGATAGCGGAGTCAGGGGATATGGGGAGAAGGCAGGAACGGGGTACTGATTGTGGATGATCAGCCATGATTATATTGAATGGTGGTGCTAGCTCTAAAGGCCGAATGGCCTCCTCCTGCACCTATTGTCTGTTGTCAAATATTTATTTCTCTTTTTATGTCTATCTCAAACCATTGAGGGTCTGTAACATATCTAGTCGTCAGAGTACTGAGCAGGAATTTTTTTTTAATTGGATTTGTGATTAATGATTTACAGGTAAAAGTCACAGAATGGATCCCAAATCCCACCATGGCAAATTCTGATCAGTTGAAATAATGTGTAAATGGTGCCCATACAAAGTGGCCATGAAACTGCCGTCAAATTATCCACAAAAACTGAACTGATTTACTAATGTCCCTCAGGGAAGGAGACCTGTTGTTCAGAAGATAGAGACAAAAAGCTGGGAGTAACTCAGCGGGGCAGGCAGCATCTCTGGAGATAAGGAATGGGTGATGTTCCATTCCTTCTCTCCAGAGATGCTGCCTGTCCCGCTGAGTCACTCCAACTTTTTGTGTCTATCTTCGATTTAGAAACATAGAAACATAGAAATTAGGTGCAGGAGTAGGCCATTCGGCCCTTCGAGCCTGCACCGCCATTTAATATGATCATGGCTGATCATCCAACTCAGTATCCCGTACCTGCCTTCTCTCCATACCCTCTGATCCCCTTGGCCACAAGGGCCACATCTAACTCCCTCTTAAATATAGCCAATGAACTGGCCTCAACTACCCTCTGTGGCAGAGAGTTCCAGAGATTCACCACTCTCTGTGTGAAAACAGTTCTCCTCATCTCGGTTTTAAAGGATTTCCCCCTTATCCTTAAGCTGTGACCCTTGTCCTGGACTTCCCCAACATCGGGAACAATCTTCCTGCATCTAGCCTGTCCAACCCCTTAAGAATTTTGTAAGTTTCTATAAGGTCCCCTCTCAATCTCCTAAATTCTAGAGAGTATAAACCAAGTCTATCCAGTCTTTCTTCATAAGACAGTCCTGATCCCAGGAATCAGTCTGGTGAACCGTCTCTGCACTCCCTCTATGGCAATAATGTCCTTCCTCAGATTTGGAGACCAAAACTGCACGCAATACTCCAGGTGTGGTCTCACCAAGACCCTAGACCCAAGAATTTAAACCAGCACCTGCAGTTTCTTCCCACACGACCTGGACACATTTATCTGTTTTGTAGTAAATGCCTACTATTTTTTTCTGTGTGCTTAAGCAAAGCAAGAATTTAATTGTCCTATACAGGGACACATGACAATAAACTCACTTGAACTTGAACTTGGTGTTCATACTGGACTGGCTTCTCATCAACACTGCCAAGATTAATTCAGGTGCCCAAGACACACTGTCGTACTGTAACACTTCTAAGTTAATCAAGAAGGTTTAAAATAGGCATTATTTACTTGAATTAAAAATTGAAATTAAAACCTGAATTTATTTTAGAAATTGCAACTTGTAGGCTGTGGGCCGAGCATCAAAAATGTGTCTAGAAATAGGATTTTGTGACCCAAGTCACCAAACTACATGAAATTTTCATATATTGTGTAAAAATATTTATATAAATCACCCCTGAAACTCGATATGAAGAAGACTTGCACATTTTTATTAAATTAGAGAGAAAAATGTCGGGAATTTTTTAGTCCAATCAAAGCACGTTTAACATTGAGTTGTCTGCCAGTTGGCCAATCACGCGCTTTGTTTCAGGCTAGCACACAAAATGGCTGAGGGGGCTTCACAGATGCCTGTTTTACTGGAGAAATAATTTTTTTTTAAATTGTTTGTAGTGTAACCTTTTCACACCAAGGGAGGTGGGTGTATAGAACTAGTTGCCGGAAGAGGTAGTTGTCACTGCTATCACAACATTGAAGAAACATTTAGACAGGTTCATGGATAGGACAAATTTAGAGGGATATGGGCAAAATGCAGGCAGGTGGGACCAGTGCAGATGCGGCATGTTGGCCGGTGTGAGCAGGTTGGACCGAAGAGGCCATTTCTCCGCTAGAAGACTCGATGACTCTAGTTATAAAGCATTTCCCTTTCACAGAAATAGTTACAGCTAATGAAATACTTCTGAAATTTTAACTTTTTGTGTAGTAATGTTCAAAAATGGCAATGAGAGAAAAAACAGGTAATGTCTCCCAGAATTAGGCAGGACATCAGGGAGAATGTCCCCAATCATACTCGTTTTTAAATTCCTACAAAAATCCTACAAAAAGTAGACCTCATTAGCTATTGAAAGCTGAACCTTCTCACAAAATGTAACGGGTTTACAGCCAGCATCTCTGCTGATAGCTGCAAATGAAACTAATTAACCATTGATTAAACCCTTGAAACCTGATTCCAATTAAACAATTATTCAAAATTTCCAATAAAAGTTAAAATGGCCACACCCATCAGATGATGCAACATTTTTCTTTAATCGTGAAGCTTTTATTTCGTAATCCAAAAAATCTTGCCATTTTTAAGTATTACCTCGTTCTTTCAATGGTCCAGGCGAACCTTTCTGTGTTTTCAGTACAAACATACTGAAAGACAAGTGACAAGTGTCCACTCGATTCAATTGTATTCTTGCCTTTGATTAGGAAGGGTTGGTTGATGCTCCCAGTATTGTCATGCAGTACTGAGAGTGCTGCATTATGGTGATCAGAATGATATCCCGATTGCCTGTTCCGGGAGATGTGAAAGATTTTGTTTTGCCCCCTTATCAAACAAAGCAGTAATTCTACTCAGTAATTAGGGTAATAGTCACTGAATCAATCACTGAAGCAGTTTAGCTGCCCAATAGTCTTCTATGTTCAGAGGGTGATGGGTTCATGGAATGAGCTGTCAGAGGAGGTATTTGAGGCAAGTACAATAACAACATTTAAAAGGCACTTGGACAGGTACATGGATATGAAAGGTTTGGAGGGCTATGGACTAAATAGGACAAGTTTAGATGGGAATCTTGGTCAGAGTTGGGCCAAGGAGCATGTTCATTGATAACTAATCTTCACAGTTAGACCTTGGAAAATGTTGATCACTTCTTGTAACTCAGGAGCGATCTCGCAGAAAATCAGACATCTCTGATGAAATTTACCATCGTGTTCAATGTACTAGCACAGCCTTTGGTCAATTGTGAAGGTTCTTTGTGAACTTAGACCTGGAAAAAGCTACCACACTGCAGTGATCCCTTGAATATTTTTCAAACTGGGATATAGATCATCAGATGTTTAAGATGTATCAGGTTTCAGACTCATTAACCAATACAATACCTTTTATTATTATCCTCATATACCTTTTATACTTCCTCATTTTCACTGGCCTCTTGGTTCTTCAGCATGCCAAATATTTTGGAGCCTTCTGTGACTATAGCTTGCTACACAAGCAGGATACATTCACTAGGATTGGTACACCAATAATGGGATTCCAAACTGAAACCTCACCTGTGCATGTTCTACGATGATGCTGCCTGACCTGCTGAGTTACTCCAGCACGTTGTCCTTTTGTGTATTAACCAGCAGCTGCAGTTCTTTGTTTCTACAATCAATGGCATGACTGCCTTAACAGCATTGATGTACAGAGGGATTTTGTGGTCCAAGTCTATAACTTGCAAGTGGCATTACAATGGGTCAGTGTAGTAAATGAAGGCATATGGTATGCTTGTTTTCATAGGTCAGGGCATTGAGTATCTTCTTCGTTCGTATGGTGTGCACAGCCCAAAGTTGTTAGACAACTTGTTATGTTTGATCTTATGTTTGTGCACGCCAGGTGCATTGCATTCGTCGAAACAGGGTGGACCTCATGAAGTTTGCAATCTCCTACCCCCCAGGCAGTGGGAATATGAGTCCGGAAGTCATGATGCAGCTTTATAGGACTTTGGTTTTGCTGCATTTGGAGTCAAACTCAAAAAGCTGGAGTAACTCAGCAGGTTAGGCAGCTTCTCTGGGGAAAAGCAATACACAACATTTTGGATCGAGACCATTCTTCAGACTCATTTCCCATTTACAGTGTTGCCTGCAGTTCTGGTTGTCCCAATATAAGAAGGATTTGGAGGCTTTGGGAAGGGTGCAGAGGCGGTTTACCAGAATAATGCCTGGATTAGAGTGTATTAGGTACAGGGAATGGTTGGACAGACTTAGATTGTTTTCTCTGGAAAGTCAGAGGATGCGGGGTGACTGGTTAGAAGTAAATAAAATTATGTGAGGTACATAGATGAGGTAGACAGTCCGAACCTACTTCCCAGGGTGAAAATATTAAATGAGAATGATTAACTTTAAGGTCATAAGTGATAGGAGTAGAATTAGGCCATTCAGCACATCAAGTCTACTCTGCCATTCAATCATGGCTGATCTATCTCTCCCATCTTTAAGATGATAGGGATAAAGTTTAAAGGGGATTTGTGGAAGCACCTGGAGCTTGCTGGGGGTGCAGGCCGGTACAATTGTGCAAGTAAGAGACTTGTGGATGAGCATTTGGTTATACAGTGATTGGAGGGATATGAATTATGTGCAGGTAGATAAGGATATGTCTTGGCATCATGTTCGGCACAGACGGTGGGCTGAAGAGCCAGGTCCTGTGCTGTAGTGTTCTTTGTTCTATGTAATAAATGCCTTGCCAGCAAAACCATATATTTAATAACTCAGCGGGACAATAATTAAAAGACTGAAATAAAGTGCAACGCCCACAACTTGCTTGAAACTTATCTGTACCAAGATTACATCCATTGTGGAGAGTCAAGTTCCAACAGAATAGCAGTTAGTTAGTTTAGTTTATTGTCATGTGTAAATCTTGTGTTGCGTGCAAACTCATCAGTGGAAAGACAATACATGATTACAATCGAGCCATCCACAGTGTACAGATGTTAAAGGGAATAATTTGAATAATCTTTAGTGCAAGATGAAGTCCGATTAAAGATAGTCTGAGAGTCTCCAATGAGGTAGATAGTATCTCAGGACTGCTCTCTAATTGTTGGTGGGATGGTTCAGTTGCCTGATAACAGCTGGAAAGAAACTGTCTCTCAATCTGGAGGTGTGTGTTTACAAACTTCAATACCTCGTGCCTGATGGGAGAGGGGCGGAGTGGCGGGGGTGTGACATCCTTAATGCTGGTGGCCAGCATACTTGTGCTACCATAGAAGTGCAGTGGGTCAAGGTGCAGCTAAATACCCCTGGTAGCCACTATGGTAGAGACATTATGGCAGTAAACAAGTAACACAATTTAAGGACATCTTTTGGTCGCGATTTTCACTCAAATATAAATACAGGTGATAAAACAGTCAAAGTGAATTGTAACTTTTAATAAAAACTTTGTCAAACAAAATAATTAACAAAAGTGCATTTCTAAATTGTACCCTAATGGCAACATAACAAACATGCGAGTAATATATTATATTCGAAAGGAACTCAGTGCTTTCCTCAAATCTGCAGCACCACTTTAAATGTACAGACGCATTTCCAAGTAGAAATATAATCTCTCAATATAATCTCTCTCTGATATCCTAACTCCACAGGAACAGTTAAATAACCTTCCTTAACACTTCAAAAATATACATCATTTTGCATTTAGAGCTTTTATATAACTGTTTTATATAACACATAGGAATCATGTTGTCGACCTCCCTGTGGTGAACACTGTCAACTGAGCTCAGTCGCCGCAGCTTAGCGCCAACCAGCAGCGTGCGCCCTTTTTAGGGCGAGCATCTACAGGTGTCGAACCGGATGGCATCACCCTGCTGCAGCTGAATGCGGAAGACCTCACCAAAGCCAAGGCCACCATCAAGCAGCCAACACCAAGAGCGACACCCACGGGATTGCCACTTTTGTAAGGAACACAGCAACATGGAAAGCGATTGCAGTTTCCCCTCCGACGTGGAATGGGCAACAACGTAAGTCGAAGGTGTCACGGTCATCAATGTTCACAAGCCACCTTCTACCAAGCTCCACAAAGACTCCATCCCCACCTTTGGTTCGCCCTGCGTCTTCACTGGAGACTTTAACTGCCACAGCACCACCTGGGGCTACCGTTCAACTAACTCAGATGCCGCTGCAATAGAAGACTGGGCCTCAGCTACTGCCGTTCAACTCCTGTACGACCCAAAACAACCGGACAGCTTCCACTCTGGCAGGTGGAACACCACTACCAACCCCGACTTGGCTTTTGCAAACCTGAATGGACCATCGTCATACCGTATCATCCTGGATCACTTCCCGAAATCACAACATCGCCCATCTCTGATTATCCCGGACAACCTCATTGAGCCGGTCTCAGCCAAACCTGCGAAGAGGTGGAATTTCCGCAAGGCCAGGTGGGACCAGTTCACACGTCTGGTAGACTTCTGGATCGACAGCCTCCCCACCCCCTTCTCCACCAATCTGGACAAATCCTACTGAGTCTTCTGCAAATTCCTCATCAGGGCAGCGAAGAGTTCCATTCCTCGCGGCTATCGTTGCCGGTACATCCCCACATGGGACGAAGAGTGTGATGCATGCTACGACGCATTCCTGGACGCTGAACGTGGTGAAGAGGCTGCCTCCAAGGCTACGGAACTGGCAACGGCCAATTCAAAGAGACAGACAAGAATCAAACTCGTTCTGTCAAAAGAAAACCACTAATCTTTGGAAAACTCCAGGTGCTGATGGGCTCCTGTCAGCAGCATTTTCCTCTGCAGAATTCTCTCCTGTCATCACTCAATTGAAATGCGGAAAAGCCCAGGGTCCTGATAACATCCCCCCAGAATTCCTGAAACACTGCCAGGGAAGGCTCCGTGAGTTCTACTCCTCTTCCCTCATTGGTCAGTCCATTGCGAAGATCTGGCGGAAAGCCACCGTCATTGCTCTACCAAAACCAAACAAGCGTGTGTACGACCCAAGGAACCATCGACGCATCTCACTCCTCTGTGTCCCGTACAAGCTTCTCGAACGGCTTCTCCTGGCCCGGCTCGATCCAATCGTCGACCCCCAACTACCCGCTGAACAAGCCGGATTTTGTCCTGTATAAAGGAATATAACCGTTTTGTATGACACATAGGGCTCATGTTGTCGACCTTCCTGTGGCGAGCCCTGTCAACCGACCTCAGTCAGGCAAATGGCAACAAACAGAGACAGCAGCAGAAATAACAATGAACAACAACAGCTTGCAGCCCTAATGCAACCTCAGTCGCCGCAGCTCGGCACCAACCAGGAGCGTGCGCCCTTTTTAGGGCGGGCATCTACAGATGTCAAACCGGATGGCATCACCCTGCTGCAGCTGAATGCGGAAGACCTCACCAACGCCAAGACCACCATCATTGAATTGTTCAAGAGGGAACTGCAGATGCTGGAAGATCGAAGGTACACAAAATTGCTGGAGAAACTCAGCGGGTGCAGCAGCATCTATGGAGCGAAGGAAATAGGCGACGTTTCGGGCCGAAACCCTTCTTCGCCTGCCTTTTTGTCGGGTACGTTGAACAATCCTTGTTCAATACGTACCAGGGCCCCATCCCCGACCTCTATCTCCGTTACATTGACGACTGCTTTGGGGCCACCTCCTGCACCTACACACAACTGACTGACTTCATCCACTTCACCACCAACTTCCACCCGGCACTCCAATACACCTGGACCATTTCCGACACTTCCCTACCATTCCTTGACCTCACCATCTCCATCGCAGGGGACAGACTCCTGACCGACATACATTACAAACCTACTGACTCACATGGCTATCTGGACTACATGTCTTCCCACCCTGCCCCCTGTAAAGACTCCATCCCCTACTCCCAATTCCTCCGCCTACGCCACATCTGTTCCCTGGATGAGACATTCCATACCAGGGCATCAGAAATGTCCTCGTTCTTCAGGAAACGGGGATTCCCCTCCGCCACCATAGATGAAGCTCACAACAGGGTCTCATCCATACCCCGTAACACTGCTCTCTCTCCCCATCCCCGCACTCGCAACAAGGGCAGAGTCCCTCTGGTCCTCACCTTTCACCCCACCAGCCGGCAAATACAACACATAATCCTCCGCCATTTCCGCCACCTCCAACGTGACCCCACCACTCGGCACATCTTCCCATCTCCCCCCATGTCTGCCTTCCGCAAAGACCGCTCCCTCCGCAACTCCCTTGTCAATTCTTCCCTTCCCTCCCGCACCACCCCCTCCCCGGGTACTTTCCGTTGCAACCGCAAGAAATGCAACACCTGTCCCTTCACTTCCCCCCTCGACTCCATTCAAGGACCCAAGCAATCGTTCCAGGTGTGACAAAGGTTCACCTGTATCTCCTCCAACCTCATCTACTGCATCCGCTGCTTTAGGTGTCAGCCGATTTACATCGGGGCGACCAAGCGCAGGTTGGGCGATCGTTTCGCCGAACACCTCCGCTCAGTCCGCAATAACCAACCTGACCTCCCGGTGGCTCAGCACTTCAACTCTCCCTCCCATTCCCAATCTGATCTCTCTGTCCTGGGTCTCCTCCATTGCCAGAGTGAGCAACAGCGGAAATTGGAGGAACAGCACCTCATATTCCACCTGGGGACCTTGCGTCCGGATGGCATTAACATTGACTTCTCCCAATTTTGCTAGCCCTTGCTGTCTCCTCCCCTTCCTTAACCCTCTAGCTGTCTCCTCCCACCCTCGCCCACGGGCTCCTCCTCCTCCCCTTTTCCTTCCTTCTCCCCCCTCCACCCCCTCATCAGTCTGAAGAAGGGTTTCGGCCCGAAACGTCGCCTATTTCCTTCGCTCCATAGATGCTGCTGCACCCGCTGAGTTTCTCCAGCAATTTTGTGTACCCACCATCATTGAACATCTGCTACAGACCCGCAAAGTCATTGCAATCCTGCTCCAAGAGACTCACAAAAGTGATAGCTACCATCTGAAGATCCCTGACCAAATAGTCAAACTGACCATTGACATTGAAGGCAGTTTGGAAAAGGCTTGCAAGGCGAGCGGCACACCGGTGGACCTCACTGCTGCCTACGATACAGTGTAGCACCAGGGCCTGATCTTGAAGCTCCTCCACACCATTACTGACCGCCATTTATTGCGGTCCCTTGCTAACATCCCGACCAACTGCAGTTTTGTACTCAAGACCAGCGACGGAAAATCTAGCCGACCGCAACGGCTAAGAAACGGAGTCCCCCAAGGCTCGGTACTGGCTCCCATGCTCTTTAATCTCTTCATCAGCGATATGCCACGCACGAACTAGCACCAGTATGTATACAGCGATGACCTGGCCCGACTGCATTCGGACAGGAGTTGGTCAAACATCAGGGATGTGCTTTCAGTGGATACAGTACTTTTCGCATGCTGCCTTAAGACCTGGAGACTAAAACTGTGTGGCAAAAACCACCACAACGGCCTTTCACCTGAACAAGAAAGCTCAACGCCAGCTAACCGTCACCCTCAATGTGTCACCCCTACCCTATAACCCATTTCCTACATACCTTGGGTTGAAACTAGATCGGCAGCTGACCTACAAGCAACTTCTTGAAGCTCTCCGTGCTAAAGTCTCGGTGCGGAACAACCTCCTGCATTGCTTGGCTGGATCGTCATGGGGCGCCAGGACATCTACTCTCTGAACCAGCCTCTTGCACTCGTGTACAGCGCCGCTGAATACACCGCCCCAGCATGATGCCGCAGCGCTCATACAAGCAAGCTAGACGCCATCCTCAACGACACCATGCGGATCATCACCGGCTGCCTACGTCCTACTCCGGATCTTCTGCCAGTGCTCGCAGGTATCACACCCGCCAAGCTTCACAGAGAGTACTTCACCCACAGGCTGGTGTGCAAGGCCCCATCGGACACCAAACATCCTTTGCACCACCTCGCCCAGGACTCACAGCAACTGGGACCTCAACGCCTGTCATCTCGTCGCCACTTCTCCCGTCACGCAGCCACCCTCTGTGGCTCCGGTTTCAACACACTAGGAGCTTGGAGAACCAGCTGGGAACAGACTTCCCGACCTCTTCAATTCACTGTTGCACCGAACACCACAGCCCCACCTGGCTCGGACATGCCCTGCAAAGAGTGGGTCGCTCTGAATCAGCTCCGTACAGGGGTCGGCCGGTTCAACACCAACATGCATCGCTGGGAGCTGTGTTCATACTTTTCATACATTAACAATTCAGTATTCATTTATACACCCAAGGTCAGTGTTCAACACATTAACAACTTTCATAAATACATTGGTGTCATTCCCATCTGTAGTGCATCTATAAACGTCTCGCCAGGCACACGTAAACAAGCAAACGTGGTGTTGCAAAGTAGCGTGACCTGGTCCGTGAAGTCTTTATTTTCTAGCAGTAAAGAGGCGCCTGAAGAAATTCACTCGCCTCTTCGCCTGCAAAACAGAAACAGATGTCAATAGCTAACTAACATCAGCCTAATACAGGTGTCAGAGTTTATAGGGAGAAGGTAGGAGAATGGGGTTACAAAGGAGAGATAGATCAGCCATGATTCAATCAAGGAGTTGACTTGATGGGCCAAACGACCTAATTCTTATCCTATCACTTATGAACCTCAACTAATCAGTTCTTTCAGAATTAAACTAGTAAAATACCAAGGTACAGATGTGAAGATTTTATTTAATAATCATGTTATAAAGATCTGTATTATAATGTATTGAAGCCGCTGCCACCCATTCGTACTATGGTCCAAATGAATGCTCTATTCTATGAGCAAACAAGCAATGTGGATTCCTTGGTGAACTATTGGACAGGAGGTCTAGATTCTAAACAATCCTCTGTCGCAGTCAATCAGAAAATGACAGTGCTTCCATGGTTAGTCTTGGATTCCTTGGTGATGGGTGATGTATCCATTCTTACACTATACAGCAAGCTGAAGGTGGGGAAAGATGAACCTTCATCAGCTGTTTTTTCCTGCTCTCTGTATTCCTAGAAAGGTATCTACATTTAAGAATTTCTTTTGGTTAAGATGAGATAACCAAATTTATTGCATTCATTTGGAGATTTGGCTTACGCCTTGGCTTGTATTCAATGCGCTCTTTCATACTGAAACAGAGAGATTGGAGATATGCATTTGAAAACCGATTCGCGTGAGTACGACATGAGAGTAACTCAAACACCTCATGTCTCGCAGGAGAGGAGGAGTTGCTGGGTGAGGGGAGGGGCACCACGTGCAGACATCGAGGCTGGACAAAGAAACCAGGCCAGGTTTTCTGTGTTGATGCCTGAATCACCCACTCCAAACCGATGTACTATGTATCCTATTTATTAGTTAGTAAGTACATAGAAGCAGGTTTTCCAGAGTTGCCCAGTTCACTGGGGTGTGGGTGGGGTTGGGTGCAAGATAGAGTGTAAAATGTCAGGAAATTAGATTACAACTAGAAAAGGAAGAATTGATGGGCAATACACACCTTCCGTGTCACCACCACCTCTTCACTGGGGTCGATCTCCAAAGCCGCCTCACATTCCTCGATTGAATCTAAACTGGTGGTATACTTCCTGCGCGCTGGTCTGATAGGAAGAGGTCGATGTTTGGAAAGAAAACAGCAGTATAAATAAACAGTAACCCCACCTTCTCAATGAAATGTTATAGATACCGAGGGCTGATAACACACGGCTTTCAAGGAATTTTCTCCAAGGACTTTGAAGCAGCTGCTTTCTGCAGTCAGTGGATTCCTCTACAAGTGGTTTAATGGAGCAGTACATGAAAGACCATTTCTTGAATTGGAGGAAGCAAGGGTATAGAAACTAGCAAAAATGCCAGGGGAAGAGGAGGAGAAATTATTTTTCACTCTGCAAATTATGACCTAGGTTATATTCCCTGAAAAAGGTGGTAAAAATGACAATGATAATATATATATTTTTAAACAATTCAAAGGCGCATGTCAGAGGAAAGGGGGGTGCATTAAGTGGATAAATCGTTCAGTGCTAGTACAAGCAGAATTCTGTAATTCCACATGGTTCGTCAGATTCTATCAAGTAGCAGTGGGGGCAGAATTGCTGCCTTACAGCGCCAGAGACCCAGGTTCAATCCTGACTGTAGGTGCTGTTTGTGTGGAGTTTGCAACTTCTCCCTGTTACTGCGTAGGTTTCCTCCGGGTATTCTGGTTTCCTCCCACATCCCAAAGACGTAAGGGTTTGTAGGCTATTTGGATTGGTTAAAATTGTAATTTGTCCCTCGTGTGTAGGATTGCGCTAGTGTACGGGATGATTGCTGGTCGGCGCAGACTCAGTAGGACGAAGGGCCTGTTTTCACGCTGTATCGCTAAAGTCTAAAGTAACTAACGTGTTTCTTTTAACAACCTTGGAAGAATAAGATGTCATTAGTGCGTCCAAAGACTAATGACATCTTATTTTTTCAAGGTTGCTAAAAGTGATGGGCGAAATGGATGTGCCATTTTATTACCATGTTAGCAAACAAGCACCTACATTCAACTCAGTGACTCAATTCAACTACAAGCAATGCTTCCTTCTGCAGAACCTCTCCTTAGTTCATCATCTCAAGTTAGCCAGTCTGTGAAACAGAGACAACTGTCTTTTCTTTGGACTTGGATCCAGCAGTTGTTTGACTAATGTACACTTCAAAATTTGCACTGTGCGTTCTGCTGCTCCATTTGAAGCGGAATGGTATGGAGCGACTCTAGTGTGTTTTACACCATTCCCTTTCATGAATTGTGCAAACTCTTGTGAACAGAATTGAGGTCCGTTATCAGACACAATTTCCTCTGGAAATCCATAGGACGCAAACAGTCCTCGCAAAATGTCTATTGTTTTGCTGGATGTCGTTTTGTTCATTGGAAACATCTCAACCCACTTGGAGTGACTATCAATCACAATGAACAATTGTTGTCCATCTAACTCTGCACCAGGCCACCATAGATAGCTTCTAGCTAGACTCTTTGTTAGACACATTCCCAAATGCTGATCAGGAGGATCTCCGAGCAATTTCACTCCGTATCTTTCAGGGATTACAACTCTCGCTTCCCACATGACACACCCTTTGTCTACTGAGAGTTCATTCCTACGTACAAAAAAATGGTTTCAGTTCTGCCTCTGAATCCGGCAATTTGTTTGGCCATCCATTTGTAACATACTCCTGCACTCTTGACAAAAGTCTGTCAGTGCGAGTAGCCTTCCGCATGTCCCCTGAAGTGATAGGTAACTCATCTACATGAGAGAAATAAAACACGTTCTCTCTGTTTGGGGTAACCTCCGATTCCAAAGATATGGCGTCAGCATTGCTGATACTGGTGTGCAGTCAATATCAATGCCCATCTTTGCATTCTGTCTGCTGCCAGAGTTGGTATGTGTGCTTTTGGATTTAGGATCACTGTCAACGGCTGGTGATCTGTCTCGATTACAAACCTTCTACCATACAAGTATTTGTGAAACATTCCTAACGGCAAAAATTAAATGCAAGATCCTCTCGTTCTATTTGTAACTGAGTGTACTAGACGCAAAGGCTATAGGCCTCTCCTCTCCATTTACTAGCACATGAGAGACAGCAGCAACACCGTATGGTGAAGCATCACATGCTAATTTCATTGGATTATTGACATCGTAATGAACAAGTATTGTACTCTCTACCAACTGAGCTTTACATGATTTGAAAGCTAGGTCACATTCACGTGTCCACTTCCATGGTACATCTTTTCTCAAGAGCTCGTTCAAGGGATGTAAACAGGTGACAGGCATGGCACGAACTTCCCACAATAATGCACTTATCCTAAAAAGGATCGTATCTCAGATATGTTTCTGGGAGTGGGCGCGTTCTGGATTGCATCAACTTGTACACTGTGTGTCTCAAGGCATGTGAGTACCACTTCCAACCTTTCATCATGTGCCTGCCTGCCAGGGGCTGAGATGAGGATGTCATCTAAGTAACACACCACACCTTCAATTCCGTCTAGAATTTGTGTCATAAACCCTTGAAAAATCCCAGGGGCTGATGATATGCCAAATGGGAGCCTATTGAACTGAAACAATCCCAAATGCGTGTTGATAGTCAGCTTGGATTTAGATTCTCTCTAAACTAAACTAATCTAAAACAAAGCAAATGAAAGCCGTTCAGCCATTCGCAACAGAATGTCCTCCTTTAACCAAACGGATTCTCCTTCGTCAAGGAGTTGAATAATTTGTGGCTCTACGACACCACCCTACGAAAATTGACTGCCGTGTTTGCTACCATCATCGACACTTCAAACGTTGTTTGCTGGCCAAAGCATCAAAGGATAATCCCATTTGATCGTATGGCACAATAGAAATGCAACTGATATCCCAGTCCAAGTAGAACCAAACCTTAGCTCAGCCAATTCATTCTTGCAGGATGGATCTTGCTCTCTGCGCTCCTGCTGTGTTGATTGTTGAAGGGTTTCCAGTTCTTCCTTTTCCTGCAAAATGAAAATAGTGCTCAATCTTTATACACACATGAATGCAAAACAAGATTACAACATATCTTTGCTGTGTCCAACTTGGAATCTTTTAAATTAAAAAATAAATAAATACACAAATATTTAGTCATCATATGCATCCTGAGGAACAAGTCTCACCAATGAGCAATGTCATGGCTTCATCTTTAGTACCTTGAGATTTAGTATCCTGCTCAATTTATTAATTGATGCAAGGGCTTGTTTCCGTGCATGTCATTAGTAAATGAAAGTGCTCTTTTAAAAAGTCCCTTCTAAGATTTGTGCTTAAAAAACTTTAATTTCTTTGAGATCATGTTTCCCTTACTTGAAGTTTCCCAATATCCTCCAGACATCTGTCTCTGTCCGTCTGTACTGCCAGCAACGTTTTCTCAAAAGATTCTGCCCGAGAAGCAACTTCCTTGTTCTCGTTTATAACATCCAAAAGTCTTTGCTTCATCACTGACAATCCCACCAACTATTCTTCAGGTTTCTCCTGCGCTATTCCATCAGCACTTTCAGACATTTTCACTCCCGCCTTTACTTGAGCCAGATTTTCAAATTCAGTTTCTTCAAGGGCTTTCGGCCTTCATTACTTTGTTTTAGATTAGTTTGTTTAAGGGATCTTTAAGGGACTTTGTTTAAGCGGTCCTTGTGCAACTATCCATTGCTCTTTGAAGATGGATTTCTCGTTCTCAAGATGCTTAATTTGCTGTTGTTGCTTTTGCAACAACTCCTTCAACTGATTATCCTTCAAAGGCAGGATGTGGTTTAGCTCCTCCCTGTACTGAACCAATTGTGCTTTTAGCAACGCGTTGTCAGAATTAAGGTCATCCATCTGAAGCTGTTGGGAGATATGTTGCCAATGTGATCATCGGTGCACTGGCGGCAGGTCAACCATCAACAGAGTAGTTGTTGACATCGGAAGCATTGGAGAAGTCAAACAGCTCAACTATTGCTCAGTTTACATCTTCACTTGCGATGCTTTGGCCAGAAGGTATAAAACACGAGAATGTTCTTCTGTTTGTGACTTAAAAGTTTTATTCCCTCATAAATAATAGTATCCTAAATATTAATAGAAATGTTTACTTCCTTGCACATGAATTCACAATACATTTGTACCACGGAACAACAAAGTTGCTGTATTAACAACCCTTTAAATTTCCCAAATGTAGTTACTTGGTATCAAGCTAAAATGAATTCACCAACGCTCTACTCATTTGCTTTGATGTATTTTAAATACTTCCCTTGAAAAATACAGATCCGTAAATGATCGGTAGTAACAGAGACGGAGATACTGTGCACACTGGATGGAACCCAATGACTATTAACACCAAACATAAAAATTGGGAGTTAAAATTGATCAGGTTGTCACAACCCCAGAAGCCGTCCTTTTGCCCATTATGTCCAAAACTGATATTTATGTTGAACTATTCCAAATGTTTATATATAAAGGGGTAAATTCGGTAAAATGACAAATATTGTTGTACTTTCCAGATTTGTCAGTGATTTCCCAAAGTATACTTCTGTCTCTATTGTTTGTCATTTTACTTTTAATATTAGAAATTGAACATGTGCTTGATATAATGCTTTCTCATTGTATGAGGCCAGCCATCTCAGTCTAACTTATAATGGCACTGAAAATTGAGTTGAAGGCTTTTTCAGTTTAGCAAATCTCAGTATATATTTACCTTCTCAAAACTAATGAAGGCTTTGGACTTTCAAGATGCAGCAGGGAAACAGGCCCTTCGGCCCAATGAGTACAGGCCAACCAGCGATCACCCCCGGACACTATCCTGCACACTAGGGACAATTTACAAGTTTTACCCAAGCCAATTAACCTGCAAACCTGTACGCCTTTGGAGTGTTGAAGGAATCAGTAGCACCCGGAGAAAACCCACGTGGTCACGGGGAGAACGTACAAACTCGGTACCGACAGCACCAGTGGTCAGGATCGAACCCGGGTGTCTGGTGTTGTAAGGCAGCAACTCTACCACTGTGCCACTGTGCTGCTCCCCACCCCACTCCAAACAGAAAAATATTTTATTCAACCTTGGCAAAGCTTAAAATTAATAACAGCGTAAAATGTCGAGTGAACTCAAGCATTAAATTTCCACAGATATTTAAAATCAAAGTTTAAACTGAAAGTGTCAGACCGAGCACATACCATAAGCTTTTGGCCAGCTGTGGTCTGCTTTGTCCATCCTTGATCCTGTCCTCGTCTCTGAAGTTTCCCTAGTTCCTCCTCCAGCTCCTGCAGTTCTGAGATCAAATCTGGATCAGAGCAAGAAAGCAGGAAGGAACCAGTTATCCTCAATCAGTTTTGTGCCACAGGAAGACACGTCATTCAGAAAGACAGCATGAACACAGACACAATATGGACTGATTGGACCCTGGTGACCATCGCTACCTTGTGGCTTCCCCAAGTTAAGGTGTTAGTTTCTGACTGGGCTAAAACACCTTGCAGCTGGCTGGCTGGCTTTAAATTTTAAAAGCTTGCAGTAACAAAGCTACATTTACATCACTGGTATTCCAGAGACACCTAATACCAATACTGATTTATGTATTGATATTATTTCAGTTTTTTATCAGGAGAGGCAGATTTGTCATTTAACCTGCAAATCCATTAATAAACTGAGTGACGCCTGTGTCGTGGCCATTTGGACAAAATTACCAATGGGGGAAAAAAATAAATCCTTTCGCATTGAAAAGTTATAAGGAAGTTTGGATCATTTTACTTACATCAGGTAATGGATGGAATAAACTATGGGTTAAAACAGTGTTCCCTTTCATTACTAAATAGTCCAAAGAGTTGTACAGCACAGAAACATGCCCTTTTCCATCCAATGTGTCTGTGCCGACTATCATGCCATCTATATTAACCCCACTTGCCTGTGTTAAATAAACCTCCTAGTCTTTCAGTGAAACTTGCGTATTCATCAAAACTCACTCTAAAGTATGTAATTGGAAATTTAGCTGCATGTTTAAGACCCGGAGCGCGGTCTTACATCACCCAGCGCGGCTTTAATGGCCGCGGGACACTTACCATCGCCCGCCGGGGGCTTTGACTCTGATATCGGGAGGAGAACGAGGAGTGCAGGGGAGAGATAAGACTTTGCCTTCCATCACAGTGAGGAGGAGATTCACTGTGATGGATGTTTGTGTAAATTGTGTTGTGTCTTGGTTCTTTTTTTCTTGTGTGTAAACTGCAGAAAACCAAAATTTCGTTTGAACCTCAGAGGTTCAAATGATAACAAATAAATTGTATTGTATTGTATTGTAAGTTTAATGCAGAGCTAAATGTTATAAAATGATTAGATTACTGAATTAACTAAAGAATTCAATGATAGTATATTTTAGTTGGGGTTTATAACAATTTTGGAAAATGAGCAGTAGCTTTAACTGGAATCTACTAATCATTTTAGTACATTACTCGGGCATTCATTTCATCAAGGTTGGCGAGTGCAGATGATTTGGGCACATGCAATGCAAGGTGGGCTAGCCAATTGGATCTAAATAGGAGGCAGTGATGGAAGGATGTTTATCTGATGGGAAATATGTGATTATTGTGGTATCACAGGGATCACAGCTGAGATTTCTGTTGTTTAGTGATAACAGCTTGGATCACAATGTAGGATATAAGCTTGCAGATGACATGAAAATTGGTGGTTTATGGAGAGCGAGGAGATTTGTCCAAGGTTACGGCAGGATATAGATGAGATGGAAAGTTGGCCGGAGCACAGGCAGATAGAATTTGGGAAGTAAAAATGGTTGTAGGACTTAGGTCAGGACACTGATGAATGTTGATGAATAGAGACTTAGATGTCCAAGTACAAAGTTCTCAAAATTTAGCAGGGCAATGGACTGGTGACAAAAGCATATGGCATGTTTGCCGTCATAGGTGTGGGTATAGAATATAATAGTTGGGATGTTTTATTGCAACTTTACAAAACACGAGTTAGGCCACACTTCTACAGTCTGATCAGCGATAGATTTGGAGAAAATGGATTTGGAGAAAATTCACAAGGATGTTGCCTGGATTGGAGAATTTTAGTTATGGGGAGAAACTGGATGGATGGGGCTCTTTTTCCCTGGAGTGAGAAAGTTAAGGAGTGACTGATGGAAGTATGTAAGATTATGTGAGGCAGGGTAGATAGCCAAAATCTTTTTTCCATGGTGGTGTTACAAAACAAGAGAACATAAGTTTAAGGTAAGAAGACGGAGTTGTAAAGGCGATCTGAGGGAAAGTTTATTTCTCTCCCCCGAGAGGTCTTTGTATCTGGAACTAGCTGCCAGAGGAGGCAGAATCAAATGCAATTACAACATTTTTAAAGTAATTTTAGACAAACATGTAATAGGCAAAGCATAGAAGGAGACATATATAATGCAGGCAAATGAGATAAGTGTAGATGGGAAACAAAAATCAGCATGGACGTGGTGAGATGAAAGGCCCATTCCTGTGCTGCACAACTCAGATTCTAATTACATCATCATACTAGGCAAAATATTTTGAACCATCTGTTATCATCATAAACTAATTACGGAAACAATTCAGCATTGCTGTCAGTAAATATAAGAGCCATGAGAGGCTTAAGGGTGTAAAAGAACCAAGGACTAAAGCGACTCACAAATAAAAGAAAGCTTGTCGCAGCTAACAAGCAACATTTGTTCTGAACAAATGGATGGAACAAGGGGAGAAAATTCAGCCCAAACAAATTTTCAGGGTACAGAATTCCAGAGATTCGCCACCCTTCGCAATGGGAAATTGGTACATATTTCAGTGTCTCTTTTATCTTGTATCTAGGGTCCCAACCCAAAACATCCCCTATTCCTTTTTTCTCCAGAGATGCTGAGAGACTGACCCGCTGAGTTACTCCAGTATTTTGTGTCTATCCACATGTTCAAGACTCAGGCACAAATGGGAACATGTCAACATCTTCACAGTCAGGCTCCATTGAGATGTTTAGCATTTTGAATAATATCACCCCTAATTCCTCCAAACACCAAAGAACACATTCAACTCCCTTGCTGCTTACGATCGGACAACACTCTCGTTGGTCGAATTTGCCTCGCATTGTGCGATATGTTTAATCAGCATTTACATATTTTAATTAGAACTAAATAAGTATCAGATCAAAATTAAGATGTCCAATGAAATACAGAAATATTTTAATTAAAATTATTTTAAAGTGGATTGTATTATGAAATATTTATGCAAGAAATCATCCAAATCTTTAATTTAGGGGCCATCAGATTATGGATAGCAGATGTAACCAGTTTGCAAATCCAGGAAATTTCATCCATTCAAGTAGATTTCTCTGGATTGTTATGGACAAGGCTGCAAAGCACCATAGTTTGTATCAGTATTCAAAACCATGGGACAACTTCATGATTTCCAAAGTCAAGTCCAAAGTTCCCACGTTCATAATATAATAACTAAAAACATTTAAACATTACAACAACCTCAAAATCTGAGGTATTCATATCAGCACAACTATCTTCATAAATATTCTGTCTCTACAATACCTTGGGGAAACCACTCAGAAGAAATGTCATTGGCTTATAGACACAAACAGGCAAGACACACAGCAATCATTAGCTTGTCAATGGCAAGATAATTTTTTACTTCAACGAGGGACAGGAATACTTGGGCGTAAAAATAAACCAAATATCAATTCTGGGGAGGGTGGGATGTAAACTATATGCTAATGCATTTGCCAACTAACACATTAGCAAATATTAAAAGTGAAATGATTATGGCAAAAATAATTTTCCCGTCTGTTTTGTGATTTGGAGTTTTGTGATTTGCAAAGGATGTTATATTCAAATGAAATTTGACTTGACATACAAAACACCAAAGAACGTTTCAAGAGTAATTTATGGCCTCATGCAAAGTAGGCCAAACATTCACTATTGTGCAATGGTAAAGGTTGCATAGGAAGGTGGGAATGATCGATGGCAAATCATATTCCACAGAAATTGCGCATCGACACTTTTGAGCAGGGTATGTTCTGTGAATAACAATTCAGTCACAGCACAATTTAGCTAGTGAAGTGCCTTTGTCTCGACTGAAATATTGACAACAAACAGATCCCTAAATAGAGGTGCACTCGACTTTCAAGTCATCAAGATCAAATCAAGTCATTCACTTCTTAAATATTTTAAATTAAAACAAAGTAAACTGTATGATTCGTTCCAAGTGAGAATCAGAGAGTACCACAATTTACCTTCCTTTTTTTCCTCAACATGCTTCATCCTTAATTCCACCACAGTCCTCTCATCGTTGTCATGGCTCGGTGTTGGCTGATAAATCGTTTCTCGCCAATTCATCAGTTCCTCTGCAGATTCAGATTCACCTATCTACAGACACATTACACACAAAGCAACATCATCCACTCATCTAATTGGCCAATTAGATGCTTGATGCCATAAGAAACAGAAACGCTTTGGCGTGATACAAGAGTAATGATTCTATGTTTGCCTCCCGGACATATTTGATTAACAAAATAGCAAGCTGATTTGAAGTTCAGAGGTATTCAGCAAGACGACCAGAGGTGGGATAAGCATTAAAAACGGAACTTCATGGTGAAAAATATAGTTTTTAAAAGTTTACCATTTTTTATTCTCTGCGGGAAATGATTTGATGATTTCAGTGATTTTCAGATATAAGTAAAATTATTTTAATTGTCTTTAAGATAAATGGACCTATGGGCAATGTAGCACTGACTTGTTCCTTTTAATGAACACTTTCAAGACATATTGTTACATGTCATTAGAATTGCAAGTTGTAGAATTGGAAACTTTTATTACGTTAAAAAATCAGCCCTTGAGCCTTATTCATTCTATCACATGATCATGGCTGATTTGATCTGTGATCTAAACATTTACCTAATCCCCATAACCCTCAACTTCCCGCAGTGTAAAATTCTAGCTGGCTAACCCTTGAATATACTGAATGGTTCTCCACCCACAGCTCCGGAGGGTAAAGAACTCAAAAGATTCTCACCCCTCAGAGGAGAAATGTCAAGTACTTTGGATCCATCTTCACTGAGGAGGATACAAACAATCTTCCTGATGTACTAGTGGCCAGAGGATCTGTGGTGACGGAGGAACTGAAGGAAATCCACATTAGGCAGGAAATGGAGTTGGGTAGATCCCCAGGGCCTGATGGTCTGCATCCCAGGATACTTAAGAAAGTGGCTCTAGAAATCAGGACACTTTGGGGTTAATTTTCCAATGTTTTATAGATTCAGGATCAGTTCCCGTGGATTGGAGGGTAGCTAATGTTATCCCACTTTTTGAGAAAGGCGGGAGAGACAAAACAGGGAATTATAGACCAGTTAGACAATTAGGGCACATGGTATTAGGGCTAGAGTACTGACATGGATAGAAAATTGGTTGGCAGACAGGTAACAAAGAGTAGGGATTACCGAATGGCCCACTCCTGCACCTATTGCCTATTGTCTATTACAGCTTTGAAGACAATCCTTATCCTGAGGCTCTGCCCTTTAGGTCTAGACTAAAGGACGTTATTTTTGGAAGGAGATGAGGGAAAATTTCTTTACCCAGAGGGTGGTGAATCTGTGGAATTATTTGCCACAGATGACAGTAGAGGCCAAGTCAGTGGATATTTTTAAGGCATAGATAGATTCTTGATTAATACAGGCGTCTGAGATTATGAGGGGAAGGTAGGAGAATGGGGTTAGGAGGGAGTAATTGATCAGCCATGATTGAATGGTGGGGTAGACTTGATGGGCCGAATGACCTAATTCTACTATTCCTTATGTATAATATTAATGCATAAAATTCCCCAACCATATTAAAAAGTCTGGAAATACTCTGTTGGGTCCCCAACCAAACTAGCTAATTCAGTAGACTTTCTCCTTGTCCAAGGCGTGTGGTAATACATACAGAAACCATCTGGTGTGGAAGCAAATAGCACCCCTCAGATGCAAGCATCAAGCCAAAAAGTAAGGATGGTGATAGAAAAGAGCAAAATAAAAATTTACTTAAATGACCCATTTAAAAAAATAAATCTGAATAAGCAACATAAAATACAATGTAATATAAATTAGCAGGATACTTGAGACTCTTGAATCGGTGCAGAATGCGCACACTTGGAATTAAGATTACTGTACGTGGGGGAATTAAATGCATCATTTTTGGTTGCTCCCTTGGTAACTTGTTCTAAACCTACTTGCATGAACTGGTATTGATCTTCATATTCTTCTAATATTGTTTGAGGCTTCTCTGTAAGAAAACACGTATCACCATTTAAATAAAGAGAACGAGGAAGGGTCCCTGACCTGAAACATCACCCATTCTTTCTCTACACAGATGCTGCCTGTCCCGCTGACTTATTCCAGGTTTATGTGTCTATATTCGGTTTAAACCAACAACTGCAGTTCCTTCTTACACAAGAGAATGAAGGATCTCTAACCAAATAACCCTTCCATTCTCTCTCTCCCTGTCTCTGCCCCACCCTAGTCCTCTTGCCAATTTCACCATTTATATTCCTTCATTTTCACCTCATCCCCAGCCAACAATGGACCATTGTCAACTCCAACCTACCTGAGTCATCGATGCAGGCTCTGCTTTATTCTGTACCTCCTCATACCTCTAATTTCTCCCTCCCTGACTCTCAGTCTGATGAAGGGTATTGATCCAAAACATCACCTATTTTTTTTCTTCAAAGATGCTGCCTGACCTGCTGACTCGAGCATTTTGTGTCTACCTTCGGTGTAAACCAGCATCCCCAGTTCCTTCTTACCCAATTAAAGTTATACTATACACACACCATTTTGTGCCTCGACGTATTGTGGCCAGTTCACTTTTAGGTGTAACTGGTCGTCCTCCTCTTCATAGTCAATCTCTACATCTTTGTGCTTCAGCAGCAGCTTCTGAGCAGAAACAAGCTGGGTAGAAATAAGTTTAGTGTCAATTAAAGCCAAGGGATTTCTAGTGGTCTGTTAAATAGCCACCATTCAAATTCTAGATTAAATATTTTGTTTTATGACTCTACAGGCAGGTAAGACTAGTGTAGATGGGGCATGTTGGGCAGTGTGGGCAACTTGGGCCGAAGGGCCTGTTTCTGAGCAGTATGATTCTCTAATTAATTTTAACATGCATTATACTTTTAATGTGCCACTGCCGACAGCTCCATTCTACCTCAACTATTTTATGATCTAATTTTCCTGCAGGCTCACATCTGTCCCATGTCACTTACTCTTCAGAAAGGGGTTCTACACGGAATGCAGTGAGCAGTGAAATGTAGGGAAGCATTCCTTCATACAGTTGAGCCCAGATTAAAAATATACAATGTACATAATTAACTGTGTAAAAAATAAAATGGTTCCTGTCATGCTTCAACAACTCACGGTATATCATACCATCATTTAACCATATAACAATTACAGCATGGAAACAGGCCATCTCGGCCCTACAGGTCCGTGCCGAACAACTTTTTTTCCCTTAGTCCCACCTGCCTGCACTCATACCATAACCCTCCAAATCAATTTTCCTTTTTTGAAAAGATGAAGTCATTTCATTCCAGGCCAATGGCAAACAGATCAATATTCAGTTAATCGTCACCAGGTGCAAGGGACTTATATTTGGGGTACCTGTACATTGTCCAGCTCCTCTTGGATCTGCTCGATTTTAGACAGGAACGAAGCTTCAATTGACAAGGACCTGTCCCCCGATCTTTCCGCCTCTTGGTTCAGAAGCCTCACTTGTTCTTTAAGAAAGAGAAAGGAAAAAATACCCATAATGATCTGATATTTGTTGCAAAAAAAGCAATACCTCCACAGTTTGCAATTTTTTCCACTCCAGTTAATGGCAATCAGTGAAAATCATATGTTCTACTAATTACAAGCATTTGAAATCACAAAATATCCTTGAAATGCTACAACTCATTAAGCTTGAAAATTGCTCAGGCAAAATGGTAATTCCATTTACATATTTATCCAATGATAAATTCCTTCACTATCACTAGTGAGAAAAGATTAGAAGCTTGAATAAAGCTCCACAGAAAATGTGTCTCCTCATCATGTTGGAATCTTTGTGAAGTTGTAAACAGCACTGATCTTTCTGTGATGTTTCTTGTGCATGTTTCTCCCTGATTTTACGGAGCTGAGTGCTGCGTTTACCTTTGAGATTTGTTAAATCTGCCAGGTGACATTCTTTCAAATCCCGGACCTTGGTGTGGGCTGGCGTAGTTTTCAGCCAGAAAGCTTCTTGTTTAGATTTTCATTCAGGTCCTCCAGCTTCCTCAAATCTTCAACCATCTCCTAAAAAAATTAAAAAGTAGCCAAATTACACTAAAAAGATTTTCGGGAGCCTGTTCCACTTAGGCGATTTGTCAGGCGTATGTCAAGTTGCCGGCAGTCATCTGAAAAACCGGCAACTGGAACGGCGACTGTCAGAGTGGAACACACACACACACACACATCGCTTCCTTCACCAGCCCATTATGCAGGCGTGAGACAGGGCAAGCAGGGGAGGAACTGTCTGAGTGAAATTCACATGATGCAAAGCCAAGGTGATAGACTGCGATGAACAGGAAGGTTGGCGCTGTAATTAAGAAGGCTAAAGCACAGATTCACCATCCTCTGACTAAAGAATCTCCCCCTCATCTTCTTCCCAAAGGAACATCCTTTAATTCTGAGGCTATGACCTCTAGTCCTAGACTCTCCCACTAGTGGATGGGAAAATGAAGAACGATATAGTCAATAGTGACACTGTTGCATTATAATCAAGAGTTCATGTGTTGTTGGCATCTTAAATATCCGATCTCTTCTGATCTTGGTCACGGCTGAAAAAAATTGGTGGCACAGATCAGCAATGCCAACAACCTGTCATAACCAGAATGACAATGCTGCAAGGCTCCACATAAACTGTAATTCTGCAATATAACAGACCACAAAAGGGTTGATGGGCTGATTTAGAAAAAAGAATGGAGATTCATATTCAAAAGAAAATCTTCTAATTTTTTCATATTTGCAGATATATTTCCAAGAGGCTCCCTGCTATTTTTATTTCACTGCCAGTTACAACAGAATCCCTTAGCTGGTTGCAGAGATCTTTCCCTGTAATAGAGATTCACACAGCAGCAAACAATGATTTCC